>NC_139014.1:36249947-36998151 GCF_964374135.1 Grampus griseus | reverse complement strand
GCTGTGCAGAAGCTATTTAGTTTGATGTAGTCCCATTTGTTTATTTTTGCTTTTGTTTCCCTTGTCTTTGGAGTCAGATCTACCAAAAAAAAATCATTAAGTCTGATGTCAGTGAAGTTACCACCTATGTTTTCTTCTGGGAATTCTATGATTTCAGGTCTTACATTCAAGGTTTTAATCCACTTTGAGTTAATTTTTGTGTAAGGTGTAAAATGTAGTGGTCTAATTTAATTCTTTTGCATGTTGCTGTCAATTAATTTTTCAATTAAATGCTTTTTAGTAAATCTGCAAAAGCATGCAACCATCACCACAATCCAGTTTTAGAAGATTTTCATTATCCCCAAAAGATCTCTCCTGCTCCTTTGTACACACTCAACATTTCCACCTCCAGTTCTTGGCAACTATTTATCTACTTTCTGTTCCTATAGATTTGCCTTTATGGGATCTTCTATGTAAAAGGAATCATATAACATGTAGTATTCTGCATTAGTTTCTTTCATGAGTTTTTTAGGTTCATTCATGTTGTAACCTATATTAGTATTTTTTTTCTGAGTAGTAGTTTTTTGTATTGATAGCCCAAGTTTTGTTTCTCTGTTCACCAATTGATGCACATTAGGGTTGTTTCTAGTTCTTGGTTATTATAAATAATAATAGCAAATAACCCTGGAAGGTTTTAAGCAGGGAAATGAGCACCATAACCTGATTTACATGGAGGAAGATCACCATGGCTATTGTGTCAAGGGTGGAATGATGAGAAGCAGCAGCGAAGCAGGAGGAACAGTTAAGAAATTGTTTCATTTGCCTAGACAAACATGATAGTGCTCATAACAGGGATAAAGTAGGAGAGATGGAGAAAATTGTATGAACTTACAGTACATTTTGGAAGAGAATGAGAAGAAAGTGCTGATGGATTGGATGTAATGTGAGGAAAGCTTGGTGGGCAAAGAACAAAGATTTTGTTTCCACGTGCTCTTTTATTCTATTTTTTGTTTTTTTAACTTACAAAAAAATAAGCGTAAAATTTATGTTAGAGATTATGAAGTAAAGTCATTTTGAAAATCCCAATTCCTTTCCCCCATGCTTGAGAAAGCAACAAAAAACAAACAAAAGTTGTAAAATGCCTTTTTTGATGTAACAAAACAATGGCCGCGACCCTAAACTATGAACTGCCAAGCATGCATGCCTTAAACTGGGCAATCTGGACCAGTATGAGAAGGGATGCTGTGATCCAACACTTTTCCCTCAGATCTGGAGTACTAAGCAAATTTCCTTAAAAGTAAGAATCACAGTTTTGACAGACACTTCTCTAATAATTTGATTGGAACCTTGTGGTTTAAGTTTCTTCACATCACACTTAATGTCAGAAGACAGTGGAGAAATGTTTACAGAGATCTGAGGGAAAGCATGGATGAGTCCAGAATTTTATACTCAGTGAATATTTCTTTCAGTTATATATATATAAAATAGAAAAAAGGTCACATACAAACATGGTAAAGCCTGCAAAAACTAAGATCATATAGTCTCCTTCTATTCCTTATTTAAAAAGTTTAATTATTTTAACTAAAAATAGCATGTGTAACATAACCTCATTCTTATTTATCTATTTACCTATCTATATTCTGTCTTTCTATCTGCCTATATATCCACCCCTATACCTGTATATATGCATGGTCATTGTTAGAAATGATAGTTACCAAATAACAGTAGTGATTGGATTTGGAGTCATTTTTAAGTTTCTTTCTTTATGCTCCTCTATACTATTTACTTTTTAAAAATAACTACATTGTTTGCTATTTTTTTAATTAAAGAAAATGTAAAATAAGTGTAGCTAAATGAAACCACAAGAAGGAAATCCACATGTCGAGTGCAATGACGCTGGATGCTGGAAGGAGCCTATGTCCTTGTTGACTTCCTTCAGTACCTGCTCCAGCCCTAGACCATCCTCCTATGGATTTCTTGTTACATGAAAACAATCAGCTCTCTTGGTTTGAACGACTAATATCAGTCTCTTAAATTTAGCATGTTTGTTAGGCAACTGCCCAACCCTGAATCTTACATCTTAATTGGCATGCCTAGGTTAACAGGAGGAACCATTTTAGTCAAATATGAGATCACTTAGATCTGCTCCCTTAAACCATATAACTCATGCCCAACTCCTAGGTAGAATGAACGTGGGGCATCCTTCTAATGGTGGTAAAAATTCTTACTCTTACTTGACCCAACTTTGTAACTTGCTTTCTTCTCTGTTCCTAATCTACCTGACCCAAATCTTATGACTTAGTCTCGCTCTCTTTTCCACCCTGTGCTCACAGCCTGGGCTAGAGGTTCTCAATAGGAATGATTTTGCCTCTCTCCACCATGGACATTTAGCAATGTCTGGAGACATTTTTGGTTGTCACAACCTGGAGGGACGTTACTGGCTGGCATCTAGAGCAGAGGACAGAGTGGCTGATTAATATCTGCCAGTGCACAGAGCTTCCCTACAATAATAATTATCCAACCCAATACGTCACCAGGGCTGGATTGAGAAGCTCTGTCTTAGACCTAGCCACCATTTTGGTTTAAATCATTGGCTAGCTCTTAGCTAAAACTCAACTTCTCTCCCCAATAACTCGTCGCCTTGAGGTGATATTCTATTATCCTAAATGTAGCCCTGACCACAGAACTCTACACTGTGTGGTCATTGTTCTTTCTAATCTCAATCTTGGAAAAGGGACTTAGGTAAGAATGGGTTGTGCCAGAGTGATGTTTTTTTCCAAGCAAGCCCAGGGAGAAAGAGGCCAAAACAGAAGCCATTAGGATAAAGCATAGTGTAGTCCTGTTTAAGGAGTAGAGGTGAAATGGGATCTTTTCTGTGTCAGGTAAAACTAGAAAGCCTGTTTCATGAAAGAATTGCAGGTTGGTGAATGTCTGCTAAAGCTGAACAATAATGAGTAATTGATATAAAGTAGCATGCAAAGAAACCAGTTAGGGTGACTTTATAGGAGGCTAAATTAAACTTCCACATTGCTCAGGCTAAAACATTGCACAGAAAGTAGAAGGTGGGACAGGGAGGAGAGCCAAGGAGACCAAGAGAGCAGAGGTGGCAGATGAGCCAACAGAGGCAAGGGAGCTTTGAAAGCCTTCTCTAGACAGCCTCTAACACTTTTCTAGGGTAACAGAGAATAATCATTGGCTGTCTAGGGCCTAGTTAGCCCATGGTCCAGAGATAAAGACTCCTGTAGGGTAACACCTATGTGCCCCTAGACCAGCAGTTCCTAACAAGGCCAAAAGAAATTTCATCTCATCCATCCAGATCTGCTTAGGTAAACTTTCTGATATACTGCAGACTGAGGAATCATTTTTTTGTTAATTGGGCATTTTGGTTAATAAAGAACTTAACATGAGACTATGGAATAGTGGCAAGACTCCTGGGCTTAGAGTCAAAATATGTAGTAGTTCTATTGCTTTCTAGTGAGTCACATCAATTATCCAAGCTTCAGATTCTGAAACTGCTAAATTGACATCTTACACCTGTCCTGTCCTGTCTGTAAGTGAGGATACAGGGATCAAATGAGGCGACACCTGTAGGAGTGCTTTGAAAATTATATATTGAAATATATGTATTGAAGATGTGATAATATTATCACATACACCAGCCATGAATTGCTAGTTTGAAAGAATTAGAACAAAGTTCACATAAATTTCAAACTACACACAATAAATTTTATTCTCTCTCATGATACAGAGGATTGTTCAGTATCATGGAGAGAAGGCAGTGGCAGAGAGAGTAAATGCAGGAATTCAAATCCACTGTCCAGCGTTCTGGCCTTTAAAGTGAAATATCTGGAGTTGACCTCCTATTTAGCAAAATACATTAAGATATCTTAGATCATGCAGAACAAGTAAAGGTTCCAGAAGTGAACTTTTTGCACAATAAAAGTGAGAGCAGTTGAGTGTTAGAAGGAGGCAAAGAGGGAAGGGAATCCAGATACGAAGAAGCAGGGGGTCTTTGGGGAGATGGGGGCTGGGCAACCTGGTGATATGCAACACCTCACTGGCTCAAAGTCTCAAACACCTTTATTACCACCTCCAATGACTTGAGAGAGCAGTTATCACATTGGGACAGATGGCAGTTGCCACCCCCAGAAAAGAGGTTGAGTTCCAAATCTACATCAGTAAGGGGTAGGGAAAAAGCTATGGGAATGAAATGAGATTTCCCCATGGAGCCAGACTCAGAACCCAAAAAAGTGGGGTGACTGTCAAGACCATCTTGGGTTTAGCACTGAAAGTCCATATCCCAGAAAACCCTTGGTTCCAGACAAGTTGGGTTGATTGGTCGCCCTCTAAGTGATACAGGAATGAGGAAATTCAGGGTTTTCTGATATCTTCAGAAGGTCATTGGACTCTCACCAGGCTTGGATAGAGGAATGAACCAATAGAAAAACTCTAAGGACAGGATCTTGTTCCATATGTGTGTTTGAATGTTTAGATTAGTAAAGGCTAATTGACAAAGGAAGCAGAAGAGAGCACATGTCCTGCTGTTTTCTATGATGTTTATTAATTTTCACTAATGCCAGAATTTCCTGGGCTACTTTTGCTTTGGTTCCTCTTAAAAGAAGAACAGCTCCGGGGCTTCCCTGGCGGCGCAGTGGTTGAGAGTCCGCCTGCTGATGAAGGGGATGCGGGTTTGTGCCTCGGTCCGGGAAGATCCCACATGACGTGGAGCAGCTGGGCCAGTGAGCTATGACCGCTGAGCCTGCACGTCCGGAGCCTGTGCTCCACAACGGGAGAGGCCACAGCAGTGAGAGGCCTGCGTACCAAAAAAAAAAAAAAAAAAAAACAAAGCTCCAATGCTCTTGCATGTAAAATTCAGGGTAAATGAAACAATACAGCTCTGTAAGCACTCATGAAAAAAATAAAAACAAAGCAAAAAACTAAAAAAAAAAAAAAAAAAAAAACACCAGTGCATTTTATTTGGAAATAAACTTACAGAAAAGCTGCAAGAAATAGAATAGTACAAAGACCACCAATATACCCTTTTCAAGATTACCTATTATTAACATTTCACACCATTTGCTTTATAATTCCTATATTGTCTCTTCACACACACACACACAATTTTTTTCCTGAACAATTTGATGCTAGGTTGCATGCATCATACCTTTTTACCCCTAAATTCTTTAATGTGTATCTCCTAAGAATATTCTCTTACATATAATTTAACATCAATATAATACTTCAGTAATTTAACATCAATACAATACTTTTACCTAATCTACAATGCATATTCCAATTTTGTCAGTGGTCTCAACAATGTCCTTTATAGCAGGGGTTCCCAACCCCCAGTCCATGGACAGGTACCGGTCCACTGCCTGTTAGGAACCAGGCCACAAAGTAGGAGGTGAGTGGTGGATGAGAGAGAGAAGCTTCAACTGCTGCTCCCCACCACTCCCCATTACCTGCATTACCTCCTGAACCATCCCCCCCATTACTCGCATTACTGCCTGAACCATCCCCCCCACCCCGTTTGTAGAAAAATTTTCCTCCACGAAACTGGTCCCCGGTGCCAAAAATGTTGGGGATTGCTGCTTTATAGCATTTCCTTTTTACTTCAGTATAGGAACAAATGTAGGATCAAATATTTCATTTAGTTGTCATGTCTTTTTAGTCTTCTTTAATCTGGAACAATTTGCAGCTTTTCTTTGTCATTTTTGAAGGTACAATCATGTTTTCATGTTTAATAGAAAGTTCCTCATTTGGGGGTTTGTCTGATATTTTCTCATGGCTAGATTATGCATCCTGGCTTGAATACTATTTAAGTGATTCTGTGTCCCTCTCAACGTATCACATCTGGAGGCACCCAATATCCATCTGTCCCTCATTAATGATACTAATTATGACTATCTAGCCAAGGGGTCATCTAGTTTCTATATGATAGAGTTCTATTTTTTCCCCATACACATACATTCTTAATCAATTCTAAATACAGATATTAGCCTCTTAGATGATTTCAGACCTGCACTTCTTTGCAATCATGGACAGGAAGAAGGTGTTGAGACACCTATTTTCAATAAAGGAGAAAGTTTTTATATTTTTATTTTTATGTTCTACTTCATTTCTGGAACAAAACCCACCTCTGAAGATTGTTTCTTACTTGAGTAAAGAAGTGAGAAATAAAATCAAACCAAAACAAAAGCTAAGAATAAAACAACCCACTCTTGATCTGTTTCCTCCACTAGAGGAGATGATTGAGTTTCATGGAGCCAACCATCCTGAGAGCAGAATTCTGTTTGCTGCCTCTTGATGAGAATTTGACTAGAAGATTCTTGGGAAAATGAGAGGAAACTGGGCCAGCATCCCAGTGTTAAAACTACAGAGAAAAAATTAAATTTCTCTTAGTTATGAGTTCATATTACTTGTATCCTGCTGACTCTGATAGGCAGAGTAGCTTTAGAAAAGGTGAATGTGGAGAGCCAGTTTGTTAGTGATGAGTCCAAGCAAGGACAGTGTAAGTCTGATGTGTTTCAAGGGATAACCTGGACCTCAGAAATGCCTGTTGTTGTTCAGTATCATGGAATAAGTTATAAAACTGCTTTATATGCATCTTTCTCCAAATTGTGACCTTCCTGGTATCTGCATTTCTGTCGTCAAGTTTCTCCTCTACCTAAAACCTTCACTGGGTAGTGTCTTGTGTCCACCCCTGGCTTTGTTCTCTGGTGTCCTTCAATATTTTTTCCCCTTGGTTTACAGTTTTCATGTGAACTTATCACCGGTAACAAGCCTCCTGTTTGGCATATGCCTAGGTTTTTTGATACATGCTGATTACCCTTATGGACAGCTCAGTCCAACCTCATGGATGGACACCAGATGGAGAGGGTCATGAGCTGACCATGCCAGGAGAACTGCATTAGGTTCTAACCCCTGACCAGTGGCCATATATAATTCTTCTCTCCCAAGTTGGAAGTGGAAAGGAAGCAGTCCCACTACTTGGTCTCTGCATGGGATTAGGTAACAAAGAACAAAACTTGTGCCCCTAAAGAGTGAGGAGATCCAGCAGGTCTTAAGTGGGTAGTTAACAAAAGGTCAGTAATCTTGGGCCCAATGTTCAGTATCAAATGGGGGTCAGAAAATAACAGTAGATGAAAATGCGGAATAACAGGTTGAAATTAGTGAGAAAGATGTTGCTTGGATTAATTCTGGAGTGGGGAATCTTAGACTGAATTTCATTTTTACAAAGTCAAAGTACGTGTTGGCAAGATTGGACTGGAACAGTGTGCAATAGACAACCTATTTGATCCTGCACTGATGGTCTGGTGATCGTCCAGTGAATTTGAGCAGAGAAGTTCTACATCAAAGGAACAGGTAAAGTCAGACTCAGTGATGAGATTTAAGAGTTCTGTGACTGTTAAGTATCTTGCCTATTTTAAGATTCTTCACTTAAAAATCTGAAAAGTTGGAAAATTGAGTAAAGCAAATTCTTGAGAGGAGGTAATATTTGTGTGATATTTCTCAATATGCTGTTGGATAAAGGATAGTTTGAGATATTGGAGAAGTAACGTGTAACTAAAAACCCAGGAATTTCCACAATATTCCTTGATCACAGCTGGGAATATGATGGCCTCAGGTGTTTTGTGGAGCCCAGGTTACTATCAGCTACACTTGTATTATCCCGGTGCCAGGTTGTGCTATATTCATTAGCTTAATTCTCACAATAATCCTATCAAGTAGGTATTATTGTTTCCTTCTTTTTGAAGAGAAGGACATAAGAGACACAAAGAAGTTACAAAATTTGCTTAAAGTTATACAACAAATGATCAAGTTGAGAATTAAGCCTAGGGCTCTTAGTCCTGTGCTCTGCTGCAGTGCTTTTTAACCTATTTGAGGTAACTGATCCTTTGAGCATCTTATGTAAGATGTGAATGTTCTTCACAGAAAGTTGTACACCCAAAGTTGTATACCTAAATCTTCAGGGGGGCTTATGAACATCTGGGAGCCCACTGATGGACCTAAAGTTAAGAATGTCTCCTGAATATATTGAATATATATGTTTTAAAATTTTATTTTTAATTTTAAAATTTTTAAAGGAAAAATATATTTTAAGTTACCAAAACCTTATTGTACATAAAAACTGTTTTTTTTTTTCAGTATGTGATCCTGAACTGGATCCTTTATTGTAAAAATATGGTTAAGTACTATTGGAGCAACTGATGTACTTGGAATATGATCTATAGAATAAGCAGTAGTATTATTTGATGTTAAATTCCCTGAATTTGATAACTCTACTGTGGTTATGCAAGTAAATATCCTTGCATACAACCTGTTTTCAAATAATTCAAAAAGATCAGACAATATCAGAAATGGCTAATAAATTAAAATTTTCCCAAGGGAGAATAGATTTGAATGAAAATTTAATAAAAGACATTAAAGAAAGTCAGAAAAACAAAAAAAATAATTAAAATTAGATGAAAGAAGTAACTTGGATCCATATAAACTTTTGAGACCCAACAACTTTCTGAGTTCGATATGTTGGTATAGAAGTTTTGGAGCAAATTCTGTTCATGCCTTGCTCATATCACTTTGGCACTCATGGTTCCAGTGTGTTCTTTTTTTAAAAAAATTTATTTATTTATTTGACTGTGCTGGGTCTTATTTGTGGCACACAGGATCTTCATTGTGGCACGTGGGATCTTTAGTTGTGACATGTGGGCTCTTAGTTGCAGCATGCAGGAACTTTAGTTGCGGCATGTAGGATCTTTAGTTGTGGCATGCAAAGTCTTCGTTGCAGCATGTAGGATCTATAGTTGTGGCATGTGAACTCTTTGTTGCATCATGTGGGATCTAGTTCCCTGACTAGGGGTCGAACCCAGGCCCCCTGCATTGGGAGCGTGGAGTCTTAGCCACTGGACCACCAAGGAAGTTGCCTCCATTGTGTTCTGATGCAGCCAGTACAAGCTCTTAAAACTCTCCACTTGAGGGTTTTCGCAGACTGCAATTGGAACAGGTCAGAAGTGCTGGATGTTTAATGGCCCTGAGAGTACCTATTGGCTAATGAAAGATGAGAATTAGAGAATAAAAAGCCCTGATTTCTCACTTCTTGAGAGGAACAACTCTGAGGTAGATTCTATATCTCCCCTCAGGCTTCCCCAGCTGGACGGAACTTTAGATATCCACAGTGGGAGCCTGTTTGATAACACAGCCTTTATTGACTTTTATCACTTCTCTGTCTCATTTTTCCACTTTCCTAACTAGTGCTCTCTAGAACCACATTCCAAGCAGATTACTTGCATTCAAATTCTTGTATCAGTGTCTGCTTCTGGGGCAATCTGGCATCAGACAAATCTATACAAGTATGCTACTGTGATAGTTTTTACACAATAATGATAGTTTAAGATACTCATCAAATGACAAAATCCAACTTTGAACGCTTTTGTCATCATGTAAAGAAGGCTGGTCTAGCCACTGGAGGATGAGAAGCCCTATGAAACAGAATGTAGGCAACTTAGTCAACAGTTGCAATCAACTACCGGCCATGTCAGTTGCTATCTGCAACCATCTGGTCCCCAGTCAACCCACCATTTGACCACAAAAACATGAGTGAATGCAGCTGACATCATAGGGAGTGGAGAGAAGACATACCAGCTGAGCCCTGCTCAAATTTCCAACCAGCAGAATTCTCTCTGAATCAAGGGGAACTGTACCCAGAATCTTGACCTTGTCAGACCTGATACAGTTCATGGACTTTAAGCCTGATCTGTGATTAAATAAGACCTTGGGAATCTTGGGAAGGGGTGAGTATATTTCATGTATTTCACATGAATCACTGGGGCCAAAGGGAGGGCCATGGTAGTTTATTAGAATAATGGCCCCCAATGAATCACATCACCTTGTCTCCTCCCTTTGCAATGTGACCTTTTCCCCTCTCATCCAGAGATGGAGGCTATTTCCCCATCTCCTGAGTCTGTGCTGGCCTTGTGACTCACTTTTACCAAAAGAATGCTTCGGAAGTTACATTTTGGGACTTCTGAGGCCTATACTTAAGTGACCTTGCAGCTGCCACTGTCATCCTTATGAAATGCATCTGCTGTCATGTAAAAGGCCTGATCTAACTACCGGAGAAAGAGAGGCTGTGCAAAGAAGCTGACAGCTCCAGGCGACTTCCAGACATGTGAACAAGGCCATCTGAAGGAGCCAGCCACCAGCCGACCTGCCAACTGACCACAAACACAAAAGTGAGCCTAGCTGACACCACATGGAGCAGAGACAAGCCATTCCAGCTGAGCCCCACCAAACTGCCAGCTCAGAGAATCGCGAGAGGGAAACATAACATTATCCATGCATAGTTCTTAGTCTTGCTGAGTTTCTTTCTCCATTACCTCTTGAGACCAAGCAAGGAAAACAAAAATAAGGTCAACATGATGGTTGTAGACCCTACCTCAGCCACTGCCAAGATTACATTCTCATCTAGGTCCAAATTCAACCCTTTCTTTTCCCATTGACCCATGAGCCAGAAACTGGGGGAACTTTGGACTTAGTTACAGTAGAGGGCTACCAGGTCTGTCCAATTCTACCCAGGGGTTAAACCAACTACTAAACTGAAAGACAGATTACACAAATCATCTGCTGCTCTTGAAGAAAAACCCTGAGCACGACTTAGGATTTTGCATAGATTTGTAAACCTTGGCATTTCCTTGTAAAACTCAAGAGTATAGGTAAGTTAGTCATGGCACTGTTTCTGTTCTTTTTGCTTCTCACATTAACATTCATGTAAAAATTTACCTTAATTGAGAAAATAATACTAATAAAAGAAGTGAGAGGGGGCACACCACAAATAGGCAGAAATGCACCAGTCTTCAAGTAGCAGTAGTAATTTCAATCTGAGCTATTTTTGCTTTGGGGAAGTTTAAGGAAACATTTTCTCTCTCCTTTTTTTCCCCTCTGTGTTCATCATTAGATGCTTATATTGAAGCCTTAGGTTGAAGAGCATGTTTTAGGACAGCTTCCCTTACTTTTCTGAACATTTATCTTCCTTTTGTGAAGTAGAATTATATAACACTGTGAGTGATTAATTTCAGATTTCTTGCCCTTCCCACTGTGTTTTCTTCAATTGTATCTTTTAGATTAGAAAATGCTAGAGAAAAATGTTGATTTCTGATGAGAATAATGTAACTTTTTCTGGTGAAAATCTTTCTTCCATAGAGCAGTCAGTTTGAAGTTTCTTTGGAAACCATCCAACTATTGATTAATTTATGTACATCGTGTAGCTCCTCTAAACTTGGCAGAGTTCCCCAGACCTCAAATATACAAGTTCATCATCTGCTGTTACTAAACTTAAATCAGAGGGAACTTTGCATTGCTAAAATTTCTCTTGCAAAATGTGTGAACATTTGGGTACTCCCAGATGGCTCTCCTGTTTGGTCCAGTCCTTCTGGCTACTTGGTCCCAAGTAAACCTATGGTTTAAGGGGCAGTTTTCTATCCAGGGACTATAATGTACCTATAAGGTCACAGGAAATATAAGTGAGCCCCACATTAGTCTTCCCATACTCTATACCAAACCAATATAGTGGTTAACTGGGAATTTTTTTGCTAATACACCTAACTTCTGTTTCTTTCTCCTTTACTTTTATATATAATAGGCAAAGGATTATGCATCTATTAGTATTTGTAGAGTCTTTCTGACTCCAAGCCTCTGCTGATAAGCTTTTGTGTTGTCTTTTTGACTCTTTCCCCTTCTTTTACTGCCATTTTCCCCTAATCCAGCTCCTAGCCAACATTTACTTGAGAGAAAAAAATAGCAATGGCAGAAGGAGAGGAGCAGGGGGAAGGGAAGAATGCAGGCGTGTTGAGGTGGACAGGGCTTCTCTTACCCCAATTGATTATTAGAACCTTCTTGGGAACTTTCAAAAAATATCAGTGCATGTGCCTGTGGAACAGTCTGGGCGTTGGCATTTATATAAATCTGCCTTGTTGATTCAACTAAACAACCACCATTAAGAACTATTACAGTTGAATTTTTATAAGCAAGAGGCTGACAAGGAGGAAGGTTCCAGGCTAGCTGTGACTTGTGAGAGAATTGGAAAACAAGATGATTAGGAGAAAGTGAATTTTAAGAAATGTTAGGAAGTAGTGCTGTAGATTATAAATTGGATTTTTTTTTTTTTTACCCAAGAGGTATATATAGAGATTAGAATTGATTTTGGTTGCTGATCCATATTTCCTTGAAGACAGCATCATATCATGGTAAGACTTACCCTCTTCTGGTTTCAGCAATCCTCTTTACAGGATTTAAGATATGGGGAACCACAGAGCTCTCCATGCACAGTTCAGACCATACCCGCTCTCACCCTCCAACACCTCCATAAAGGAGCTCCCTGCCTCATCTCTTGACACTATCCAATTGACCATATCCCAGAAGGATATAACCAGATATGATTATCCACCTCTCTGTAAGACAGTGATTTTCAAATTACAGAGTCATAAAATAAATTTAATAGCTGTGACCAGCATATTGTGTTTTTAATGAAAAATAATAGGCAAGGAAATAGAGTGTATGGAAGCATATCATTTGTTAAAGTCTTTGCTTTACTATATGTATATGAGTGTAGTATTTCTTATATTCTTATGTTTCTTGTATTAGTATTTCTTACAGGAGGTTTTTCTTATTGTGAGTCTGGCAAAAATTATTGAGAGCCACTGCTCTAAGTGACCACAGAACACATTGTATCATACATTTATCTGGGTTTGATCCAGTTACCACAAGACTTTTATGCCTCTCAGGTGATCCTTTATCACCTGGACTCTCATTGTCATACATTCTTCAGTCTGACCCAATATACCACCCCTCCTGATGGCTCAGACCCTTTTACTTTGCCCTTTGGAATTTGTGGGTTGGCCATTAGCAGAATTTCCAATATTCTCAAACTCTCTTTGGAACAGTTCTTCTTGATCTATCTGAAAACTTATCTCCCTTGAGGTCTCTCTCTTACAGCCACTTATGTGGTGGCTGTTTCTTTTCCTCACTTCCCACCATTGGGTGTGGAGTTGGGGGTGTCCTTTCTGCTCCTCATTTTCACTTCCAGATCATTGTTCCTTCCTCATACTTAAAGAAGCCAGTTCTTTCAGACCATATCACCCACTACCTTTCCCTGACACAGCCAACTTCAGTCCTTATGGTTAAACTCATTCATTGATAATTAAAGAACCTGATTTTGCATCTTTCCTTCCATTGCTAGTCCTGCCTTCATTCTTGTTTCTGTTTTTTTAACATCTTTATTGGAGTATAATTGCTTTACAATGTTGTGACAGTTTCTGCTGTATAAAAAAATGAATCAGCTATACGTATACATATATATCCATATCCCCTCCCTATTGCATTTCCCTGTCACCCTCCCTATCCCACCCCTCTAGGTGATCATAAATCACCAAGCTGATCTCCCTGTGCTATGCGGCTGCTTCCCACTAGCTATCTATTTTACATTTGGTAATGTATATATGTCAATACCACTCTCTCGCTTCGTCACACCTTACCCTTCCCCCTCCCTGTGTCCTCAGGTCCATTCTCTACATATGCGTCTTTATTCCTGTCCTGCCCCTAGGTTCTTCAGAACCTTTTTTTTTTTAAATTCCATATATATGTGTTAGCATACAGTATTTATTTTTCTCTTTCTGACTTACTTCACTTTGTATGACAGACTCTAGGTCCATCCACCTCACTACAAATAATTCATTTTTGTTTCTTTTTATGGCTGAGTAATATTCCATTGTATATGTGTGCCACATCTTCTTTATCCATTCATTTGTCGATGCACACTTAGGTTGTTTCCATTACCTGGCTAGTGTAAATAGTGCTGCAATGAACATTGTGGTTCATGACTCTATTTGATTTATGGTTTTCTCAGGGAATATGCCAAATAGTGGGATTACTGGGTTGTATGGTAATTCTATTTTTAGTATTTTTAACATATTTATTGTAGTATATTTGCTTTACAAAGGTGTGTTAGTTTCTGCTGTATAACAAAGTGAATCAGCTACACATATACATACGTCCCCACATCTCATTCCTCTTGCGTCTCCCTCCCATACTCCTTATCTCACCCTTCTAATTGGACACAAAGCACGGAACTAATCTCCATGTACTATGTGGCTGCTTCCTCCTAGCTATCTATTTTACATTTGGTAGTGTATGTATGTCCATGTCACTCTCTCCTTTCGTCCCAGCTTACCCTTCCCCCTCCCCGTGTCCTCAAGTCCAGTCTCTATATCTGCATCTTTATTCCTTTCCTACCTCTAGTTGCTTCAAAACCATTTCTTTTTTTTTTTTTTAGATTTTTTTAACATCTTTTTTAGAGTATAATTGCTTTACAATGGTGTGTCAGTTTCTGCTTTATAACAAAGTGAATCAGTTATAAATATACATGTGTCCCCATATTTCTTCCCTCTTGCATCTCCATCCCTCCTACCCTCCCTATCCCACCCCTCTAGGTGGTCACAAAGCACCGAGCTGATCTCCCTGTGCTATGCGGCTGCTTCCCATTTGCTATCTATTTTACGTCTGGTAGTGTATATATGTCCATGCCACTCTCTCACTTTGTCCCAGCTTACCTTCCCTCTCCCGTACCCTAAAGTCCATTCTCTAATAGGTCTGCATCTTTATTCCTGTCTTGCCCCTGGGTTCTTCTGACCATTTTCTTTTCTTTTTTTTTTAGATTCCATATATATGTGTTAGCATATGGTATTTGTTTTTCTCTTTCTCTTTCTGCTTACTTCACTCTGTATGACAGTCTCTAGGCCCAACCACCTCACTACAAATAACTCAGTTTCATTCATTTTTATGGCCGAGTAATATTCTATTGTATAGATGTGCCACATCTTCTTTATCCATTCATCTGTTGATGGACACTTAGGTTGCTTCCATGTCCTGGCTATTGTAAATAGAGCTGCAATGAACATTTTGGTACATGACTCCTTTTGAATTATGGTTTTCTCAGGGTATATCTCCAGTAGTGGGATTGCTGGGTTGTATTGTAGTTTTATTTTTAGTTTTTTAAGGAACCTCCATACTGTCTCCATAGTGGCTGTATCAATTTACAGTCCCAACAACAGTGCAAGAGGATTCCCTTTTCTCCACACCCTCTCCAGCATTTATTGTTGTAGATTTTTTGATGATAGCCATTCTGAGCAGCATGAGATCATATCTCATTGTAGTTTTGATTTGCATTCCTCTAATGATTAATGATGTTGAGTATTCTTCCATGCGTTTGTTGGCAATCTGTATATCTTCTTTGGAGAAATGTCTGTTTAGGTCTTCTGCCCATTTTTGGATTTTTTTTTTTTTTTTGGATATTGAGCTGCATGAGCTGCTTGTATATTTTGGAGATTCATCCTTTGTCAGTTGCTTCATTTGCAAATAGTTTCTCCTATTCTAAGGGTTGTCTTTTCATCTTGTTTATGGTCTCCTTTGTTGTGCAAGAGCTTTTAAGTTTCATTGGGTCCCATTTCTTTATTTTTCTTTTTATTTCCATTTCTCTAGGAGGTGGGTCAAAAAGGATCTTGCTGTGATTTATGTCATAGAGTGTTCTCTGTATATTTTCCCCTAAGAGTTTGATGGTGTCTGGCCTTGCATTTAGATCTTCAATCCATTTTGTGTTTATTTTTTTGTATGGTGTTAGGGAGTGTTCTAATTTCATACTTTTACATTTAGCTGTCCAGTATTCCCAGCAAGACTTATTGAAGAGGCTGTCTTTGCTCAACTGTATATTCCTGCCTCCTTTATCAAAGATAACGTGACCATATGTGTGTGGATTTATATCTGGGCTTTCTCTCCTGTTCTGTGAAAAATGCAGGTGGTAGTTTGATAGGGATTGCATTGAATCTGTAGATTGCTATTGGTTGTAGAGTCATTTTCAGAATTTTGATTCTTGCAATCCTAGAACATGGTATATATCTCCATCTATTTGTATCATCTTTAATTTCTTTCATCAGTGTCTTATAATTTTCTGCATACAGGTCTTTTGTCTCCTTAGGCAGGTTTATTCCTAGATATTTTTTTCTTTTTGTTGCAATGGTAAATAGGAGTGTTTCATTAATTTCTCTTTCAGATTTTTCATCACTAATGTAGAGGAATGCAAGAGATTTCTGTGCATTTATTTTGTATCCTGTTACTTTACCAAATTCATTGATTAGCTCTAGTAGTTTTCTGGTAGCATCATAGGATCTCTATGTACAGTATCATGTCATCTGCAAACAGTGACAGCTTTATTTCTTCTTTTCCTATTTGGATTCCTTTCATTTCTTTTTCTTCTCTGATTGCTGTGGCTAAAACTTCCAAAACTATGTTGAATAATAGTGGTGATGGGCTTCCCTGGTGGCGCAGTGGTTGGGAGTCCGCCTGCCGATGCAGGGGACGCGGGTTCGTGCCCCGGTCCGGGAGGATCCCACGTGCCGCGGAGCGGCTGGGCCTGTGGGCCATGGCCGCTGAGCCTGCGCGTCCGGAGCCTGTGCTCTGCAGCGGGAGAGGCCACAACACTGAGAGGCCCGCGTACCGTAAAAAAAAAAAAAATAAAAAAAAATAATAGTGGTGATAGTGGGCAACCTTGTCTTGTTCCTGATCTTAGTGGAAATGCTTTCAGTTTTTTACCATTGAGGATGATTTTGGCTCTGTGTTTGTCATATATGGCCTTAATTATGTTGAGGAAAGTTCCCTCTATGCCTATTTCTGGAGGGTTTTTTATCATAAATGGGTGTTGACTTTTGTTAAAAGTTTTCTCTGCGTCTATTGAGATGCTCATATGGTTTTTCTCCTTCAATTTGTTAATATGTTGTATCACGTTGATTGATTTGCATATATTGAAGAATCCTTGCATTCCTGGGATAAACCCCACTTGATCATAATGTATGATCATTTTAATGTGCTGTTGGCTTCTCTTTGCTAGTGTTTTGTTAAGGATTTTTGCCTCTGTGTTCATCAGTGACATTGGCCTGTAGTTTTCTTTCTTTGTGACATTTTTGTCTGGCTTTGGTGTCAGAGTGATGGTGGCCTCATAGAATGAGTTTGGGAGGGTTAATCCCTCTGCTATACATTGGAAGAATTTGAGAAGGATAGGTGTTAACTCTTCTCTAAATGTTTGATAGAATTCGCCTGTGAAGCCATCTGGTCCTGGGCTTTTGTTTGTTGGAAGATTTTTAATCACCATTTCAATTTCAGCGCTTGTGATTGGTCTGTTCATATTTTCTATTTCTTCCTGGTTCAGTCTCAGAAGGCTGTGTATTTCTAAGAATTTGTCCAATCTTCCAGGTTGCCCAATTTATTGGCATATAGTTGCTTGTAGTAATCTCTCATGATCCTTTGTATCTCTCCAGTGTCAGTTGTTTCTTCTCCTTTTTCGTTTATAATTCTGTTGATTTGAGTCTTCTCCCTTTTTTTCTTCATAAGTCTGGCTAATGGTTTATCAATTTTGTTTATCTTTTCAATGAACCAGCTTCTAGTGTTATTGATCTTTGCTATCATTTCCTTCATTTCTTTTTCATTTATTTCTGATGCGATCTTTATGATTTCTTTCCTTCTGCTAACTTTGGGGTTTTTTTGCTCTTCTTTGTCTAATTGCTTTAGGTGTAAGTTTAGGTTGTTTATTTGAGATGTTTCTTGTTTCTTAAGGTAGGCTTGTATAGCTGTAAACATCCATCTTAGAACTGTTTTTGCTGCATCTCATAGGTTTGGGGTATTTACGTTTTCATTGTCATTTGTTTCTAGTTATTTTTTGATTTCCTCTTTGATTTCTTCAGTGATCTTGCTTATTAAATGGTGTGTTGTTTAGCCTCAATGTGTTTGTATTTATTACAGTTTTTTTCCTGTAATTAATATCTAGTCTCATAGAGTTGTGATCGGAAAAGATACTTGATAAGATTTCAATTTTCTTAAATTTACCAAGGCTTGATTTGTGACCCAAGGTATGATCTATCCTGGAGAATGTTCCATGAAACCTTGAGAAGAAAGTGTATTCTGTTGTTTTTGAATGGAGTGTACTGTAAATGTCAATTAAATCCATCTGGTTTAATGTATCATTTAAAGCTTGTGTTTCCTTATTTATTTTCATTTTGGTTGATCTGTCCATGGTGAAAGTGCGGTGTTAAAGTCCCCTACTCTTATTGTGTTACTGTTGATTTCCCCTGTTATGGCTGCCAGTATTTGCCTTATGTACTGAGGTGCTCCTATGTTGGGTGCATAGATATTTACAATTGTTATATGTTCCTCTTGGATTGATCCCTTGATCATTATATAGTGTCCTTCTTTGTCTCTCATAATAGTCTTTGTTTTAAAGTCTGTTTTGTCTGATATGAGAATTGCTACTCCAGCTTTAGTTTGATTTCCATTTGCATGGAATATCTTATTCCATCCAGTCACTTTCAGTCTGTATGTGTCCCTAGGTCCAAAGTGGGTCTCTTGTAGACAGTATATATACAGGTCTTGTTTTTGTATCCATTTAGCCAGTCTATGTCTTTTGGTTGGAGCATTTAATCCATTTACAGTTAAGGTAATTATCAATATGTATGCTACTATTACCATTTTCTTAATTGTTTGGGTTTATTATTGTAGGTGTTTTCCTTCTCTTGTGTTTCCTGACTAGAGAAGTTCCTTTAGCGTTTGTTGAAAAGCTGGTTTGGTGGTGCTGAATTCTCTTAGATTTTGCTTGCCTGTAAAGCTTTTCATTTCTCCGTCAAATCCAAATGAGATGCTTGCTGGGTAGAGTAATCTTGGTTGTAAGTTTTCTCTTTCATCACTTTAACTATGTCCTGCCACTCCCTTCTGGCTTGCAGAGTTTCAGCTGAAAGATCAGCTGTTAACGTTATGGGGATTCCCTTCTGTGTTACTTGTTGTTTTTCCTTTGCTGCTTTTAATATTTGTTCTTTGTATTTAATTTTCAGTGGTTTGATTAATATGTGTCTTGGCCTGTTTCTCCTTGGATTTATCCTGTATGGGACTCTCTGTGTTTCCTGGAATTGATTAACTATTTCCTTTCCCACATCAGGGAAGTTTTCAACTATAATCTCTGCAAATATTTTCTCAGTCCCTTTCTTTTTCTCTTCTTCTTCTGGGACCTGTGTAATTCAAATGCTGATGCATTTAATGTTGTCCCAGATGTCTCTGAGACTGTCTTCTATTCTTTTCATTCTTTTTTCTTTATTCTGCTCTGCAGTAGTTATTTCCACTGTTTTATTTTCCAGATCATTTATCCGTTCTTATGTCTCAGTTATTTTGCTATTGATCCCTTCTAGAGAATTTTTAATTTCATTTATTGAGTTGTTATTCTCTGTTTGTTTGCTCTTTAGTTCTTCTATGTCTTTGCTAACATTTCTTGTATTTTGTCTATTCTATTTCCAAGATTTTGGGCATCTTTACTATCATTATTCTGAATTCTTTTTCAGGTAGACTGCATATTTCCTCTTCATTTGTTAGATCTTGTGGGTTTTTACCTTGCTCCTTCACCTGCTGTGTGTTTCTCTGTCTTCTCATTTTGCTTAACTTACTGTCTTTGGGGTCTCCTTTTCACAGGCTGAAGTTTCAAAGTTTCCATTGTTTTTGGTGTCTTTCCCCAGTGGCTAAGTTTGGTTCAGTGGGTTGTACAGGCTTCCTGGTGGAGGAGACTACTTCTGTGTTCTGGTGGATGAGGCTGGATCCTGTCTCTCTGGTGGCCAGGTCCATGTCTGGTGGTGTGCTGTGGGTGTCTGTGGCCTTATTTTGATTTTAGGCAGTCTCCCAGCTAGTGGGTGGGGTTGTGTTCCTGTGTTCCTAGTTGTTTGGCATAAGGTGTTCAACACTGTAGTTTGCTGGTCATTGAGTGCAGCTACATCTTAGCGTTGAGATGGAGATCTCTTGGAGATTTTCGCCATTTGATATTACATGGAGCTGGAAGGTCTCTTGTGGACCAGTGTCCTGAACTTGGCTCTCCCACTTCAGTGGTCCAGCCCTGATGCGTGACTGGAGTGCCAAGAGCCTGTCCTCCACATGGCTCAGAATAAAAAGGAGAAAAGAAAGAAAGAAAGAAAGAAGAAGACAAAATAAAGTAAAGTAAAATAAAATAAAATTATTAAAGTAAAAAGTAAAAAAATAGTTATTAAGGAAAGCAATTTTTTAAAGTAGTAATTTAAAAAAAAACAGGCAAAACCCTAGGACAAATGGTAAAAGCAAAGTTATACTGACAAAATCACATACAGAAACATACACATACACACTCACAAAAAGAGAAAAAGGGGAAAAATATATATATCGTAGCTCCCAAAGTCCACCTGCTCAATTTGGGATGATTTGTTTTCTATTCAGGTATTCCACAGATGCAGGGTACATCAAGTTGATTGTGGAGCTTTAATCCACTGCTCCTGAGGCTGCTGAGAGATATTTCCCTTTCTCTTCTTTGTTCACACAACTCCCAGGATTCAGCTTTGGATTTGGACCAGCTTCTGCATGTAGGCCACCTGAGGGCGTCTGTTCTTCGCACAGACCAGATGGGTTTAAAGGAGCAGCTGATTTGGGGGCTATGGCTCACTCAGGCCTGGGGGAGGGAACGGTATGGATGCGGGATGAGCCTGCAGCGACAGAGGCTGGCCTGACATTGCACCAGCCTGAGGCACGCTGTGCGTTCTCCCAGGGGAGTTGTCCCTGGATCACGGGATCCTGCCAGTGGCAGACTGCACAGGCTCCCAGGAGGGGAGGTGTGGATAGTGACCTGTGCTTGCACTCAGGCTTTTTTTTTTTTTTTTGCGGTATGCGGACCTCTCACTCTTGTGGCCTCTCCCATTGTGGAGCACAGGTTCCGGACGTGCAGGCCCAGTGGCGATGGCACACAGGCCCAGCCGCTTCGAGGCATATGGTATCTTCCCAGACCGGGGCACGAAACCGTGTCCCCTGCATCGGCAGGTGGACTCTCAACCACTGCGCCACCAGGGAAGCCTGCACACAGGCCTCTTGGTGGCGGCAGCAGCAGCCTTAGCTTCCCATGTCTGTCTCTGGGGTCCGCACTGATAGCCACGGCTCGTGCCCGTCTCTGGAGCTCCTTTAAATGGTGCTCTTAATCCCCTCTCCTCGTGCATCAGGAAACAAAGAGGCAAGAAAAAGGCTCTTGCCTCTTCGGCAGCTCCAGACTTTTTCCCGGACTCCCTCCCAGCTAGCCGTGGCACACTAGCCCCCTTCAGGCTGTGTTCACACAGACAATCCCAGTCGACCGAAGCCCGAGCCTGAGCTCCCCGCCCCCACTGGTCCCATTGGGTGAGCAGACAATCCTCTCAGGCTGATGAGTGCTAGTCAGCACCGTTCCTCTGTGTGGGAATCTCTCCACTTTGCCCTCCGCACCCCTGTTGCTGCGCTCTCCTCCATGGCTCTGAAGCTCCCCACCCCCCTCCGCCACCAGCAGTCTCCACCCGTGAATGGGCTTCCTAGTGTGTGAAAACCTTTCCTCCTTCACATCTCCCTCCCACTGGTGCAGGTCCCGACCCTATTCTTTGTCTCTGTTTTTTCTTTTTTCTTTTACTCTACCCAGGTACATGGGAAGTTTCTTGCCTTTTGGGAGGTCTGAGGTATTCTGCCAGCATTCAGTAGGTGCAGAACCATTTTTATTTTTCAGATTCCATATATATGTTTTAGCATGCAGTAATTATGTTCCTCTTTCAGACTTACCTCATTCTGTATGACAGTCTCTAGGTCCACCCACCCTACCGCAAATAACTCAATATTGTTTCTTTTTATGGCTGAGTAATATTCCATTGTATATATGTGTCACATCTTCTTTACCATTCATCTGTCAACAACACTTAGGTGGATTCCATGACCTGGCTATTATAAACAGCTCTGCAATGACCATTGTGGTAAATGACTCTTCTTGAATTATGGTTTTCTCAGGGTATATGCCCAGTAGTGGGATTGCTGGGTCGTATGGTAGTTCTATTTTTAGCTTTTTAAGGACCTTCCATACTGTTCTCCATAGTGGCTGTATCAATTTATATTTATAACAACAGTGCAAGAGGATTCCCTTTTCTCCACATCCTCTCCAGCATTTATTGTTTGTAGATTTTTTGATGATGTCCACTCTGACCAGTGTGAGGTGATACCTCATTGTAGTTTTCATTTGCATTTCTCTAGTGATTACTGATGTTGAGCATCCTTTCATGTGTTTGTTGGCAATCTGTATATCTCCTTTGGAGAAATCTCTGTTTGGGTCTTCTGCCCAATATTAGATTGGGTTGTTTGTTTTTTTTTTTTTTGATATTGACCAGCTTGTATATTTTGGAGATTAATCCTTTGTCAGTTGTTCCATTTGCAAATATTTTCTACCATTTTGAAGGTTGTCTTTTCATCTTGTTTATGGTTTCCTTTGTTGTTCAAAAGATTTTAAGTTTCATTAGATCCCATTTGTTTTTTTGTTTGTTTGTTTTTATTTCCATTTCTCTAGGAGGTGAGTCAAAAAGGATCTTGCTGTGATTTATGTCATAGAGTGTTCTGCCTATGTTTTCCTCTGAGAGTTTTATAATGTCTGGCCTTACACTTAGGTCTTTAAACTATTTTGAGTTTATTTTTGTATACTGTGGTAAGGAGTGTTCTAATTTCATTGTTTTACATGTAGCTGTCCAGTTTTCCCAGCACCACTTATTAAAGAGGCTGTCTTTTCTCCATTATATATTCTTGCCCCCTTTATCAAAGATAAGGTGACCATATATGTGTGTGTGTTTATCTCTGGGCTTTCTATCCTGTTCCATTGACCAATATTTCTGTTTTTGTGCCAGTACCATACTGTCTTGATTACTGTAGCTTTGTAGTATAGTCTGAAGTTGTGAACCTGTCTCCTCCAGCTCCATTTTTCTTTCTCAAGATTGCTTTGGCTCTCCAAGGTCTTTTGTGTTTCTATACAAATTGTGAATTATTTTGCTCTAGTTGTCTGAAAAAATGCCCTTGGTAGTTCGATAGGGATTGCATTGAATCAGTAGATTGCTTTGTGTAGTATAGTCATTTTCACAATGTTGATTCTTCCAATCCGAGAACATGGTATAACTCTCCATCTGTTTTTATCACCTTTAATTTCTTTCATCAGTGTCTTATAGTTCTCTGCATACAGGTCTTTTGTCTCCCTAGGTAGGTTTATTCCTAGGTATTTCATTCTTTTTGTTGCAATGGTAAATGGAAGTGTTTCCTTAATTTCTTTTTCAGATTTTTCATCATTAATGTATGGGAATGCAAGAGATTTCTATGCATTAATTTTGTATCCTGCTATTTTACCAAATTCATTGATTAGCTCTAGTAGTTTTCTGGTAACATTTTTAGGATTCTCTATGTATAGTATCATGTCATTTACAGACAGTGACAGCTTTAATTTTTCTTTTCCGATTTGGATTCCTTTTACTTATTTTTATTCTCTGATTGTTGTGGCTAAAACTTCCAAAACTATGTTGAATAATAGTGGTGATAGTGGGCAACCTTGTCTTCTTTCTGATCTTAGTAGAAATGGTTTCAGTATTTCACCATTGAGAACAATGTTTACTGTGGGTTTTACATATATGGCCTTTATTATGCTGAGGTTATGTACCTCTATGCCTACTTTCTGGAGGTATTTTTTTTATCATAAATGGTGTTGAATTTTGTCAAAAGCTTTTTCTGCATCTATGAGATGATCATATGGTTTTTATGCTTCAATTTGTTAATATGGTGTGTCACATTGGTTGGTTTGCTTATATGGAAGAATCCTTGCATTCCTGGGTTAAACCTCACTTGATCATGGTGTATGATCCTTTTAATGTGCTGTTGGATTCTGTTTGCTAGTATTTTGTTGAGGATTTTTGCATCTATGTTCATAAGTAATATTTTCCTGTAGTTTTCTTTTTTTATGACATCTTTGTCTGGTTTTGGTATCAGGGTGATGGTGGGCTCATAGAATGAGTTTGGGTTTTTTCCTCCCTCTGCTATATTTTGGAAGAGTTTGAGAATGATAGGTGTTAACTCTTGCAATGTTTGATAGAATTCCCCTGTGAGGCCATCTGGTCCTGGTGTTTTGTTTATTGGAAGATTTTAATCACAGTTTCATTATCAGTGTTTGTGTTTGGTCTGTTTATAGTTTCTGTTTCTTCCTGGTTCTGTCTTGGAAGGTTGTGCTTTTCTAAGAATTTGTCCATTTATTCCAGGTTTTCCATTTTATTTGCATATAATTGCTTGTAATCATCTCTCATTATCCTTTTCATTTCTGCAGTTTCAGTTGTTACTTCCCCTTTTTCATTCTTAATTCTATTGATTTGAATCTTCTCCCTTTTTTCTTCATGAGTCTGGCTAATGGTTTATCAATTTTGTTTATCTCTCAAAGAACCAGCTTTTAGTTTTGTTGATGTTTCCTATGGTTATCTTCATTTCTTGTACATTTATTTCTCGTCTGTTCTTTATGATTTTTTTCCTTCTGCTGACTTTGGTTTGTTTGTTTTTTTTTTTTTTTTTGTTCTTCTTTCTCTAATTATTTTAGTTCCAGAGTTAGGTTGTTTATTTTAGATTTTTCTCTTCTTGAGGTAGGATTGTATTATTATAAACTTCTGTCTTAGAAATGTTTTTGCTGCAACCCATTGGTTATGGGTCATCATGTTTTCATTGTCATTTGTTTCTAAGTTTTTCTGATATCCTCTTTGATTTCTTCAGTGATCTCTTGTTTATTTTCTAGTGTATTGTTTAGTTTTCATGTGTTTGTATTTTTTGCATTTTTTTTCCTGTAATTGATATCGAGTCTCATAGTGTTGTGGTTGGAAAAGATACTTGATATGATTTTAATTTTCTTAAATATCCTGAGGCTTGATTTGTGACCCAAGATATGATCTTCTTTATTCATTCATCTGTCAATGGACACTTAGGTTGCCTCCATGTCCTAGTTATTGTAAATAGAGCTGCAATGACCATTGTGGTACATGAGTCTTTTTTGAATTATGGTTTTCCCCCTGTATATGCCCAGATAAATAGTGGGATTGCTGGGTCATATGGTAGTTCCATTTTTATTTTTTAAGGAACCTCCAGAGTGTTCTCCATAGTGGCTGTATCAATGTACATTTCCAGCAACTGTGCAAGAGCCTTCCCTTTGAGGCCACCCCAAAACACACCCCTTTACATGGTCCTGCCCACCAGAAGGCAGGCAACAGTCCCTCCCACCAGGAGGCATGCACAAGGCCCTGGACCAACCTCACCCACCACAGGACAGACACCATAAAGCAAGGAACTACAATCCTGCAGGCTTTGGAAAGGCAACCACAAACATTGTAAGTTGAGAAAGTGAGAGGACAGAGAAATTTGCTCCTTGCAGATGAAGGAAAAAGATAAAAACCTAGAAGAACAACAAAATGAAGAGGAGACAGGCAATGTACCTGAAAAATAATTCAGAGTGAAGTTAGGAAACATGATCCAAAATCTTGAAAAAGAATGGAGGCACAGGAATATAGAAGAAATGTTTAACAAAGAGCTAGAAGATTTCAAGAGCAAACAGAGATGAACAACACAATAACTGAAATGAAAAATACACTAGAAGGAATCAGTAGCAGAATAACTGAGACAGAAAAATGAATGAGTGAATTGGATGACAGAGTGGTGGAAATCACTGCTGCAGAACCAAATGAAGAAAAAAGAATGAAAAGAAATGAGCACAGTCTCATAGACTTCTGGGACAGCATTAAATGCTCCAATATTTGCATTATAGGGGTCCCAAAAGAAGCAAAAGAGAAAGGGCCTGAGAAAATATTTGAAGAAATTATAGTTGAAAACATTCCTAACATGGGAAAAGAAATAGTCACCCATGTCCAGGAAGCACAGAGAGTCCCATAGAGGATAAACACAAGGAAGAACATGCTGAGACACATGTTAATCAAACTAACAAAAATTAAATACAAAGAAAAAAATATTAAATGCAAGATGGAAAAAGCAACAAATAGCATACAAGAGAATCCCCATAAGGTTATCAGCTGATTTTTCAGCAGAAGCTCTGCAGTCCAGAAAGGAGTGGCAAGATATATTTAAGGTGATGAAAAGGAAAAACTACAACAAAGGATTCTCTACCCAGCAAGCCTCTCATTCAGATTTGATGGAGAAATGGAAGGCTTTACAGAAAAGCAAAATCTAAGAGAATTCAGTAACAGCAAGCCAACTTTGAATCAAATGCTGAAGAAACTTCTCTAGACTGGAAAAAAGAAAAAAAAAGAGGCCACAACTAGAAACAAGAAAGTCACAAATGGGAAAACTCACTGGCAAAGGCAAACAACAAGCAAAAGTAGGAAATCATCCACACACAAATATGATATCAAACCCAGCAACCATTGGAAGAGAGTACAAATGCAGGAAATGGGAACTGCATTTGAGATTAAGAGACCAGCAAATTAAAACAACCTTGTTTTATATATATAGACTGCTATGTCAAAAACTCATGGGAAATTCAAACCAAAAAACTACAAAAGATACACACACACAAAAGAGAAAGCAACCCAAACACAACACTAAAGATGGTCATCAAACCAAAAAGAGAAAGGGAAGAAAAAAGACCTACAAAAACAAACTGAAAACAATAAAGAAAATGAGGATAGGAACATACATATTGATAATTACCTTAACTCTACAAGGATTAAATGCTCCAACCAAAACACATAGACTGGCTGAAGGGATACAGAAACAATACTCATATATGTACTATGTACAAGAGACCAACTTCAGACCTAGGGACACATGCAGACTGAAAGTGAGGGGCTAAAAAAGGATATTCCATGCAATGGCAAATCAAAAGAAAGCGGGAGTAGCAATACTCATATCAGACAAAACACACTTTAAAATAAAGACTGCTACAAGAGACAAGAAGGACACTACATAATGATCAAGGGATCAATCCAAGAAGAATATTTAAAAAAATGTAAATAAATATGCACCCAACATAAGAGCACCTCAATATATAAGGGAAATGCTAACAGCCATAAAAGGGGACATTGACAGTAACACAATAATAGTGGGAGATTTTAACACCCTACTTACACCAATTCAGAGATCATCCAGACATAAAATTAATAAGGAAATACAAGCCTTAAATGACATACTAGACCAGATAGACTTAATTCATATTCATGGGTCATTCCATCTGAAAGCAGAGGAATATACTTTCTTCTCAAGTGCACATGGAACATTCTCCAGGAGAGATCACATATTGGGCCACAAATCAAGCCTCAGTAAATCTAAGAAAATTGAAATCATCTTTTCTAATCACAATGCTATGAGATTAGAAATCAATTACAGGAAAAATAACTGTAAAAAGCACAAACACATGGAGGCTAAACAATATGTTACTACACAAGCAATGGATCACAGAAGAAACCAAAGGGTGAAGCAAAAATTACATAAAGGCAAATGACAACAAAAACACAATAATGAAAATCTATGGAACACTGCAAAAGCAGTTCTAAGAGGGAAGTTTATAGGAATACAATCTTACCTCAGGAAACAAGAAAAAATATCAAGTAAACAACCTAACCTTACACCTAAAGAAACTAGAGAAAGAAGAATAAACAAAACCCAAAGTTAGTAGAAAGAACAAAATCATAACGATCAGAGCAGTAATACAAGAAATAGAGGTGAAGAAAACAATAAGAAAGATCAAGGAAACTAAGAACTGGTTCTTTGAAAAGATAAACAAAACTGATAAACCATTAGGCAGACTCATCAAGAAAAAGAGAGGACTCAAATCAATAAAATTGGAAATTAAAAAGATGAAGTTACAACGAACACCACAGAAATTCAAAGCATCCTAAGAGACTACTACAAGCAACTCTATGCCAAAAAAATGGACAATCTGGAAGAAATGGTCAAATTCTTAGACAGGTATAACCTTCCAAGACTGAACCAGGAAGAAACAGAAAATAACAGACCAATCACAAGTAATGAAATTGAAACTGTGATTAAAAATCTTCCAACATGAAAGGGAGAAGATGGCGGAAGAGTAAGACGTGGAGGTCACCTTCCTCCCCACAGATACATCAGAAATACATCTACACGTGGAACAACTCCTACAGAACACCTACTGGACGCTGGCAGAAGACCTCAGACCTCCCAAAAGGCAAGAAACTCCCCACGTACCTGGGTAGGGTAAAAGAAAAAAGAATAAACAGAGACAAAAGAATAGAGATGGGACCTGCACCAGTGGGAGGGAGCTGTGAAGGAGGAAAGGTTTCTACACACTAGGAAGCCCCTTTGTGTGCAGAGATTGCGGGTGGCTGAGCAGGGAAGCTTCGGAGCCGCGGAGGAGAGCACAGCAACAGGGTTGTGGAGGGCAAAGTGGAGAGATTCCCGCACAGAGGATCAGTGCCAACCTGCACTCACTAGCCCAAGAGGTTTTTCTGCTCACCCGCCGAGGTGGGCGGGGCTGGGAGCTGAGGCTCGGACTTCCGTCAGAGCGCAGAGAGAGGACTGGCGGCGTGAACACAGTCTGAAGGGGTTAGTGCACCACGGCTAGCCAGGAGGGAGTCTGGGGAAAAGTCTGGACCTGCTGAAGAGGCAAGAGACTTTTTCTTGCTTATTTGTTTCCTGGTGCCTGAGGAGAGGGGATTAAAAGCACTGCTTAAAGGAGTTCCAGACATGGACGCGAGGCGCAACTATCAGTGCAGACACCAGAGACGGGCAGGAGACACTAAGGCTGCTGCTGCTGCCACCAAGAAGCCTGTGTGCGAGCACAGGTCACCATCCACACCTCCCTTTCGGGGAGCCTGTTCAGCCCGCCACTGCCAAGGTCCTGAGATCCAGGGACAACTTCCTTGGGAGAACACACGGCACGCCTCAGGCTGGTGCAACGTCACGCCAGCCTCTGCCGCCACAAGCTCACCCTGGATCGTGCCCCTCCCTCCCCCAGGCCTGAGTGAGCCACAGCCTCCGAATCAGCGGCTCCTTTAACCTCGTCCTGTCTGAGTGAAGAACAGACGCCCTCAGGCGACCTAAATGCAGAGGCAGAGCCAAATCCAAGTCTGAGTCCCAGGAGCTGTGTGAAGAAAAAAGAGAAAGGGAAATCTCTCCCAGCAGTCTCAGGTGCAGCAGATTAAAGCTCCACAATCAACTTGATGTACCCTGCAGCTGTGGAATATCCGAATAGACAACAAATCATCCCAAATTGACGAGGTGGACTTTGAGAGCAAGATTTATTATTTTTCCCCCTTTTCCTCTTTTTGTGAGTGTGTATGTGTATGTTTCTGTGTGAGATTTTGTCTGTATAGCCTTGCTTTCCCCATTTGTCCTATGGTTCTATCTGTCCATTTTTTGTTTTTTTTTTCTTTTACTTTTTTAAAAAAAATTTTCTTAATAATTATTTTTTATTATAATAACTTTATTTTATTTTATATTACTTTATTTTCTTTTATCCTCTTTCTTTCTTTCTCTCTTTCTTTCTTTCTTTGTTTGTTTCTTTCTTTCTACCTTTTCTCCCTTTTATTCTGAACCATGTGAATGAAAGGCTCTTGGAGCTGCAGCCATGAGTCAGTGCTGTGCCTCTGAGGTGGGAGAGCCAACTTCAGGACGCTGGTCCACAAGAGACCTCCCAGCTTCACATAATATCAAATGGCAAAAATCTCCAAGAGATCTCCAACTCAACACCAACACCGAGCTTCACTCAAAGACCAGCAAGCTACAGTGCTGAACACCCTATGCCAAACAACAAGAAAGACAGGAACACAACTCCACAGATTAACAGAGAGGCTACCTAAAATCATAATAAGTCCAGAGACACCCCAAAACACACCACCAGACCTGGACCTGCCCACCAGAAAGACAAGATCCAACCTCATCCACCAGAACACAGGCACGAATCCCCTCCACTGGGAAGCCTACACAGACCACTGAACCAACTTTAGCCACTGGGGACAGACACCGAAAACAATGGGAACTACGAACCTGCAGCCTGAAATAAGGAGACTGCAAACACTGTAAGATAAGAAAAATGAGAAGACAGAAAAACACACAACACATGAAGGAGAAAGATAAAAACGAACCAGACCTAATAAATGAAGAGGAAATAGGCAGTCTACCTGAAAAATAATTCAGAATAATGATCGAAAAGATGATACAAAATCTTGGAAATAGAATAGACAAAATGCAAGAAACATTTAACAAGAACCTAGAAGAACTAAAGATGAAACACACAATGATGAACAACAAAATAAATGAAATTAAAAATAGTCTAGAAGGGATCAATAGCAGAATAACTGAGGCAGAAGAACGGATAAGTGACCTGGAAAATAAAATAGTGGAAATAATTACTGCAGAGCAGAATAAAGAAAAAAGAATGAAAAGAACTGAGGACAGTCTCAGAGACATCTGGGACAACATTAAATGCACCAACGTTCAAATTATAGGGGTTCCAGAAGAAGAAGAGAAAAAGAAAGGGACTGAGAAAATATTTGAAGAGATTATAGTTGAAAACTTCCCTAATATGGGAAAGGAAATAGTTAATCAAGTCCAGGAAGCACAGAGAGTCCCATACAGGATAAATCCAAAGAGAAACACACCAAGACACATATTAATCAAACTGTCAAAAATTAAATACAAAGAAAATATATTAAAAGCAGCAAGGGAAAAACAACAACTAACACACAAGGGTATCCCCATAAGGTTAACAGCTGATCTTTCAGCAGAAAATCTGCAAGCCAGAAGGGAGTGGCAGGACATATTTAAAGTGATGAAGGAGGAAAACCTACAACCAAGATTACTCTACCCAGCAAGGATCTCATTCAGATTTGATGGAGAAATTAAAATCTTTACAGAGAAGCAAAAGCTGAGAGAGTTCAGCACCACCAAACCAGCTTTACAACAAATGCAAAAGGATCTTTGCTAGGCAAGAAACACAAGAGAAGGAAAAGACCCAGAATAACAAACCCAAAACAATTAAGAAAATGGGAACATACATACTGATATTTACCTTAAATGTAAATGGATTAAATGCTCCCACCAAAAGACACAGACTGGCTGAATGGATACAAAAGCAGACCCATATATATGCTGTCTACAAGAGACCCACGTCAGACCTAGAGACACATAGAGACTGAAAGTGAAGGGATGGAAAAGAATATTCCATGCAAATGGAAACCAAAAGACAGCTAGATTAGCAATTCTCATATCAGACAAAATAGACTTTAAAATAAAAACTATTAGAAGAGACAAAGAAGGACACTACATAATGATCAAGGGATCAATCCAAGAAGAAGATATAACAATTGTAAATATTTATGCACCCAACATAGGAGCACCTCAATACATAAGGCAAATACTGACAGCCATAAAAGGGGAAATCGACAGTAACACGTTTATAGTAGGAGATTTTACACCCCACTTTCACCAATGCACAGATCATCCAAAATGAAAATAAATAAGGAAACAAAGCTTTAAATGATACATTAAGCAAGATGGACTCAATTGATATTTATAGGACCTTCCATCCAAAAACAACAGAATACACATTTTTCTCAGTTGCTCATGGAACATTCTCCAGGATAGATCATATCTTGGGTCACAAAATAAGCCTTGGTAAATTTAAGAAAATTGAAATTGTATCACGTATCTTTTCCGAGCACAACGCTATGAGACTAGATATCAATTACAGGAAAAGATCTGTTAAAAATACAAACATATGGTGGCTAAACAATTACACTACTTAATAACGAAGTGATCACTGAAAAAGTCAAAGAGAAAATCAAAAAATACCTAGAAACAAATGACAATGGAGACATGACAACCCAAAACTTATGGGATGCAACAAAAGGAGTTCTAACAGGGAAGTTTATAGCAATACAATCCTACCTTAAGAAACAGGAAACATCTCGAATAAACAACCTAACCTTGCACCTAAAGCAATTAGAGAAAGAAGAACAAAAAAACCCCCAAAGTTAGCAGAAAGAAAGAAATCATAAAAATCAGATCAGAAATAAATGAAAAAGAAATGAAGGAAACAATAGCAAAGATCAATAAAAGTAAAAGCTGGTTCTTTGAGAAGATAAACAAAATAGATAAACCATTAGCCAGACTCATCAAGAGAAAAACGGAGAAGACTCAAATCAATAGAATTAGAAATGAAAAAGGAGAAGTAACAACTGACACTGCAGAAATACAAAAGATCATGAGAGATTACTACAAGCAGCTCTATGCCAAAAAAAATGGACAACCTGGAAGAAATGGACAAATTCTTAAAAATGCACAACTGCCAAGACTGAATCAGGAAGAAATAGAAAATATGAACAGACAAATCACAAGCACTGAAATTGAAACTGTGATTAAAAATCTTCCATCACACAAAATCCCAGGACCAGATGGCTTCACAGGTGAATTCTATCAAACATTTAGAGAAGAGCAAACACTACCCTTCTCAAACTCTTCCAAAATATAGCAGAGGGAGGAACACTCCCAAACTCATTCTACAAGGCCACCATCAGCCTGATACCAAAACCAGACAAGGATGTCACAAAGAAAGAAAACTACAGGCCAATATCACTGTTGAACATAGAGGCAAAAATCCTCAACAATATACTAGCAAACAGAATCCAACAGCACATTAAGAGGATCATACACCATGTTCAAGTTGGGTTTATTCCAGGAATGCAAGGATTCTTCAATATATGCAAATCAATCAATGTGATATACCATATTAACAAATTGAAGGAGAAACACCATATGGTCATCTCAATAGCTGCAGAGAAAGCTTTTGACAAAATTCAACACCCATTTATGATAAAAACCCCCCAGAAAGTAGGCATAGAGGGAACTTTCCTCAACATAATAAAGGCCATATATGACAAATCCACAGCCAACCTCATCTTCAATGGTGAAAAACTGAAAGCATTTCCACTAAGATCAGGAACAAGACAAGGTTGTCCACTCTCACCTCTCGTATTCAACATAGTTTTGGAAGTTTTAGCCCCTGCAATCAGAGAAGAAAGGAAATAAAAGGAATCCAAATTGGAAAAGAAGTAAACCTTTCACTGTTTGCAGATGATATGATACTATACATAGAGAGTCCTAAAGATGCTACCAGAAAACTACTAGAGCTAATGAATAAATTTGGTAAAGTAGCAGGATACAAAATTAATGCACAGAAATCTCTGGCATTCCTATGCATTAATGATGAAACATCTGAAGGTGAAATCAAGAAATCACTCCCATCTACCATTGCAACAAAAAGAATAAAATATCTAGGAATAAACCTACCTAAGGAGACAAAAGACCTGTACACAGAAAATTATAAGACACTGATGAAAGAAATTAAAGATGGTACAAGTAGATGGAGATATATACCATGTTCTTAGATTGGAAGAATGAACATTGTGAAAATGACTCTACTACCCAAAGCAATCTACAGATTCAATGCAATCCCTATCAAAGTACCACTGGCATTTTTCACAGAACTAGAACAAAAAATTTCCCAATTTGTATGGAAACACAAAAGACCCCGAATAGCCAAAGAAATCTTGAAAATGAAAACCGGAGCTGGAGGAGTCAGGCTCCCTGATTTCAAACTATACTACAAAGCTACAGTAATCAAGACAGTATGGTACTGGCACAAAAACAGAAAGATAGATTAATGGAACAGGATAGAAAGTCCAGAGATAAACCCACGAACGTATCTTATCCTATCTTCAATAAAGTAGGTAGGAATGTTCAGTGGTGAAAGGACAGCCTCTTCAATAATTGGTGCTGAGAAAAATGGACAGGTACATATAAAAGTATGAGATTAGAACACTCCATAACACCATACAAAAAAATAAGCTCAAAATGGATTAAAGACCTAAATGTAAGGCCAGACTCCATCAAATTCTTAGAGGAAAACATAGGCAGAGCACTCTATGACATAAATCACAGCAAGATCCTTTTTGACCCACCTCCTAGAGAAATGGAAATAAAAACAAAAATAAATAAATGGGACCTAATGAAATTTAAAAGCTTTTGCCCAGCAAAGGAAACCATAAAGAAGACCAAAAGACAACCCTCATAAAGGAAGAAAATATTTGCAAATGATACAACTGACAAAGGCTTAATCTCCAAAATTTACAAGCAGCTCACGCAGCTCAATAACAAAAAAAACAAACAACCCAATCCAAAAATGGGGAGAAGACATAAATAGACACTTCTCAAAAGAAGATATACATATTGCCAACAAACACATGAAACAATGCTCAACATTATTAATCATTACAGAAATGCAAATGAAAACTACAATGAGATATCATCTCACACCGGGCAGAATGGCCATCATCAAAAAAATCTACAAACATAAATGTTCGAGAGGATGTGGAGAAAAGGGAACACTCTTGCACTGCTGGTGGGAATGTGAATTGATACAGCCACTATGGAGTACAGTATGGAGGTTCTTTTAAAAATGTACAAATAGAACTACCATATTACCCAGCAACCCCACTACTGGGCATATACCCTGAGAAAACCATAATTCAAAAAGTCATGTACAAAAATGTTTATTGCAGCTCTATTTACAATAGCCAGGAAATGGAAACAACCTAAGTGTCCATCATCAAATGAATGGATAAAGAAGATGTGGCACATATATACAATGGAATATTACTCAGCCATAAAAAGAAATGATGTTGATTTATTTGTAGTGAGGTGGATGGACCTAAAGTCTGTCATACAGAGTGAAATAAGTCAGAAAGAGAAAGACAAATACCGTATGCTAACACATATATATGGAAGCTAAGAAAGAAAAAAAAAAAAAGGTCATGAAGAACCTAGGGACAAGCCAGGAATAAAGATGCAGACCTAGTAGAGAATGGTCTTGAGGATACAGGGAGGGAGAAGGGTAAGCTCGGACAAATTGAGAGAGTGGCATGGACATATATACACTACCAAATGCAAAATAAATAGCTAGTGAGAAGCAGCCACATAGCACAAGTAGATCAACTCGGTGCTTTGTGACCACCTAGAGGGGTGGGATAGGGAGGGTGGGAGGGATGGAGACCCAAGAATGAAGAGATATGGGAACATATGTATAACTGATTCACTTTTTTATAAAGCAGAAACTAACACCATGGTAAGGCAATTATTCTCCAATAATTATGTAAAAAACAAACAAAAATCTTCCAACAGACAAAAGTCCAGGACCAGCTGGCTTCACAGGTGAATTCTACCAAACATTTAGAGAGGAGCTAACACCTATCCTTCTCAAACTCTTCCAAACACTTGCAGAGGAAAGAACTCTCCCAAGTTCATTCTATGAGGCCACCATCACCCTGAAACCAAAACAAAACAAAGATATGAGAAAAAAAGGAAACTACACGCCAATATCACTGATGAACATAGAGGCAAAAATCCTCAACAAAATACTAGTAAACAGAATCCAACAACACATTAAAAGGAGCATAAGCCATGATCAAGTGGGATTTACCCCAGAGATGCAAGGATTCTTCAGTATATGCCAATAAATCAATGTGATATATCACATTAATAAACTGAAGAATAAAACCATATGATCATGTCAATAGATGCAGAAAAAGGTTTTGACAAAATTCAACACTGATTTATGATAAAAACTCTTCAGAAAGTGCTCTTAGAGGGAACATATGTCAACCTGATAAAGGCAATATATGAAAAACCCATAGGAAATATCATTCTCAATGGTGAAAACCTGAAAGCATTTCCTCTAAGATCACAAACAAGACAAGGAAGTGCACTCTCATCACTTTTATTCAACATAGTTTTGGAAGTCCTAGCCATGGCAATCAGAGAAGAAAAAGAAATCAAATGAATCCAATTTGGAAAAGGAGAAGTAAAACTGTCACTGTTTGCAGTTGACATGATACTATACATAGAAAATCCTAAAGATGCTACCAGAAAACTACTAGAGCTCATCAGTGAATTTAGTAATGTCTCAGGATACAAAATTAATACACAGAAATATCTTGTGTTTCTATACACTAACAACAAAAGATCAGAAAGAAATTAAGGCAACAACCCATTTCACCATCACAACAAATAGAATAAAATACCAAGGAATAAACCTATCTAAAGAGACAAAGTACATGTACTCAGAAAACTATAAAATACTGATGAAGGAAATCAAAGATGACTCAAACAGATGGAGAGATATACCATGTTCTTGGATTGGAAGAATCAATATTGTGAAAATGACTATACTACCCAAAGCAATTTACAGATTCAATGCAATCTCTATCAAATTACCAATGGCATTTTTCACAGTTTAGAACAAAAAAATCTTACAATTTGTATGGAGACAGAAAAGACCCTAAATAGCCAAAGCAACCTAGGGAAAGAAAACCAGAGCTGGAGGAATCAGGCTCACTGACTTCAGACTATACTACAAAGCTACAATAATCAAGACAGTATTGTACTGGCACAAAAACAGAATTATAGATCAATGCCACAGGTTAGAAAACCCAGAGATCATCCCACACACCTCTGCTCACCTAGTCTATGACAAAGAGGGCAAGAGTATACAATGGAGAAAAGACAGCCTCTTCAATAAGTGGTGTTGGGAAAACTGGAGAGCTATATGTAAAAGAATAAAATTAGAACACTTTCTAACACCATACACAAAAATAAACTCAAAATGGATTAAAGAGCTAAATATACAACTAGACACTATAAAACCCCTAGAGGAAAACATAGACAGAACACCCTTTGACATAAATTGCAGCAAAATCTTTTTTGACCTACCTCTTAGAGTAATGAAAATAAAAACAAAAATAAAGAAATCAGAACTAATTAAACTTAAAAGCTTCTGTACACTAAAAAAAAAAAAAAAAAAAAAAAAAAAAACATAAAGAAAATGAAAACAAACCTCAGAATAGCAAAAAATATCTGCAAATGAAGTGACCAACAAGGGATTAATCTCCAAAATATACAAGCAGCTCAATATCAAAAAGCCAAACAGCCCAATCTAAAAATGGGCAGAAGATCTAAATAGACATTTCTTCAAAGAAGACATACAGATAACCAAAACTAACACGAAGAGATGCTCAACATCACTAATTATTAGAGAAATTCAAATAAAAATTACAATGAAGTATCACCTCACACCTGTCAGAATGGGTATCATCAAAAAATCTACAAACAATAAATGCTGGAGAGGGTGTGGAAAAAAGGGAACCCTCCTACACTGTTGCTGGGAATGTACATTGGTAGAGGCACTATGGAGAGCAGTATGAATGTTCCTTAATAAACTAAAAATAAAGCCACCATATGATCCAGCAATCCTACTCCTGGGCATATATCTGGAGAAAACCATAATTCGAAATGACACATGCAGCCCAATGTTCATAGCAGCACTATTTACAATAGCCAAGACATGGAAGCAACCAAAATGTCCATTGACAGTGGAATGGATAAAGATGTGGTACATATATACAATTGAATATTACTCAGCCATAAAAAAAGAACAAAATAATGCCATTTGCAGCAACATGGATTGACTTAGAGATTGTCATATTGATGAAGTAAGTCAGTCAGAGAAAGAGAAATATCATATGGTATCACTTATATGTGGAATCAAATAAAGGCTACAAATGAACTTATTTACAAAACATAGATTCACAGATGTAGAGAACAAAGTTATGGTTACCAGGGTGTAAGGGGGGGATGGTGAGTGATAAACTGGGAGATTGGGATTGACATATATACATCACTATATCTAAAATAGATTACTAATAAAGACCTACCATATAGCACAGGGAACTCGTCTCAATCCTCTGTAATGGCCTATAGGGAAAAGAATCTAAAAAAGAGTGGATATATGTATATGTATAACTGACTCACTTTGCTGTACACTTAAAACTATCACAACATTGTAAATCAACTATACTCAAATTTTAAAAAAAGTTGGTTGTATGAACAAACAGGAATAAGAATATAACAAGTGTTTCAATATGCATCTAAAAATTTATGACATATGTAGTATTGACCAATACATTTTTAATAGAAAAAAACAAGACCTCATCATGGTAACTCAGTTTCAAGCAGTATGCTTCCATACTACTGTCTTATGTAGTTGCAGCTCACTTCCTTGAGTACCTGACTCTAATAATTCTTTCACTCTATCAGGACCTTCAATTCACTGACCTCAGGATTTTTCACTGTCCGTTATTCTTATATTTTCACTTTCCCCCTTACCCAACTTAAATTTCATGGTCCATCATCTCAACCCCTGGAATAAATCCTCACCTTTCTTGCTCCCATTTCCCTTTGTCCTACTCAACCAGAAAAATACCATCCCAGGTTAAATGACTCCTACAGTATATCTACACCCATGGAGCTGAATACAGCATAAAAAATATTATAACTGTATTGACAGTCCTACTTGAATTTTATGACCATAAATCTCAGTGGGCCCTCAGTAAACCCTACTGTATTTCACAAGTGAATTCACAGGTTCTAGGCTAACTAGAGCCTTGGTGAGAGAGCCCTCTTTCCAAGTTTGTTCCAGGTTTGGCTACTGCCTCAGCTTAGGGGCTCTAGCTACTCCTTATTTTACCAAACTCAGGTTCAACTGCTAGCCACTCAAGAGCCAATATTGAGAGAAAAGTATTGGTAGGAAAGGAAAGGTTGGTTTATTCAGGAACCCAGCAACCTGGAGAGGTGGCAGACTTATGTCTAACATCCAATTCCCAACTGTTGATCATGGCGCAAGAGCTTTTAAAGGGAAGTTTCAGTGGAGCGAGGGTTCTTCGTGCAGAGCAGCATGGTGAGCTCGGACAATCACCTTGAAATTTATCATGCTGTGGTCTGATCAATGTCATCTTGACTGTTTTAAGTACAGTTAGTCTTCAGGTCCAGAGTGCATTTGTTCCCATTTCCTTGAGGCCAGTTTTTGGAATTGTGCAAGATGGAGCAGTTTATGTCATAGCTACAGTCTGGTCATCGTATAGTTAACTTTTTCCACCTGGTGGGAGTTTCAGTATCTGCAGAACAGCTGAAAATATATGGCTTAGAATATTATCTATAGCACTTGAGGAGGAACTAAAAGTTCTTGACTTTGCTTAATGGCTGAACTATTAAGATTTTTGTCTTGCTTGATTATTTTCTTTTGTTTCTGTATTTTCTCATTTCTCTGATTAAATTTACTCTTTGACTACAGTTTTTCTACTGTAAAGAGGGAGGTGGAAAAAAACATGATCATCTCAATAGATGCAGAAAAAGCTTTTGACACAGTTCAACACATACTTATGATAAAAACTCTCCAGAAAGTGGGCATGGAGGGAACATGCTTCAACATAATAAAGGGCATATACAACAAACCTACAGCTAACATCATACTCAACAGTGACAAGCTGAAATCATTTCCTCTAAGATCAAGAACAAGACAAGGATGTCCACTCTCACTACTTTTATTCAATATAATTTTGGAAGTCCTAGCTACAGCAATCAGAGAAAAAAAAAAAAGAAATAAAAAGAATCCAAATTGGAAAAGAAAAAACTAAAACTGTCACTGTTTGCAGATGACATGATACTATACATAGAAAACCCTAAAGATGCTACCAGAAAACTCTAGAGCTAATCAATGAATTTGGTAAAGCTGCAGGTTACAACATTAATACACACAAATCTCTTGCATTTCTATATATTAACAACAAAAAATCAGAAGGAGAAATACAAGAAACAATCCCATTTACCATCACATCAAAAAGAATGAAAAACCTAGTAATAAACCTACCTAAGGAGGCAAAAGACCTGTACTCTGAAAACTATAAGACACTGATGAAAGAAATCAAAGATGACACAAACAGATGGAAAGATATACCATGTTCTTGGATTGGAAGAATCAATATTGTGAAAATGACTATACTACCCAAAGCAATTTACAGATTCAATGCAATCCCTATCAAATTGTCAATGGCATTTTTCACAGAGCTACAACAAAAAAATCTTACAATTTGTATGGAAACACAATAGCCAAATAGCCAAAGCAATCTTGAGAAAGAAAAACAGAGCCTGAAGGATCATGCTCCCTGACTTCAGATTATACTACAAAGCTGTAGTAATCAAGACAGTATGGTACTGGCACAAAAATAAAAAATATAGATCAATGGACCAGGATAGAAAGCCCAAAAATAAAGCCACACACCTATGATCGATTAATCTACAACAAAGGAGGCAAGACTATACAATGGAAGAAAGACAATCTCTTCAATAAATGGTCCTGGGAAAACTATATAGCTACATGAAAAAAATGAAATTAGAACATTCTTTAACAACATACACAAAATAACCTCAAAATGGATTAAAGACCTAAATGTGAGACTGGACACTATAAAACTCTTAGAGGAAAACATAGGTAGAACAGTCTCTGACATAAATCACAGAAAGATCTTTTTCCATCCGTCTCCCAGAATGGGATTAAAAACAAAAATAAACAAATGGGACCTAAATAAATTCAAAAGCCTTTGCACAGCAAAGGAAACCATAAACAAAACGAAAAGAAAATCCACAGAATGGGAGAAAATATTTGCAACTGATGTGACCGTCAAGGGATTAGTCTCCAAAATTTACAAACATATGTGGTTTAATATCATGAAAACAAACAACCCAGTCAAAAAATGAGCAGAAGACCTAAGTAGACATTTCTCCAGTGAAGACATATAGATGGCCAAGAGGCACATGAAAAGAAGTTTAACATTGCTAATAATTATTAGAGAAATGTAAATCAAAACTACAATGAGGGGGCTTCCGGGAAGATGGCGGAAGAGTAAGACGTGGAGATCACCTTCCTCCCCACAGATACACCAGAAATACATCTACATGTGGAACAACTCCTACAGAACACCTACTGAACGCTGGCAGAAGGCTTCAGACCTTCCAAAAGGCAAGAAACCCCCCTACGTACCTGGGTAGGGCAAAAGAAAAAAGATTAAACAGAGACAAAAGGATAGGGACGGGACTTGCACCAGTGGGAGGGAGCTGTGAAGGAGGAAAGGTTTCCACACACTAGGAAGCCCCTTCACGGGCGGAGACTGCAGGTGGCAGAGGGGGAAGCTTCGGAGTTGCAGAGGAGAGCACAGTAACAGGGGTGCGGGGGGCAAAGCGAAGAGATTCCCACAGAGAGGATGGGTGCCGACCTGCACTCACCAGCCCGAGAGGCTTGTCTGCTCCCCCGCCAGGGTGGGCGGGGCTGGGAGCAGAGGCTTGGGCTTTGGTCGGAGGCAGGGAGAGGACTGGGGTTGGGGACGTGAACATAACCTGCAGGGGTTTATTGCGCTGCGGCTGGCCGGGAGGGAGTCCGGGGAAAAGTCTGGACCTGCCGAAGAGGCAAGAGACTTTTTCTTCCCTCTTTGTTTCCTGGTGCGCGAGGAGAGGGGATTAAGAACACTGCTTAAAGGAGCTCCAGAGACAGGCGCGAGCAACGGCTAAAAGCGCGGACCCCAGAGACAGGCATGAGAAGCTAAGGCTGCTGCTGCCGCCATCAAGAAGCCTGTGTGCAAGCACAGGTCACTATCCACACCCCCCTTCTGGAGAGCAAGTGCAGCCCGTCACTGCCAGGGTCCCGGGAACCAGGGACAACTCCCCCGGGAAAGCGCACGGCGTGCCTCAGGCTGCTGCAACGTCACGCAGGCCTCTGTCGCCGCAGGCGCGCCCCGCACTCCATGCCCCTCCCTCCTCCCGGCCTGAGTGAGCCAGAGCCCCCGAATCAGCGGCTCCTTTAACCCCGTCCTGTCTGAGAGAAGAACAGACGCCCTCCAGTGACCTACATGCAGAGGCGGGGCCAAATCCAAAGCTGAGCCCCTGGGAACTGTGAGAACAAAGAAGAGAAAGGGAAATCTCTCCCAGCAGCCTCAGAAGCAGCAGATTAAAGCTCCACAATCAATTTGATGTACCCTGCATCTGTGGAATACATGAATAGACAATGAATCATCCCAAATTAAGGAGGTGGCGTTTGAGAGCAAGATTTATGATTTTTTTCCCCTTTTCCTTTTTTTTGGGGAGTGTGTATGTGCATGCTTCTGTGTGAGATTTTGTCTGTATAGCTTTGCTTCCACCATTTGTCCGAGGGTTTTCTCCATCCGTTTTTTTGGTTTTGATTTTTTGTTTTTTTTTAAAAAATTTTTTTCTTAATAATTATTTTTATTTTAATAACTTTATTTTATTTTACATTATCTTCATTCTTTCTTTCCTTCCTTCCCTCCTTTAGACAACAAATCATCACAAATTGAGGAGGTGGACTTTGACAGGAAGATTTATGATTTTTTCCCCTTTTCCTCTTTTTGTGAGTGTGTATGTATATACTTCTATGTAAGATATTGTCTGTATAGCTTTGCTTCCATCATTTGTCCTAGGGCTTTATCCGTCAGTTTTTTTTTCTCTTAAAATTATATTTTTATTTTAATAACTTTATTATATTTTATCTTACTTTATTTTATTTTACTTTATCTTCTTTCTTTTATCCTCCCTTCCCTCCTTCCTTCCTTCCTTCTTCCTCCCTCCCTCCCTCCTTTCTTTCTTTCTTTCTTTCTACTTCTACTAATTCTTTCTTTCTAATTTTTCTCCCTTTTATTTTGAGCCAGGTGGATGAAAGGCTCTTGGTGCTGCAGCCAGGAGTTAGTGCTGTGCCTCTGAGGTGGGAGAGACAACTTCAGGATGCTGGACCACAAGAGACCTCCCAGTTCCACATAATATCAAACAGCAAAAATCTCCCAGAGATCTCAATCTCAACACCAACACCCAGCTTCACTCAACGACCAGCAAGCTACAGTTCTGAACATCCTGTGCTAAACAACTAACAAGACAGGAACACAACCCCACCCATTAGCAGAGAGGCTGCCTAAAATAATAATAAGGCAACAGACACCCCAAAACACACTACCAGATGTGGACCTGCCCACAAGAAAGACAAGATCCAGCCTCATCCACCAGAACACAGGCACTAGTCCCCTCCACCAGGAAGCCTGCACAGCCCACTGAACCAACTTTAGCCACTGGGGACAGAACCAAAAACAACGGGAACTACGAACCTGCAGCCTGCAAAAAGGGGACCCCAAACACAGTAAGATTAGCAAAATAAGAAGACAGAAAAACACACAGTAGACAAAGGAGCAAGATAAAAATCCACCAGACCTAACAAATGAAGAGGAAATAGGCAGTCTACCTGAAAAAGAATCAGAATAATGATAGTAAAGATGATCCAAAATCTTGGAAATAGAATAGACAAAATGCAAGAAACATTTAACAAGGAACTAGAAGAACTAAAGATGAATCAAACAATGATGAACAACACAATAAATGAAATGAAAAATACTCTAGGTGGGATCAATAGCAGAATAACTGAGGCAGAAGAACGAATAAGTGACCTGGAAGATAAAATAGTGGAAATAACTACTGCAGAGCAGACTAAAGAAAAAACAATGAAAAGAACTGAGGACAGTCTCAGAGACATCTGGGACAACATTAAATGCACCAACATACAAATTATAGGGGTCCCAGAAGCAGAAGAGAAAAAGAAAGGGACTGAGAAAATATTTGAAGAGATTATAGTTGAAAACTACCCTAATATGGGAAAGGAAATAGTTAATCAAGTCCAGGAAGCACAGAGAGTCCCATACAGGATAAATCCAAGGAGAAATACGCCAAGACACATATTAATCAAACTAACAAAAAGTAAATACAAAGAAAACATAATAAAAGCAGCAAGGGAAAAACAACAAATAACACACAAGGGAATCCCCATAAGGTTAACAGCTGATCTTTCAGCAGAAACTCTGCAAGCCAGAAGGGACTGGAAGGACATATTTAAAGTGATGAAGAAGAAAAACCTACAACCAAGATTACTCTACCCAGCAAGGATCTCATTCAGATTTGATGGAGAAATTAAAACAATTACAGACAAGGAAAAGCTGAGATAGTTCAGCACCACCAAACCACCTCTACAACAACTGCTAAAGGAACTTCTCTAGGCAAGAAACACAAGAGAAGGAAAAGACCTACAATAACGAACCCAAAAAATTAAGAAAATGGGAATAGGTACATACAAATCAATAATTACCTTAAATGTAAATGGCTTAAATGCTCCCACCAAAAGACACAGATTGGCTGAATGGATACAAAACCAAGACCCATATATTTGCTGTCTACAAGAGACCCACTTCGGACCTAGAGACACATACAGACTGAAAGTGAGGGGATGGAAAAAGATATTTCATGTAAATGGAAACCAAAAGAAAGCTGAAGTAGCAAGTCTTGTATCAGACAAAATAGACTGTAAAATAAAGACTATTAGAAGTGACAAAGAAGGACACTACATAATGATCAAGGGATCGATCCAAGAAGAAGATATAACAATTGTAAATATTTACGGACCCAACATAGGAGCACCTCAATACATAAGGCAAATACTGACAGCCATAAAAGGGGAAATCGACAGTAACACATTCATATTAGGGGACTTTAACACCCCACTTTCACCAATGGACAGATCATCCAAAATGAAAATAAATAAGGAAACACAAGCTTTAAATGATACATTAAACAAGATAGACTTAATTGATATTTATAGGACATTCCATCCAAAAACAACAGAATACACAGTTTTCTCTAGTGCTCATGGAACATTCTCCAGGAGAGATCATATCTTCAGTCACAAATCAAGCCTTTGTAAATTTAAGAAAATTGAAATTGTATCAAGTATCTTTCTGACCACAACACTATGAGACTAGATATCAATTACAAGAAAATATCTGTAAAAAATACAAACACATGGTGGCTAAACAATACACTACTTAATAACGAAGTGATCACTGAAGAAATCAAAGAGGAAATTAAAAAATACCTAGAAACAAATGACAATGGAGACACGATGACCCAAAATCTATGGGATGCAGCAAAAGCAGTTCTAAGAGGGAAGTTTATATCAATACAAGTCCACCTTAAGAAACAGGAAACATCTCGAATAAACAACCTAAACTTGCACCTAAAGCAATTAGAGAAAGAAGAACAAAAAACCACAAAATTAGCAGAAGGAAAGAAATCATAAAAATCAGATCAGAAATAAATGAAAAAGAAATGAAGGAAACGATAGCAAAGATCAATAAAACTAAAAGCTGGTTCTTTGAGAAGATAAACAAAATTGATAAACCATTAGCCATTGATAATTGATAAACTCATCAAGAAAAAAAGGAAGAAGACTCAAATCAATAGAATTAGAAATGAAAAAGGAGAAGTAACAACTGACACTGCAGAAATACAAAAGATCATGAGAGATTACTACAAGCAACAATATGCCAATAAAATGGACAACCTGGAAGAAATGGACAAATTCTTAGAAATGCACAACCTGCGAAGACTGAATCAGGAAGAAATAGAAAATATGAACAGACCAATCACAAGCACTGAAATTGAAACTGTGATTAAAAGTCTTCCAACAAACAAAAGCCCAGGACCAGATGGCTTCACAGGCGAATTCTATCAAGCATTTAGAGAAGAGCAAACACCTCTCCTTCTCAAACTCTTCCAAAATATAGCAGAGGGAGGAACACTCCCAAACTCATTCTATGAGGCAATCATCACCCTGATACCAAAACCAGACAAAAATGTCACAAAGAAAGAAAACTACAGGCCAATATCACTGATGAACATAGATGCAAAAATCTTCAACAAAATACCAGCAAACAGAATCCAACAGCACATTAAACGGATCATACACCATGATCAAATTGGGTTTATTCCAGGAATGCAAGGACTCTTCAATATATGCAAATCAATCAACATGATACAACATGTTAACACACTGAAGGAGAAAAACCATATGATCATCTCAATAGATGCAGAGAAAGCTTTTGTCAAAATTCAACACCCATTTATGATAAAAACTCTCCAGAAATAGGCTTAGAGGGAACTTTCCTCAAAATAATAAAGGCCATATATGACAAACCCACAGCCAACGTCATCCTCAATGGTGAAAAACTGAAAGCATTACCACTAAGATCAGGAGCAAGGCAAGGTTGCCCACTATCACCACTCTTATTCCACATAGTTTTGGAAGTTTTAGCCACAGCGATCAGAGAACAAAAGGAAATAAAAGGAATCCAAATCAGAAAAGAAGAAGTAAAGCTGTCATTGTTTGCAGATGACATGATACTATACATAGAGAATCCTAAAGATGCTACCAGAAAACTGCTAGAGCTAATCAATGAATTTGGTAAAGTTGCAGGATACAAAATTAATGAACAGAAATCTCTGGCATTCCTATACACTAATGATGAAAAATCTGAAAGTGAAATCAGGAAAACCCTCCCATTTACCATTGCAACCAAAAGAATAAAATATCTAGGAATAAACCTACCTAAGGAGACAAAAGACCTGTATGCAGAAAATTATAAGACACGGATGAAAAAATTAAAGATGATACAAATAGATGGAGAGATATACCATGTTCTTGGATTGGAAGAGTCAACATTGTGAAAATGAATATACTACCCAAAGCAATCTACAGATTCAATGTAATCCCTGTCAAACTACAACTGGCATTTTTCACAGAACTAGAACAAAAAATTTCCCAATTTGTATGGAAACACAAAAGACCCCGAATAGCCAAAGAAATCTTGAGAACGAAAAACAGAGCTAGAGGAATCAGGTTCCCTGACTTCAGACTATACTACAGAGCTACAGTACTCAAAACAGTATGGTACTGGCACAAAAACAGAAAGATAGATCAATGGAATAGGATAGAAAGCCCAGAGAAAAACCCACGCACATATGGTCACCTTATCTTTGATAAAGGAGGCAGGAACGTACAGTGGAGAAAGGACAGCCTCTTCAATAGATGGTGCTGGGAAAACTGGGCAAGTACATGTAAAAGTATGAAATAAGATCACTCCCTAACAGCATACACAAAAGTAAGCTCAAAATGGATTAAAGACCTAAATGTAAGGCCAGAAACTGTCAAACTCTTAGAGGAAAACATAGGCAGAACACTCTATGACATAAATCACAGCAAGATCCTTTTTGACCCACCTCCTAGAGAAATGGAAATAAAAACAAAAATAATCAAATGGGACTTAATGAAACTTCAAAGCTTTTGCACAGCAAAGGAAACCATAAACAAGACCAAAAGACAACACTCAGAATGGGAGAAAATATTTGGTAATGAAGCAACTGACAAAGGATTAATCTCCAAAATTTATAAGCAGCTCATGCAGTTTAAAAACAAACAAAAAAAACAACCCAGTCCAAAAATGGGCAGAAGACCTAAATAGACATTTCCCCAAAGAAGATATACGGACTGCCAACAAACACATGAAAGAATGCTCAACATCACTAATCATTAGGAAATGCAAATCAAAACTACAATGAGATATCATCTCACACCAGTCACAATGGCCATCATCAAAAAATCTAGAAACAATAAATGCTGTAGAGGGTGTGCAGAAAAGGGAACCCTTTTGCACTGTTAGTGGGAATGTAAATTGATACAGCCACTGTGGAGAACAGTATGGAGGTTCCTTAAAAACTACAAATAGAACTACCATATGACCCAGCAATCCCACTACTGGGCATATACCCTGAGACAACCATAATTCAAAAAGAGTTGTGTACCAAAATATTCATTGCAGCTCTATTTACAATAGTCCGGAGATGGAAACAACCTAAGTGTCCATCATTGGATGAATGGATAAAGAAGATGTGGCACATATATACAATGGAATATTACTAAGCCATAAAAATAAACGAAATTGAGCTATTTGTAATGAGGTGGATAGACCTAGAGTCTGTCATACAGAGTGAAGTACGTCAGAAAGAGAGAGACAAATACCATATACTAACACATATATATGGAATTTAAGGAAAAAAATGTCATGAAGAGCCTAGGGGTAAGACAGGAATAAAGACACAGACCTACTAGAGAATGGACTTGAGGTTATGGGGAGGGGGAAGGGTAATATGTGCCAAAGCGAGAGAGAGGCATGGACATATATACACTACCAAACGTAAGGTAGATAGCTAGTGGGAAGCAGTCGCATAGCACAGTGAGATCAGCTCGGTGCTTTGTGATCGCCTGGAGGGGTGGGATAGGGAGTGTGGGAGGGAGGGAGATGCAAGAGGGATGAGATATGGGAACATATGTATATATATAACTGATTCATTTTGTTGTACAGCAGAAACTAACACACCATTTTAAAGCAATTATACTCCAATAAAGATGTTAAAAAAAAAACAAAACTACAATGAGCTATCATCTCAAACCAGTCAGAATGGTTATCATCAAAAAATCCACAAACAATAAATGCTAGAGAGGATGTGGAGAGACGGGAACCCTCCTATATTGTTGGTGGGAATGTTAATAATTTTTAATATTAAATGTTCCCTATCCTAATTACTGGTATGATTTTCATCTCCTGACTATAACTCAATTGGTTCAGTGGTATTGGCACAAGGTCACATAAATAGACCAATAGAACAGAATAAAGGGCCCCCAAATTGACCCATGTAATTTGTAGACACTTGGTTTATGACAATACTGAGCTTGCAGAACAGTGGTGAGGAAAATTTATTTTCAGTAAAGGGAGCTGCTCTGTGATGACATCTCCTACTACCATATCTCATTGTACTGTGTTTCAGCATTGCTGGCCTCTCTGGCTTGTTGGAGACAGCAAGCATGCTGGAGCCTCAGAGCTTCTGTCTTCCTATCCCTTGCTTGCAATGTTCTTCTCCTGGACACCTGTATAGTTTCACTTAATTCTATGCTCAAATCTCAATTCCTTAGGGAGACTTTCCCTCTGAAAAGTGCGAAATCCAAAATATAATTTCCAGGTATTCATTAGTCCCTCCCTTCAGTTTATATTTCTTTATAGTACTTCATAAGACTAACTTTAAATATTTATTTTTGTTTATAGGTTGTCTCCCTCTTAAAATATAAATCTTACAGGAGGTACTTTTTTTTTTCATAAACATGAAATGTCTGTTTTTATTTTGTTTCTTAAATTTACTTCAGTAATTTCTTTCTTCCTTCCTCCCTCCCTCCCTTTCTTCTTTCTTTTTTTTTCTTTCTTTCTTTCTTTCTTTCTTTCTTTCTTTCTTTCTTTCCTTTCTTTTTCTTTATTTCTTATGGAAATATTATTGATTTACAATATTGTGTTAGTTTCAGGTGTATAGCAAAGTGATTCAGATATAGATATCGTTTTCAGATTCTTTTCCATTATATGTCATTACAAGATACTGAATATAGTTCCCTATGATATGCAGTAAATCTTTATTGTTCATCTATTTATATATGGTAGTGTGTATCTGTTAATCCCATACTCCTATTTTATTCCTCCCTTGCCCCCCCCCACCCCCCACTTCCCCTTTGGTAACCATAAGCTCTTTTGCCATGTTTGCAAGTCTGTTTCTGTTTTGTAAATCAGCTCATTTGTATTATTTTTGAGATTCCACATGTAAGTGATACCATATGGTATTTGTCTTTCTCTGACTTATTTCACTTAGTGTGATAATCTCTAGGTCCATCCATCTTGCTGCAAATGGCAATATTTCATTCTTTTTTCATGGCTGAGTAATATTTCATTTATATCCACATCTTCTTTATCCATTCATCTGTTGATGGACACTTAGGTTGCTTTCACATCTTTTCTATTGTAAATAGTGTTGCAGTGAACATTGTGGTACATGATTCTTTTTGAATTATGGTTTTCTCAGGGTATATGCCCAGTAGTGGGATTGCTAGGTCATATGGTAGTTCTATTTTTAGTTTTTTAAGGAATATCCCTACTGTTTTCCATATTGGATGCCTCAATTTACATTCCCACCAACAGTGTAGGGGTATTCCCATTTCTCCACACCCTCTCCAGCAGTTATTATTTGTAGACTGGTGTGAGGTGATACCTCATTGCATTTTTGATGTGCATTTCTCTAATAATTAGTGATATTGAGCATCATTTCATGTGCCTATCAGCTATCTGTATGTCTTCTTTGGAGAACTGTCTATTTAGGTCTTCTGCCCATTTTTTGTATTGAGTTGTTTTTTTGTTTTGGAGTTGTATGGGCTGTTTGTATATTTTGGAAATTAAGCCCTTCTCTGTTGCATTGTTTGCAAATATTTTCTCCCATTCTGTAGGTTGTCTTTTTGTTTTGTTGATGATGTAGGTTGTCTTTTTGTTTTGTTGATGATGTCCTTTGTTGTGCAAAAGCTTGTAAGTTTGATTAGGTCCCATTTGTTTATTTTTGCTTTTATTCCTTTTGCCTTGGGAGACCGATGGAAGAAAATATTACTATGATTTATGTAGAGAATGCTTTGCCTATATATCTTCTATGAGTTTCATGGTGTCCTGGCTTATATTTAACTCTTTAAGCCATTTTGAGTTTATTTTTGTGTATGGTGTGAGGGAGTGTTCTCACTTCATTGATTTACATGCAGCTGCATCAGGAGATACACTTTTTTTTTTTTTTAAGATGTTGTATGTCCAGCATTTAGAACAGAGTTTCCAATAAATATTTGTTGAATGAGCAAACAAACAGATGAATAAATGAATGCATATTGACACTGGCCATGTAAGCCCTGGGACTTATTTGGCTTACATGATTTATTTGGGTTACATGCACCTGTTCTGTAATCTGCTGTTTAGCCCACTTTGGGAAAAGTTCTGCTACTTACTGCCATCCTGTCTTAGAGGCTGACTGCTATTCTATTGAAGATTTTAAAACTTGGTATTGAAAATATAAGTCAGATTATTTCACTTCCATGCTTAAACCTCAAATGACTTCTCATTGCATGTGGAATAAAATTCAAGCTCCTTTTTTTGGCCTACTGAACCTGACACCATCTGTCTGCTTTCTACTTTTCTGATCTCTTCTCTTTGTGCTCTCTTTTTCACTCTTTCACTTGCAGCCACACTTGATTTCATTCTGTTCTTTGAATAATACCCCAGCCCATTCCTTAGAAACTTAAACTTCTTTCCTGCTTAGAAAGTTGTCATCAGATTATCACTTGTTTAATCCTTTGTCATTCAGTACAAATGTCACCTTGCCAGAGAGGTATTTTTTTATCTCCTCCTCATCACCATGTAGTATTTGTCACACCCTAAAAATTATCTTGTTTATTCTTTGTTTACTCTCTGTTTCCCTTCTTCATCAGAACCTTGTTTTATTTTATTTGCTACTATATTCTTAGTGTCTAGACAAACAGTAGCTGACACTTAATAAGTGCTCAATAAATATTTGCTGAATAAATGAATGTTTCATCAGGAATATCATCTAAGGGGTAAAATGCTAGCCTTAGGTAAGAACACACATCCTCTTAGAAATAATGTAAGCAACTTGGGGAACTTTCTGTTTGCAGTAACTTATGATAACTTGACTTTCTTCATGCTCACACATGTTTTTCTACAAAAGCCTTTCTGTATTGAGACACTTTAATTTCTATTTCTGCTTATAAATAAGGTACATTTTGTCAGTTGCACTCTTTCTTTGAAGACTGTTTTACTATGAACCATCCTTCTATGTGAACATTGTTCCTCTTTTATGATTGATGGGAGGCTAATATCTGTCTCCTATCTCCAGAGTCTTTTCACTCTGCTCCTGGTTTATCAGATTCAGGCAGTCTCTGCTGATGTTAAGAAGAAAAGCATTAATATTCTTTATTTATTTTATGTATTATTTATGCCTCACCTGCTTCCAAAACCAATTTGAGGCAGCTAACTTCACTTAATTACTTTCTACCCTTGCCCTTTGTAGCTTCCAGACCCTGTAAGTTTTCTCAGCAGTGCCACTGGGTCTTTGATTCCTTTTCGAAAAGTATGATGTTGGATGGTTGGATTAGATGATCTCTGGACTCTTTTATAGTTATGACATTTTAAACCATGCTTCACAAAGTAGAGGCAGTTAATAACCATTCATCTAAGGGCACGCCATACTCACTCACTTCTTCCTGGGTAAATATCTTTACCACTTTCAGCTGTACTTCTTAAGGAGACTAAGTTTGAAACATGCTATATATAGATTTTCTATTTCTTTAAAATGTGAATATTTAAGTTTATATATATGGAACTCATGATACCACTTGCTGAGCACTACTATGTTCCAGGTACTGCTAGGTATTTTATATAAGTAATTTCAATTAATTTCTGTAAAATTTCTATAAGGTAAATATTAATACTCCTATTTCACAAAACAGAAGAACTAAGGATCAAAATAGTTAAGTAACTTATGCAAAGTGAGTAATAAAAGGCAATACCAGGATTTGAACCCTGGTTTTTCTGGTCCCTCAGTCAGATACTCTGAGTCTGTCCTCTGTAGATGTATATTCTCCTATGGGTATAAATCATAGATGGAGAGAAATTCAACCCTGGTATTGGGTTAGTGATGACTAAGGGAAACTGAAACATCTGTGGACAAAATCAATGCCTTCTCTTTGCCTTCTCTGCTTCTGGGTTACACATGTTTTTGTGAACATGTATATATGGCATAACTGCTATGGCAGTGATTGATAGGCAAATGAATGGACAGATGGGTGGATGGATCAGGGTCTGAAAGGCTGCATAAAGCTTAGGTCAGTCAACAGAGTAGAGACTGAGGTGAGGAGTTTGATTTCCAGGCAGAAGAAATAGCATATGTGAATTCCTTAAGACATGGTAAGTAGTTTGGTGAGATCAGAGTGTAGGATCTGTCTGCAGGTTAGATAAGGCCTGAAAATGAGGCTGGAAAGGTCAGCAGAGGCCAGGTTACAAAGAGCATTTTGTGCTTGCTAACTAGTTTGGAATGAATCCCATAGGTGATGGAGCATCACTGAAGAACTGAAGAAGACTGATATGATCCAGCTTCATTTAGAAAGCCTGTTCATTGCATATTGTCTCTAACTCCTATGAACTGAACAGCTATTGATGGCCAGGTATATGGGGAATGCACTTTGGGAGAACATCTTGTTTTCTTGGCTGGCAAGGATTCTCATCCTGCTTAACCAGTGCCTGGGTATGGGAGGTGATACATCAAGGACAGAAAATGTCAGAGCCTGAATGGGGACTTTGTGGGTGGAGCATCCCATAATTCAGCCTTGAAAGGTAGTTTTCTATTGCTCTTGAGATTAGAGGGAAGGCTGCTTTTGCCTCAAAAGTCAAGGCATTCTATGGGTGAATTTTCTGCTGGAGGTAAATTGGTGTCAATTTGAATTAACCCAATAAACTCTGGAAGACAAAATTAAATTATTGGCTCCCTTTCCCCTAGCAGCTAAAGGGTAGAATACTTTGCCTCATGTTCAGACACCTGGAGGGAAGAATGGACAGCTTCTTGGGTGAAAGAGAAGTGAACAGAAAGAAGAGATGAGAACCTGGAGGTGGAGGTTTTGTCTGGATTTGCGGTGCTCAGACAGCTTTCTAATGCCAAGAACAACACTCCCAGGGCTGTGCTATTAAAATGGAAGCGTAGCTAACATTCATAAACCGCTTGTCAGTTGAGAAATCATTGTCCAAACACATAGCCTAAGGTACTTTGCACAGTACTCTTCAATTATTGGATACTAGAACGTGTGGTATAAACCCTTAAATTTTTAATTTTATGCGTTAAAATGTTTAAAAATTATTTAAATTTTATTTTGATTCCACAAACTCAGATTAGAAATTTGAAGATACTGAGTAGCAAAATTGTTGTAAGACTCTTTCCTCCATCTGGCAAAACATGTCAATTCTGTTGTAAAACCATATGTGGCCAGGGGACTATCAGAACTCTAGTGCACTTTGGAGTCAGACAAACCCAGTCTGACTTCTAGTCCCCAAACCTGAGTGTCCATGGGTAAGTCACTTCCTTTCTCTAAGCTTTAGTTCCCCATCTTTGAAATGGGGTCAGCACTACTTATCTCATAGGGTTGTTATAAGCATTGAATCAGAGATTATAAAGTGCTCAGTATTTTATATTTGGTACACAGTAAGGACTCAAAGGCAGTCACGGTGATCATTTTTGGTGTTTTTGAAACTCAGGTTTCCCAACACCAGTCCTGCATCATCCTGATTTGCTACTCACGTCTCTTTTGAATGCGGCCATCTCTTTACTGCTAACATTAGTCCATATCTCCATCCTCACCTCTGATAAATATTTCCAGATCTGACACCAACTTGCTTGGCCAGAGTGCTCAACTTTTCCCTTGGTCTCCTGATACTTTAGTTTCAGTTCATCCTTCTACTCTGACATTTGTGCTTGCAGATGTCCTGGTAAGATGCTCCCAGCTTCCATCATCTCCCACTCAACCCCTGCTCTGGCTGGTCCTCAGATCTCGTTCCTTGTAAACTGCCCATGGTAGGCAGAATAATGGTCCCTCCCTCCCCCCAAAAATATTCATGTTCTGATTTCTGGAAACTGTGAATAAGTTATGTTACATGGCAAGGGAGAATTAAGGTTGCAAATGGAATTAAGGTTGCTAATCAGCTGACTTTCGATGAAGAGATCATCCTGAAGTGTCCCACTAGTGGGGCCAATGTAATCACAACTGTCCATGTAAGGGAAAGAGGAGAGTCAGGTCAGAACATGTGAGAGAGTCTCAAGAGGCCACTATTTACTTTGAAGATGGAAGGGGCTATAAGCCAGGAAATTCAGGTGGCCTCTAGAAGCTGGAAAAGGCAAGAGAATAGATTCTCCCCTAGGACCCCCAGAAAAAACACAGCTCTGCCAACACCTTGATTTTAGCCATGAGACCACCACTTCTCTAAAATAATAATTTTGTGTTGTTTTGAATACCACCACTGAATTGGGGGTAATTTGTTACAACAGCAGTAGGAAACAAATACTTTGCTTTTCCAGGCAAGCTATGTGCTTTCTGGTGGATTGGCCCAGACTTAAAGACAGGAAGACAAGATAACATGGATTTCAGAATAAGTGTTTCCAAAAAGACTTGGTACATGGCAGTTTATGACAAATATCAGTCCAATGATCACCCCAAGTATCCACTCTCATTTTGAAGTGGAGAGAAAAAACTCTTATTACTTTTTATTACTCTCCAACAAATACCTTGGTTACTCTTCTGTATTTTTCTTGCTGCCTTCATTTGATTTTAACAAGTACTACATTTTTATCTGACAAAATATTTTTAAATTATTAAAAAACTCTCAAGTTATGAAAGCATAGAATGTTAATGGGGGGGTTAAAACCTTTTATCTCCTTAAATAATGGGCTCCTTTTATCAAATGAAATGTTACGTGACCAGATACTATATAAAACAGATGATGGCAAATTGTCCAGTTAAAATGGATTGCTGATGGGGAAAGGGGAGGATACCCAATGTTCAGCCTTAGTCTCTGTGGCCCCTGAGCATCTCATGGGAGCCCCAGAGGAACCATTGTTCTAGATTTGAATTTTCCATTTGCAGATGGGAAAACTGTGGCCCAGAGGGGAAGCATAGTCATCTCAAGGGCACATGGTCAGTTAGTGCTGAAATGGAAACTGGGACCTGGGCCTCTGGGCCTGGCTCTCAGATTGTGTTCTCTTTACTCTAAACCAAATACTTCTTTTGTTTGATTTTTTTTTTTTCCTCATTGATAAGGTAAGAGGCACAGGCATTCTCTCGGGTGAAAGAATATTTTTCATCCAGGAAGTTCAGGTTCAAACATGTATCAGCTGCCAAAATAATTTCTTCCTTCTGCTTCAATCATTCTACAGGTTAGGACACTGAGGCCCAGAAAGGTTAAGTGATGTACCTCCTATCCATTTTCAGCTCAGCTTTCACTCAGCAAGTGTCTCTTTCCATTACAGGCAATGAGAACTCTCTTCCTTTGTCACAGTGGAGGGACTGTTGCCACCAACCTGAACATTCTGGTGCAAAAGAGTCAGAGAAATAGGAGGATTTCCCATTGATAAGAACACAAACAGCCAACATTTTGTGCTGTTGGATTACATTAGAAGAAAGGGTTGCCTTCCATAGAAATTGATGTAAAATAACTAAATCCTTAAGGATTCGTTATTAGGGCCAGTAGTAAGAAGCCAACTTAGAAAACAATGGAGAAGAGCTCCAAAACCTGAAGGAAGAAGAATCCATCTCAAGCCAGTACAGAGGGTTATCACTAGCCCTTCCTGAGAAGGAAGCTTAGACTGGTATCAAATTCATGTCTTCTTCTAGTTCTCTTAATACACATGTACCTAGTAAGTAGCTCTTATTCCCAAATGAAACACCAATCATTCTCTCAAATCCACCCTAGGCATTGCTGTGTGTTTTGGGGTTAATGCTCAGCTGGGATACACTCGTATGGTCCACCAACAGGCATCTGTTCTGACTGACCATTGCCAATGTCATAGTTGTCATCAGGTATTTTGAATATTATCCCTGATATAAATGCCAGGTTCAGCCAAGATTCTGGTACTGTAGTGAGCCAAGCTGGGTAAGCAGAATCACTTACAGAATTCCTGAGTAAAGTTATTTTGATGTGGGTTTCTGGTAAGTGATGGAGCCAGAGCTCAACGCCCTTCTTACTGGTTTCCATGCCATATACTCTTCAGCACATTGTGTTTCATTTCAAGTGATGAAAAGCATTTTTCAATGTGATGGATTTCATCTACATTTTATTAGTCTGTTTCTGGAAAAAATATCATTTGTACATCATTCTGCTTGCAGACTTGTCTTTATTATTCCTTTCCCCACCTCACGTGGTGGGTCCAGGATTTGATTTTCTCTTGGCTCCTGGCACATTTCTCATCCTCTCTCAGAGCAATTTACCCTCTGTGACAGTCCATCTGTCTCTCCTGCCCCACTTATGAATACTCTGCCTTTTCCAATTTTCCTTATTTCTTTTTTAGTATCATCCACCTCATCTTCCGTGATTTTTTCCAGCTCCTCAAATGTCCCATTGCTCCTTATCCAGGCTGTTTGATTGAATAGGATCCTGCAGATTGCCATGACAACATTTCTTTCATAACTTGCCCTGTCACTCTCTCTTAACTGTCTCATTGACCTTCACTTGTATTTCAGCGGTTTGTGTTTTATTCTTATTGAAAAGAAACTACAAACATGAAGCCTGTGGCCATTGTTTGAATGTTAGCATTTGAGATAGAATGTCCCCTGCCATGCCTGTTGGGGTTAGAGGGAGGGAGCATGTGGAGCTTCATTCCACCACTGAAGCTGGTGGGGATGCTTCGATGGGCTCATGGTCATTGTTGCTGAATGTCATCAAGGGGAGATGTGTACTTTCTTATATAAGGTCAGCAAATATTTTCGGTAAAGAATCAGATAGTAAAATTTTAAGTATAGTCTCTGTTGTCACACCTCAACCTTGCTGGTATAGTACAAAAGTTGCTAAAGAAAAAACAGAAAGGAACAGGCAGGGCTTTATTCCAATACAACTTTACAAAAACAGGCAGAGGGCCTAGTTTGTTGACCTTTGTTTTAGAGTAATTTTACCTTCTAGCTTCTGACCTTTCCTTGGGTATTTGTGCATTTGTTGTTTATTGAAAAGAGATTTTTCATATTTATGTTAGCATCCTATCTTGGGACATTCTCAGAGGTCACTTTGCAAGGGAGAAAGTGGCAGGGAAAAAGGAGCTTGGTGCAAGGAGATATCATGTGCCATTTTTGGCGTTGACAGAGGGATCCTCATTCAGGCTTGCTGGAGGAACTTGGCTTCATTACAGATTGGAGGTAACCTGAGCTGTGTCATTGAAGATTTAGTTCTGACCCTCAATATTTTGCTCAGGAGCTGGGTGAACTTAGATAAGTCATTTCATTTCTTTGGATTTCAATGTTCTTATCTGCAAAATGGGGTCATTGTTGTTACTTTTATTATTATTATTAAATTTAATGTTCTATACTATTTTATTTCACATCTCTGATTACCACTTGCCAGCTGGCCCAAGGATTTGTATCTTAAGAGAGTTGTTGTCTTCTCATATCGCCAGGATAATGTGGTTTATGGATTACAATGAAACAGAAAATTCAAATATAGGGATTATGCTATGTATTTATTTTTCTCCCAGTCAGTCGTCCAGGCTGATATGATAGTTCATGATGTCAACATGGATTTAGGATTCTGCTATCTTTCTGTCTCATTTGTCTTACTTGACTTTTATCCCCAAAGTCCCTTTATGGTGTCAGTGAAGCCACTGTACCTCCAGCCATCACATTCACATTCCAAGCACCAAATCAGAGGAAAGGGAAATCTGTTCAATAACTTTCCTGGAAACTCCACCAAATAACTTCTATTTATGTGCCATTAGCTACCCCTATCTTCCAGGAAGTGCAGTGTTTTAGCATGGCATGCTACTGTTCTCAATAATATTAGGATAAAAGGGAAGAATGGATATCAGGAAGGCAAATAGCAGTTTCTGGAACATACAGATTTATATAAAAGTGACAAGTGGATAGCTGCCCCAAACCATACCTGTGACACAGCATTTCTAGCTCAATTTTGACAGTTTTTCCAACAATGAAACAGGCGAGTTTATATAATGGGTAGTGCAATCATATTATGATTCATTTCATTAAGAAGGAAACCTATAAGTGATCTTGTTTCCCTTAGTTTCTCACTATAGACATGAGAATCTTAACTGATCCTGTATTCACATCAGGGTTAATATTAAAAAACAAAACCAAAAAACCTAACAATGTGTCTGTCATCAGCCCTGACCAATTAGAACAGATGCTAGCTGGTAAGACATATAGGCATGTACCAGTTGTTCTAAAGTAATGCATGGGAAGCCTTGAGACACAGTGATACATGAGAGGGATTTGTGAAGAATGATTGGAGTTCATTCTGGAATAAGAATCATTTACCATACACATTTGTCAGAAATGAACCAGAAGGATACATAAATGCTCATACTAGTCTATAGCTCCTCCTAAGGAGGGGACTGGTAATAACTGTCAGCGTTGGCTTAGGATGGATCCTTCTCTCTTAGGTTTTAGGGATCATCTATATTTCCCAAGTTGGCTTCTAATTACATGCTCTAGTAACTAATCTCACCTGTTCAGAGATATACTTAAGGACTTAGTCATTTTGCATTGATTTCCATGAAAGGCAACCCTTTCCTCTAATGTAATTTAACAAGCACATAATGTTGGTTGTCTGTGTGCATATCAATGGGAAATCTTCATATGTCTATAACTCTGACCCTTTTTTAACCAGAATATTCAGATTGGTGGCAATAGTCACCATACTCTTCCAAAGTTTGAAGGTTTTCATAACCTTGAATAGGAAGAAACACTTGCTGGTTGAGATATGAGCTAAAAGTAGATTAGCCCATTGTGCTGCACCTGTATCATGAGAACTATATGATGTTCTACTTCCTGTGCAATTCCATTAAACAACATACTCTGCACTTACTCTAGCAGCTGCAGCTCTGATATTGCTGTCTACTTATGCACAGTATCGTGCGGGTGATTTTTCTGAGTTGGACAGGACAGTTCTCCAAATAATTAGATATAGATATAGATATAGATATAGATATAGATATATAGTATAGTTATTTTATATGCTTATATAATTCTACAACTAATATTATATATATATATATATATATATATATTCAGCCTTTCCCAGACCACCAAAATAAAAATCTTGTACTTTACTTCTTAATTCTTACTTTTTTTTTTTTTTTTCTGATTGGAGAGTCAGGAAAGCAGAATTTGGCTGGGGAGAGAAAGATAATCAGTGCTGGGCCAGGTGTTGGTGGGCCAGGTGTGGCTAGGAGGGGAAAGAATAATAAAAAAAAAAAAAGTCATTCTGGACTATATATTTGGATTCCATTTACTCTTTTTGAGAAATGTAGGTAAATGTTTTTTTATCACTTTTAGTTTTTGGATTGACTTTTTTGGCCCTGATCCTCCCTATGAATAAATTGTAAGTAAACCATACAATAAAAATTATATTTTAATAAAAAGTAAACTTTTTTTTTCCTACTAAAGGAGCAATTCATGTTCTTTGAAGAAAAATCACTGAAATGGAGGGCTTGTTTGTCAGATATTTAAGAAGTTTCTATTTACAAGTTGCAACTTCCTTGTTTGGGTGGACTAGCAAGCAGACTTGGAGCATATTTTTTTAGGAAAGAGTTGTCTTTAAGCTTATACAAGGGGAGATTTAGTGGTTACTTTCCGTCTTGGGAAAGAGTGTAAGAGGGCAATTTGCCACCTGAAGAATCCGTTCCTTGGGAATATCTTTTTTTTCTTTTTTTTTTGCGGTACGCGGGCCTCTAACTATTGTGGCCTCTTCCGTTGTGGAGCACAGGCTCCGGACGCAAAGGCTCAGCGGCCATGGCTCACAGGCCCAGCTGCTCCACGGCATGTGGGATCATCCTAGACCAGGGCACAAACCTGTGTCCCCTGCATCGACAGGCGGACTCTCAACCACTGCACCATCAGGGAAGCCCTGGGAATATCTTTTGATATGCTGGGCTGGTGCTTTGGAGAAGGTGGATCCATTTGCATATCACCCAAGGAGCTATTGGGAGGAAAGAGATCAAGACCCTAGGTGCTTCATTTTGAGGTTTAAAGCTAGTGGACATCCCAGATGTGTTGCAATGGTCCCCAGGGGGATGCAGAAAGATGAAGCAGGCCTTCAAAATTCACTCATGAGAGACGGGGTTCTAGATAGTGACTGAGCTTAGAACAAAGGCTCTGCTTGGGGATGTGAGTTAAGACCTGGAATTCTGGGTGCCCACCTGTGGAGGTAGTATGGAGGAATGAGACTGTCCTTCCTCAAAGGATGTTCTTGGCTTGGGCAAGGATTTGGGCCAGCAAGAGGATCAACAGGAAGCTTCAAGCTGAGCCAGCCAAATTTTTAACAGCAGCAGGGGCAGTGAAAACACAGTGGTGCTTGTCAAGTATGTGTTTCCTCTTTTTGACTCACAGCTGGAAACAGTACTACATAAGCCTAATGATTTCTGGACCATTCAGGAAAGGAGTCAAGCCCAAGAATGAGAAAATGGGAATCCTGCTAATATGGGAAGGTTTACATGATTAACTGAGTATAAAATATACAAATAGACCTTGTTTGTACCCTAAACTGGAAGGGTAGTACATACTCAGTTACATAGAAAATATAAAGCCTAGGTATAAGACGTGACATCATAAAACTCCTAGAAGAGAACGTAGGGAAAACATTTTTGGACATAAATCGTAGCAATATTTTATTAGGTCAGTCTCCCAAGGCAAAACAAATAAAAGCAAAAATAAACAAATGTGACCTAATCAAACTTACAAGTTTTTGCACAGAAAAGGAAACCATCAAAAAAAGACAGCATATGGAATGAGAGAAAATGTTTGCAGACTCTGCGAACAACAAGGGCTTAATTTCCAAAACATGCAACAGTTCATACAACTCAATATAAAAAAAAAAAGGGCTTCCATTGTGGTGCAGTGGTTAAGAATCCTCCTGCCAATGCAGAGGACATGAGTTCGTGTCCTGGTCTGGGAAGATTCCACATGCCATGGAGCAACTGGGCCCACACGCCAGAGCTACTGAGTCCATGCACCACAACTACTGAAGCCTGTGTGCCTAGAGCCTGTGCTCCACAACAAGAGAAGTTACTGCAATAAGAAGCCCGCGTACTGCAACGAAGAGCAACCCCTGCTTGCCGCAACTAGAAGACAGCCCATTCACAACAACGAAAACCCAATGCAGCCAAAAATAAATAAAATAAAACATTAAAAAAATTAAAAAATAGAAGACCTAAATAGGCATTTCTCCAAAGAAAACATATAGATGGCCAATAGGCACATAAAAGATGCTCAACATCACTAATTATTAGAGAAATGCACATCAAAACCAGTCAGAATGGCTATCATCAAAGTGTCTACAAATAATAAATGCTGGAGAGGGTGTGGAGAAATGGGAACCCTCCTACACTGTTGGTGGAAATGTACATTGGTGCTGTCACTATGGAAAACAGTATAAAAATTCCTTAGAAAACTAAAAATAGAGTTGGCATATGATCCAGCAATCCCACTGCTGGGCATATATCTGGAGAAAACTATAATTCGAAAAGATACATGCACCTCAATGTTCATAGCAGCACTATTCACAATAGCCAAGAAGCAGAAGCAACCTAAATGTCTATTGACAGATGAATGGATAAAGAATATGTGGTGTATATACACAATGGAATATTACTTGGCCATAAAAAATGAATGAAATAATTCCATTTGCAGCAACATGGATGAGCCTAGAGATTATCATTTTTTTCTCCATTTCCTGTTCTTGCCTCCTTTGTTGTAGATTAATTGACCATAAGTGTGTGGGTTTATTTCTGGGCTCTCTATTCTGTTTCATTGATAAGTGTGTCTGTTTTTGTGCCACTACTGTACTGTTTTGTTTACTGCAGCTTTGTAGTATAGCCTGAAGTCAGGGAGTGTGATTCATCCAGCTCTGTTCTTTCTCAAGATTTTTTTGGCTATTTGGGGTCTTTTGTGTTTCCATACAATTTTAAAATTATTTGTGTTAGTTCAGTGAAGAATGCCATTGGTATTTTGATAGGGATTGCCTTGAATCTATAGATTACCTTGGGTAGTGTAGTCATTTTAATAATATTCTCCTAATCCATGAACACAGTATATCTTTCCATCTGTTTGTGTCATCTTCAATTTCTTTAATCAGTGTCTTACAGTTTCCTGAGTAGAGGTCTTTTACCTCCTTAGGTAGGTTTATTCCTAGATATTTTACTTTTATTTGATGTGATTATAAATGTGATTGTTTCCTTAATTTCTCTTTCTGATAGTTTGTTGTTAGTGTATAGATTTCTGTAGATTAATTTTGTATCTTGTAATTCTACTAAATTCAGTGACAAACTCTAGTAGTTTTCTGGTGGCATCTTTAGAATTGTCCATGTATAGTATCTTGTCATCTGCAAACAGTGACAGTTTTACTTCTTTCTTTCCAATTTGGATTCTTTTTATTTATTTTTCTTGTCTGATTGTTGTGTCTAGGACTTCCAATACTATATTGAATATAACCAGCAAGAGTGGGCATCCTTGTTTTGTTCCTGATATTACAAAAAACGCTTTCAGCTTTTCATCACTGAGTATGACGTTAGCTGGGGGCTTATATATGGCCTTTATTAAGTTGAGGTATGTTCCCTCTATACGCACTTTCTGGAGAGTTTTTATCATAAAGCGATGTTGAATTTTGTCAAAAGTTTTCTCTGCATCTATTGAGATGATCACACAGTTTTTATTCTTCAATTTGTTAATGTGGTGTATCACATTGATTAATTTGCAGATCAATATCTCCAATACCCATTCTTGCATTCCTGGGATAAATCCCACTTGATCATGGTGTATGATCCTTTTAATGTATTGTTGAATTCAGTTTGCTAATATTTTGCTGAGAATTTTTGCATCTATATTCATCAGACATTGAACTGTCATTTTCTTTTATTTTGATATATTTTTCTGATTTTGGTACAAGGATGCCATTGGCTTCATAGAATGAGTTCAGAAGCCTTCCTTCCTCTGCAATTTTTGGGAGTGGTTTGAGAAGGATAGATGTTAAACTTTCTCTAAAAGTTTGGTAGAATTCACCTGTGAAGCCATCTGGTCCTGGACTTTTGTTTGTTGGGAGTTTTAAAAATTACTGATTAAATTTCATTACTGGTGATTTGTCTGTTCATATTTTCTATTTCTTCCTGGTTCAGCCTTGGGAAATTGTACTTTTCTAGGAATTTGTCCATTTCTTCTAGGTTGTTATAGTTGTTCTTAGTAATCTCTTATGATTCTTTGTATATCTTTGATGTTGGTTGTAACTTCTCTTTCATTTCTGATTTTATTTATTTGGGCCCCGTCCTTTTTTTCTTGTTAAGTCAGGATAAATGTTTATCAACTTTGTTTAACTTTTCAGAGAATTAGCTCTTATTTTTATTGATATTTTCTATTTTTTAGTCTCTATTTCATTTACTTATGCTCTGATCTTTATTACTCCTTTCTTCCTACTAACTTTGGGTTTTGTTTGTTTTTTTTCCAGTTTCTTTAGGAGTAAGTTTAGGTGTTTATTTGAAATTTTTATTTTATGAGGTAAGCTTGTATCACTGTAAACTTCCCTCTTAGAACAGCTTTTACTTCATCCCATAGATTTTGGATCATCATAATTTTGTTTTCATTTGTCTTCAGGTATTTTTTTTTTTATTTCTTTCTTGATTTTTTTCAGTGATGCATTGCTTGTTTAATAGCATATTGTTTAGCCTCCACATGTTTGTGTTTTTTGCAGTTTTTTTCTTGTAGTTCGTATGTACTTTTATAGTGTTGTGTTTGGAAAAGATGCTTGATATGATTTCAATTTTCTTAAATTTACTGAGACTTGTTTTGTGGCCTACCATGTGATCTAAACTGGAAAATGTTCCATGTTCAGTTGAAAAGAGTGTGTTTTCAGTCACTTTTGGATGGAATGCTCTCTATATATCTATTAAGTTTAACTGGTCTAATGTGTTGTTTAAGGCCTGTCTTTCCTTATTGATTTTCTGTCTGGAAGATCTATCTATTGAAGTAAATGGGGGTGTTAAAATCTCCTGTTATTATTGTGTTACTGTCAATTTCTCCCTTTATGTCTGTTAATATTGGCTTTATATTTAGGTGCTCCTATGTTGGGTGCATATAAATTTACAATTGTTATAACTTCTTCTTGGATTGATACCTTGATCATTATGTAATATCCTTCTTTGTCTCTGTTTTAAAGTCTATTTTGTCTGATATAAGTATTGCTACCCTGGTTTCCTTTTTATTTCCATTTGAATAGAATAATTTTTTCTATCCCCTTACTTTCAGTTTGTGTGTGTCTTCAGATCTAAATTGAGTCTGTTGTAGGCAGCATATGTATGGGTCTTGTTTTTGTATCCATTCAGCTATTCTATGTCTTTTGTTTGGAGCAGTTAGTCCATTTATATTTAAAGTAATTATGGATAGGTATGTTCTTATTGCAATTTTCTTAATTGATTTTGGCTTCTTTTTGTAGTTCTTTTTTTGTTCTTTTCTTCTTTTGTTCTCTTCCCTTGTGATTTGATAACTTTTTTGTGTATCTATTATAGATTTTTGGTTTGTGGTTACCATAACTTTTATATATAGCAATGTCTCTTATATATCTATGTGATTGTTTTAAATTGCTGATCTCTTAATTTCAAATGCATTTTAACAACCCTGCATTTGTACTCTCCTCCCCTCATGATTACTGTTTTAACATCATATTTTTGCTTTGTGTACCCTTCATTACTTATTGTGGATATAGATTTACTAGTTTTGTATTTAAACTTCCTACTAGCTTTGTGTGTACATTTCCTACTGCCTTTACTGTACATTTGCCTTTACTGGTGAGTATTTTCCTTTCATAATTTTCATGTTTCTAGTTGTGGCCTTTTCTTTTTCACTTAGAAAAGTCCCTTCAACATTTCTTATATAGCTGGTTTGGTGGTACTGAACTTTTAGTTTTTGCTTTTCTGTAAAACTTTTGATCTCTCAATCAAATCTGAATGAGAGCCTTGCCAGGTAGAGTATTCTTGGTTGTATGGTTTTCCCTTTCATCACATTAAATATATTGTACCACTCCCTTTTGACCTGTAGAGCTTCTGCTGGAAAGTCAGCTGATAGCCTTATGGAAGTTCCCTATATGTAGCTTGTTGCTTTTCCCTTGATGCTTTAAATGTTCTCTCTTTACCTTTAATTTTTGCCATTTTAATTATTGTGTATCTTCATGTGTTCCTCTTTTGGTTAATCCTATTTGAGTCTTTCTGTGCTTCCTAGACTTGGATGTTTATTTGCTTTCCCAGGTTAGAGAAGTTTTCATTTATTATGTCTTCAAATATGTTCTTTGCCCTTTTCTCTCTCTCTTTCTCCTCTGGGACCCCTATAATGTTACTGTGCTTGATATTGTCCCAGAGGTCTCTTAAACTCTCTTTATTTCTTTTCATACATTTTTCTTTTTTTCTGTTCAGCATCAGTGATTTCCATTACTGTCTTCCTGCTTGCTGATCTGTTTCTCTGTATCATTTAGTCTACTGTTGATTCCTTCTAGTGTATTTTTCATTTTAGTTATTGTATTCTTCATCCCTATTTAGTTGTACTTTATATTTTCTAACTTTTAAAAAAAAACTTCTAACTTCTGGCTCTGTGAATTCAATCTTTTCCTGAGTGCTTTGATCATCTTTATAATTATTACCTTAAACTCATTCTTTGATAGATTGTCTATCTCCACTTCATTTAGTTCTTCTTCTAGGGTCTTATCTTGTTCCTTCATTTGGAACATGTTCCTCTGTCACTTCCTTTTGCTTCATTTGCTGTTTGTATTTCAGTGTCTGGTAGGTTGGTTATGTTTCTTGACCTTGGAGAGGTGGATTTTTGTAGAAGATATCCTATGTGTCCCAACAGTGTGCTTCCCCTCTCATCACCAGAGCTATATGCTTTAGGGCTGCCCCTATGTGGGCTCTGTGATCCTTCTGTTGTGGTCGGATGACTACTGGTTGGCTTGGTTGGCTCCTGGTTTGGTTGATTGTCAGGCCCTGCCTTGTGTGGAGGCTGCCAGCCACTGGTTGGTGGGGCTAGCTCACAAGGGTACTGGTTGTGGAATCCTGGGGTGCCCCAAGGCTAGTACTGGCTCACTTGTGGGAAGAATCATGTTCCAGGAGACCCTGGGGCTGGTCCACTCCCACTGGTGGGTGAATCCAGGTTTTAGGGCTTGTGCAGTCCCACTAGTGAGTAGAACTGGGTCTTGGTGTCTGGCTGAAGGGCCCAAGGGTCCCAAAGCTGATGTCAGATGACTTGTGAGTGGGGCAGGTTCCTGACGCAGCTGGCTGTGGGGTCTGACATGTCCTGAAGCTTGTGAGATTCTGTGTGTGCTCTTAAAGAGTTGAGTCTCTATTTCCCTGAGTCATCTGGGACTCCTGAAAGTGAACCCTGCTGGACTTCAAAGCCAAAAATTCTGGTGATTCATCTTCACATTGTTGGACCCCTGGGCTGGGGAGCATGATATGAGGCTCAGATTCCTCATTCCTTGGGGAGGACCTCTTAAGTTGTAATTATTATCCCATTTGTGAGTTGCCCACATGAGGGTATGGGACTTGACTATATCATGACTCTGCTCATCCTGCCTGTCTTATTGTGGTTCCTTCTTTATATCTTTAGCTGTAGAAGATCTTTTATGATCTTTTTCATCGATGGTTGTTCTATAACTACTTGTAATTTTGGTGTGCCTGTGAGAGGAGGTGAGCTCAGGGTATTTCTACTCTGCCATCTTGGCTGATATCCAGGAATGAAATTCTTGGAAATAACCACTGACCCTAATGGTGACTACCAAGTTATTCACATTGTCAGTGGTTTCCTGGTAAATTAGAATTCTGAAGAAAATGACAAGAACATCGTCAACAAAAACAACAAAACAAATTGTGATATTGTAATTTATAAGAAGAAATATTTGATCTTCATCCTGTTCCTGGTACAGGGCTCTAAAATTTTTGGAATTTCCTTAGTGATAGAGCAGTAATGGTGAATGGAGACACTTTGTTCATAACAAGCCCCTTTCAGCCACATCCATGATTATGTTAATGAGGTTATTTTTTAAAAAGCCCCTAAAAATGGGATGTTGATTGCCAGGAAAACCAACTACATGATTAGAGGGCTGGAACTTTCATTCCCACACCCTCTAGGGAAGGGAGAGGGGCTGGAGGTTGGGTTAATCACCAATGGCAAATGGTTTAATTAATCATGCCTATGTAATGAAGCCTCCATAAAGACCACAGCTGAAGGGTTAGAAGAGCTCCCAGGTTGATGAACACGTGGAGGTGTGGGGAAGGTAGTACAACCAGAGAGGGCATGGAAGCTCCCTGTTCATTCCTACCCTTGCCCTATGCATCTCTTCCATTTGTCTGTTCCTGAGTCATAGCCTCTTGTAATAAACTAATAATCTAGTAAGTGAACTGCTTTTCTGAGTTCTGTGAGCCACTCTAAAAAAATGAACCTGAGGAAAGGTTTGTGGGAACCACTGATATGTAGCTGGTCAGTCAGAAGAATAGCTAACAATCTGGATTTGGAATTAGCCTCTAAAGGGGGAACAGTCTTGTGTAACTGAGCTTTTAAACAGTGAGATCTGATGCTAACTCCAGGTAGATAGTGTCAGAATTGAGTTAAATTGTAGGACACTCAGCTGTTTTCTGAGAATTTCTTGGTAAGGGAAAATCCCCCATATATTTTGTTACCAGAAGTAAAATATTCTGTGAGTAGAGTGTTGTAGCAAAGTATAGAAAAAAGGTCAAGAGGAGAAACAGTGAGTTTCTTCTTTTCACAAATGAACCATGACTTGTAGTATTTGACAATATCCATGGTCTAAATACTTTCACCATGGTCAATTTAAAGCACCAACAGTTTAACAACTGATCTGTAAAATTCTTGAATGTTTAAAAATCAGCTCTCTGTGAGCTTGTATGGTTATTCCAGTAAACCACTGGTTCTTGACCTGGAACTTCATCATAGGTGAAAACAAACATTATGAATTCTGATCTAACTTAGGAAGTGGCTTGCCTTTGGTTGAGAAATATTATTAGCCCATTTCTCTCCTGTATATCTCCTGTACTTGGATTCAGGAATTCTTTCTTGATAGCACAATAACCTAAGTGGTAATAACCCCATTTCATGGATGAGGAAACTGAAATTCAAAAAGAAGTAAATGTCCAAGATCCTATATAAGACAGTATATATGGTTTCAGTTTCCTTCTAGAAGAACAGGCCTCCCCCAAAAGGCCAAGTGATTCAGTGCCTGGACATCAGACCCCTAGGATCAAATAGGGAAGCTCATGGGAAGATATGTTGTATAGTAGCTCTCTAGTTAAAAGGAAAAGAGTATGAGGTAGCTGTTTCCACAAAGATTTAATTCTCACAATACTTTTATCATTTGTTAATACACTAAGTGTAAAGTGGTTTGTTCATTGTAAAGTGGTAAACAAATTCTAGTCACTAACTGTTAATACTGACAGTAATCTCATAATTCACAGTCTGCAGTCACAGGTAAGATTATCACCAATTGGAAATAAGATGCTGAGTGTCTGAGAGGTTCATTCAATTACAGTTGACACTTGAACAACAAGGGTTTGATCTGCATGTGTCCACTTACATGTGTTTTTTTAAAAATAGGAGATGCTACAGTTCTATATCAACTGTGGTTGAATTCGGGGATGCAGAAGCACAGAAATGGCAGAATCCAGCCATGTGTTTGGAGGACTGACTATAAATTACATGTGGATTTTCCACTGCAAGGAGGGTTGCCCTCCCCCAATTGTTCTAGGGTCAGCTGTACCTTGGGCCTCATAGCCTTTGAGGGGTGATCTGAAGAGACAGGTCTGCAACCAGTGACTCCTAAAGCCCAGCATAGTCTATCACATTGCTTCTTTGCATGTGTCCTGTCTTCCCTACTGGATTACAATGCCTCTGAGGGGAGATCCTCCTCTGTCTCTGATGTTTTTGTATCTCACCTTGTCAAAATGAGTTTTGATATCCAGGAGGTAGTTTTTGTCCTAACAAGGTTAGGTAACAGGGTTAAGCTAATGCAGTCAACCAACTGATTCTTATTTAAATTTCTTAGTTTTCTACTGGGAGAAATCCAGACACATCTTTTACATCAGAAAAGGCAGCTGGAAATGCTACAAGTAAAAGAATGTTGTGACTTAGTTCTCCACATCCGTGTTACTGAAAAGCAGTCTACGTTCCCATGGAAAGTGGAGTGGAAGCATCATTTTTATTAAGAGGGTGGCACATCCATCAAACCGCTGAGTTGGGAGGTCTGCTTTAGTCCTGTGCTTCGAAGTTATCAGTCTCCCCTCACAGGGTTCATAAACTCCATCCAGAATCACTTGCCCGACCTGCTCACACTTTGCTTTCCTACCTGGGTCCAGTTGTCTTGATTTCCTGGCTTCCAATGCCAAGGCTTATTTTCTGCCTCATGGTCAATCTTTAACAGCTTGATGGGGAACAGAAGGAAGGCCAGAGTGTAGTGAGACATGGGGAAGGGTGGTAGGAGGTGAGCCTGGAGAGATCCATGGGGGAAGTGTGTTGTATGCAGACTTGCATTTAAAAGATTTTTCTTGTATGTACAACTGTTTTTGCAACTATAATTTTAGTTTCTTAGGGATGGAACCAATTCCTGTTCCTTAGAGTGAGCAGCACAGTGAAGACTGAATGTGCATGACTGCGTTCCAATAAAACTTTATTTACAAAAAGAAGCAGCAGGTTGACCTTGGTATGTAAGTTAGGGGGGAAGTCTTGAGTATTAGTCTTAGATCCCCTTGGATTTGATCCCCAGCTCAGACACCAATTGTTTGGCTTTAGACAAGTTAATTAATCCTTCCTATCCTGAAGTTGTTCAGCCATAATTAGGATGTCACTTTATTAGGATGATCATGTGAAAATTAGATGACTGTATATCAAGTGCTCATCCCATATGTGGTAACAGCACCTTCTGTTTTTATTTTAATTACTCTATTTCTAATATGCAAGGAGTCTATGAGTCTAAGAATTCTTCTGGTATTTTCAGTTTAGGTTTTTCAGAGACATAAGCTGATAGCTCCTAAGATATATTTTCTCGGAGAAACAATAAACACTTTGAGTGGATTCCATATCTGAACTTATATCATGTGGACAGATAAAGAATAGCTTTAGGGACAGTGTTCTAAGTGGTTTGGAGAACTTTTCTTTCTAAAATGCCCAGCCTGAGCCCTACCCTTTGGCACATTTTCCCAGGCAGCCTGCACTTCTGTATGCCCTTCCCTCTTGGGCCCTGGCCTTCCCTCAGTAGGCCCACTTAGTCCCTTCTATGCATCACCCTGGCTGGGGATCTTGTCTTAGGTGGTTTTTGCAGAGGACTCTATCAGAGGACCTCTAGTCTGACTTTTTGGGCCACAGGAAACACAGACTTTGCAGGCAGGTGCAGGGCATGTCTATAAGAGTTCAGGTAGCATCATGTTATTCAAGGCAAGGATAGGAACCTGAGCCAGGTATTTTGGGACCTGGGGAGTGATAAGGAACTGGTGGCCAAGTTGGGAGGCTATTGTGTAGGGGTTGAGCACATGACTCTGATGTCAAGCTGCTTGGGCGTGAATCCTGGCTCACCTCTTATTAGCTATGAGAGCCTGGAAAAGCAAGTGTTGGTTGCCTAATGTGTTAAATGGAGATTGTAATTGTACCTATGACACAGGACTGCTGTGAGGACTAATTATAGCTATTTCCTTTATCGAAGGTGCAGCTTGATTTCCAGCAACTGCTGCTCCATTCCCTCTCTCTCTCCAGAGTGGCATCCCTTTCATACCCATATGCTTGCACATGATTCCAAATACTCATCTCAGCCCTGGAATGTACATGATCATTTTGCTGAATGAATGTATCTGGTTGGATTTCTGAATTGCTTCTCTTCACTTGGTTGTTATTTCATACATCCACTGGGCTGTTATTTCATTCATTTCACATTAATTGGCCATCTACTCTGTGCCAGGCATTCTGTTTGCTGCCCAGATTACAAATAAAACATGGTACTTGGGCTTCCCTGGTGGCGCAGTGGTTGAGAGTCCACCTGCTGATGCAGGGGACACGGGTTCGTGCCCCGGTCCGGGAAGATCCCACATGCCGCGGAGCGGCTGGGCCCGTGAGCCATGGCTGCTGAGCCTGCGCGTCTGGAGCCTGTGCTCCGCAACAGGAGAGGCCACAACAGTAAGAGGCCCGCGTACCGCAAAAAAAAAAAAACAAAAAAAACAAAAAAAAAAAAAACAAAGAAACAACAACAACAAAGAAAACATGGTACTTGCCTCCAAGGAGTTGCTCATCTAGTGGGTGATAGACAAGCAAACAATTCTAGTGTAGTTCAAAATGTCTGTCATACACATGGAGAAGGGCAGGAGGCTCAGATGAGAAAGTCAGGAGGGCTTCTGGGAGGAAGTGATACTTAAAAATAGTTTTTAATAAGTAGATGAGAGATGGACAAATTGGGAAGGGATGTTCCAAGCAGAGGGGAAAGCATATACCACAGCTTGAAATACACTTGACCCTTGACCAATGCCACACTCTTTTTTTTTCCTTCTAATTTTTATTCATTTATTTATTTATATTTTGGCTGTATTGGGTCATCGTTGCTGCATATAGGCTTTCTCTAGTTGCAGAGAGTGGTGGCTACTCTTTGTTTCAGTGCACAGGCTTCTCATTGTGGTGGCTTCTCTTGTTGTGGAGCATGGGCTCTAGGCACGCAGGCTTCAGTAGTTGTGGCTCGTGGGCTCTGTAGTTGTGGAACAAGGGCTTAGTTGCTCCACAGCATATGGAATCTTCCCGGACCAGGGCTTGAACCCGTGTCCCCTGCATTGGTAGGTGTATTCTTAACCACTGTGCCACCATGGAAGTCCCAATGCTGCACTCTTGTGCAGTCGAAAATTCACCTATTACTTTACAGTTGGCCCTCCCTAACTGCTGTTCTGAATCCAGGGTTTCTCATCTGTGGATTCAACCAACTGCAGATCATGTAGTAATGCAGTAGTTACTAATGAAAAGACCCCGCGTATAAGTGGACCCGCTGCAGTTCAAACCCATGGGTCAACTGTATGGTGATTTGTTCAAAGCCTTACAAGTAATTGTGTAACAGGAGCAGAGGGTGAAGGGGAGAAGATCTGGCATCCTGGGATGGGAAGGGAGGTAGGTCAGATAATGAAAGGCCTCATGGACCAGCTCAGTGGCTTGCACTTCATCTTTATTCCAGGGGCAGTGTGTGACCTTGAAGGGTGTAAGCCGGGAGTGGTGAGTCAGATATGTGTAAGGAATGTGAGGGGTGAGGTGGGTGACTTTGCACCAGGCTGCAGGGAAGCCTCTAGTGACTTCCTCAACAAACCAGTTCTGTTACTCTGTAGTCAGAAGCCCAGAGTGTAAAGTGTTGTTGTTTTCCTTTCCTTCCCTTTTTTTTTTGATTCTTTTTAATATTTTGGACAAAACAATAAGAAGATGTCATTTACACTCTGAAGAGTGTTTTGCCCAGGGCAGAATTGGACGTCAGACCCCACCTGCTGCACATTGACAGGCTGCTGTATGAAATGCATGCTTGGTGTGAATAGGCAATTAACAGTCCCAACTGTTTCATCGAAAACTCAGAACTTCAGGACTGTGCTCCTTCAGGACGTGTTTTTCCATTTCCCAAGTCCCATTAATTGGTCCCTGCACTGTCCTCTCTCAGCGTTGTGTTCAGTCCTCTGGTTACCACTGCCTGCTTCTGTTGCAAGAGCTGGGAATCTATTTGTCTCACATGTCAGAATCTTAAACCCTCCAGTAGCAGAGAGGGGGTCTCATGTAGCCTTGTGGCCTCTACCGCATGCTTTAGAGTTGCATGCACAGTAGATGCTTAATTAAGGCTACTGTTTCAAATCTGATTTTTAAAAAATTCTCCTTTATTTTATAGGTGAGGAATTTGAGAGGAAGGTAGCAAGAGAGGGAGAGAGAGAGGGGAAGGAAGGTGACATATATCAAGGCTCCTCTGTGGCTGTCACTGTATTCCATCTACTTTGCTCACTGAATCCTCACGACAGGGATAGTATCACCCTATTTTTACAGATAAGGAAAATGAGTCTCAGAGAGGCCAAGGAACCCGCCTACATTTGTGAAAAAAATTATTGATCCAAATGGGTCTAGAACTCAGGGCTCTTTCTAGAGCACCCCACAGCCTCCCGGGCATGACTGCAGTGAAGGTCTGTTGCATTGGGTCATTCATTCTAGGGCTCTAGATGCAATTACCTCAGCCTCTGGGGCTTTGATGGGACATAGCTGCTCTCTACAGTGAGGCCACAGGGTACCTAGATGAGATGGACTCAGCATACACAGTGCAAATGCTTTTGCTAAAGGAGCATGATGGAGACTTGCACCATGGATGAGTGAACATGGGGCAAAGAGAGGGGGCACCTGCCCTTGGAGACCCATAGCTACAGGAAAGGGCTGACAACTGCAGCTGTGGTCTTCAACTGAGAATCCAGACACTGTAGACTGGCTGCCCAGGAGAAAGTGCTATGGGAATAAATACTTCCACCTCACTGTTTTTCCTATCCTCCAGTCTCCTACATGTGACAAGGACATATTGCTGGACCCAAATGGAACTAAGAGAGCCAGTGAGCCTGCTAAGGGGTCCACAAGATCAGCCTCTTGGGGCACAGAGCAGTGTGGAGAAGGGTGGAGAATGGATTTGAAAGGGCAGAATGAGACTTGATAGCATCTTGGGGAGTGAGGAACTTCTCTCTTGGGACTTTTGTATGCAGAGGGTCTAGGACACTGGTGTTTGAAGTCCTGTCCTTCCACTTTCACTCCTGCACCCCCATCAGGAGGGAAATCATTGTCATTGTTTTTGTTGGACAATATCTTTCCCTATGTACTATCTTTCACATTCCTGAAGTGGTTTTAGCCTCCCCTTTCCTAAGGGCCATATGGCAGAAAGAAGGTGGGTTGCCAAAATAAGAAACAGGTCTGGAATAGTTTTTTGTTTTTTGTTTTTCGGTTTTTTTTGCAGTACACGGGCCTCTCACTGTTGCAGTCTCTCCCGTTGTGGAGCACAGGCTCCGGATATGCAGGCTCAGAGGTCATGGCTCACGGGCCCAGCCGGTCCGCGGCATGTGGGATCTTCCTAGACTGGGGCACAAACCCATGTCCCCTGCATCAGCAGGCGGACTCTCAACCACTGCACCACCAGGGAAGCCCCTGGAATAGTTTTATATACAGATGGTTCCCAACTTACGATGGTTTGTCTTAGAATTTTTCAACTTTATGATGTTGCAAAAGCAATGTGCATTCAGGAGAAAGCATACTTGGAGTTTTGAATTTTGCTCTATTCTAGGCTAGTGATATGGGGGACGACACCCTCTTGTGATGCTGGGCGGGGCAGCAGCCACAGCTCTCGGTCAGCCACGTGGTCACCAGGGCAAACAACTGATACACTGACAACAATTGTGTACCCAGACAACCATTCTTTTTCTCACTTTCAGTACAGTATTCAATAAATTACATGAGATAGTCAACACTTTATTATAAAATGGGTTTTGTCTTAGATGATTTTGCCCAACTGTATGCTAACAAGTGTTCTGAGCATGGTTAAGGTAGGCTGGGCTAAGCTATGATGTTTGGTAGATTAGATGTATTAGATGCATTTTCAACTTATGGTATTTTCAACCTACAATGGGTTTATTAAGATGTATCCCCATCATAAGCCGAGAAAGAACTGTATATATTCTCTGTAATGGTATCCTTGTTAAGTGTTTGTGTTCCTGCAGAGACATTGACTCTCACTGATACCCCTCCCCTTGTGAGGTGAGTCAAGTCTCCCTCCCAGGGCTTGCACAGGTAGAAGGCTAGGTCAACGTGCTACTGAGTGGGATTCTCACATCCTTCTCAGGAGGCTTAGCTTTCTCCCAGGACATGCCCCACTTGGACTAAGAACAGACAAATTTCTCAGGAGCAAGGTGGTCCCTGGCTAGACTCATGTCACAGTATACTGAGCTGCTGATGTTTCTTAAGGCAACAAGTAGAGTGGGTTAGTACTCCTCCTTGTGGTGCCTTCCAGACTGTGTCGGGGGAAGCCACATGTGAATCAAACTGTTTCTATGCTCCTCTGGTCACACAGGAAGACTGTTTCCATTTCCCTTGCAGTTAGAGTGGGGCCATGTGACTGGGTTCTGGCCAATAGGATGTGGGGATAAATGAAGTATGGCACTTCCAGACTGGCCTGAGTAAGACGAACCTGGATCCCTAACTCACTCAGTGCTTGGAGGAGAGCTACAAAGGAACATTGACATTGGCATTGAACTGTGACGCAAAATCTTTATTAGGTTAAACTCCTGAAATTTGGGGGTTGATTGTTATAGCAGCTGGTTTTAATTAACCTCACTAATATGCCCTCCTCCTCGTAGTAATTGGCTAGACACCCCACCATCTATACCTAGTGATGATGTCCCATATGTGTGCTTATTATGACCTGAAATGGAGATATTCAGAGTGAAAATATTTACTAGTGTGTGTGGAGAGATACCACCTCTCTTTTGGGGTTCCTTTCTTAAGAAAAGATGAAAATAACATCTTTATAGGCATTTTCACACGTTAGTTCACTCTATCCTCTCAAAATCATGAGAGTTAGATATTACTTAATATTCACTACCCCTGTTTTACATAGGAAAACACTGTGGTTCAAAGAAATTAAACAACTCTTATCATTGTGCAGCTGGGGAGCCATAATTGGGAAAGAGGGAAGTGACCCTCAGGTAAAACAACAAAAGGCTTTCAAAATAGCTTATGAAGAAGAACAAGGTGATGTGAAGAAAGGCATCATCCGCTAATTCAGAGGGGACCAGAGTCAGTGAGCCTTGAGAATTCAGAAGCTTCACCAACCATCGTGTAAAACATGTGTGTTCTCAGTGAAAAGGAATTTTAAAAAATTAGAAGATGATAGTCTACTGTCTTAAAAGAGAAAACTGAAGGCCATAGAGGGGAAGTGCCATACCCAGGTCATCTGGCCAGTAAGATGAGACACTGGGGTCTGAACCCATGCTCAAGGCCCATACACTTTTTTTTTTTTTTTTTTTTTTTTTTTTTGCAGTACACAGGCCTCTTTGTGGTCTCTCCCATTGCAGAGCACAGGCTCTGGATGCTCAGGCTCAGCGGCCATGGCTCACAGGCCCAGCCATTCTGCGGCACGTGGGATCTTCCCGGACTGGGGCACAAACCCGCATCCCCTGCATCGGCAGACAGACTCTCAACCATTGCGCCACCAGGGAACCCTAAGGCTCATACTCTTTTTCTTCTACTGATAGCCAAGTTGCCTTAGAAAGTGGCCAGTCTCTAATCAGAACTTTCAGAATCATTCCTGTTCAATTTTCTAAATAGCCCACCATAAGGCCACACTTCAACAATAAGGGAACCAAGTTTGGGGGTTGGGTCTGTACCTCTGGCAGGTGGAGGAGCTGGCACGTGGAGTTCCTAGTTCTGACAAATTTCTTCACCCAAATCAAGACTTGCCTTCACATTGCTTCTACTAATATTTTTTTATCATAGATTTAAGAATTATCAATAAAAGCAATGACATTGAATTTTTTTCAAAAAGAAAAATTGGAGCTTTTTTCAAAAGTTATCAAAGATTTATTATCTATCTTTCATCCTCTGCTTTAGCTTGGGTGTTTGACAGATCCTTCATTATTTCCATACATTTGGACACTTCGGAAGGAGTCTGGGTTCTCTCTGATGCTGGGCCTTTCAATATTCTCGGTTTGGATCTTTATCATGCAAACTTCTCTTCTGAATAATTCTGTAGCAAGAGTGCAGAAGATGGCCTCAGTGGCTTAAAAGTTGTTTTAATTCACTGGAGACAAAGCAATTTCTCTGCGCTCCAATGACTTCTGTCCATCCCTGGTTGGGAAAGGAAATTGGAAATGGCATGGCTGAGTTGCCCATTCTTGGTTCAAACCGCTGTCAGGCGGGGAGTTCTAGGACACACTTATGGTGGGAGAATAAGCTTGCTTCTCTTTGCCTGAAGGATGGTAGCAAGCTGGAGAAAGTGTTGCTGGATGTCTGCAGTACTCTCTCCAGTCCCAGAGTAACCCTGTGTGTGGAGGGATTCTTGTTTCAGCGTTAGAGGGAAGAGTATGAAAGAATGTAGTGTTCAGCAGTCTCAAGGATGAGAGTTTGAATCCTGGCTCTGCCACTTTGCTAAGAGTAGGCTATTGGGCAAGTTTGAGCCTCTGTTTGACTCACTGTGCTTGGGGACAATACGTATTTTTTATCACAGAAGACTGTTGGAGGATTGGATAAGATGATGCTAGAAAAGTGCTCAGTACAATACCTGGAACATGGGAAGTATTTGATGACTAGCAGACATTACTATTCATTATATTTTCCCACCAAACAAGTGATGCCACAAAGTTGGGTTTAAATAAGTCTGTGGTGTACAAGTCAGAGGTTGAATATGTATTCTACACCTCTGTATAATTCGAATCCCTGCATCCAAGCAGGTGCTTCCCTCCTTAGACTTGCCCATCCTGAGATTTGGTTACTTGTTTTTTTCCAGATTGAACTGAAATTCACATTACATAAAGTTAACCATTTAAAACTGTAAGGTTCAGTGGCATTTAGTATCTTCACAATGTTGTACAACCACCACCTCTATCTACTTCCAAGGACTTTTGATCACCCCCAAAGAACACCCTGTACCTGTTAAGCAGTTGCTCCCTATTTCCCCAATTCCCTGGTCACCTCCAATCTGGGTTCTGTCTGTGGATTTACTTAATCTGGACATTTCATATAGATGAAATCATATAATATGTAACTTTTTTGTCTAGCTTCTTTCACTTAGCATAATGTATTTGAGGTTCATTCACATTAGCATACAGCAGTACTTCATTCCTTTTTATGAATAATATTCCAATACTCCATTGTATGGATATATCACATTTTCTTTATCCATTCATCTATTGGTGGACAATTTGTCTATATCCACCTTTTGTCTATTGTGAATGGTGCTGTTATGAACATGCACGTATATGTTTGAATTTCTATTTTCAATTCTTTGGGGTATATACTCGTTACTTGTTTTAATTCATCTCTGCTGTTCATTTCTCACTAGCAGGTTTTCTGTGAGGCACCATGACAGAGAGGTAAGGCATGAGTGCTCTGGTGCCAGGCTCTCCCCTCTGTTACTTACTAGTTGAGCAATATTGTGCAAGGGGTTGACCTCTCTGTGTCTGTTTTCCCCTCTGTAAAATGGAATCCATAACAACAGTTTCTACTTTACAGGAGGATTGTGATGATTAAATGGATTGATACACACAGTCTGTGCTTTAATGAACATTAACAATCACTGTCACCCTCACCTTCTGGTACTTCCTTCTTGGAATTTCCTTTTTAATCCCCATTTTAGGGTCTCTCATCTACTTCCTGGAGAGGAGCGGCTGAAGTTTCTTCTTGGCCAGAGTGGCTGAGCTACTGGGCTCTCCCTTTAACACAGGGAGCCTTGGGACTTTGGAGGACCAGGGTCTCTGAAACCAGAAGAAGCTTTAGAGGAACTGGGCTCTGAGCCTACTGCTGCCTGACCAATAGAAATCCTAATCTGATGTTGCCTTCTTCCTTCCCTCCATAGACCCCCACCCCCACCCAGATCTGTGGCTCAGAGCTCATATGACTATCTAATTTCTAGGGGAGGTGCCCTCGCTCAAAGCTGCCAGTTGACTCATGTTTCCCCTTCTTGTCATATTCCTGCTCAAGACTTACAGCAAATCCTTATTGCCTATTACTCTAAGACAACCTGATCTTGGAGAGGCAGCAGTGATTGGTGGTGTGAAGTAAGATCTTAATTACCTGCCCAGGAATTGAACCTGGGTAGCCTGGATGAAAATCAGGAATCCTACCCACCAGAACCCCTGGCTCTTGCCCACAGTGCAAAAGGCAAAAACTGTAAAAACAGGTACACATTTTATTACTAGAGACATAGCACAACAACAAGTGTGAGAGCACACAGAGAAACAGTTTGTTTAGTTAAGATAGAAGCAAGGCAGAGATGCACACCCAGAGAGAAAGGGTGTGGGCATCCCCCCTAATGAGGAGGAGTGCAGTAAAGAGGAGGTTAAATCATTTATATAGGGCGGGTCTTCCGGGTCTTTGTTTACCTTTGGCCAATTATCTGGTTTCTTTTTCCACACCTGACTTGCCCTTGGACCCTCCCCAACAGGCATGCACAACTTTTTTCCAAGATGGATTCCAGCCCAGAGGCCTATGGGACGGCCTTAGCATAACATATTGTGGGGTGGTGCCCCCTTCTTTTCGACCCCCAATGAGCCTTTCCATGCATGTGCAGTGTCTCCCTTGCCCCAAGGATGGGAAATATGTGACCTCTTGATCCTTTACTCAAACAGAGTTTAGTCTCTCTCTGTTCCTGCCATGACTGTTATCTTAAAGTGCCCTCAGGAGACAAAGCCTGGGTATTTATCCTGTTTCTGTTGTTACTGCCATTTCAGAGAGCAAACAGGAGGCTAGTTGTAAGTACCTAACCTGGAGCCCACCTATCTCCTGTCTCAGGAAATGCAAACAGGAGGCTAGTTTTAAGTGCCCAGCCCGAAGCCACTGTTTTCCTTCCTTAAACCTATCTATAACCCTATGATGTAGGTAGCTCTTCTCCATTTTATTTCTGTGTATTTGCTTGCAAAGGAAGTTTCTTTCTTTCCTTTTTTTTAAAAAAAATAAACGAGGAATCTTAGACTCAGAGTCATAAGATAATTGCCAGTTTCACTAGCGAATAAATTGTAGGGCTCAGATTTGAATATGCTAGCCAGGCCCAGGAGTACCTGTTCCTTCTGGTTTGCACACTGCCACCCACTCTGACCACCTGATCCCAAACCCAGCTGACTTTTCCTTCGTCCATTTTCATCCGATCTGTACTAAGCCAGTGAAGTCTCATTATGCCTTGAGCACCTGCCAGGCTTGTTCTAGCCCCAGATCTTAGCCCCAGCTGTTCTGCTTATCTGGAACACCATCCTGCCTTGCACCTATTCCAATCCTGCCACCTGGCAGGCCCAATTCAAATCCCTCTTCTTTCACTAAAAGTCCCCACTGAGCTTTTCAATCAAGCTGTTGTTCTTCATTTTTGAATCTCCTATCATTCTTAAAGTTGCTGCTCTCAGGGCCTCAGCTAGCATTAGCATTGTCTTTGTGTGAATTACATTAACCCCAAGCTGATGAAGTACAAAAAGATGCCCTCAGTCACTCTCTCAGCTGGGCACTTTTCTGCAGTGTGCAGACTGTACAACCACATTCAGCCAACTTACCTATCTGACACCTTTGAAAATAATTGTCTTCTGAGTGTAAAACATTCCTAAGTCACATAGATAGCAAGAGCTCCATGCTCATTCATTGTCTCCCCCAACTAGATTTGAAGCCTCTTGGGGGCAGGAACCACATCTTATCCTTCAGTTTCCCCCACCATGCTGGGCCCAAGAACCAGCTGTGTAGTTAGTGTCAAGGCCTTAGTTCCCAGTCAGTCTAGGGACTTAGAGCAAGTGTTGTCAGCCCTTAACTCTGAAGGGACCCAGCACAACTCTTGTAGGTAAGATCTGACTGACATCCACAGGTGACCTCAAGGCCTCTGTCCCATTCCAGCCACACTGACCACTTCACCACTTTGGAACACAGCCGACCTGTTCCTTCAGGCTGCTTCCTCTCTGGAATGCCGATTTCTTCCCTATTCGCCCAAGCACACTATGTGTTTTGTCAGCTCAAATGCCACTTCCCCAGGAAAGCTTTCTTGCCCAGAAATCTCTATTGGAATCAATTCCTTCCTCCTACAATTCCCTAGGTGGTCTTTTCCTTCTAATCCACCATTCCTGACTCTTGAAAAAGCATTTTGTAAGAGGCAGCTCAAATTTTCATCTCTAAAATCTGTTTACATCAGGGAGGTGTATTCCCCCCAAACACTGGGACCTCATCTCCTATTCTAGGTTCTTCGAGGGCAGGGTGGGTACCTGGCACACAGTAGGCCCTCACTCAATGGCTGTTGGATCAACGTCCACCAGGACCCCTCACTGAGCTCATTTCCCAGCAGTGTATCTTCACCCAGCGTACCAGGAACATTTGCTTCTTTCCTTACCTGACACTTGTGTGACACTTTTCCTAAGTTTTTTCTCACCTCTTCTGTGGTTTTGTTTTCACAACTTTAGGATATGAGAAAAGAAATGATTATATTCATTTCACTAATGAGGCACCTTAGTTCAGGAGGCAGACACCTTACCTCATTGTCTGGTGACAGGGGCATGGCTGCCACTCACTAGGGTGTCCTGAGCTCCAGGGACCACTGGGGCACAGTGACAGTTTGGCTGTAGTTTCATCCTCTTAACTCTTGCTTGAAGATAACCACTCATTACCCTTGGAATGCCCACAGAATGTGAACCCTGAGGTCAAGAAACCGACTTGGGTGTGAGGGTAAATTATCCTTTTCAACTCTAAATTCTACGAGCACAGCTCACTGGATTTCTCTCATCGACTCTCCACTTTAACATTCTATTTGAGTATCTCTTTCAGTGGCAGGTAGCCTAGAATGTAGACTCTACATATTTGGAAACGTTTGGCAAATATTTGCCCTGGCTCACATTAGATTCACCTGGGAAACTTTTAGAACTGCCAATGCTCGATAACTTCATAAGTTTCCTGAGGTGACTCTGTGGGAAGCCAACATTGAGACTGGTTCTCAATGCTGATGGCAGAGTAGAATCACCTATGGCTTTACAAAAATCTACTGATGGCTTGGACTTATCGTCAAAGACTCTGATTTAATTGGTCTGGGGCTAGGAACCATTTGCAGACCTCCTATACCTTGGGTCTACCATAATGGATAGGACTAAATGACCAAAGTCTCAATGGGTAAGCCCTTCCATTTTGGCACCAGTTAAGAGCTAATGTTGCTCTAGTAGCAACTTTTGCCCTAGTATCAACTTCTGGCCCTAATACTCACCAACTGTGTGATCTTGGGTAAATATCTTTACATCTCTGATTAACTTCTTTATCTATTATTAACCAAAATTTAAGAAATGGAGACCTGATTGAAATAAAAATGTGTTTATTTGGGGTTTGTTAGGACTACAGTCCAGAGACACAGTTTCAAGAAGCACTTGAATTGTGTTCTGCCAGACTATAAAATAGGGGAGACTTATAAAGGCAAAACCCACAAGGTTACAGTTATTTACATGAGTTGTTTTTTAAGAATTATAATTGGACCTGGCAAGAAGTAAAGGTGCTTGTCAGGTAAGGATTGGTTAGGGCCTGAAAGAGTTGTATAATTATAAGGGGAGACCTTGAGACCATAAGGTTGCAGCTGGCTGATGTTCTGAATATGGGGGTGGTGGTGTCCTTGGGTCTGGTACAGTTCCAAGGAAGTTCAAGTTCTCAGTTCTGCAGGGATGTGTCTGAGATGAGACCCTCAGGTGCTGCCTGACTCCATCTTTGTATACCTGAACTGTGATTAGTCAATTATAATTTCAATTTGTCATCACTATAAAATAAAGCCAAGAACTACTTGGCAGAACTGCTATAAGCACCAAATAAAATAATGTATATACAATATATGTAAAAGAACCCAGCATTGTGCCTGGTATATACCTGGTACAAAGAAGGACCTCATAAGTTGAAAAGAATCAAATATTATCCTCTTTCCCATAGGAAAATTCAACAAATTTTTTGAGTACCTACTATTTGCAAAGCATTGTAATATGATGTCTTTCTCTTATTTTTTTCTGTGCATATGAGGAAGAGCTACAGAGATGAAGGAAGAGATAATCTCTGTGTTCAGGAGATTTCAAATTGGTACGTACAGGCATGAAAACAAAGAACCAAATGAAGTCTATATATAACATGCATATATTTTTATATTTATCTATATTTCTAATATAGACCCAAATGAAGTAAATGTTAATTGGAGATAAAATCAATATGCTGTTCAAGCTCAAAGCAAGGAAGAAGTAATTTTCCTTGGGGATATCAGGGGAGCCTGGGGTGGCATTTAAGCTGTGTTTCTTTAAAAGTGTGTTGTGTTTCCACAGGTGAGGAAGAACAAGAAAGAGCACTCCAAGCTGAGGGATGACATGACTGATGTTCTGAGGCTGAGACAGGAGTTTGCAGATTCCTGTTGAGAATCCATCAAGGGAGACTTTGCCTGCTTTGCCAAGGGATTTGAACACCTTTAATCTGAAAACAGCTGGCGATCATTGGAAGTTTGAGTCTTGGGGGATGTGCTCTATTTGAAGATTTTTGTTCACAGATTCTAGTGATGGGATGGGAGGGTTGGAAATGTTTGGTCAGGACATGATTCTCCATCTCTTCCTCCCCACCCTGGCCCATGGCCAAGGCCTCAGATACCTTATGAAGAGCAGCTCAGGACATATCCCTGAGTTCTGCTTCCCAGTCTCCATTCCAGGTATGGCATATAGGTTCTGTCCTCTGGTGATGCATCTGGAATCTGTTTCTCTACCAATTGACTTGGAGCGCTGTCCTTTGGATGATTTGCTTAGTTTTGCATTTTGGTCTCTCCCCTGGAAAGTATCTCAGGTCATCCTCCATCCCCTCACCAGTCCAGCCTAAACTTCCTACAACCTCTGTTCAGGGTGGACTCAAATTCCTCTTATCTGAGAGCAAAGGCCGGGTAGTTTTTTCTCCTGGCTCAGGGTCTTTCACTTATCTGGAGATTGGAGGCAGGAGGACCTGCTGGATGGCTATTACTGTAGTCTGGCCTGAGATGATGAGGGTGGGACTAGGGCTTGTCACAGGGCTGCTGGGCTGGGGGAGGGAGCACTGCATGGAAGAGATACCATGATGGTAGAACTGACAGGGCTATAATTTGCCTGTGACTTTTAATTATGGACCCAGCTTATCTTTTCCAACTTCTGGTATTCTGACTCACAGCTTGTTTTCATTTGTTTATAATAGTCTGAAGTCTTGGAAATGTTACAATCTGAGTAATCAGGAGGAGTGACCTGGGGTGGATTTTGGAAGGTTGGCACCAAGCCGTTATTTCAAATACTACTGCTTCTTTTATTTAAAAAAGGGAGATTTGTTATTCAGACTCTGGGCTTGTTGATTGAAGATTGGGGAAGAATAAGGGGGCTGGGGAGCATTCTAAGACCATCCAAAAAAGTTATTATGCACAGGGTTTGGGATGTGATTCTGAAAAGTGAAGACTTGCTAGCTAACACTTCCTCTAGGCTCCCATGGACCCACCTTACAGGAGAGCCCTCCTCTGAGTAAGTCCTTCAGACAAGGATGTTGTTCGCAACTTTGCTGCATGTTGGAATCATCTGGGGATTTTTATAAAACCCTGACACCATCAGATATTCTGACTTCAGCAGTGTGTAGTACAGCCTGGGTACTGGAATTTTTAAAACATCCCAGAAAGTCTAATGTGTAGCAAAGTTTGGGAGGAGCTAGTGGGAATGAGCATTTGATTTACAGTGGTTTTCACATTTGAGTGTGCATCAGAATCACTTGGAGAGCTTGTTCAAACACAGATGGCTGGCCGCACTCCCAGAGTGCCAGTGGGTCTGCAGGGCCATCTAAGAATCTGAATTTCTCTACAGCTTCCCACTGATGCCAATAGTCAGGGCCACACTTTGAGAACCATTGGCTTAGAAAAGCTGGGTCTGGCTTTACCACTTAAGAGCTATGTGACCCTGAGCAGATTCCCCAATCTTTAAGAAGTAGTTTCTGCATTTATAACATAGCAATGGTGATTACCTTATAGGTTGTTGTGTGGGTGAAATAAGATGATATTTGTATGTTGTTTAGCATAGGGCTTGGCCCACAGGAAATGTGTAACCCATGGTGGATTTTATTAATACATTTCCTTGGCTGGGGTCTTGACAGATCTTTCCTTGTGGTCAATTGTGCTAATTGGTGAATGATGTTAAAGTGAGTTTCTGCTCCTAGAGATCCCGCTTTTAGGCTTTCTGGAACAGGAAAACTAGGATACTCTTGTTAACTATAAGTGCTCTGGGGTCCAGTAGGGTAAGGGCTCCCCCAGAAGTGTTGGCATGTTAACTGATAGTCCTCAATCAGACCCTTCAGCCTGGTGTGGGTGGCTATGGGCCATGCTTTAAGACTGTGCTCCTGCCCAAACACCAAGTGACCCTCACATTCCAGATACAAGTGGTGCAGTGAGCTGTGGTTGTTCTGACATCACCATGGAAACCCAACTTCTACTGAGGGAAGTGGGAACAAGGCCCTAAATTGTCTTGGAAACCACGAAATACGTCCTTGAGTGTGGAGTTGTGGATCTCCACACTATGACTTCTCTTTTTCTCATACAATTTGCCCAGAACTCTCTTCTGTGTATATTTACCTCTCTCCCCTATTCTGCTAAGGAGGGAACTGAGTCTCAGCATATATTTTCTTGCAATGTCTTGTTATCCTCCTCAGGGGGAAGGGATGTCCATGTAAGTCTGTGGCTCTAATGGGCAAAACCAGCTGGCCTTCACACACAGCAGAGCACAGCAGCACTGCTGCCTGCCCTTCCTGAACACCATGGACCCAAATTGTAAGAATGTATTTTTGTTCCTTGATGACTTCACCAGGCCAACTGTCAGGGGGCTTTTGATGCTTTTTAAAACTTCTTTATTTTTTAGAGTGGTATAAATCCAGCCAATCTTTATTACTTCTATGTGGTTTGAAGACAAAGTTCTCCAATTTCCATTTTATAGTTTAGGAAACCCAGTGAGTGGGAGAAAGGACATTTCAGATGGGCCCAGGAGGTGGGAGGCAGGCTAGTTCACTCTATTTCGAGTTCTCTTTGGCCAGAGTGAAATTCTGCCTGTGGCCAGGGACCCCAAAAGGTGAGAGCCTGGTTTCCCTTTGTCTTCCCTGGGCTGAGAACTGAATGAGAGACAGAGTGAGGGAATGATAGAGAGTCTGTGAGAGGTCATTTTATCCAAGTCACTTATGGATAAGGACACTGTTCCAGGGAGGGCAGTTGACTTGCCCAAAGTCGCAGAAGATGCTAGTAACAGAACAAGTCCTAGAAACCCAGCCCCTTGTCTTCCTTTCTCATTGGTGCTCTTTCCTTTTTGTCCTGACATACTTTAGGTATTTACCTATGTGCTGCCTGTTGGGTATCTATTGCTATCATTTGGCATTAATTTTTATTTTTTATTGGAATAAAATTGCTTTACAACATTGTGTTAGTTTCTGTTGTACAGTGAAGTGACTCAGCTATATGTATACCTATATTGCCTCCCTTTTTGACCTCCCTCCCACTCCCACCATCCCACCCATCTAGGACATCACAGAGCACTGAACTTAGCTCTTGTTCTATAAGCAGTTTCCCACTAGCTATCTATTTTACACATGGTAGTTTATTTATGTCAAACCTAATCTCCCAATTTGTCCCACCCTCCCCTTCCCCACCATGTCCACATGTTTGTTCTCTATGTCTACGTCTCTATTCCTGCCCTACAAATAGGTTCATCTGTATCATTTTTCTAGATTCCACATATATGCGTTAATATACAATATATTTTTTTCTCCTTCTGAGTTACTTCACTCTGTATGACAGACTCTAGGTCCATCCACATCTGTACAGATGACCCAGTTTTCTTCCTTTATATGGCTGAGTAATATTCAATTGTATATATGTACCACATCTTCTTTATCCATTCATCTTTCATTGGACATTTAGGTTGTTTCCATGTCCTGGCTATTGTAAAAAGTGCTGCAATGAACATTGGGGTACACGTGTCCCATTGAATTATGGTTTTCGCAGGGTATATGTCCAGTAGTGGGGTTGCTGAGTTGTATGGTAGTTCTATTTTTAGTTTTTTAAGGAACCTCCATGCTGTTCTCCATAGTGTCTGTATCAATTTACATTCCCACCAACAGTGGGAATGTAAATTTCCACACCCTCTCCAGCATTTATTGTTTGTAGATTTTTTGATGATGGCCATTCTGACTGGTGTGAGGTGATACCTCATTGTAGTTTTGATTTGCATTTCTCTAATAATTAGTGATGTTGAGCATCTTTTCATGTGCCTCTTGGCCATCTGTATGTCTTCTTTGGTGAAATGTCTATTTAGGTCTTCTGCTCATTGTTTGATTGGGTTGTTTCTTTTTTTGATATTGAGCTGCATGAGCTGTTTGTAAATTTTGGAGAGTCCATTGTCCATTGCTTCATTTGCAAATAGTTTCTCCCACTTTAAGGGTTGTCTTTTCATCTTGTTTATGGTTTCCTTTGCTGTGCAAAAGCTTTTAAGTTTCATTAGATCCCATTTGTTTATTTTTGTGTTTATTACTCTAGGAGGTGGGTTAAAAAAGATCTTGTTGTGGTTTATGTCGAAGGGTGTTCTTCCTATGTTTTCCTCTAAGAGTTTTATAATGTCCAGTCTTACATTTAGGACTTTAATCCATTTGGAGTTTATTTCTGTGTATGGTGTCAGGTAGTAGTCTAATTTCATTCTTTTGTATGTAGCTGTCCAATATTCCCAGCACCATTTATTGAAAAGGCTGTCTTTCCTCCATTGTATGTTCTTGCCTCCTTTGTTATAAATTAGGTGACCATATGTGCATGGGTTTACCTCTGGGCTTTCTAGTCTGTTCCATTGATCTATATTTCTGTTTTTGTGCCAGTAGCATACTGTTCTGATTACAGTAGCTTTGTTGTATAGTCTGAAGCCAGGGAGCCTGATTCCTCCCGTTTTGCTTTTCTTTCTCAAGATTGCTTTGGCTATTCAGGGCCTTTTGTGTTTCCATACAAATTGTAAATGTTTTTGTTCTGATTCTGTGAAGAATGCAATTGGTAGTTTGATAGGGATTGCAATGAATCTGTAGATTGCTTTGCAGAGTATAATCGTTGTCACAATATTGATTCTTCCAATCCAAGAACATGGTATATCTCTCCATCTGTTTATGTCATCTTTGATTTCTTTCATCAGTGTTTTATAGTTTTCTGAGTACAATCTTTTGCCTCCTTAGGCAGGTTTATTCCTAGGTATTTTATTCTTTTTGTTGCAATGGTAAATAAGGTTGTTTCCTAATTTCTTTTTCTGATTTTTTGTTTTTAGTGCATAGGAATGCCAGAGATTTCTGTGCATTAATTTTGTATCTTGCAATCTTACCAAAATCATTGATTAATTCTAGGAGTTTTCTAGTGGCATTTTTAGGATTTTCCATATCATGTCACCTGCAAACAGTGACAGTTTTAGTTCTTCTTTTCCAATTTGTATACATTTTATTTCTTTTTGTTCTTTGATTGCTGTGCCTAGGACTTCCAAAACTATTTTGAATAAGAGTGGTGAGAGTGGACATCCTTGTCTTATTCCTGATGTTAGTGGAAATCTTTTCAGTTTTTCACCATTGAGTATGATGTTTGCTGTGGATTTGTCATATATGGCCTTTATTATGTTGAGGTACTTTCCCTCTATGCCCACATTCTGGAGAGATTTTCTCATAAATTGGCGTTGAATTTTGTCAAAAGCTTTTTCTGCATCTATTGAGGGGATCATATGTTTTTTATTCCTTAATTTGTTAATATGGTGTATCACACTGACTGATTTTCATATACTGAAGAATCCTTGAATTCCTGGGATAAATCCCAGTTGATCATGGTGTAGGATCCTTTTAATGTACTGTTGGATTCTGTTTGCTAGTATTTTGCTCAGGATTTTTGCATCTATGTTCATCAGTGATATTGGTCTGTAATTTTCTTTTTTTGTGATACCTTTGCCTAGTTTTTGTATCAGGGTGATGGTGGCTTATTAGAATGAATTTGGGAGTGTTCCTCTGCAATTTTTTGGAAGAGTTTGACGAGGATAGGTGTTACCTCTTCTCTAAATGTTTGATAGAATTTGTCTGTGAAGCCATCTGGTCCTGCACCTTTGTTTGAAGATTTTTAATTACAGTTTCAATTTCATTACTTCTGATAGGTCTGTTTATATTTTCTAATTCTCCCTTGTTCAGTCTTGGAAAATTGTACCTTTCCAAGAATTTGTCCATTTCATCGTGGTTGTCTGTTTTATTGGCATATAGTTATTTGTAGTATTCTCTTTTAATCCTTTGTATTTCTGTATTGTCAATTGTAACTTCTCTATTTTCATTTCTAATTTTATTGATTTGCACCCTCTCCCTTTCTTTCTTGATGAGTCTGGCTAAAGGTTTATCAATTTTGTCTATCTTCTCAAAGAACCAACTTTTAATTTTATTGATCTTTGCTATTGTTTTCTTCATTTCTATTTCATTTATTTCTGCTCTGATCTTTATGATTTCTTTCCTTCACTGACTTTGGGTTTTCTTTGTTTGTCTTTCTCTAGTTGCTTCAGGTGTAAGGTTAGATTGTTTTTGAGAGTTTTCTTGTTTCTTGAGGTGAGATTGAATTGCTGTAAACTTCCCTCTTAGAACTGCCTTTGCTGTGTCCCATAGGTTTTAGGCTGTTGTGTTTTCATTGTCATTTGTTTCTTTGTATTTTTTTATTCCTTCTTTGATTTCTTCAGTGGTCTCTTGGTTATTTAGTAGTGCACTGTTTAGCCTCCATGTATTTGTGTTTTTTACAGTTGTTTCCCTGTAATTGATTTCCAATCTCATAGCACTGTGGTCAGAAAAGATCCTTGTTATGATTTCAATCTTCTTAAATTTTCCTAGGCTTGATTTGTGAACCAAGATGTGATCTATCCTGGAGAATGTTCTGTGTGCACCTGAGAAGTATATTCTGCCACTTTCAGGAGGAATGTCCTATAAATATTAATTAAATCTATCTGGCTTATTGTGTCATTTAAAGCTTGTGTTTCCTTATTTATTTTCTGTCTGGATGATCTGTCCATTGGTGTAAGGCAGGTGTAAAAATCCCTCACTATTATTGTGTTACTGTCAATTTCCCCTTTTATGGCAGTTAGCATTTGCCTTATGTATTGAGGCACTCCTCTATTCAGTGCATAAATATTTATTATTGTTATATCTTCTTCTTGGATTGATCCCTTGATCATTATGTAGTGTCTTTCCTTATCTGTTGTAAAAGCCTTTGTTTTAAAGTCTATTTTAACTGATATAAGTATTGCTACTCCAGCTTTCTTTTGGTTTCCATTTGCATGGAAAGCTTTTTCCATCCCTTCACTTTCAGTCTGTATGTGTCCCTAGGTCTGAAGTGGGTCTCTTGTAGACAGCACATATATAGGTCTTGTTTGTGTATCCATTCAGCCAGCCTGTGTCTTTTGTTTAGATCATTTAATCTATTTACATTCAAGGTTATTATCGATATGTATGTTCCCATTACCATTTTCTTAATTGTTTTGGGTTTGTTTTTGTGGGTATTTTTCTTCTCCTTTGTTTTCCACCTAAAGAAGTTCCTTTAGCATTTGTTGTAAAGGTGGTTTGGTGGTGCTGAATTCTCTTAGCTTATGATTGTCTGAAAAGCTTTTGATTTCTCTGTTGAATCTGAATGAGATCCTTGCTGTGTAGAGTTATCTGGGTTGTAGGTTTTTCCCTTTCATCACTTTAAATATGTCCTGCCACTCCATTCTGGTCTGCAGAGTTTCTGCTAAAAAATCAGCTGATAACCTTATGGGGATTCTTTTGTATGTTATTTTTTGCTTTTCCCTTGATGCTTTTAATATTTTTTCTTTGAATTTAATTTTTGTCAGTTTGATTAGTCTGTGTCTTGGTGTGTTTCTCCTAGGGTTTATCCTATATGGGACTCTCTGCACTTCCTGGACTTGGGTGACTATTTCCTTTCCCATATTAGGGAAGTTTTCCACTATAATCTCTTCAGATATTTTCTCAGACTCTCTTTTTTTCTCTTCTTCTTCTGGGACCCCTATAATTCAAATTTGGTGTGTTTAGTGTTGTCCCAGAGGTTTCTAAGATTGTCTTCAATTCTTTTCATTCTTTTCCTTTATTCTTCTCCTTGGCAGTTATTTCTACCATTTTGTCTTCCAGCTTACTTATTCATTCTTCTGCCTCATTTATTTTGTTATTGATTCCTTCTAGTGTATTTTTCATTCCAGTTATTGTGTTGCTCATCTTTATTTGTTCTTTATTTCTTCTAGATCATTGTTAAACATTTCATATATTTTCTCAATCCATGCCTCCATTCTGTTTCCAAGATTATGGTTCATCTTTACTATCATTACTCTTAATTCTTTTTCAGGTAGGTTACCTATTTACTGTTCCTTTATTTGGTCTTGTAGGTTTTTACCTTGCTCCTTCATCTGTGACATATTATTTTGTTGTCTTTTTTTTTTTTTTGATGCGTTGAATTGTGTTCCTGTCTTACTGGTTGTTTGGCCTGAGGCTTCCAGCACTGGAGTTTGTAGGCTGTTGGGTAGAGGTGGGTCTTGGTGCTGAGATGAGGACCTCTGAGAGAACTCACTCTGATGAATACTCCCTGAGGTTCTCTGGTAGCCCAGTGGTTTGGACTTGTAGTTCCCACTGCAGGAGCTCTGGTCTGACCACTGGCTCATGAACCAAGATCTCTCAAGCAGCATGGGGTGGCAGGAAAAAAAGAAAAGAAAAAGAAAAAAAAAGGGACAGAACAATAACAAAGAGTAAAAACTAAAATAAGAAAACTAACAGATATGTTAGAAATAATAAAAATATAGATGAAACAACAACTGGCAGGTAAAACAACCACAGTTGTAAAGAAGAGGGCCTTTTTCAGAGAACTAGAACAAAAAAATTTCACAATTTGTATGGAAACACAAAAGACCCTGAAGAGCCAAAGCAATATTGAGAAAAAAAATGGAGCTGGAGGAGTCAGGCTTCTGACTTCAGACTGTACTACAAAAGCTACAGTAATCAAGACAGTATGGTACTGGAACAAAAACAGAAATATAGATCAATGGAACAGGATAGAAAGCTTAGAGAGAAACCCACACACATATGGTCCCCTTATCTTTGATAAAGGAGGAAAGAATATAAAATGGAGAAAAGATGGCCTCTTCAATAAGTGGTGCTGGGAAAACTGGACAGTCACATGTTAAAGAATAAAACTGCAACACTCCCTAACACAGTATACAAAAATAAACTCAAAATAGTTTAAAGACCTAAGTGTAAGGCCAGACATTATAAAACTCTTAGAGGAAAACATAGGAAGAACATTCTATGACATAAATCACAGCAAGATCTTTTTTGATTCACCTCCTAGAGTAATGGAAATAAAAACAAAAATAAACAAGTGGGACCTAATGAAAGTTAAAAGCATTTGCACAGCAAAGGAAACCATAAACAAGATGAAAAGACAACCCTCAAAATGGGAGAAAATATTTGCAAATGAATCAATGAACAAAGGATTTATCTCCAAAATGTATTAACAGCTCATGCAGCTCAATATTAAAAAAACAAACAACCCAATCTAAAAATGGGCAGAAGACCTAAATAGACATTTCTCCAAAAAGGACATACAGATGGCCAAGAACCACGTGAAAAGCTGCTCAACATCACTAATCATTAGAGAAATGCAAATCAAAACTACAACGAGGTATCACCTCACACCAGTTAGAATGGGCATCATCAGAAAATGTACAAACAACAAATGTTGGAGAGGGTGTGGAGAAAAGGGAACCCTCTTGCACTGTTGGTGGGAATGTAAATTGATACAGCCACTATGGAGAACAGTACAGAGGTTCCTTAGAAAAGTAAAAATAGAATTACCATATGACCCAGCAATCCCACTACTGGGCATATACCCAGAGAAAACCATAATTCAAAAAGACACATGCACCCCAATGTTCATTGCAGCACTAATTACAATAGCCAGGTCATGGAGGCAACCTAAATGCCCATTGACAGATGAATGGATACAGAAGATGTGGTACGTATATACAATGGAATATTACTCAGCCATAAAAAGGAACGAAATTGGGTCATTTGTAGAGATGTGGATGGGTCTAGAGACTGTCATACAGAGTGAAGTAAGTCAGAAAGAGAAAAATAAATATCGTATATTAACGCATATATATGGAACCTAGAAAAATGGTCAGATGAACTGGCTTGCAGGGCAGAAATTGAGACATAGATGTAGAGAACAAACGTATGGACACCAAGGGGGGAAAGCAGTAGGGGTTGGGATGGTGGTGTGATGAATTGGGAGATTGGGATTGTAATGTGTACACTGATGTGTATAAAATGGATGACTAATAAGAACCTGCTGTATAAAAAAATAAATAAAATAAAATTCAGGAAAAAAAGCTGGATAAAGCCTTGGCTTGAGGGGCGGGGCTTAGGCAGGGGCTGGGTTTAGGCGGTGGGAGGGAACTATGCTTAGGCCCCACAGGGCCAGAAAAGCCCTGGGTGGGGAGTGGGTGTTGGGCTTAGGCTCAGTGCAGCAGGAGTGTCCCAGGAGTGCCTCTGCGCTTGGAGGTCAGAGGACCGGATCCAGGATTGCAGCAGGCTCACTGGGCCTGAGTGGGTGGGGGAAATTCCCTCCATGCCTCCCCTGATCCTCCGATCCCGGAGGGACCCCCCCGCCCCCCACATCCACCTCTCCTCTACTGACTCTGCCTCCCTCCTACACCCTTAGGACCAACATGGCGTGGAGCGGGGCCTTGGAGGACAGGAGCCCCGCAGGCTTCCGGAGGCCAAGTGGGTGGGGGAAACACCAGCTGTGCCTCCCCTGATTCTCCGGTCCTAGAGGGTCCCCTCCCCCTCTGTCTGCCTCTTCTTGTCCTCCCCTATCCTCCCTCCCTCCCACGCCCCTAGGACCCATGAGGTTGGAGGGAGTCCCAGAGAATGGAGGACCAGGCCCAGGAGCCCAGCAGGCTTCCCGGAGCCTGAGTGGGTGGGGGAAACATTAGGTGTGCTCCCCTGATCTTCCAAGCACCCGAGGGTCCCTCCAGATGTGGGAACATTTCCCCACTCTCAGCCACCCCTCAGGGACACCGGTCCTATCTGGCCTCCACTTCTCCTCCCCCCTCACTCCCCCCACGTCCTACCTAGTCACTCAGGGGTTCCTCCTGTCTCCTCCATTTGGTATTAATTTGATGCCCATTTTGTGACTGATGCTAACCCCTCCCTGGAGGGGAAGGTATGGTCTCGTCTAGGAAAACCTCTAATACTTAGGCAATGCACGTGCTCTATAGTCAGTCTTTATAGAACCATCATTGCAGGTATTGTGCTAGCTGCTTTAAGTAGCTACATAGCATTTAAGTCTCATAGTTCATGGAAGTAGTTATTAGCATCCCCGATTTACAGATCAGAGAAGTAAAGCAACTTGCCTAAGATCACACAGCAAGCAGGTAAGTGGTACGGTGACAATTTGAAGCCAGGCCTAGTTGACACACTACATCACTGCCTGCCCTTGCAGGCTAAAGAAGATTCTGACCTAGAGAGGAAGCAGCAAGCCATACAAAGAAAGACTGCCACCTGCCCACCCTAAATCTTTGCAGACAGATCTGGTTTTCTGGAAAAATATGATTGCTCAGAAACAGGGTCATATGTCATCATGGTTAAGGCCATCATCTAACTAATTTTGGTGCAAAAAGTGGAAAAAATCAAATTAAGTGTATTGTTTCAAATATGAAATATCTGGCTATTTGATTTTTTTTTTCGTCATCAATAAACCTAGCCACTTGCTTAAGTTTTTGACATATTTGTGGATGTTCCCGTTTGCACAGATCCTACATGCCTGTGCTTTCCCTTCTTTCTGGAGCTGTAACAGAAAGGAAAGATGAAAGTTATTTTTAATTTGGCCACTGAATGAACAGCCAAGTCTTCCCTTCCAGCAGCTAAGCCTATATGTTTTCTCAACAGGGTATTAATTACCTGGCTCTGGGAATGACCAGACAGGCTGTTCTGGAGGCTCTGGCTGCCCTGCTGGCCATAATGCAATTGCTTGTGGACACAGCAGGACTCAGAGGCTTCAGCAGGGAGTGCCCTCCTCCTCAATAAACTCAGACACAGTACTGGATAACTTGTTACACACATTTATTGATTTCTTGACAGTAACCAAACACAGTGAGTGACCATTATAAACAAGAAAAGAAAGGCATTCATTTGTACTTTGTGAGATCCAGCTGCACCTGGAGAGAAAATACACCCCTTTCCCAAGAATTTACAAGACAAAGTGCATTCCTTCAAGGGAGCATCACGGGGGTGGGGTGGGGTGGGCGGTGGCAGTTTTGAAGTGCAAGAAATCTGTCACCTACTATCTCAGGCTGAACCTCACCTCATATGAATGATCGAGCCATGGAGTGGAGTTAAAGTTATACTTGCTTAGCAAATGCATTCCCATTGCCACAAACTCAGTAAAAACTGGCTGCAAATGAGCAAAACATGTAGATGAAGGAACAAATGAAACCAAAGAATGCAGTTGTATGGAGCCAGGGCTTAGCCTGTAAGGAAGGAGAATAGACTATAGCCAGAAAAATGAAATTAACTTGTTAAACACATTTATTGAGCTGTTAACAATAACCAAACACAATGTATGACCTTTGGAAAATAAGAAACAGCAAATGGATCAATATGATCTTGGCAAATCCTACTACACATATATGACAAAGAGGGGTAATAATTCCATTTTTTAATAGTCTGTGGTGATATATATATATACAATGTGCATCTATTCAATGTCTGTCCTTTTTTCTTTTTAAATTGTTGAGTAAACAGAAGAATCGCAATCTAGAAATGTGTCCTTGGCCAACTTTGTCTTGGCTCACCTGTCACCAGCACCCATAAAGGATCCTAGGACACTATTTGAGATTACTTGATGCAAAGAACAAAAGTCCACTTGATGCTGTCAGAGCTGTGTTTTCTCCTCTCTCTCTTTTGGAAGAATTTTGTAATATACAAGGCTGAAAATTCTCATTCGGTAGATTTATTTGTTTCGGAAAACAGTATCAAAATTGTAATCAGGTTAATTGGTTATTTTCTTCTAAGACCTCTTATGAATGAGCCTTTTGTTTCTAAAATTTAACTTCCCATCTTGGGGGCTGTATGAGTGTGTATGTGAGTAGATATATTTGCATGTGTGTGTATGTGTGTGTGAGTGCTTGTGTGTGTATTTGTGAGTGTGTGTAAGAGATATATTCCTCTGCCAAGGTTTTGCAGACAATTTTCATGAAGAAAGGGCCGATCCAAAGAGTGAATGAGGCTTGAGGGAGGAAAGAAAGAGAAGAAAGAAGGGGACAGTTTAGGTTACGTCAATTCACAGTTGTAGCATTTCACTGAGGTGGGATTCTTCTTGGCTTACTTTCCTATTTGAGGAGCCATTCATTTACTGGAAAGAGAGAGAGAAAAAACAAAACAAAACAGACAAACAACACAAAACAAGACATAATTGGATTAATTTACACACAGTTTGGGGGGCTTACTCCAAAGGGGAAGGGACAGTTTTCTAAATGTCTGCTTACTTGTATGTATCCCAACTACCCTCTCCACTTTCTTATGAACCTCTAGGCCTGAGCTATCCAATAGGGTTGTCACTAGCTACATGTGGCTAATATAAATCTAAATTAATAAATAAAATTGAAAACGTAGTTGCGTTGTCACACTAGCCACACTTCAGACATTCAATAGCCACATGTGGCTAGTAGCTACCCTATTGGACAATGCAGACACAGAACATTTCCATCCTTTCAGAAAGCCATAGTGGATGGTGCTGCCAGGGGTGGGCAAATGACAGCCAGGGGTGGGCAAATGACAGCCTGCAGGCTAAATCCAGCTGTGAACTGCTTTTGTAAATAAAGTTTTATTGGAACACAGCTACAACCATTTATTTACATATTGTCTATGGCTGCTTTCACCCTAAAACATCAGAGTGTGGCAGAGACCCTATGACTCACAAAGCCTGTATTTACCATCTGGCCATTTGCAGAAAAAGTTGGCACTCTGGGTGTGTCCCTATTCCATCTACTTCATGATTGTCGTGAGGAGCATATGAGAGCCTGGATAGGGAAGCCCTTTTGAAACAATAATGTGCTGCCTAAATATGGGGACTATGGATGTTACCAGGCAACTTTAGAAGCAGCTACCACCTCTACCTTCCACTTTATCTCTCCAACTTCCTCCACATTTCTGTCTTTAATTTTCTCTCTCAGACACACCCAGAGCCCTGGGGTTAAATGATTTGGCTGGGTTTGTATGGCTTGTTAGTGTCAGAACCATGGCAGCAACTTGGGTGTCCTAACTCCTGGTTGGGGGCATCTCCACGACACTGTCCTTCCTCCACCTTCCTTTCCATGTTGAGAGTTTATGACAATGATCAATAGGTACTTAGTGTGTAGAAGGGAAGAGAGAGGGCTGGGTGTGGACCAGAGGGTTATGGGAGGCGAGAGGCATCTTGAATGTCCCCTCTAGTAAGAATTATAGTCACTTCTAGGGACATAGCACTAGAAAAAGATACATTCATACACACACCTCATTGGGTCCCAATGGCCTGGCATCCAGAATTATTTGCTCACCTTCTAGGGGAAAAGGGGATCTATTGTGTATATAACTAAAAGTGCTAATGCTTCTAGCTGTCCTGTTTTAACACGTAACTTTGGGAACATCAGCCTCTCTGGGCTCTTCTGTAAAAAGGCAATGAAAATGCTGTCTTGCCTGAGCCAGACAAGATTTAAAGATTTGATCTCTGTCTCTGTTTAGGAAATACAGACTTTTTCAATAGAAAAGCACCATGTAAATATCACTTATAATCATGACTCCTCCAATGGGAGATAGTGCCTGGCCTTTCAGAGTAGGTGTGAGCAGGAAGACTGGGCTTGGCCTGTCTCCACTGCCCACTGAGCCACTGAACCCACCTCTATACTGAAGCTTCTGGGCCCGGTTGTTTGGACAGTCCTTCCCCTGTAAACTGAAGTTGATGTTGGTGCGGATGCAACGGTTGTTGAGTGGCTGGACGGGCCTGAAGTTGTCACTCATGCTCAGAAAGATCTGAGACGGTTGATTCTGGCTGAGCAGGCGTAAGGAATGCATCTGAGGAGAGAGAAACAACTGTGAGATCCACCCATACCAGGAAAGAAGTAAGACCATGTAGACTGTGGCCAACCCAGGCAGTGCCAGCTGTGTGGGAAAGGACACCTGAGGCCTCCACAGACCCTGATTCATGGGTTCAGTGGGTACAACCCACTGATGCCTCCATGCTTGGAGGGAGCCTTGCTTCAAGCTCCCTGGCTCCTGTGTGCCTCTGAACAAGTCAGTGATTCTCTTCTGTCCTATGACACACTGTCTGTCAAAGGAGGAAACCCAGCTGGGTGTTCTCCAGGGTCTCTTCTTTCTATCACACCTTGGGGTCCAGTAATTCAGGGAATTGTTCTCCCACATAGATATTATTCAAACTACAGTGATTGGTCCAGGAGTCAGAGCTAAATTAAGCTGGATTAATTCAGTTCCTTTTCTGTGAATATCAGGATCTGGAGCTGGACTAAAATGTTTGCAGCCATGTTCCACCCAGGACTGTGAAGCTAAAGAATACTCTCTAGCAGTAGAGGAGAACGAAGCTACGGTGCAGGAGGGAGCAGGAGAGAACAGAGAGAAAGGGCTTCTGGGCTTCTGATTCCAGGGACTTCCTGACATCAATTTCTGATCTTAAATTCCATAAGTTGACCCAGTATCTCATGGATAAATTCTTTTTCTAAGCTGAAGTTAGATGGAGGGGGTTGCTAGTCACTAAGAGTCCCAGTAAATACAGATAGCATCAGATACTTCAAATTGTTCAAATTGCTGTTGGGTTGTAAATACATATCCTGTAAAGGAGATTGGATTTGCTTCCTTTGCTTATCTTTCCTCTGAGTTTTTATAGACTCTTGCAATCATAGAATAGACTCATGTAATTTACCCCCTTCATTACAAAGAAGAGAATTCACTTCAAAGAAGTGGGGCAACAGGCTTAGGAGCTCATAAGGAGCCATTAGTAAAGTTGACCTCAGAGGCCAGATCTCCTAGTTCCCATTCAGTTCTGAGAAATACTAGCCAGCCCAACTAGGAATACTGTGAGATGCTCTAAAAAAACCCACATTCAAATATGTTTATGAAATGTTACATATCATATTGCCTCTTCTTGGAGACTGACGTGTATATCATTCTAAAGACCCTGAGAAACCTTCCAGCAATGAAATCGATTTAGCTCTTTTTATTTCTTTTTTCTCTTTTATTTCTACTTTTTTTAAAAAAAATTTTAACATCTTTATTGGAGTATAATTGCTTTACAATGTTATGTTAGTTTCTACTGTATAGTGAATCAGCTATACATATACATATATCCCCATATCTCCTCCCTCTTGCGTCTCCCTCCTACCCTCCCTATCCCACTCCTCTAGGTGGTCTCAAAGCACAAAGCTGATCTCCCTGTGCTATATGGCTGCTTCCCACTAGCTATCTATTTTACATTTGGTAGTGTCTATATGTCAATGCTTCGTCCCAGCTTAACCTTCCCCCTCCCCGTGTCCTCAAGTCCATTCTCTATATCTGAGTCTTTATTCCTGTCCTGCCCCTAGGTTCATCAGAACCATTTTTTTAACATTTAGATTCCATATATATGTGTTAGCATATAGTATTTTTTTTTCTCTTTCTGACTTACTTCACTCTGTATGACAGTCTCTAGGTCCATCCACCTCATTACAAATAACTCAATTTCATTTCTTTTTATGGCTGAGTAATATTCCATTGTATATATGTGCCACATCTTCTTTATCCATTCATCTGTTGATGGACACTTAGGTTGCTTCCATATCCTGGCTATTGTAAATAGTGCTGCAGTGAATATTGTGGTACATGACTCTTTTTGAATTATGGCTTTCTCAGGGTATATGCACAGTCGTGGGATTACTGGGTCATATGGTAGTTCTATTTTTAGTTTTTTAAGGAAGCTCCATAGTGTTCTCCATAGTGACTGTATCAATTTACATCCCCACTAACCATGCAAGAGGGTTCCCTGATAAAGCTTTTTCAAACATATTTGACCAAACCACCCATTTTGCTCTGCCTTTTGAACACTGGAGTTGTAGAGCACACTTTGGGAACTAACCCTGCTGTCTTTTCTCACTCAAACAGGTAGGGTGCATCTATAGTTAGTTTGTGCTAAGCCTTTCCAGATGCTGATTCTTTTTATTTATTTATTTTTAAATGTTTATTTATTTATTTTTGACTGTGTTGGGTCTTCGTTTCTGTGCGAGGGCTTTCTCTGGTTGCGGCAAGTGGGGACCACTCTTCATCGCGGTGCAAAGGCCTCTCACTATCATGGCCTCTCTTTTATGGAGCACAGGCTCCAGACGCGCAGGCTCAGTAGTTGTGGCTCACGGGCCTCGTTGCTCCGCGGCATGTGGGATCTTCCCAGACCAGGGCTCGAACCCATGTCCCCTGCATTGGCAGGCAGATTTTCAACCACTGATTTTTAACCACTGCACCACCAGGGAAGCCCCAGATGCTGATTCTTTAAACATAAATTTGATGAGCTGAATTGTGTACCCCCAGATTAAAAAGTTAAAGTCCTAACCCTCAGTACCTCAGAATGTGACCTAATTAGGAAATAGGGAAATTGCAGATATAATTAGGTAAGATGAGCTTATTGGGTTGGACCCTAATCTAATATGACTGATTGGGGTAGGTCGTAACCCCATTTGACTGATGTCCTTATTGTGGGGTGGGGGTGGGGGTTGGACAAAGAGACACAGACATTAAGAGAATGCCATATAAAGATGAAGGCAGACTGAGGTGATGCTCCTACAAGCCAAGGAACACCAAAGTTTTGCCAGAAAACCACCAGAAACCAGGGAAGAGGCATGGAACATATTCCTCACTTCCTCAGAAGGAAACACCTCTGCAGACACCTTGATCTTGGACTTAGAACCTCCAGAAATGTGAGGCAATATGTTTCTGTTGTTTAAGTCACCAAATTTGTGGTACTTTGTTAAAGCAGTCCTAGCAAACTAATACAATAGGCACTCCACAAACCCAGCCAGTCTTCACATCATCTTCCCCATTAGCTAAAAGACCACAGAGAAGCTCACCTGCATCCTGGTTATATAGACAGGTTTGTTCATTATTATCCAGCTTGCCGTCTCATAGCAGGGTGGGATAGTCATTGACCCATCATAAGTAATGAAACTAGAGGTCTCTGGATATAGTTCCTCTATATTAAGTCCCTGTAGTAAATATGCATCATCTAGAGAAATAAAAAAGACTTAAGAATTAGATTTCTTGAGAAAGTGCTGGTGTTGCTGATAATTTTTTCTTTTCAGATTCCAGAAGACTATAACTCTCAGGATGGGCTACAGTAACAAACAGTTCCCCAAATCACAATCACTTTAAACAAAAAAAATTCTATTTATTGCTCGGATACAAGTCCATTCTAGGTTGGCTGAGAGCTTCCTGCATGTCACTGTTGTCCATACTCTGGGACCCAGACTATCAGAGCAGCTGCTGTCTAGACCCCTGTGATTCACAATGATAGGAGGAAAAGTAAGCATGGTGGAACATATGTTGGCTCTTAAAACACTGGCACATGTTGGCACATGTCACTTCTGCTCACATTTTGTTAGCCAAAGAAATCATATGGCCAAGGCTGATGTTAGAGATTTAAGGAAGCACATTCCTCCCATAGGATGAGACAATGAATATTGGTGAACAGTAATGTGGTCTACCACAAGGAGAATAGGAAAAGCCAAGTCCTTGGTTATGGTCCCTGATACCTGGGCCCATAACATTATAGTCATAATGAAATACACAGTTAAAGGCTTTTAGGACCCGTTAAAACATTGCCTGGTCACCATCCTTATTTATTAACATTGCTTAATTAAGAGAACATTAAGAAAATATTTTTAGAAAAGTAAGTCAGACCAAATCCTACCATGAGGTTTAACTGTTAAATTCAACAACTGATTTCATTTTTGTGGCTCTCCTCTCCATAAGGCCCATACAGATAACCCTTTGTCTTATACCTATTCAAGGTATTCACACTCATATATCTTTTATTATTAAATATACTTTTTCAATTATAAAAGTAACATAAATACATATAAGACTATATGGAAAAAAGAAAGAGGAAAATAATAACTCTGATCACATAAAACAATTGCCATTAACATGTTGGTATATTTCATTCTGATTTTTAAATTCAATGCATTGGTTGTATTTTTATAAAATTATAATGTACTGGAGTTTTCAAATGTCAATAAATTTCAATGAACTTCTCTCCTCCTCTTCTCATGATCCTTCCTCCCTTCTTTCTGCAGACTCTTTCTCTCTTCTCTTGGCTTCTAAAATACCATACTTGGGACTCCTATTTTTCTGGCCATTCCTTCCAGGATTCTGTTGCTGGATTCTTATTTTCTACCTGCTTTACTCAGTGTTGGCATTTCCTGAGGATCAGTCCAAGGCTCTTTCTTCCCTCAGTCTATATTCTCATCATAGCCCATCTACATTCATGGCTTCCATTGCTCTCTGTACCCCAGTGATCTCTAATCTATGTCTTCAGGAGTCTTGCACCCACTGGTTTGCCATGAGTGTCCACAACTGTGGTCGGCCCAGGGAGCCTGAAGAACACATGGCAGGGACCCAAAGCCTGGCTGGCAGAGGTATAAGACCTGCTCCTCCAGTCCTCCTAGGTTCACATACATTTTCTCATCCATGTGTTCAACTCCCAGTGGGAAAGAACTGACTCTTTGGTGGTTGATATAATCTCTCAAATTCAGTATTGTGTATGTATAATGGTAAAAAAGGACTTTCACATACAGCTGGAACCTCATACTGTCCTAATAAGATTGGTCAGGCGTATAATAACATCTTCATTGACAAGAAACTGAAGATCAGAGAGGCAGAGTGACCTGCCCAACGTCAGAGTGCTAGACGGTAACTGCAGAGTGGAAAGTGGAATCCAGCTCACCTGACTTCCAGGCCAAAGTCATTCATTCATTCAAAAAATGTTCACTAGGTACCTCTTACTGCTGGATACTGGGTTAGTCTCTGGGGTAGAGCAGTGAACAAGGATAGATGCCTGCCCTCATTCTAGCTGAAGAGACAGATAACAAATTGCAAAAAAATATATAATATGTTGACCTTAATATCAGGGTGGTGATGATAAATGCATCTTGGCCCAGGCTGTACCTACTTATCCTGAGCGTTAATGCTGCTAATCCAAAAATCCCTTACCTTCCCCATCTCTTCCCCCAGAAATTTCTCACTCAAGTTTCTCTGATAAGAAAGAACCATCTTTGCCAAGGAAATTTGGATTTCAGAGCTCCTTTGCTTGCCAACTGAGTTAAGGACAAGTCAACTGATCCAGTGGTTTGGAACAATGCAAATAAAACCAGTTAGCCTGCTTCATCCTAAACTGCCTCTCCTGGCCTCTGCCTATCCTTATAGGGTAACTGAACTTCTCCAGGGCTCTGTCCACAAAATGCCCATGAGAGAGATTGGTCAAGCTGGATTAGAACACCAACACTAGGAGAACGGGCTTTCTTTCTCTTTCCATTTAAATGTTTCTACCTTTCTATCAAAACATCAGGGAATCAAGACAAACCCAAGAGAGACATAGTGATTGGAATATAGCTGGGCTGGATCTGTATTCTGACTTGTGCAGTCAGATGGTTCCATGACAGAACTGTGGTGCCCAGAGTACACACTGATGTGATGGTCCTTGGAAGTTAGATCAGGTGTCAACACAACAAGCTTATGTTGAGTAGCCACCATTTGGCTCTAACTATTTCTTAAGCCCCTAGTATGTGTCAGGCACTAAGCTAGGTATAGGCAAGCAGGATGTAATGTAAGTGAATACAGCAAGAAACCACAGAGATAGTGATATATATCTGCACTGGGTACATTGAGAGGCTGTCAGTTATGCCTGGGGGTGGGTGGGACTGCAGAGGATTAATTGAGGAGCTGACCTGAACTGTATCTTGAACAACAGGAGGTAATCAGTGTGTGGCTGGTAAGGGTGGCTGTCAAGGGCACTGTAGATGGTCACAGTAAAGAAAGCTAAAGACACAGAGCAGCACATACTCAGGACAGCTAGTGCATGGGTAAGATGCAGGGGAAGGGGTGTTGTGAGGAATAAGGCTGGGGGGGTGGTCAGTACAGGCCACACCCAGAAGGTCCTTCTCTGTGCTGTTGGGAATTAGGGCTTCATCCTGTAGGCAATGTGGAGCCACGGAAATGTTTTAAGCTGAGGAGTAGCGTGATCAAATTTGCACTTAATGATCTTTCCTCTGATGGTGGCTTGGCCTGAAGATTAACATATTGAATGAGAAAAGGAAGCATTTGGCACATGTTTATTAAAGGTCAATGTGATTTGTTTAACCAAGCTTGCACTTGGAGCATATTGGGTACTCTAGCATGCTGCTATTATTGTATTTTTTAAAAACATCTTTATTGAAGTATAATTGCTTTACAATGGTGTGTTAACTTCTGCTTTATGACAAAGTGAATCAGTTATACATATACATATGTCCCCATATCTCTTCCCTCTTGCACCTCCCTCCCTCCAACTTCCCTATCCCACCCCTCTAGGTGGTCACAAAGCACCAAGCTGATCTCCCTGTGCTATGCGGCTGCTTCCCATTTGCTATCTATTTTACGTCTGGTAGTGTATATATGTCCATGCCACTCTCTCACTTTGTCCCAGCTTACCCTTCCCCCTCCCCATATCTTCAAGTCCATTCTCTAGTAGGTCTGTGTCTGCTATTATTGTATTTTATTTTATTAGGTGTGGTGGGGAGGAGAGATGGAAGGAGACCATAGAATGAGGGGTATTCCAGGCATGACTAGAGTAAAGAAAAACAACATTTATGTTTTTCTGAAACTATAATTAGCCTCTGTGTTTCATCTGTATTTGAGGACAGGGTGTGTATGAGTGTGTGTGTGTGTGTGTGTGTGTGTGTGTGTGTGTGTGTGTGTGTGTGTTGGGGTCAGGGGGAAGGCCAGGAGCAACAGGTTACATTCATGGATTTAACCCACATAGCAGGGCAAAAACCTGCTTCCAAAACACTCTTGTGCTGATATCCCAGGCTCTGCTGCTGTGATCCTGCCAGGAGATTCCTCTTCACCCATGTCACCTGTGAGATGTGCAATGGTTGCCACAGAACATGGCAGCTTCTACCCTCCCACAGTCCTCATTCACCACTTTGTTCTTCCCATGAATCTGCTAATATGCATACTTCATCTTTGCCCTTTTAATTTCATCACACTACAGAACTTGGAAAAACCCCTGTGTGAAGAATGTGAACTTTGGTCTCAGACTGGAGTTTCAGTCCTGGCTTTGCTGTTCACCATTTGCATGACCTTGGGCATGCAGGTAACCATCTGAGCCTCAGTTTCTCAGTATGCAGATGGTTGGAGTGGAGAGTGGACTGAATGGTTGTGTCTCCCTCAAATTCATAGATTGAAATCCTAATCCCCAATGTGATGATATTATGAGGCAGAGCCTTTGAGAGGTGATTAGCTCATGAGGGTGTAGCCCTCATGAATGGGATTAGTGTCCTTTTAAAAACAACCCCAGAGGGCTCTCTCACTCTCTTTCTGCTATGTGAAAATCCAACAAGAATTCTGCAACACAGAAGAGGGATTTCACCAGAACTCAGTCATGCTGGCACTGTCATCTCATATTTTCATCCTTACATAACTATAAGAAGTAAATTCTGTTGTTTATAAGCCACCCAGTCTACGCTGCTTTATTATAGCAGGCTGACCTGCCTAAGACAGAGTACTTGCCTCACAGAGTTGTCTGAGGAAAAAATGAGATCACACTTTTCAAGTACTTGGCACAGGGCCTGCCTGGCCCATGGCAAGTACTCACCAATACTAATGTCCTTGCCCAGCTTTCCTGGGATAACAATTGCTTGGCCTCCCCGAGCCTTCCTGGCTCTCCCACACTGGGTTAGTGCCTTCCTTTTACACCATATTTACTGAATTAGCTTGCCAATAATTAACTAACCTAATTGAATGTCCCAGTAAACTGTGAGATCCTTTGGGAGAAGGGCTTCCGTCTTTTATCTCTGATTCCTTAAGCCCTACCATGGGGTCCACTACATGGTGGGTGCTCATTAAACATTGGTTGCATGCATGAATGAAATGGTTTCTGCCCAGCAGCTTCACCTGCTGGTGGCTCTGGACAGAAAATAAAGGAGGAAGAGGCAACATCATCTGTCAGATTATGGGAGAAAATCTCTGAGGCTTCAGTCTATACCATTAGCTTAAATACATGCTGCTCACCACTACTCCCAAATATGTCATACCCCAGATCTCAGAATGAGACAGAGACTGTTGCCTGTCTCCATGTGGTGTTACTGTTTCTGCACCAAACACACCTTTGCGTTTACATTGCTGAAACTGTAATGTGTGCATTTAACATATAACACTTGTCCTCATGACTCACCATTTTGCCTCAAAGGCTGACATTAAATCACTGTTTTATCTTTTAGGGATTGGAATTTGAGAACTACTGACTACCTTTTTATATCTTCTTTTCTCCCCACAAAGACTTGCTTGATGTATTTGGCAGGAAAGAGGCAGTGGGACCCAAGAAAGTTTTCAGCCCTAGTGTCAAGGAACACTGGGGTGTCTTCCATGGCTTACCAGGTCAGGAAGTAATTATTACCCACAGACTACCTTGTCCATGCAGCAGCCAGCAGAAAACCAACAGTTTGTGCGTGTCAGTGTTATCCTCTTGTCATGGTAGACAGAAAGGAGCCTAAGAACTAATGTCCTGAAAGATGGATTCTGCTCTCCAAATTCTCAAGGCTCTATTCATTAGTAAGGATGCCAAAGATCTAGAGGTCAGAGTTGTTTATAAACAGAGAGATAAAAATTTGGGGTGAAGCTCAGAGGCCAATAGGCTTATCATGCATGCCTCTGCTTGTTTTAAGGATATTTACTGAAAGGAAGTGATGGCATGAAATAAATTTTCATGAGTAGTTTTATAGAGAGGTTTCCTATCATCTATCTATCTATCTATCTATCTATCTATCTATCTATCTATATCTATCTATCTATCATCTATTTATCTTCTGTCTATCATCATCATCATATAGAGGGCAAAGCCCTGGACTTCAAGCAGGAGTCTTAATTCAAGACTAAGTTCCAACTGTGGCTTTGCCAGTAACTTACTCTTTTTTCATGGATAAGTCATGTAACCTCTTACTTGTGGGCACAAGAATATTCTGGATAATTGCTAAAGTCATCTTTAGGTTAAAATATAATCTATAGACCCCCAAATATCCTTCAATATAAACAAGCTTACATAGATAAATTTTTCTTCTGTAGGTCAAATTTTTGGTATGACAGTGTTGTGATTTTTTCAATGTGTTGGATATACCTCTACATCACAGGAAGACCCCTTGGATAACCAGTAGGTAGAGAATATTTATACATAGTTGATAACCCCAGTTTATTCTTTCAAATGATTAGAGAAGTTAACAGCTGTGCTTTTGGTTCTATGACATGCTCTTGCTGAATCTATGCCTTATCTTATACTGAGTTCTTAGTTTTGGACACAACTGCTAAAGCTGACTCTTTCTTTTCCTTCCTTTCTTTCTTCCTTCCTTCCCTCCTCCCTCCCTCCCTCCCTCCCTCCTTCTCTCTCTCTCTTTCTTTCTTTGAAATACACCATGATGAAATGCCTAGTATCACATAGCGGGGAAATCTTTCCCTTAGTCTGAACTTCGATGGCAGCCTCTGGTAAATGCATCGTGTTAACTTATGTGACATTGATGAGACTTAACATCGCCTGGCTTCCTGATTATGAAGTTCCCATTCAAAGAGAATGATGCCAGTGAGAAAAAGGCACAGCAGTTCCAGAAATCAATACTGGACTAACTTCTGATTAATATGGAACTCTTTGGCAATTTTCTCATATGGAATGACATTTCCTCTTGTAATCTGAGGCAAATTCAACTGAAATGAAAAAAGGCAATTGCTAAAGAATAAAGTAATATGATTTTTCATTTTATACAAATGAAAAATGAAAAAGAGGGCCTCCGAGAACTGGATTCAATGGAGGTAAGATGTTCCTTTTCCTTGCTGACTATAGTTACTACTTGGATTGCAACGTGGGGAGTGGAATGCTGCATTTTGCATTCTGTGAAAACATTTCCAAATCCATTCATTTGAAATGAAAGCACAAGTTCAATTAAGCATAGAGAAAGTCACCGGGAGTAACATGCTTAAGCTCCCTGGTGATATTTCATCACATTTAACACTGTGTTCCTCTGAGGAGTGAGTGCACAGAACACTTCCCAAGGAACTGAGAAGTATAAGGCAGTTACAAGTTGGTCTGTCCTTGCCTACACATTCATGTTTTAGTCAGGGTTGGGGTAGGAGGGGCTAAAGCAAAGTTATAAACAGGCAAGTTTGAAAAAAGATTTTTAAAGGGCTCAAAACACCATGTTTAAAAGCTTTCCTCAAAACACCTTGAGTTGTGTGCCTTTATTTCCTTGCTGGAAATATGTATTAAGACAATAATCAGACCCTTTCAAATTTGGAATCTATAATCTTTTGGATTCTTATTGGACTGAAGTTCACCATTGTATTTACTGTCTATGAAATGAATGGAGTATATGAAACTGAAAGAGAATGAAGCTACTAAAATACTCCACTGTCCTAGGACCCTGGAAGAAAGCATTCATTTATGTGTACTGTTCTAATGACAACTCCCTCTTACCCATTTAAGAAGGTTCTTTGCTCCACTTGAAAATATAAATATTCTTTAAAAAAAAATAATGCTGGTCCCATGAAATCAGGTGGATAATCAAATGATAAGAATGTCACCTTTTATGTAATTGGGGCTCTGTGCCTACTTATTAATTAACACAAGGAAAATAGAGGGATATTGGCATTGTTCCAATATACTACACTAAACAATTAAAATACTTCAAGTAAATTATGAATATCTCCTCCAGAAAATCCATTTTTCAATGCCATGATTTCAGTCTTGACCCTTAATCTGTTGAAGGCAAATTTAACTTTAATAAAATGGATTTTCTTTAAAAGACTTTCTAAATTCAGCCTGAAATTAATTCAGGCTGGTCTTTTCCATCGTCAGTCTGGGTTAGTGAGAGTGTTTTATAAGATTTGCTTAGACATATGAAATCCAAGCTTTCAAAGAGAGTGGAAGCTCACTAGGCTATTGCCATCCAATGTACGGGTCCCATGCAGGAGCTGGGTTTCATTAGAGTAAACAAGCTCTGTTGTTTGTGTGCCCTGTATTGCATTCACCTTGACAATAACTTTTATTTAGTTTTATAGTGACCTGCCTCCCACTCTCCAGGAAGCTGGATTTGACCACAACATACCTAGGATAATTTAGAAACACATGTTATTATGCACCTGGTTTATACCAGTCAATGTCCAGGCAACTGACTCATTGCCTTGTTTAATCCTCATCCCAACACTCTCAATGTCAGTATTAGTATCCTCATTTTATTGATGAGGAAATTATCTCAGAGAGGTTAAGAAACTTGCCAGAATCCACACAGAAAAGAGTGGTAGAGCCAGGAGCCCAGGTCTGCTTAGTTCTATATATCTTCACTAGAACACATTGCATCCCATAAGTATAGTGGCTTTTACCAGAATGTTGGCTTCCAAAATTCCCAGTCCTTTTGGCAAGATTCTCCTTCTTTCCTTCTTTTATGGATTACCTGGCATTGATTTTCTCAACTGGATCAATAGAATGATTTTGCACAATTCATTTTTTTCTCCCTAGTCATCTAATATATGTTCAAATCAAGCAAATGGATTGTGTGCCTACTGGCTGCCATTTTGTAGCGATTTCACCCCATGCTTCCATGCTTACCCCTGCCTCTTTGTACCTCCTGAGCCAGTTGATGAGACAGACATACCAGAGCCTCTTCCAGGGTAGGATTTAAAAGATATCTTTAGAACTTATTTACAATCTTAAGTCATGGGGATCTTTCAAAAGTGAGGATATGTCCTCCTCTCTTCTCTATTTATTCTCTCCCATGATCTCACCCAGGTTTAAATGCCATCTGGATCCCAATGACGTCCACATTTATATCTGTAGTTCTGTATCCTGAAATCCAGACTCATATATCCAACTGCCTAGACTCCACACCTCTTCTTTGATGCCCATCTTGAGTTTAACATATTTGAAATTCTGATTCCCTTCCTACCCATGAATATGCTTCATCCATAACCTTCCCCATCTCAGATGATGGAAAAGTCTTCCTTCCATTTACTCAGGCTAAAAACCTTAGTTATACTTGACTCCTCTCTCTCATATCACACACCCAATCTGTCAGTAAATCTCTTGGCTCTTCCTTCAAAATATACCCAATCATTTCTCATCACCTCTCCCAAGTTGACCTGATCACGATCAACATTGCTGCAATCATCTCTCAACTTTTGTTCATGCCCCTATAGTCTATGCAAGCAAACAGAGAGATCCTTTTGTCAGGAGATCATGTCACTCTCTGCTCAGAGTTTTAGATTGACTTTTCATTACAAATGGCCTCCAAGGGAAAGACTGATGGAGAAGATTGACCCATCTAGTACCAATCTCTATGCCTTCTCTGGTTTCTGTATGTGCCTAATAATGGCAGTGCCACTGTGTTCCCTTGAATGACAGTGGTTTCCACTGGTAGTCTTATGCCAAGGGACAGACAGGAGCTGCAGGGGGCTTAGGATGGTATGAGCCTGAACTTTTAAAGTACCCACAAGTTCTGTGCATAGTTTATGTCCCTTCCAGAGTGGAAACAAGTGCAAAAAGCAAAGAGATGGCTCTTCAAACTGAACTAAAGTTGGAATTAAGAGAAGAACATGCTAATAAGCTTCATGTAATGTGAAAGTATCAGCATTACAACTAGTTTTAAGACCTCAGAGCTTAGCTTTCCTTGCTCCTTAGGGAGGAAGACAGTAGGAAAGTAAGAGCATAGAAAAGTCCCCGGAAGGACCTATGATGGAATGCTTGCTCTCTCACTATGGATGAGTAAATTATTGTTCAGGAAATGTTCACTCCCTCCTCAGCCCCAACTCCATGGGAGTATTTTGATGTTGGGCTTGGCCATATGACTTGCTTTGACCAGTGGAAAGTGGATAGAAGTGACAGTGTGTGAGTTTCAAGCCTAGGTCTTAAGGAACATCACACATTTCTGACCCCCAGCATAAGAAGTACTTGATCTCAGAAAAATGAGAGCTTTGTGGAGCCAAGTTGCCCTAACTGACCTGCAGACATATAGAGCCACTCTAACCAACCCATAGATGCAGTAGTGAGAAATCAATGCCTATTGCTGAATGCTTGTTTATTATGCAGATGTTACTGACTAATAGAGCCACTCACTAGGTGTGTGTCCTTGACAAATGGCTTCACTTCTTAGAGCCTTGCTTTCCTCATCTATAAACTGGTATAACAATTGTATCTATTTTGAGATGGGACTTTGTGAGTACCAGGTAAGGTGCTGCACATAAAGCTCTAGCACAGAGCCTAGAGTGCAGAAAGTGTTTGGTTAGCATCTCTTCCTTGTTCCTGATGATGAGCACTTTGTAGAGTGGGTACTACAGCTGCGTGAGTATGGCAGACTGAAGCTCTGCTGGGGTGTAGTTCTGGGTAGCATCAGAAGAAGGGCTGGTTGGGAGAGTGGGTGGGGGCCAAAGTCAGTTGTCCCTGGGTAGTGTGTTTGGGTGGCAGCTGTGGGGACCCATCTCTTTCTTGCTTGCTTAAAAGTATGAAAGCAGGGTACTCTGATAGTTGCCCCTGAGCAGGTGGTGTTGTCTTTGTCTCTACCAGAATTCATGGGCCAATGAATAAACTGCTGCTTCCTGTAGAGCCTCTGGGGGGGACTTCCAGGCTTGTGTTTCCTACCCACTGGCTGTGTCCATGTGCATGACTCCTGTTTCAGAAACTCCCCTTCTTGCCTTCTGCTGGCCAAACTTCCAAGAGCTGGCTGCCCTGGGGCGTTCAGCTGGAGGGAAGAGTGCTAGTGCTTTCCTTCTGTGAAAATCAATCTCTTTCAGCCACAGTGTCCTGGGCATCACAGTGTCTAGGCCATTCCCACATGTCAGGCCAATAATTATCCCTGCAGTGTTACTTCCTTCAGGTATGTGATAAGTGCTCCGGGGAATACCTCCATTATTCCCCAACAGTGTAAAAGCACAAAATACCTGTGATTAGGGACGTAAAGCAGTTACCTTTCCCCATACTGGGTCTCTTTATCTTGCTTTAGTTCCCTTTGGCCCTGACAGATAGATGATGGGACAAGAGAAGGGGGCGCTCCTGCTCTCTCTTAGTCCCACTTCTAGGAGCCTATATCTAGGGCAGTGAGGGCATTTCTTCAAATATGCTTCTGCATAAACTCCTTAGCCTGTTCTCAAGACCCTTCAAGATCTGACTCCAGACCATCTTTGCCGCCATTCCCTCTGCCCCCGTAGGGGGCCATTCGTTTTTCCATTTATTCAGTCCATAATGAATGTTTATTGGATGTGCTGTGGGCAGAGAGGAAGAGCTGATGAAAGCAAAGTTCCTTCCTTTGAACTATTGAGTCCTTTAAATGCTCTTCTTGCTTTTGTATATGCTGCTTGGAATCTCCCTCCCTCCCTCCCTCTTTTCTTGCTGTCTTTTCTTACCAAATGTTTACTCATCTATTCAGTGCTTATTTGAATAGCAATTGCTATGTATAACCTTGCCATGAATTTTAGGCAGATTTTCTATGATCCCAAAGGGTTCTGTTCCTATTTTTAATACATTATAATTGTTACACAAAGTTTTTAAATTTTTTTAGACATGTATTTATTTATTTGGCTGCGTCCGGTCTTAGTTGCAGCATGCAGGATCTTTCATTGTGGCGCTTGGGCTCTTCTTTGTGGCGTGCAGGCTTCTCTCTAGTTGTGGCATGTGGGCTCCAGAGTGCATGGGCTCAGTAGTTGTGGTGCACAGGCTCTTTAGTTGTGGCATGCGGGCTCTGCTCTCTAGTTGTGGCGTACAGTAGTTGCAGTGTGCAGGCTCTCTAGCTGTGGTACATGGGCCCAAGAGCTCGCAGGCTCAGTAGTTGTGGCATGTGGGCTCTCTAGTTGTGGCACACGGGCCCTAGAGTGTGCAGGCTCAGTAGTTGTGGTGCATGGGCTTAGTTACCACACGGCATGTGGGGTCTTAGTTCCCGCAACCAGAGATTGAACCCGCATCCCCTGCTTTGGAAAGTGAATTCTTAACCCCTGGACCACCTGGGAAATCCCCTGCTATACAAATCTTTATGAAACACTATGATATGTCTGTCTCTCTGACTAGAGAGTGAGGGGCTCATGGACAGGAAACATGTTCTATTGATCTCTCTACTCCCTGGCATGCAGGACCACTTAATAAATACTTGTAGCAAATATTTAGTGAACAAATGAATGAAGGTCTTTGGTCTTAACTTTGCTATCCTCTTCAGCTATTGCCAAAGTCTGTCCTTTTCAGTTCCTACAGACCCAATGGGGATGAGTCATCAGGAACATCTCACTTGAAGTAGAAGAAGTTGAAGTTCCCCTCAGCCACATAACTGCTATTCATCATTGTTTCCAACAAGATCTGTCATCCTGGCTCTCTAGCCCCTATTTGCATCAGAATTGATACCTGTTCGTAAGGAAGGCCATCTTCCCATAGCACAAACCCAATGGATGCTTTCATCTTTGGCAGCAGCCACATCACTTAATACTAATCAGACCAGAGCTAGGGGGTGGGGCAGGGAGGGAAGTCCCACTAATGATTGACTTTGTAGCTGGCAATCTTTTAGATTGTGTGTTGAGGCTTAATGTATGATTTCATGGCTTTTCATGGTCTCTAAACTGCAAATTCAAGATTATTTGAAAACATTTTATTTAATTTTTATGCTCTTTTAATCAAAAAAGTTAAAAAAACTAATAATCCTTTATGGGCAGTTATAAAAACGATTTGCACACAAGACAGAAATGTCTCCCTTTGTTGATCAATCTAAGTTTGAACTTAGAGAGGACTCCATAGGGGTACTGATGAGGCAGGGTGGTATGGTTTTGGAGATAACTTAATTCTTCTAGGTGATTCTCCAGGTTCATTCATCACCGCCAGCGTCCCCAACCCCAACCTCTTCATATGGAAGTGACTTCATATGGAAGCGAGTGCCTGTGGGGAGGGCTGGTGTCTGGCCCATCTTTTTATTCCAGGAGCCTCACTTGGTGCCTGTCATGAGGCAGGTGTGCAGGAAATGCTTGCTGAATGGATGAATAATTGAACAAGAGAAGGTTTCTCCATACTCTCCTTCCAGCAGTCTGAGGTGAGATCTGTAAGCATTCACTCTGTCTTTCCACGTCACCATTGGAGGTAGAAGCACCAGTGACCTCCACCAAGTGAGGATACGCAAAGGGGATGTGAGGTGTTAGAATGTTTGTGTGTTGCTTTTTACATTTGCAAAGATCAGATTCAGAATCCTAGATTTAGAAAGACCTTAGAAATCTGAAGTTCAATTTCTTCACTTAACAAATGAGGAAACAGAGTCAAAGTGAGGAAGTTCCTTGATTAAAGACAAAATTGGCACATGAATTCCACTTTTCTGGTCACTCTTAATTAGTTAAATGTTTTTTTTTTCCTATACTGTTTTATTTCATTCCCTTGGTGTGTGCTGTTACCCATAACTATCCCCAAATCTTGCAAACTCTGGGATTGCTGTGGAAGACAGTAGCATCCTTTCCCCTCTACTCCCTTCAACTTTGCACTGTTCTCTCTTTTTTGCTTAAGGATTCTGGGGATAAAACACTCTAGAAACCCAAGGAAACTGGACAGAGTTCTCTAGGTCATTGTATCACACATGTAAATGAAGAAAAATGCCACCCTGCCTCCACCTGAAAGGGAGACCCAATGACACAGAGAGGGAGATGTGGTTTCGCTGAGGGCTTCTGGATGTTTTGAAGTTGGATCCAAACCACCTGGTGAATGCTTTTTCAATCACATAATTGGCAAAGCCCCAAATGTGGCCAGCTGACATGGTAGAGTCTGTCAGCTAGCAGAGTCCTCCAGCTCTTTACCAATCCATGGGATAATGATGACCATCATCATAATAATCATTATTACCTTAGACAGACATGTATGACAAAGGCACTCTGGGGGCTTCTGTTTGAAATGAGCTGCTTCTTAGCCTACCTTCACTCTCCAGAGTGACTTTCTACAGAATTAAAGGATCATGAAGCTGAAAGAGGCCCTTGGAGATCATCAGTTCTGCCTTTCTGACTTCAGACAGGACTAACATTTATAGAATAGTTGCTATATAGGAAATTGAACCAAACTTACTTTTATATGTTATTCTTGTGATAGTGTCTCTGTTGAGCATTCGATTAAGAAATGGGTTTGATGAATCAGAAACCTAGGGGAGAAAAGAAAATATTAATAACTGGGCAGTACTATTTCAAGATAAACATTGCCTCCATGCATTTACTTATTCACTCATATTTATTGAGTCCCTACCATGCTATAAACACTATGATGGCTGGAAATTCAGAGATTAAATATATAGAATCTACTTTCCAAAATCCACAGTCTAGAGAAAGAAGACAGGTAAGTAACCTAATGGTTATAATTTAGTGTGAAGAGTGCTATGATAGAGTTACAGGTATGATGATATTAGAGGAAGACCGTCCACCTGGGGAATCTTAGGCACTAAGGCTTGAGCTAAGTCTTGAAGGATAGGGGGAAGTTAACAAAGTGCTTTGGTGGTATAGTGTGGAAAAGGAGGAAAGGTGAAGAAAAACATGACATACAGAGGATTGTGCACAGATGGACATGGGAGAACTAGTCATGCCCAGGGAAGTATTTCAGTGTAGGTGAAGGTGAGAGTATGGGGGAAGGATGCGAGGTAAGGATAGAGAGGTAGGCAGGTGCTAGGTCATGTCAGGCTTTGAGTGTCATGTTAGGGAATTTAAACTTTATCCTGTAGGGATGGGGAAATATCAGAGGGTTTTAAGTAAGGAGTAGGGAGTGACATATTAAGAAGGGGATAGTTTTCCAAGTAGAGAGTAAGAGAAAGAGTACTCAGATCAGTGATATCAGGAGATAAAAAAGATCTCTAGGATATAATATAGAATCTTATACCACTGCTCAGTATTACATGAATCAAATATATCATAAGCCATGTCATTCAGTCAATCAATCAGTCATCCATCAATCTGTCCTTTCATCCATCCAAAAATTATTTACCAAATTCCTATTATGGGTGACACATTTTACTAGATGTTCAGGGATCAGTTCCCATTTTATGCCCATGCTGTTAGGTCTCCAAATTCCTTGTTTGGAAAACAAGCCAAGTTTCCAGGGGCTTAAGCCAGGGAACCACAATTTGGAGACTGTGATGGGCCCCCACAAGACTGTATATACTGTTTTCTTAACAACTCCCTTTTTACTCAGCCTTTTTCTAGGGACCATTGTTCATCCTAGATATTTTTCTCCTACCTTGCTCAGCTGTGCTCTGTAATTTACACCTCAGCTGCTAATCGGATGTTGTGACACATCAACATTTTAAATCTGATTTATTCTGAGGGTTGGGAAAATTGCAGCAGATGATTATTATTATTAGATAAGCAACAGGTAATTTTTAGTTTGCAGAAAGCACAGACTGTTTATTTTCCCTCCATCTGCCTTTCCTTTCCCACGCAGTTTCCTGGGTGTGTTGTTGTGGTGAGACATACACCAAGGGGAGCTTGGTGAGTGACAATGTTCAACGGAGGTAAAATCCCACTCCAAATGGAGAAAAGTCCCAAATTAAACACTGCTGATCCCTGGAAGCTTTAGTGCTGAATCCAATTTCTACTTTGACATCCTCTTCAGCTATTTAAAAGATAGCCTGAAGCTGCCTGTTTGTGTTGATGCAGTCCATGAAAGGAGAGCCAAAAATAGATCGTCGTGGCAGGTGAGGAATCTGCCATGTCCCTCAATCGGGTGCCTTGGTTTCCTGGTACCCGGTGAGTCTGGGCAGAGCTAACATTGGGATTAGACATTTTTGTGCTGATTAAAAATAATTGAAAAATTTCCAAAGTGCACACAGATGATTTGTGAGCTCTAGCATGTTGGCTGTGTGGGTGAGAGGATAAAATATGTACTTGGTATAAGTGAGCTTAAGTGGGAAGTTAATGGTATGTGATTGAGCAGCAATTATAGCCAAATCTCAGTTCCCTGTGGTCATAGGAAGGGTGGGGGATTAGGAGGGGACAGAGATAGGTAAAACCCACAGATAAACAAATCTCTTGTTTTAACAAACAATTCCAGTGCTTTTATGGCTCAGCTTTTGGGCCAGGGTGACATCTTGAGGGCTCAGCTGACCTAGATACAGGGTCTCTCATTTTCTGTTCCTGCCTACCTTGAGGCAGGAACTGGGGAGGAGAGGCAGAAAGATCAGCAGGAGGGGAGGGCTACCAGAGGTTTTGTTCACGTCATTTCTAGGTACCAGTGTCCAGAACAAGGCTGGACTGTGTCCCATGCTCAGTCAGTGTTTGGGGATGAGTGAATGACAAGTCACAGCTTGGATAACTCACTGTGGAGCATCTGGGAGTTGATTATGTTGGACAAAGATAGAAGTGCTGTGGCTTATTTTGAGATCTAGCCAGAAAGCTTCAGGTTTGCTCAGGGAAAGAACAGAAGCATCCCTAAGAGCCAAACTGGCCTGAGAAGATGCAGGAGCTAGTCACCATCCTTTCACTGACCTCAGGGTCTGGGGCATATGTTCCACTCAACAACCCGCAGGGAAGCAGCAGGACCTGCATCAGTAATCTCGGTGGAAAGAGTGTTTCTGCAGGAGCTTGTGAAACACACCAGGAGTTTATAGTTAGGAGGCTGACTTCCTGGTGAATCAATCACAGTGTCAGCTGTAATGTGCCTGCACTTCCAGGATGACATACACTGACTTAGGAGCTTTAAGCAAAGTGAGGCAATGTCAGTGGCAGGGACTGAGGCACTCACCAAAGGTCAGGAGCTGTCGGGCAGCCCATGTTGGCCGTGAGAGTTACTCATGGAAGGCCTGGCATTGTGAGTCCCTGGACACGCATGGCACAATTTTGTGAAATATCTTTAAGCTTCATGACAATAAGCTTGACCCAGGTTGAATGCATCAGTTGGTTATCAATATCATAATTGGGGCTGGTTGAGGGATATAGTTATTTGCCCCATGTTTGTGGGCAGCATGGGGATATGGGGGGAAAGTTTTTAAATGTTGTTTTCTCTTTTCCCCCTCCCAGCTCTGTGAATAAGGTCATTAGTAAGGTCATTGACTTGCCTTAAAGTCAAGCAAGACTTGGGTTCCATTCCTTTATGGGCTGTTACGAACTACATGCATTAGGATGGAATGTCAAAGATTCTCTGAACCATTTTCCTCATCTGCAAGATAGGGACATAATACCCACTCCACAGGTTTATTATTAGGGTTAAATGATAAAATATATGTAAAGTACATATCTCAGTGCCTGGCATTTAGGAACCCATTGTTTATTATAACAGGGTCTGTGATGATGTCAAGACATATAGAGCAGGGACTGGCAGGATCAGTCTGTACCAGGACCAGTTTCCTTTGGGAAGTCACATCAGGTATTAAGAAGGCACGACAGCTTAAAAATGTACTTCCTCTATCAAAAGCCCCTTCCTATCTTTGCCAATGACAAGATAGACGAGGTGGGGTTGGTGGCCAGTGACAGCAATATGTCACTAATGCCTCTGTCCAATGTTCAGCTCTACTGGGGCCACAAAAAGGTGAGGTGAGGGAGAGTAAGTTAGGAGGTGGTGTAGCCAGGCAGGGCAAAGTGCTTATTGAAAAGGGTGATGCTCTCAAGGAGGGAGGGGGAGTAGTGACTGGGGTTGCCCCTGTACCCATTCTTCTGAGTGATGCCTGGGGTTGCCCCTGTGCCCATTCTTCTGAGTGATGCCTGGGGTTGCCCCTGTGCCCATTCTTCTGAGTGATGCCTGGGGTTGCCCCTGCACTCATCCTTCTGAGTGATGATGATGCCACCACGGAAGCTCTGTTAAAACTCACTAGTGCCAAATGCTGAATTTCTATCGACCGTCATCAGATTCCAAGTTCTGATTGGAGCACTTCCTCTAATGGTCTGGCTAAAACTTCCCAAGGGGCTAGCACACTGACTGCCAACTTTTAGAACTGCCACCCTTTGCTTTTGCTTTTTTTTCCCTTTTGGAAAGACAGTTTCTTTTGTTTTCTTTCTTTCTTTCTTTCTTTCTTTCTTTCTTTCTTTCTTTCTTTCTTTCTTTCTTTCTTTCTTTCTTTCTTTCTTTCTTTCTTTCTTCCTTTCTTTCTTCCTTCCTTCCTTTCTTTCTTTCTTTCTTTCTTTCTTTCTTTCTTTCTTTCTTTCTTTCTTTCTTTCTTTCTTTCTTTCTTTCTTTTTTTTAATTTGCAAACTTGTTTCACTCAACAACTGTCAAAATGTTAAAGGTAATTATTTTTTAACAAATTAGAATTTGCTTGCTTGGAGGGTTGTTGTTGATGATGACTGTAAGAAGATGTAGAGCCTCCCTAGAATGTCTTAAAGTCAGCATTGGTGGCCTTTGCTTAATTATTCACAAGGATGCTTACAAAGGAGAAGGACAATGGAAGGGAAAGATGATACTCAGAGCAATTGTGGGAAGCTGGAGGGAGCTGTTTAGTGCAGTGCCTGGAGGGGAGAGATATCTCACATTTTCCTTTCATCTCTTTTTCCAAGGGTTATCTGATGGACAGGTCTTTAATCCGGTGGGGTGTCAGTGAGAAACCATCTCCCCTTATATTGCTTCCTTCTGATTCTTCTGTATGAGTGGGACCTAAAGCCTACACCTGGATCCAGCACACTTTTTCTCTCTAGGACAAAAGCTACCTGAATCCTCAGGCCCCAGTGCTCTGAAATGGAACTCATTGTTTTTGCATCTCACTGAAAGGGGCTTTATTTATCATGAATCTCATGGAAATAAAAGTCACCCCCTGCAGCGTTTCTTGGGCATAGATATTACCTCTGTTGCTGTTTCTAAGATCCAACAGGACCGCAAACTGATATTCTGATTGGGGTGGGAATGGCAAGAAGAGAAGAATGAAGGAACACAATACACTTACTTTTATAAATATAGAAACTACCACCAATCCATTTGGGCTCTTTGCAGCTTCTGTGACATTGGTATATAACTCGTGGTTATAGTGGATGAGCTGCACCTGGCAGGAGTGAAAAACAATAATAAGAACAACAATCTAGCATTAAAAGATGTGAGGTACGGCATATCGACCCTACATAAGGGTAAACTGTAAAGTACATTGTAGAACAATTGGAAAGATAATCCTATAATTGAAGAGATTTCAGGGATATGATCTGTGTGTGTGTGTGCATGTATAAAATACGTGCACACACACATACACACACATACAAAATACCCATACATATTTGCAAAAGTTTTCTGGTAACAATCATGCATTTAATAAGCTTGGTGCCCATCTGGCTCTGGCTTCATCTCAGGACATTTCCCCTAAAGTGTGTGTAAAGTGAATTTCCCTTATTAGGAGCAGAACTGCCCTACAGGGGTGGACATATTTCCAGGCTGCACTACCAGCTGCCATTGGCAGCAAGCAAATCTTCCTCATGGCCATAGACAAGCAGGGAATTGCTAGGTCCTGAGTCAGCTCAGTGACACTGAGAGGAGACTGGCCAGCCTGCAAGATGCAGTGCTCCTGATGGAGAGAGAGCTGATGGCTTAGGCTCCTGATGTACCAGCCTGTACCAGTCACCTGATTGTGCAGGACTTAACTTGCTCTTCATTGAATGAAGATCAGCAATCTGCCTGTTGAGCCCTTGTTCATTCATTTCAGGCTGTGGCTTTAAAATAGCTTTTTATGTCCATGCCACTCTCTCACTTTGTCACAACTTACCCTTCCCCCTCCCCATATCCTCAAGTCCATATATACACTACCAAATGTAAAATAGATAGCTAGTGGGAAGCAGCCACATAGTACAGGGAGATCAGCTCAGTTGGTTTGTGACCACCTACAGGGGTGGGATAGGGAGAGTCGGAGGGAGGGAGACACAAGATGGAAGAGATATGGGAATATATGTATATGTATAACTGATTCACTTTGTTATAAAGCAGAAACTAACACACCATTGTAAAGCAATTATACTCCAATAAAGATGTTAAAAAAATAAATAAATAAAATAGCTTTTATTTTTTAACAGTATGGAAGTATAATTTTGTAACAAACTAAAAGAAATTAAAAAACAAAAGTTCCCCTTCCCCACCTCTTTCTAATCCCAGTCCAAGCAATATGATTATTAAGAGTTTAGTATTTATTCCAGATTTTTTTTGTGCTTATTAATCATACACACATATACATGTAGAGTTAAAAAAAACACTAAATGGATAAATTCCTAGAAACATACAACCTACCAAGACTGAATCAAGAAGAAATACACACCTGAACAGACGAGTACAAATAAGGTGATTGAAGTAGTAATCAAAAATCTCTCAACAAAGAAAATCCCTGGACCAGATGGCTTTGTGGGTGAATTCCACCAAACATTCAAGGAAGAACCCATACCAGTCCTTCTTAAACTCTTCCAAAAAATAGAAGAGAGAACACTTCCGAACTCATTTTATGAGGCCAGCATCATCCTGATACTAAAGCCAGACAAAGACACTGCAAGAACAGAGAACTAAAGGCCAATATCTCTTATGTACATAAATGCAAAAATCTTTAATAAAATCATAGCAAACCAAACTCAACAACACATTAAAAGGATTATACACCATGACCAAGTAGGATTTATTCCTGGGATGCAAGGATTGTTCAACACATACAAATCAATCAGTGTGATATACCACATTAACGTAATAAAAGATAAAAACCACATGACCATTTCAATAGATTCAGAAAAAGCATTTGACAAAATTCACCATCCATTCATGATAAAAAATCTGAGAAAAACAGAAGGAACTTACCTCAATACAATAAAGGCCATATATGAAAAGCCCACAGCTAACATCATAATTAATGGAGAAACACTGAAAATTTCTCCTCTAAGATCCAGTACAAGGCAAGGATGCCCACTCTTGCCACTTCTATTCAACAAAGTCTAGGCAAAGCAATTAGACAAGAAGAAATAAAAGACATCCAAATCAGAAAGGAAGAAATAAAATTGCCTCTTTTTGCAGATGAAATGATCATATATGTAGAACACAATAAAGACTCAACCACACAAAAAACTCTTGGCACTGATAAATTAATTCAGTAAAATTGCCGGATACAAATTCAGTATACAAAAATTGGTGGCATTTCTGTACACTAACAATGGACTATCCAAAAAGGAAACTAAAAAAATAATCTCATTTATAGTAGCAACAACAAAAATAATATACTTAGGAATAAGCTCAACCAAAGAAGTGAACAACTTGCACACTGAAAACTATAAAACACTGGTGAGGGAAATTAAATAAAATAAATGGAAAGACAGGCCCATGTTTGTGGGCTGGAAGAATTAATATTGTTAAAACGTTCATGCTACTATAGGTGATCTACAGATTCAATCCAATCCCTAACAAAATTCCAAAGGCATCCTTTACATAAATAGGAAAAAAACCCTAAAATTCATATGGAACCACAAAAGACCCTGAGTAGTCAAAGCAATCTTGAGCAAGAAGAACGAAGTTAGAACGAAGCTAGAGGAATTACATTTCTTGGTTCCAAAATGTATTTCAAAGCTATAGTAATTAAAACAGTATAAATACATATGCATAGACCAGTGGAACAGAACAGAAGGCCTTGAAATAAATCCACACACTTATGGCCAACTGATTTTTGACAAGGGTTCCAAGAACACATAATGGGGAAAGGACAGACTCTTCAATAAATGATGTTGGGAAAATTGGATATTCCATGAAAAATAATGAAATTGGAACCTTATCTCATACCACATACAGAAGTCAACTAAAAATGGATTAAGGACTTATATGTTAGACCTGAAACTATAAAACTACTAGAGGAAAACATAGGAAAAAATTTCTTGACATTGGTCTTGACAGTGTTTTTTTGGTTATGACAGCAAAAAGCACAGGCAAGAAAAGCAAAAACAGACAAGTGGGGTTGTACCAAACTAGAAAGCTTCTGCACAGCAAAGGAAACAATCAAAATAGTAAAATGGTAACCTACAGAATGGGAGAAAATATTCACAAACAATGTATCTGATAAGGGTTAATATTCCAAATATCCAAGTAACTCATAACAACTCAATAGCAAAAAAACCCAAATAACCTGATTAAAAAATGGGCAAATAATTTGAATTGACATTTCTCAAAGGAAAACATACAAATGACCAATAGGTACATGAAATAGTGCACAACATCACCAATAATTGGGGAAATGCAAATCAAAACCACAATGAGATATAACCTCACACTTGTTAGAATGGCTATTACAAAAAAGACAAGCGATAACAAGTGTTGGTGAAGTTGTGGACAAAAGGGAACACTTGTGCACTGTTGGTGGGAATGTAAATTGGTGCAGCCACTATGGAAAACTGGATGGAGTTTCCTCAAAAAATGAAAAATAGAACTATCATAAGACCCAGAAACCCCATCTGTGTATATGTCCAAAAGAAATGAAATCTGTCTCTTAAAGAGATATCTGCACTCCCATGTTCACTGTAGCATTGTTCACAGTAGCTAAGATATGGAAACAACCTGAGTGTCCACTGAGGGATGAATGGATAAGGAAAATGTGATACATACCTCTCCCCACACACTAGAATATTATTCAGCGATAAAAATAACCGAAATCCTGTCATTTGTGACAACATAGATGAACCAGATGAGCCAGAAGGACCTTATGCTAAGTGAAATATGCCAGACACAGAAAGTCAAATACTGTATGAACTCATTTATAGGTAGAATCTAAAACAGTCAACTCATAGAAGGAGAGAATAGAATGGTGGTTGTCAGGGGTTGAGCAGAGAGGGAAATGAGATGTTCGTCAAAGGGTACAAAGTTTCACTTATGAAGGTGAATGAGTTCTGGAGCTCTAATGTACAGCATGGTGGTGATAGTTAACAATATTGTATCACACACTTGAAATTTGCTAAAAGTATAGATCCTAAATTAAATCTTTTTTTAACATTTTTATTGGAGTATAATTGCTCTACAATGGTGTGCTAGTTTCTGTTCTACAACAAAGTGAATCAGTTATACACACACATACATCCCCACATCTCCTCCCTCCTGCATCTCCCTCCCACCCTCCCCATCCTACCCCTATAGGTGGTCACAAAGCACCGATCTCATCTCCCTGTGCTATGCAGCTACTTCCCACTAGCTATTATTTTACATTTGGTAGTATATATAAGTCCATGCCACTCTCTCACTTTGTCCCAGCTTACCCATCCCCCTCCCTGTATCCTCAAGACCATTCTCTACATCTGTGTCTTTATTCCTGTCCTGCCCCTAGGTTCTTCATAACCACTTTTTTTTTTAGATTTTATATATATATGTGTGTGTGTGTGTGTGTGTGTGTGTGTGTGTGTGTTAGCATACGGTATTTGTTTTTCTCTTTCTGACTTACTTCACTCTGTATGACAGACTCTAAGTCTATCCACCTCACTACAAATAACTCAGTTTAGTTTCTTTTTATGGCTGAGCAATATCCCATTGTATATATGTGCCACATCTTCTTTATGACCCAGCAATCCCACTACTGGTCATATACCTTGAGAAAACCATAATTCAAGAAGAGTCATGTACCACAATGTTCATTGCAGCTCTATATACAATAGCCAGGACATGGAAACAACCTAAGTGTCCATTGACAGATGAATGGATAAAGAAGATGTGGCATGAAATTAAATCTTATCACACACACCACACACACACACACGCACATATCTATGAATTTGTGATGGATATGATATTTAGTTCGATTGTGGTGATCTTTTCACAATGTATACATATATCAAAATATCTGTTGTATACCTAAAATGTATACAATTTTGATATGTCAAAGATATCTCAATAAAAATAAAAAATGAAAAGTGAAAAAACAATGGAAATGGAATCACTTATAAGTAACTGTGAACTTGATTTTAAAAAATTATTTTTTAAAAAATTAAAAGTAGTCTGTGGCTATCTTTCTAAGTCAATGTGTATGGATCTACCTAAATCTTTCTAATAGCCATATAATTCTCCATCACATAAATGCCCCATAACATATTTAACCATCCTCTCACTAGTTTTTAGGTTGTTTCCATTTTTTTTGTCTCTCGGAAACAGTGTCACAGCAAGCCTAGCATTATCTTTCTATAATGGTATTAGCATTTTCCACAAGCTGATTTGAGAATCTAAAAAGATGGTGCATGTAAAAGTGATTTATGACTGAAAGTATAAAGAGTATTCATTATTCCCAACATCTTATGTTGAATTTAAAAATGAGGTGTAGTTTTAGAAGCTGAGAAAGTCAATGATAAAAAAAGGGTACTTTTCCTTGATCTTTGAATAAAACATCTCTAACAGAGTGAATTACAACCTTCACTGTGCATCCAGTTCACCTGGGTGCTTTTAAAATCCACCTATGCCTGCCCCGCAAATTCTGATTTGATTCTTTTAGGGTGGGAGCAAGGCACTGATGTTTGTTAAAAGCTCTTCAGCTAGAGGGCAGCTGGAGTGGAGAACCAGTGCAACATAATCAGTGAGCATCAGTATCCCATCACTGTCCACTCAAATGGATGGTCCCTTGAGTCTGATAATATTCTGAACATCTTGAATCAGTAGAGCTTCTCATATTATTGCTGCTCTTGAAATATCCTATTTGTTTATTGCTACTTCACTTCTGGTGTGTTTTGCCAATGGTGGCAGATGGTTATACAGCAGCTACTCTGTCATCAAAAAGGCAACTGCAGTCAGGGGTTAGTGAATCTTCTCTGCCTGTGCAGGACTCAGGCCAGGCAGGCTTACAGGTCTGTGCTCATCAATCTCCTCCCTCCCTACCTCCCACCCACACAGCCAGGACTTTCTGTAGGTGGAGAACCAGGAGCTATAGGGGGACCTGCCACATCTCCTTTCAGTGTTGAGTAAGCTTCTTAATGAGAATCAAAACACATCCTGCCAACTGCTAAGATCTTCCCACCAGGTGACCTAGAAAACCACCTGGGGATGTGCCAGTTCTTCAAGGCATGCCTTGAAATTTCAGTATTTTCTGAGAACTAGGCTTGGAGAGCAGAGAAGTGGAAGGCAATCAAGTGGAGTGATTCTTCTCTCCAACTTATAAGACTGAAAAAGGTAGGAAGATGTCTCTTGGATGCCCCATAGGGTAGGATCCCATAGGGACCAGGGTTGTGGCAAGTATAGGGATGAGGCTGTGCTCTGCTCTAAGCTCAAGTTAGCACATTTGGGATTTTGATCTGAAGTCTTGCCTCCTCTATGTTCCAAGGTAAGTTGGCTAGGATCCTGAGATCATGGTGAACCATATGAAATTTACTTTTTGATTTGCAAAAATGGTGATTTTATAGAGTTAACATAATCTTAAAATAAAGCTATTTTGAATACAGCATACCCCCACATGCCCACACACGAATTACACGTTAAAAAGATGACATAGTACTTTCCTACTCAATGTGCAGTACAGGGACCAGCAACAGCCTCAGGATCTGGGAACTTGTTAGAAAAATGCAGAATCTTGAGCCCTACTCTAGACCTCCTGAATCACAATCTGCATTTTAACAAATTCCCAGTGATTTGAATGAATGTACGTCATTAGTAGTTGAGAAGTACTGGTTTAGCAGATACTGCTGGCTGGTTAGCAGGGGCCTATTTTGTCTGGTTGTTCACCCTTCCTCTGGTTCACTTCAGCTGAATTTAGGGGTACATACATTATGTATGTTGGAAGATAGGCTGAGCTCAGATCATAGGAGGCTTAGACTAGGAGCCAGGGAAGGGATTTGAACAGGAGATACTATAATCACTATGGGCTGTAAGAGGGAGACTGGAGCAGGGAAAGACCAGAGGTAAGGAGGATATAATTTCAGGTGGTGGTCTTTAAGGTGGAGAATGTTCCATAGGACTTTGTAGTTTATAGGATGTGCATGTGTGTGGTGAGTGGGCACCAAGTGATCCCCCAGGCCTCAGACCAGTCAGGACCACCAGAAGACCCCAGGAGGCAGCTTGGCAATGGCCAGGCTTCTTGTTCCCACATGTCAGAACACAATTTTGGCATCAAAGGCAAGAGGGACATTCATGAATCAACAGCAGGGCTTAACTGTGAAAAAGCACTGCTTCCCTTTCACCTACCTCCCAAGGTCCTTGTCAGTAGCAATTATAATTCCTGCAGCTGTTGATTTTGTTTTTCTCCAGGCAGGCACAGTGGGCCCAATCAAATACACACTAACCACATACACGGTGCATAGGTGTGGGTGGGTCTGGGGGAAGGGGATCTGCTGCTTCTCCTGCTATTAATTTGGGGTTGGGGAGCAGCTATGTGCAAATCATATCCTGCTAGGAAGACAGTATAAGATTGGCAAGTTGGTTCTGAAAGTGATGCCTGTGGATTGCCTTTTGCCATTTATGGGTAATATTTTTAAATCCAAACCCTACTAAGTCAGAATTTTGAATAATTTGGATGAGCACTTAAGCTGTAGTTTGAACACCAACTTTGGTGCTTACTCAAGGTAATCAAAGTGACGTGACATAGGAGATTTATAAGTGAATGCTTGACCTTCTGAGCAAGTGTGTGAGGCAACTAGAACTGCAGGGACAATGTTGAAACTGCTTACAAGAACAAACTCTTTGGGGGTTAATGATGACATTCTAATTAAACACCGCTTTTAGCTATTCATTAAAGAGACAACCCAAGGGTTTCTGCTAGCTTAGTTGGAATTACCATGTGAAAGAGCTAAGCCTGGATTACTGGAAATTATTTTATAATCTTGACTTTTTAATTAGTTTAGACAGGTGTCTGAACTTTCGAGAAGCTTTCTGGAAATGCAAGACTGAGAAATGGCTGTCTTAGAGGAAGAAATAAGATATTGTTGGACTTTTCATGATGCTCAGACATGGTACACTCTGTGATCCAGAGCATTTTCTAAGTTCTCTGAGATCTGATGTGATTCTTCATTGTGTGACACTAGCTTTAATCTTGTGTTCTCATCCCAGAACATGCTGTCTCACCTCAGTCTTTTACAAGGAGCTGGAATTTGTTCATTCAAAATATTTTTGAGGGTCAACCATGTGTTGAGGCCAGTGGGAGTGAGACTGATAAAATGCTTGTCCTCCTAGAGATAATTTCAGATGGTGGTAAGAGCTTTGAAGGAAACAAAACAAGGTTTTGGCTTGCAAAATGAATGACAGTAGTGGAAATATTGGGGGGTGGCATGCAGGGGTGGGGACAATGTCAGGTAGTGTAGCTAGTGAAGATCTCTCTACAGAGGTGATATTGGAGCTGAGTTCTGCTGATGAAGAGGAGCCAGGCATGGGAGGACTGGAGGGAGGTACGTTGTTGGCAGAGAGTGCAGCCAATGCAAAGAGCCTGAGGTAGGGATAAATAGCTGACTATGGTTGGGAAGGGTGAAGGTGGCTCAAGATGGGACTAGCTCATACAGGGCTTTGTAAACCATGGTGAGGAGCTTTGATTTTATTCCAAGTGCAGCACGTAGCCATTGGTTTTAAGGAATAAATCAATTGATCTCTTGTGCATCATTTTGTTTGTTTGTTTTTTCTGATGTGTACTTTTGAAAGATTCCTCTGGTCACTGTTGGAGGGCATAGTTGACAGAAGAGGCTTTGTCTATACTTCTTTACATTACAGCTCAGCTTTGACCTCATCTTCCCCAGGACACCTTCCATGAACCACTGACACTGAGCATCAACTGCAGCTCCTCTCTGCTACCATGTACTTTCATTCAGTGGGCAAGATCAAAATATCTTACAACTAGGATGGCATTGTTAGTAGGTAATCAGAACAGATGTAAGCCACTGACAACTGGCATAGTCGTATGGGTGCCGAATATCCTGTTGATGTTAGTCATCATCATCACTTATTGATGATCATCACCAACATTTGTTGAACGCTGCTTTGTTCCAGAGACAATGCCAGCAATAACATCATCTCACTTAAATCTCACAAAATTCCATGAGTTAGTGACATTATCTCCATTGAAGTCATAGGCCACTGGGCACTGGGCCACTGAGAGATTATTTGCTCAAGAAAGTGGTAGCGTTAGGGTTGTGCCTAGTTCCTATGACTATAGAGTTCACATTCATGCCCCCTGTGATTTTGAACCTGTTTTCTTTATGTTTGTATCTATTTTTGAATAAACATCTCAAGGGCAGGGGTATACCTGGTGCCTGTCATGGGACATGGCTTAGAGGATATGTTGGCAAGTGCTTGCTTAACGACTCCCATTTCTGCATCTCATAGAGATGGGACCTTAAAAACAAACCCAGGCTAGTCCACTTTTAAAAATGAAGAAACTAAGATCAGAAAGGAGCTATGTCTTGTCCAAGATTATACAGTCATTTGTACATCCATTTGTTCAACAAGGATTTTTTGAGCAACTAATAAGTGAGGGAGAGTGATATGAGAGGACGAATAAGGAAGCAGGACGAGACTGTGGAGAGCCTGGCAGGCCAAGCTAGGGGGTCTGGATTCCATTCTAAGGGTGATGGAAAATTATGTTTTTGTCCTAGAATTCTCTTAGGACCAAAAGCAAAGCTTCTTCTCTGCCCCATAACTGAAGTGAGGAGCCAGGCAAACATTGGCCTTTGGTGACAAGTAACCCAGCTTTCAAGCTAATCAACAAGTACTTATTTTTACTAAATGAGAAGACCTGCTGCAAGCAGGATTCCAAGTTGACAGCAAGCTATCCTTGTCATTGGTTAGGCTGGGCGCAGCCTCTGGTGTAAAGGTCTCAGATCGAGTCTTCACTTCTCAGAAGTGAGCTGACTCACCATTGCATGCAGGGCTGTGGCTCACTCATCCCTCAGGCCACGGCAGAGAGACCAACTGTGTTTTAAGATCATGATGTATACACCTTAGTTCGTCTCAGTGTGTTGCTGCATTAGCAGAAGTCCCTTACTGAACTGAGGAAAGAGCAGCCTTGTAATGGAGGATCACACACAGCATTTGGAGTGATAACACCACCACTCTGATTACCCCTGCTCAAACACCTCAGTGGCTTGCCATTGCTTTTAAGACAAAGGCCCAAATCTGAGCACAGGTCTTGTGTGGCCCCTGACTTTTCCACCCATGTCCCCTTGTTGGATGTGCTCTGGCCACAGAGACCTTCTTTTTGTCTCCCTTACACATCATGCTTCCTCATTCCCTAGAGCCTGTGCACATACCATCCCTCTGTTTAGAACACACTTCCCTCCCCTCTGTGCCTGACTCCTGTTTATGAACAACTTTAGTTCTCAACTCAAGGGTCATCTCTTGAGAGAGTTCTCTATAACCCACTCTCATGGCATCCTGTGCCTTTCCCCTTTGAAACACACATTATAGTTTTATTTAAATATTTATTGTGTGATTGATTAATGTCCATCATTTTCACTGAACTTAAGCTTCATCGAGGCAAGGACTGTATCTGACTGGTTCTTGTGATGTCCCCATTACCCAGCACAGTACCTGGCACATATGAGTAGTAGTAAGTTTGAAATAATTGCTAAATGAATAAAGAAAGCCATGCAGACTGGCAATAATGCAACCAAATGTGATGTCCCAAGGGAAAGGGAAAGCAAGGTGCTTGGCTGAGATGGTAAAGGAACAGCCCATAATCCTCAAGGATATCTCTAATGGGAGCCCAGATACTAAATACCACATTGGGTTATATGGATTTCAAAGCCTAGCTTTGCTACTGGGTACACTTGGGCAAGGCAGGCCTCTCATCTAAAAACTGGGATAATGCAGATGGCCAACAAGCACATGAAGAGATGCTCAACAACACTAATCACCAGGGAAATGCAAATCAAAACCACAATGAGATATCACCTCACACCTGTCAGAATGGCTATCATCAAAAAGAACACAAATAACAAATGTTGGCGAGGATATGAAGAAAAGGGAACCCTCCTACACTGTTGGTGGAAATGTAAATGGTACAGCCACAGTGGAAAACAGTATGGAGGTTTCTCAAAAAAACTAAAAATGGAGTTACCGTATGATCCAGCAATTCCACTCCCTGGTATATATCCAAAAAAAAACAAAGACACTAATTCAAAAAGATACATGCATCCCGATGTTCATAGCAGCATTATTTACAATGGCCAAGATATGGAAACAACCTAAGTGTCAATCAACAGATGAATGGATAAAGAAGATATGGTATATATACACAACGGAACACTACTCAGCCATTAAAAACGAATGAAATTCTGCCATTTACATCAACATGAATGGACTTGGAGGACATTATGCTAAGTGAAATTCATCAGACGGAGAAAGACAAATACTGTGTGATATCACTTATATGAGGAGTCTAAAAAGTACAACAAACTAATGAATACAACAAAAAAGAAACAGAGTCACAGATGTAGAGAACAAACTAGTGGCTATCAGTGGAGAGAGGGAAAGGGGGAGGGGCAACGTAAGGAGGGTAAAGGGGAGTAAGTGGTACAAACTATTAGGTATAAAATAAGCTACAAGGATATATTGTACAACACAGGGAATATAGTCAATATTTTATAATAACTATAAATGGAATATAACCTTTAAAAATTGTGACACTATATTGCACACCTGTAACATATATAATACTGTACAGCAACTATACTTCAATAAAAAAAATAAAAAATAAAAACAGGGATAATACTACTAACTACTTCATAGAACTGTGGTGATGATTTTTTTTTTTTTTTTTTTTTTTTGTGGTACACGGGCCTCTCACTGTTGTGGCCTCTCCCATTGCGGAGCACAGGCTACAGACGTGCAGCAGGCTCAGCGGCCATGGCTCACGGGCCCAGTTGCTCCGCAGCATGTGGAATCTTCCTGGACCGGGGCATGAACCCGTGTCCCCTGCATCGGCAGGCAGACTCTCAACCACTGCGCCACCAGGGAAGCCCTGTGGTGATGATTTTATGACACAGAGTATATAAATCTAGTAAGCACTCAATAATTAGCTACTGTTGTTGTTGTTACACTATAATTATTATATAAGCTATAGATAATAGAGCCTTCAGCTCCTGAAGAAACAGGGTGTGTACAGTCCCCTCTTCTGGATTCTCAGTTTGAGGTGTTACCTATTCATGACCTGGATCATTTTCCAACATATCTTGTCCCATTTAGACATATATGGAGCAGCTACTCTGAGGTAAGAGCTTTTAAAGAGAAATGTATCCCCAGTGGCTGATACTATAATTTTCAGGTAGTGGGAGACTCTTTCTCTGTAAAGAGTCATAAATATGGTCATATTAACTATATGGTCTCCATCACAGTCATGCAATCCTGCTTTTCTATGAAAGCAGCTATAGACAAAATATAAAAGAATGGGCATGGCTGGGTTCCAATAAACCTTTATTTACAAAAACAGATGGTAGGCTATAGTTTGCTAACCCTGCTAGTTTAAGTTTCAGAGATGAATAAAAAATTTTAGGAGCATACATTTTCCAGAAAGTATTCTTAGAGATAGGAAGAAAATACATATTTAAAGAATATAAATATTAATCTCTCCCTTCCCTTTAAATGATAATGATTACCATTTCATATTTCTATAGCCCTTTAAATCTTTCAAGGCATATTCAACTCAAGTGAGTATAATTCTAGTCAGTGAACAAGTCCCAAGCACCCATCCTATGTCAGACCCCAGAAGTCAGAGGTAAATGCTATATGTTACCCCACTTTTTCCTAAAATAGGCAAAGGATATAACAAAGTCACAGAGAGGATAAACAACTCTTCTGAGGTCACACAAACAGTGGTCCTGGTTGACTTTGCTTTCGAGTGTATGACATTTTCTTTCCACAAGAAAGGAAAAGTGTTTAGTATTTGAGGGGAGATCACATTTTAGCAGCTGTTGTTGGAACAAAAATTATAAGCTAGAATTTATTTATAAAAAGTCATTAACAAGTTTTTCTTTCTGTATAAGAGTACACACAGTCTGCAGAGAAGAACACAGTTTGAGATTTACCAACTGCCACATTCTCACCCTCGGTTTGGCAATTACCACTGGTCTGCCTGGTGACCGATGGTTTCCTGCATTTTAAGACATGGAATGCAATTCTGGCTAAAAATTTTTAAAAAGCCTCCAAATGTGGTCCAGCTCTCACAGCAGCCTATAAAACCAGAGTGAAATATGTTTTTTTTTCCCCCCAGAAGATAGCAAAACTTGGATTTTAAAGCATGATGTTTTTCACAGAGTTGCACAGTTTGCACAAGTGCAGAGTGATATGTTTGAGAGCAGGATGATGCTGGAAAAGGCAATGCTTTGGGCCTCCTCAGATACCTTTTCTGTCTAATAACCTCAGGCTAGTGGCTTAGCTCCTCTGTGCTTTAGTTACTTCATCTGTAATATGGGGATGCATCTAAGGATTGTCATGAGAATGAAACAAGGTAATCTACTACACAGGCTTTCAGGAATTAGGCAGAGTATAATCAAACAAGCAAAATAAATGAGGTGACACATACAAAGGACCACACATATAAAAGGCCGTTATCAAGGGACTTCCCTAGTGGCGGTGGTTAAGAATCTGCCTGCCAATGCAGGGGACATGGGTTCAAGCCCTGGTCTGGGAAGATCCCATATGCCGTGGAGCAACTAAGCCCGTGCACCACAACTACTGAGCCTGCGCTCTACAGCCCGTGAGCCACAACTACTGAAACACAAGTGCCTAGAGCCCCTGCTCTGCAACGAGAAGCCACCACAATGAGAAACCTGCTCACCGCAACGAAGAGTAGCCCCCGCTCGCCACAACTAGAGAAAGCTCATGCGCAACAACGAAGACCCAATGCAGCCATAGATAAATAAATAAATAAATTTATAGATATATAAAAAGGTAGTTATCAAATTCTTCTTCTTTTTCTTTCCACGCTGCAAAGATTGGACATACTTTCCTTCTTATTGGTTTCTGGACTTCAAATTTGTTGTCACAAAACAAATTGCACACCAAGGATCTTCTAGAGAGTTTTCACACCCTTTTCACAACCTTCTCAAGAACCATTCAATTAGGGTGTTTTCTGATGCTTTTTTTCCCCCTGAAGTATTCTGAAATAGCTGTTTCTAGAAACCGATCTTTCCTTCTACGATCCTTTTTCTGAAGAAGCCATATCCCTTCCACTTCTCGTAAAAGAAACTGCTGAAAGCCAGAGCAGGATGGACCTCCTAAAATGAGGTCCAGATCATCCCAGAAGAGACCTACAGGGAGTGGTTGTTACCTGCCAGGATCTAAAGGTGGGGTCTGCAGATACTTTTGGAACCTTAGCTGATTTTAATTAAGGCTCTGCCTCAACTGCTTCCTGCAACCCAGACTTCATTGCTCCCATCCTTTTTCTCTGCAGTTGCCTACTTCCCGTCTATACTCTCATTACCTTAAACACATACCAGCAAAGAGCATGAATGAAGATCATTTATTGGCTCTGGAGTCAAACATCTTAGGTTCAAGTTCTGGGTTAGTCTTTTTGAGCCTCAATTTCTTCACATGTAAAAATGTGATTACAATATAACCACTCAAAGAGTTGTTGAGATGATTAAATGAGTCAAAACATGTAAATGAGCTGAAGTGCATAAATGAGATAAATTAGGCTTTACATGTAATGCCTGGCATATTCTAAGTACTTAATTACTTCAATGAACAAATGCATGTATGAAAATCCATCATGCTTGATCATTATAGTGCAACATATGTCTAATTAAATACATATATTTTCCTTTTTTTTTCTGAAAATTGACATACTCAATACTCAATCTTTTCAGGACACCAATAAATAATTCCTACAGGTATCCTGATTGGAGTAACTGGGGTTGGGGTTGAGAGGATACTTGGATGACCTCTTCAGAAGAAAAGGAAAACAAGTCATCTGAGGAATAGTGAGACTCCTCTGGGGGCAAAAACAGAGGTTAAATCAGACAAATTACAGGGGCAGAACCTGTCACTCCAGGGTCTCATACCAGAGACAATTTTTTCTTAGATTCCAACTCTTTAAGCAAGTAACTCTATCAAGACTTTTATGATATATTGTTCAGTCATTTCTGCTTTCTACAGAGGCCATGAACACCTATCATGGAGGAAGAAAAGATTAAATCCTCACAAACCACTTGCCAAAGCCGCTATATTCAGTTGGTGTTAATTCAGAAGAGTCACTTTTGATGAGTATTCTCCTAACTGTTTTTATTAATGGAAATAGAAATACAACATCTATTAGATAAAGAGAGGAGGATTTTCTTTCCTTTTGTAAATCAAGCTTCAGAGCAATTTGGATAAGAAGTTCATAGAACTAGGCTTGATTTTGAACACACTAATTGCATAAAGTGTGATACTTAATAACTAGAAATACATTCAAGGCCATTAAATATACATAAACAACATCCAGGATGGATTGATTCTGGGGATGAGGAACGGAAAGAGCCTTGAACCAGGCATCAAGGGGACTTTGTTTTAAAGGACAGTTGGCCACTCAGTAGCTGGGTGAGTCCCTGCTTCCTTTTAGATCTCGGATCTTTATCTGGAAAACACGGAGTTTTCAAGGATAGGGTTTTGTGATTTTTCTAAAAAAATGAATGCACATTGGTGGGAGGTATAGGCTGTTGCCTTCTGAGTTTCCATCAAAGTCAATTAAATGACATGATTCAGAAACCAAATATTTAAATAAAAGTTTCAGTAGACAGCATGTTTAAGCCTATGGTTGCAAATGGAGTGACTACAGGGGCCAGGAAGGTTGCATAGGTAAGAGAAGGGGGCTGGGTAGGACTGCAGCCAAGAACATGTGTGCAGGTCAGGAACAGTCACTGGGCCTCCTAGCTGCCAGTTTGTGACCTCTGGTTTCTCCATTTGATAGTATTTAGGCCAAATCAAATCAACCAAAAGAAAAGAAAATATTCCAAACCTGAGAATTGACTCTCAAGTCTTCGTTCATTTATTCTTTCAATAAACACTTATTTGTGTCTCCTATACACTTGGCACTATGCTGGGCATGAGATGATAAAAAGAGGGGAGATCTTAGAGGCAGAAGGAAGCACATGTGCATAGGCCCTGTGGCATGTGTAAAAGGTAGAGGCTGGAGCCCAGAAGTTAAGAGGGGGTTGAAGGTAAGATGACATAGAAGTAAAAAGTAGGGACCAGACCATATCTAGTCTTGGAGACCCTGGTAAGAATTATGCCTTTATCTTAAAACAATGAAAAGTCATCAAAATTCTAAGATGAAAGGGAGCATGTGTGTAGAGGAGTAGGAATGGTGATAAGGTCAGATTTAATTTTGGTGCAAATTACTCAACCAAAGACTATAGGGTGAAGTCTGTAACTATAGAGACTCTTCACTATAGCACATTTTCTCACTATGGTGTCTGACTCTACCAGGAATCACACTGTCAACTGTCTGCCAACTTTCTCCTATTCTTGCCCTTCCAGAATCTACCCAGCTTCTCAGTGAGCCATGCATTCCAAATCCTGGAATCAGATCACTTATATTCAATAACATACCTCATAAGAAAACAACATATCAATCCACATTACAGGAAATGGAATACTCTCAAACAGGTTTTGAAAAATCAGGAAAAATATTCAGGAAGATTATGAAAGATGAGTAGTGAGTACAAAACAACTTTTGGCAAATACAGAAAATTATTAGTTTATCGCAAAAAATAAGATACAGGTTATCCAATTATTAGAAAGTAAATGGCAAAAAATATCAAGAAAGCCTCAATACTTGTGTGGAAAAGTACAAAAGCAATAATGCAGGAACTAATCTGAGCAATCCAGGGAAGGCCACATTGGTTCTGGCCTGTTATTGCAATTTAAAATGAAGTCAAATGCCAGAGGATAATGGGAACCGTTTTTTGGGTACTTAAATGCCATATAGGAGAGAGGGAGCCACAAAGACAGACCTCATTGTAGAAGAAGGAGGGGACTGTGATAAATGTTGTTGAATGGGCTTACTGCCAACTTAATATAGTCTTAGAATCCAGCCCTCCTTCTGCTATCCAGGCAGTGTTTTATAATCAGGGAGAGGTGGACAGTTGTGTCTGGACAAGTCTTTACTGTATGTGACTGTCCCATGCATTGCAGGGCCTTTAGAACGTTTGTTTCCCCTCCCACTAATTGCTTCTTGTATCCCCCTCCCCCAATCATGGTGAAAATCCTAAAAGTCTCCCATACATTTCCAAACAAACTCTCCAGTACAAACAGCTGGAGTGTGGCGGGGATGGTGGTGGTGGTGGTGGTATGGATTGTTGGTACTGCACAGACTGAGGGTTATGACTGGGAAAACCAGTTTCCCTATCAAACTGGAGGTAATGGTGAAGTTCTCATGATACACATCTGTGCTGTACGTCTTCATGAAGGTTGCAGTCTCTGGAGTCAAGTGGAAATGACCTTCGGTTGTAATGTCTTTCCTGCTGTATCCATGTGTGGTCTGATTGTCATTCAGATCTTTGCATATTGCAGCTAGTTCCTTTCTCTCCCAGGGGATTTTGTTTTATAGAAAGGTCCTTTGATTTTGCTACTGAGGGGTGGGTCTGGGCCAGTTGTGGGTAAAAGGAGACAAAAGAAGGGAAAGCTGAATTACTCTCACTGTATGACAGGGGAGCCCAGATGGTGCCCTTGTCCCAGACGCCCAAAATATACTCTGGGAGGGAAACAGAGACAGCGTTTTGCTGACAGCATTTGGGAACAGGCATGAGGGCAGTCTATATTAAGACTTCAACATCCATTCTGAGCATATCTTTGTGTATGTGAGAGCACCGGGACTTTACTTGGAAACTACTGGGCCTAATCGCTCTGGGGCAAATGACATTTTCATTCTTTCCCACCTATCCAACATAAGCCAGGCCCAACTCTGTTGCTCTTATGATACTGGGTATAGCTCAATATCATGATTTCACCTGGGACCTTTGTCATTTGCCAGAGCAAAGGTTCTTTCCAATAAAATTCGGTTAGCCAGAGGGGGAGTTCTTAGTGTCTTGTACAGCCAGAGTCTGAGGTATTCCCAAGAGTGCATGGGGACAGTGAGCTTCACATCCACAGAGAGGTAGCACCCACTCTGCCTGGAGCTGTGCTGGGGGAGGGGGAACAATTCTAAGATGGAGACCTGGTCTTGGACTTGAGCAGTTCTCAGTCCACGGAGGGAGAAAGCCAACTCATATATGGATAGCTTAATAATTTACATCTTCACATCCATTTCCTCAACGGAAGAAAACAACAGCCCTGATGTGAATTAGGTCAGGAAGCCTTGAAATCCACTTTGGGACAGGAGAAACTGAGGACCTAAAGTCACTCAGCTGGTAAATGGTAGATTCTAGGCTTGAATCCAGGTCTCTTATTTTTCCAAACACAAGTCTATTTCCCATCTCTAGGCACTTGTTCAAGCTGCTACTTTTGCCTGGTGTACTTTTCTACTTTTATCCACCCATCCTATCTTGCCTGATCTTCAATTTAAAAAAATATTAAAGGAACTACTATATACTGAGAGTTTTCCACAAGCCAGCAGGGTCCTGAATGCCCTACAGCCATGCTCTCTTTCAATTCTTGTAACAGATAGACCAGCAGGAATTGTCCCCACTTAACAGATGTGGAAACTGAGGTCAGAGAGGTGGAATGACTTGCCTGAAGTCCCCCACCTAGTAAAAAGTGGAGCCATGAATCAAACCTGCTCTGTGACCTTAGGCACAGCCTCTGCTTCCACGGGGTTAGCATGATTGCCCCGCCTGCTTAAAGCCTCCCTGATCACTCTGGTCTGCACTCCTTTTACTTCCCCAAGCCTCTGGGACACCAACTCATGCGTGAACCTGGGGAAGTCACCTTCCCTTGTTGAGCCCTAGTTGAGAGATTGAATGATCTCTGAACCCCATTCCACCTCTGCCTTTCTCTGGCTGTATCTAGACTGTTCATTCTACTCTGAAGTTTCCATATGTTTATCTCATATTCACAATGAGTAATGACAACAACACTTGTGTATATTATTGAGCCTGTAGTTGATCCAGGACTGTGTTAGCTAGTTCACATTCATTATCTCATTTAATCCTCACAAAAACTTTATGCATGAGAAACTTATCATTACCTCCAATTTATAGATAAGGAAACCAAGGCATAGGGATGTTAAGTAACGTGTCCAAGTCAGACAGTTATTAATGGATAGAACAAGATGCCAAAGACAACATGTTAACTGTTAAGCTATGTGGCCCCCAAGTGGATGTAAATGCTTTGGGACTAGGGATGGTCACTCAGACTTGAGGGACTGGCTAAAGAAATGACTCTTATGGAACAAAGGCCTCTGGTACTGGAATGTTACCTAGTGTCAGCTGTGGAGAAAAAGGTCCAGAGGTCCATTGTCCAGTGTGCTCCTTCCTCATCCCCCAGCCTCAGCTCCAGCTGCCGGAATCCTGTCTCTAAGGTTGGAGGGAGCAGCTCAGTGTGATCACCTGTGAGTCTCATGCTCTGTTTCTCCCAGGTAGGAGCTACTCCAGACACACTGCCAGCCCTTCCTCTGCAAGTTCTGTCTGGGGGACAGCCTCTTGGCTTTTCCCAACTGCTAATGCTGTCTCCTTCTTCCTACCTCCAAGCCACCCTGCCCTTGGTTGGCCCTCAAGGTCTCCACAGCCCCATCCCAACTTCTCTAGCCTTCTCTCACCCTCTTCTCTATACCCCCCACCAGCCACATAAGGGGCTGCTGGCTGCTCCCTCCACATGCCCCATAGTTTCACACAGCTTGGCCTTTGCCCATGCTATTTGTTTCCACCTGGAAAGGCCACTTTCTTAAGCCATCTTTTCTGCCAATTGAAAGTCCCTCCTGCCATCTTCTCCATGCTAGCTTTCCAGATTTCCCTGTCTGAATTTGTACTCTTTCTCTTTTTGAATTTTCACAGTACTAAAATGTAGCTTTTACTCTGCTTTAAATGATAACTTTTGTATGTTTGTAGCAATTCCCCCATAGCCTCTAAGTAATGGAAAGAATTGGAAATCTTATCCTGGACCTGGCACTAACTCTGTGACTTAGGGCCAGCAAGTTAACCTCTCTGAACTTGAGTTTCTTCATCTTTAAGGTAGGGATGATACTACTTATTTCTCTAGTTGTTCAATTTATTAGCAAAGGATTATATAAACTAATGTACGTAAAACACCCAGCACATGCTAGACATATACCAGGCATTCAAGAATCTTAATTTACCCTTCCTCAAAATACACATATATCTACATACACACACACTACCTACACCACCACCACCACCACCACAGCCACCATGAAGATGGTTCTAGGGTACAGGGATCATAACATGTCCAAGCTGTAAGGTTCATTAACAGTCCATTATATTAGTCATTGTTTTATATATAAGTATATATCAGTTGCCCTAAGTTAATGCAGTAATATAACTAACATTTATTGGTTTCCTACTATATGCTGGACATTGTACTTGGTGGTTCACAAGCATTATCTTGTTCGATCCTTCCAACGAATCCCCTATGAGATTAGGTAATAACTCTTCATCATTCCCATTTTATAGAGTTGTGGGGGGAACTAAGGCTTAAAGAAGTTAAGTAGCTTGTCCAATATCTCACTTGGCTAATACACTAAAGAGCTAGAATTTGAACCCCAGAGCCTAATTCCAGAGCCCAGCTCTTAACCAGAAGCCAAAGTAAAACTGGACCCCAGATATCCTGCAGAGATCCTACGTTCTTTCCAGAATCCTCTCCAGTGCCTCAGGAAGGGCTTCAGGAATTCAGACAAAGCTTATGTCCTAATTCCTCTGCCAGAGCTCTTTGCCCAGCTCTATCCAGTAGACCTGAATTGAACAGAAATTAATTCCACCTGTTTGGATCCCTTGCCCTGCCGTCTCCTCCTTCAATAGCTAAAATAAGTTCCCCCAAGGGTTGGTTGCTTTCTGTGGGGAGTTCTAGTAATCTCTGCAGGAGAGGAAGCCTGGAAGGAGAACTCCAACAACTTAGGTTGCTCTGAGGCACACCCTTAGGCTGGCCCAAGAGACAAGACCCTTAACTCTACCTTGGGCTGACACAAAGCACACACCTCTCTTGCTGGTCATTTTGTATTGAACATGCTTGGGGTCTTAAGGCCTGTTGAATTGGATAGGTACCAGACAGGGCCATTCTTTGCTTTCTAGGTCAGCCGATGTAGATTTAGATAGAGCAGAGATGAGCAAACACAGCCTCCCAGTCCCAGCCCTGGAGCCTCTTATGCCCATTCTCATTTTTTTGGCATTTGGAAAGCAGGACCCCTAAAGCCCCAGATGGCAAAGATGCAGGGCTAACCTAAGGCAATCCCACACAGCTGCCCCGCCTAGCTGTGGCAAATTGTTGCATCTAGGCAAGGGAGACTTCTGAGCACTCACGGGGAATTTATGCTCCAGGTCTCAACTTATACTAAACCACACTCATGATCCCACCACCTGGACTTCTCTCAGATCTGCTCCTCTTGCATCCCCTCTAACAAGGCCATTGTCTACCCAGCACTGCACTGATAAACTTGAGTGCTTAGGAAGACTTGTTTTCCTTATTCCTGGGAGTCCATTAGTCACTAAGTCCTGTAGATTTCAGGAATATTTCTAATAGTTCTTTCAACTATCCCCATCCTCTTTATTCCCAGTGCCACTACTTCAGGTCCTTGCCTAATCTTACCCAGATTATTTCAAAACTTCCTAACTAGGCTTGTTGCTTCCAACCTTATGTCCCTCCAATCCAGTCTCTGCCCAGTGGGCATTGTGATGCTCTAAGTCTAAACATTTTACTCCCCTGCTTAGGGAACTCGTCTAGGCTCTTTTGCATCATCTGAAAGGCCCTTCACAACCTCCAACCTTTCACTCTCCCTCCAAACCACATATTCCAGTCATACTAAACCTATGCAGCTTCCTGGGCAGACCCAACTGCACATCTGTACCTTTGAAGATGCCTTCCCTCCACTGGATATGTCCTTCACTCCCGTGTTCATCTGACAAACTCTTACTCATCCTTCAAAACCCTGCCTAGGCTTCACCTTCCAGGTGGGAATGCTCACGTGTGCCTCTGTGCCAACTTTATTCCTACAACATACCTCTACTAAGGCATTTACCGCTCCAAGTTACAATTATTGTTTATAGGAGAAGAATGAGAGTTACCGGAAAGCAGGACCATGACTTATAGAAACTTTTTCCCCAGGTTCTAGCACAGCTCCTGTTGCATCACAGGCACTAAATACACTTTGTTGATTTTCTTGAGTTGATCAAGTTGATTCTTCTCACAAAGCACAACCACCGCAGGGAAGAAAAATTGTCCTCTTACTTAGGAAAAAAATTACTTGACATGTCTTAGAACTGTGAAACCTTTGAACAAGTATTTTATTCTTCTTTTGCAGTTACTTTTTCTTTTTTATTATGTGACTATGGTCTGGATTAGTTGCCTGAGTTTTATTCATTTCTAAACTCTGATCATTATCTTGGGGGGTGGGGTGAGATGAAACAACAAACAATACATTTAGCTTTTTTTATTCCCAGAGACATATAGAGCAGCTTCTGAAGGAGTCTTAATATTGGGAAAGATGCTATTATCTGCATTTTATTAATTAATCCATACATCTACCCTTCATTCTTTCTTTTCTATGGCCTTCCTCACAGCAGTGGCATACACTTTTGCTGTTGGTAAATTGGCACAATGAATGTGGTGAGCCCACCTCTATTTCCAGCAGTTAACATTTTATCACATGGCTATGATCTCAGGATTGAAGTCAGCTAAAATGATTAATACCATTTAATACCACCCAGAAGGAACATGCCAGAAATCTGTTTAAGGTCTTGTTATTCATGCCTTCATTGTGCATGTATTGTGATAAGCATAACCATCTTTTTTAGGCTACTGCTAATAACTACTTAGAATGATTAAGTTAACTAGTTGTTTTCTGTAAGAAAATTGCTCTGTTGTCATTAACATGAACTTAACACAGCTCCTGTTTCATCTTCAGCTTAGCACACAGCCTTTTGCCTCCCAGTTGCCTTAAATAAATGGAGAACCATCTCAAGAAGGTTGCTCCTTCATAAAAGATGAGCTCTGAAGAGGTAAGGAGGTAAGAAATTGTAGTTTTGCAGAGGACACTGCAATGGAGGCAGCTGCTGGGAGGGAATACCTGGCTTCTGCCTGGTAAGCACATCCCCCTGAGCTGCCATGGGGTTTGCGGGAGTATAACTGACATAATTAGCATAATTTTATTATTCTTGTGTGCCCTGAGCAATGTGAATGGGATCTGTGACTCTTTAAATCTCCCAGTTCTCTGCACCAGTGGTTCTAAAATTTTCTTTCACCTGAACATACGCATGATATTCTTGTGATACATACTCCCATGGGAATATGCTGCTTTTGAGAAAGAGACACAGATATCTTGTAGAGACATAAAGCACTATCAGTAATGACTAGTTGTTGGGGGTTTCAGCACAATTAAGATTGGTCAGTGCTACTTGAAGAGGAGTCTATGAACATGTGCATACAAGTTTTTGTTTAAGTACCTGTTTTCAATTCTGTTTTCTTTTGCAGTACGTGGGCCTCTCACTGTTGTGGCCTCTCCCGTTGCGGAGCACAGGCTCCGGACGCGCAGGCCCAGCGGCCATGGCTCACGGGCCCAGCCGCTCCGCGGCACGTGGGATCCTCCCGGACCGGGGCACGAACCCGCGTCCCCTGCATCAGCAGGCGGACTCTCAACCACTGCGCCACCAGGGAAGCCCTCAATTGTTTTGGATATATACCTAGGAGTAGAATTGCTGAGTCGTATGGTAATTTTATGTTTAATCTTTTGAGGAACTGCCAAACTGTTTTCTTACATTTCAAAATTGAGCATTACCTGTCCCAGGCACTGAGTTAAAGAGTTCGCAAGATAGAGCACTTGGACAGTGAACATCTAGACATCAGAGGGGACCAGAGATAGTGCAGGCAGATCTCTAGGATCTTTTCACATGGTGCTTCTCACTCACTCACTGTGAACTGTCTTGTGAGTGGCGCATCCAGCATGGGCATCACCTAGGAGCTTGTTAGAAATGTAGAACTGAGTGCCCCACACAGACCTACTGCATAAGCATCTCTGGGGGTGAGGCCCAGGAATATGTTTTCAAGAAGAAATTCAGGTGATTCTGATGATTTCTCAAATTGAAGAAGCTCTGAGATAGACTTCAGGGTAGCCGTACAACCACCTTCTTTCCTCTCACATCAGAAAACCTATATACAGCAAAGTGAGTGAGAGAGACACTGCTTTAGGAATAGATTTGAGTTTGCTCTACTTTATATAAAATAAATCATTTGCAAAACTCCTCACTTTGAGCAAATTGTGTGCACCTTGCTTCACTTCAATGACAATACCAGAGCATTCTGGGCAGTTATGCATGGAGAGTCACCTCAGCCCCATGTCATGTCAGTAAGCTCTCAAATGGTCCCTGCAGAAATGATCTAGGGTCTTTTTTTTTTCAGATTTCTTTTTTATTGAAATATAATTGACATACAATATCCTATTACTTTCAGGTGTACATCATAGTGATTTAATGTTAACATATATTAGGGAATAATCACCATGATAAGTCTAATTACCATCTGTCACCATACAAAGTTATTACAGTATTATTGACTATATTCCCTAGGCTATATATTATATCCCCAAAACTTCTTTATTTTATATCTGGAAGTTTGTACCTCTTAATCCCCTTCACCTATTTCACCTGCCCCTTATCCTAACCTCTCCCCACTCTGGTGACCATGAATTTGTGTCCTGTAGCTATGAGTCTGTTTCTGTTTTGTTTTATTTATTCATTTGTTTTGTTTTTTAGATTCCACATGTAAGTAAAAACATACAATATTTGTCTTTCTCTGTCTGACATTTAATTTAACATAATGATTTCTAGGTCCACCCATGTTGTTACAAATGGCACGATTTCATTTGTTTTTATGATGGAGTGATATTCCATCATATATGTAATACCACACCTTCTTTATCCATTCATTCATTGATGGACACTTAGATTGCTTCCATATCTTGTCTATTGTAAATAATGCCGCAATGAAAATGGGAGTGCAGATATCTCTTTGAATTAGTGTTTTTGTTTCCTTCAGATAAATACCCAGAAGTGGAATTGTTGGATTGTATGGTAATTATATTCTAGGATCTTCTTAATAAATACTGAAACTGTGCTCTTCCTCAGCACCCAGGCCAAACTGCAAGTATGATGATTGGTCTATGGTGGAGTCCACTGCTTTGGATTAACACTCTGTGACTCCCTGACAGCCAAGGGCAGTCTTGACATGTGATATTTGGTGTTTGTGTTGAGCCTTTCAGGTTTCTGCTGGTCGGGAAATGGCAATTTGGTAGTGTGTTGAAAGACTATGCATTTTGTTGTCAGACAGACCAGGGTTCAGATCTTGGTTCTGACACTCAAATCTGAGGACGTTTCTTAATTCTCTAAGTCTTCAATCCCTTGCCTGAAAAATGGGTTAATAATACCTACTACATGGCGTAATATTTGTCCAATAAATATTGGTTATTATTGTTATTAATCCTTGCTAATGGTGCATGTGGGAACTCTCCATGGTGCTTCTGCCCTCCCCTCCCTCTTGTCCCTTTTTTTTTTTTTTTTTTTTGCGGTATGTGGGCCTCTCACTGTTGTGGCCTCTCCTGTTGTGGAGCACAGGCTCCGGACGCGCAGGCTCAACGGCCATGGCTCACGAGCCCAGCCGCTCCGCGGCACGTGGGATCTTCCCGGACCGGGGCATGAACCTGTGTCCCCTGCATCGGCAGGTGGACTCTCAACCACTGCGCCACCAGGGAAGCCCTTTTTTCCCTTTTTAATAATAATAAAGAGAAATACATGGAAAGAAGAAGATGATCAAGGTGAGGTAGAGAGAACAAGAGAGGTACAACTGTCATGGATTCCTAAAGACTGCTTGGACTACTTCAGCCCTCTGGTCTCCTCCTGTTTCTAGATGTTTTGTATCTAAGTGCACTGTTTTGTGAATTCTTTAACTCAATGCCTGGCACAGGGTAAGTGCTCCATAAAAAAAAAAAATAAGAAAACAGCTTGGCAGTTCCTCAAAAAGTTAAACATACAATTACCATATTACCCAGCAATTCCACTCTTAGGTATACATCCAAAATAATTAAAGGTGGGTACTCAAACAGAAATCTGTATCTGAATATTTATAGCCACACTATTCATAATAGACAAAAGATGTAAACAACCCAATATCCGTTAACAGATGAATGCATAAACAAACTGTGGTCTATCCATATCATGGAATATCATTCAGTCATAAAGAGGAATAAAATATTGATACATGCTACAACAGGGATGAACACTGAAAACATTATGTTAAGTGAAAGAAGCTGGCTGTCTGGACACAAAAGGTCATATGTTGTATGATTCCATTTATATGAAATATTCAGAATAGGTAAGTCCACATAAGAAAGCAGATTGGTGGTAGCCGGGGTTGGGGGGAGGGGAGAATAGGGAGTAAATATTTAGTAAGTACAGGCTTTCCTTTTGGGGTGATGGAAGTGTTTCGAAACTAAATAAATGTGGTGTTTGCACAGCATTGTCAATGTACTAAGAGCCATGGAATTGTTCATTGTAATATTGTTATTTTAATATTACTAGAATTGAAAAATATATGTAAAATATATATGTATGTATATTTAAAGAACAAAACAAGATGAAAGTTTGAGACTGCATGATTTATTTAGTTATTCCTGAAAAACAACCATTTAAAAAGATCTTGCTTCTGTTGCTTCCTATAACTAAAAATCCCTTGGTTCATGTGGGGAAGTCGGTGAAGGATGAGAGGCTCTCTAGCATGTACCCATGGCCACATATTTGACCTTGCTTGTCCAGGATTTCAGGTAAAATCAGGAACTATGAAAGTTGTTAACAACTCAGCTGCTTCTAAAAGAGGTGAACATCTAAAACAGGGTCAGAGGAATGGTTTAATGCAGCCAAGAGAAAAATGTGAAGGAAAAGCATGTAGGTAAGCCCTCCTGAGAGACAAATCAGGAGCATAAAATTGGCAGTTCTTCTCCATGACACAATTTGACATGATCTGAAGTCTCCTCCAAATTTCTGCCTCTCTCTTTATCTTAATTAGCAAAGCAAAGTCTTAGTCTCCTTCCCTAATGGATTATCCAGAAAATAGAAAACTAAGCTTTTGGGAGAGACTTAAAGTAAAAGAGTGAAGGAAAAGAGAGAAAAGGATGGCTTGAAGACCAAGAGGTATGTGAATCAAGCTTTCCCAATCCATTAATTCACTTACTCTCAAAAACAATTATATTCCTTTTTTCATGTACTGTAAGGAATCAAAGATATATATGACAGACATTTTCTGCCTTCAAAGTGTTTACCATCTGCCGTGGGGAGGTGGGGGGTGGGAATGTGGACACAAACAATTATTAAACAAACCATGGCAGTGCATGTAGACTGTATTGTATACATGACTCACTTGGGAATCTCATTAAAATGCAGATTCTGATTCATTGTATCTGGGGCAGGGTGTGAGTTTCTGAATTTCTCAAAGGACTGAGGTGAAATCCATGCTGCTGGTGAGGACATCACTTAGCATGGAGCTAGAATGTCATAAACACAAAAACAAAATGATGATATAAAGCAGGTTTCAGCAAATGATGGCCTGTGAGCCACACATGGCTTGCTGCCTGTTTTTGTATGGCTTATGAACTAAGGATGATTATACATATTTAAATGGTTAAATGGAAAAAAAGAAGCATGCTATCGCATGACAACTAAAAATGGGCACACCCATTCCTTTACATATTGGCCGTGACCGCTTTCTTACTACAAAGGCAACATTGAGTAGTTGCAGCTGAAATCATATGGCCTGAAAAACCTAAAGTGTTTACTCTTTGACCCTTTGCATGAAGACTTTGTTTACCCCTGGTATAATATAATAAGGGATTTCAAGAGAGAAGGAGAGACCAGTTCCTGCTGGATTAATCAGGGGAGACCTCAAGAAGGAAGTGCATCTGAGTGGGTAGGATAGTGCATCTGAGTGAGAAGAAGTGCATCTGAGTGGGTAGGGTAGATAGACTAGTGGGTAAGGACCTGAACAGCAGTATTTAGGGAATAAATAATAAATAATAAATAATAAATAAACAAATAAATAATTCCAGTAGGTACAAAGTCTCAGGAATGGGAAAAGCAGGGGATGTGATTGCAGATCTCAGTGTCAAAAGCATGAACAAACCAGGCCACTGTCAATGTGAAAGCATCTTTAAAACTTCCCTTTGAATGAGAAAGAGAAATGGTCTGACACAATGAAACCCCATTCCCAACTCTGGGAAGATGAAGCCAGCTGGGCAAGTGTATAATGAACTATGTGTGTATCTGAGAGCAACAATGAAGTCCAGGCATAACACTGGAGTGAGAACTTGGGAACAAGTGTTCCTCAAAGTTGGGTAGTGACACTGCCCCCAAGGGAGTGTTTCGGTATCTGTCAGCATGTTTTGGGTTGTCACAATAAGTTGGGAATATCTATTGACATTTGTTGCCCAGGGGCTAAAAGGAACTGTAGTGAGACACAGAGGACTGCAATTCTGGGCAGCAACAAATGGTTTCTTCTAAATGCCAGTAGCACTCCCATGAACAATTTCAGGCTGGGACTCTGCTGTGGTGTGGAATGGCCATGGATTGAGGAATGAAAAACTGGATGAAGGGAATGCCACCCACTTGGATATTGATGATTATGCTTGGCAGTTAGACTGAAAGTCTTCTGTTTTTTCCCTCAGATTCCAAGGAGAGCCAGAATGCCAGGTAATGCACAAATCCAAAGGGAAATTATGTTTTAGGGGATATTTATAGTGTTCATGAAGGACAAGATTTTGGTGGGGATGAAGTTCTATCACTGTCATTTACTGACAATCACTCTTTCAGCCTCAATCTGCACAGTGGCTAGATTGTTGGCTTTAAAATCAGAAAGAGCTGGGTATGATTTCAGTTTTGTCTTCTCCTAGTTGGGTGCCCCTTGGCAAGCTATTTAAATTTTCTTAACCTTAGTTTCCTGACCTGTAAAATGGGTATGGTGAAGGATTGATGTAAAGATTGATTGAGATACTCTTTAGGGCAGGCTTAGCACAACATTAGGGCCCATAGTGGTGCCCAGCAAATATGTTTCCCTCTCTCTTTGCTTTGATGACCACAAACAGATTGCTTCTGCCAACAGTGTTGCTCTTATAGGCTGGTTGGCAAAATTAGGGGGGAACCAAATTTAGCATGGCAATGATTGATGTAAGGTGGGGTTTCTTTACCTCAGCACTATTGACAATTTAGGCTGAATAATTCTTTGTTGTGGAGCTGTACTCTGCATTGAAGGATGTTTAGCAGCATCCTTGGCATCTACCTAGTAGTTGCTAGTAGCATCCCCCAGTCATGACAAGCAAAATTATCTCTAGACATTGCTAAATGTCCTCTGGGGGACCAAAATTGTGCATGGTTGAGAACCACTGGTTAAGGTGAGTGAAAAATAAGTTATAGCTGTTTCGGATGAAAGGAAAAACATGGATTGCTTTGTTTTTTTGTTGAAGCCAAAATTCTGACCATACATCTCAAAACTCTGTGGCCTGTAAATACCACAACATATCCCATTTTCACTCATTGCCAGCCACTGTCCTTGGTCCTGGGGACAGATAGAAACAAGACATGGCCACTGTACTCTAGGCAAAGACAACCTGTTTTGCAGAGTCCCATCTGGAAAAGAAAGTTCTTGAAACTCTTACCACCAAGCAGCCATTCATTTTCCAGGTAAGGCCTGTCATTAGGTCTCTGGAAAACATTTGGATAGGCAGCTGAACTGATAAGATGGGAGCCTGGGTGGATTTATGCTCCTGCTTAATCTGAAAGCTGGGCCCAGGTCCAGGCTGAATCCTCTGGCAAAATGAAAGTTCCCCTTGTCACTGTGAGTCTGGATTTGTCTCAGAGGACATGGTTTGGTGGACAAGACAGATTATGTGGGGTGTATTTATACAAGTGTAATGTACTCAGAGCTCAAGGCAGAAGGTGGGTTTTATAAATCAGCAGATAAGTAAAATAAATGCATTAGGCTAGATATTCCTGTTCCTTGTATAAGGGTGAAAGGGAATGGTGAAATACAGTTGTTCAAGGGAATTATATAAACAGTGGATTCTCCCTTAAACCACCCAACATCCACCCCCACCCACCCAACCATGTTCTCTACGAGAAAGTTCCAGAACTTTGGCACTGGAAGCAGGAGCTTGTCTTCTTAACACCAATAATCAAAAGTAAAGAAATGGAAAAACAGAACACCGCCTTGATAAAGGCATGGAGAAGAAATCCAATGTTTAGAAAGGGCTTCTCTGTGCCACGTGCTTGATGCATACATCATCTTATTTAATTCACACAAAAATCCTGTGGGCAAATTATTTCCAAACTTCTCTGCTTACAAGAAACATCAATTATGCTTATTACAAATCCAGATTTGAGTCCTACCCTCAGACCTTCTGAATATGACTTTCTGCGGAAAAAGGAAAATCTGCATTTTTAACTATCACCTCAGGGGTTTCTAATGATCAAGGGTTTCCAGTGATCAGGCGGGTTTGGAAAGCACTGCAGTAAGCCGTAATTTATTATCCCTAGTTATAGATGTGGAAACTGGGCTTTGCCTGACGTCTAATTCTAAATCATTTTCATGGCTTCATGCTGCTTCCTTAGAAATGACAGGTCCAATCAAGATTCAAAGAAGATGGCCTTAAAATTTGTCACTGTTTTGCATATCAGGTCCTTAGAGCTTTGAGAGCCAGTGTGGTAGAGAGGACAGAACCTGTGACTGGAGTCCAAGGACTTAAGCTCCAGCCCCGCAGTTTATTAGCTCTGTGACCTTGGGTGAGTTACTAAAGTTCTCCTGGTCACAGTTTTCTCATCTGTAAAATGGTAATAAAAAATAATACTTGCTCCAACTGCCTCCAGATTCATTGTGTGGATTGAATGAGATAATGGATGTGAAAGAGTTTTGCAAATGGCAGAGCAATCTGTAATGTCTTAACATTACAGAATCCTGATTAGATCAATGCCCAATTATCCACATAACCAGTTCCTGTTTTGTGCAAAGCTTTTGTAAAGTTCTGAACTTTCCTTCTTACCTTTGGATCATTTCCCATTGTGTGGTCAGTATGAGAAAAAGGAACTCATACTTATTGACAGATTAAATAAAGCATGGTTGGTGCTTCCCATCGAAGGCTGTTACTCAACATAGGAAACCCCAGGGTAGCCATTTGCAGCAACATGGATAGGTCTAGAGATTGTCATACTGAGTGAAGTAAGTCAGACGGAGAAAGACAAATATCGTATGATATTGCTTGCACGTGGAATCTAAAAACATGGTATAAATGAATTTATCTATAAAACAGAAATAGAGTCATAGATGTAGAAAACAAACCTAAGGTTACCAGGGGGTGGGGGGAAGGAATAAACTGGGAGGTTGGGACTGATCTATACACCCTACTATATATAAAATAGATAACTAATAAGGACCTTCTGTATAGCATAGGGAACTCTACTCAATACTCTGTAATAGCCTATATGGGAAAAGAATCTTAAAAAGAGTGGATATATGTATATGCGTAGCTGATTCACTTTGCTATACACCTGAAACTAACACAGCATTGTAAATCAACTATACTCCAATAAAAATTAAAAAAAAAAAAAAGAAACCCCAGGTAGGCCACCCTCCAAAGCCATCTGTGCCTGGTTCTGAAACTCCTGATATTTGACAGCAAAAGCTCCACTGGATTAATCTGTATAGCTGAATATTAACCAGGCCTCTGCTTTAGCAAGGATAATTGAGTGTTGCCCGCATCCTCTAGTGGCTGAGGCTGTCAGTGCTGAGGCTGTCATTGAACCTTCAGACACTTAGACTTTTGTCCCCCTTGTTGCAGGAAGGACAGTGGCCCCCCAGAGATGTCCATGTCTGATCTCTGGAATCTGATCTGTTACCTTACATGGAAAAAGGGACTTTGCAGATGTGATTAAGTTAAAGATCTTGAGATGGAGAGATTATCCTGGATTATTCCAGCGAACTCAATTAAATCACAAAGGTCCTTGTAAGTGAAAGAGCGAGGCAGGGAGGGGAATAGAGAAGGAGATGTGATGTTGGGGGCACAAACTGTAGTCATCCAGTGTGAGAAACACTCAACAGGCCACTGCTTGCTTTGAAGACAGATCCTCCCCTAGAGCCTCCAGAGGGAACACAGCCCTATCAATATCTGAATTTTAGCCCAGTGAATCCGTTTGGGACTTCTGACCTCCAGAATGGTAGATAATAACTGCACGTTGTTTAAAACCACTAAGTTTGTGGTCACGTGTTACAGCAGCCATAGGAAAAAAATGCATGCTCTTTCTCAGTGGTTATCAGTGGAGTGCTGTTGGCAAGTTAGTGAAGGCTGGTCCTGAGCATCGCAGGGCACCTAGAGTCCTGCAGGCAGTTAATGCCAGCTTCCCTCCCAAGTCATTCCCACCCAAAACATACCCATGCATTCCCAAATACTCCATGGCAGAGGCTGGCATTGCCTAGGTTGAAAACAACAATGTATATAGCTGAGGCATCTGGGGAGGAAAGGTGCATGTGGGAGCGGGCTTCAGAAAAGCAGAATTTAAAAAAAAATACATTTAAAGCTCAACAATCCTCATTAACACTGTTGGTCCACCACTCTACTGGAGATCTACTTCATGCCTACATGTCCCCTGCACATCAGGGCCCACCACCTGGCTGAGAGTAGGTGCTCTATAAGTGTTTGTGAAGAAAATAAATGGGTTATTTGATTAATTATTTCTCAGACCTCAAAGAAGGATTTACTGTGCCTTAAAAATACTAAAAAGTGTAAGCCAAAAATAATGAAATAAAATCTCATTAAAAGGAGCAGAGAAAGAGATGTCCAGGCACCTGGGGTGGGAGGTAGGAAGGATGGGGGGTTGAGGTTCTGTTTCTGAGCACCTTCTTTGGCCCTGAATTCCTGATTGCAAAAGTTAGACAGGCAACAGCCACTTAAACTTCCTTTTAGGTCTCACGTGCAGGTCAAAGGCGAATCACAAGGGGTGTCAGGAGTGACACATTGTTTATCAGCTATGGCACATGAAAACCCAAATGCTAGAAATGCAAATATATGTTTGATTTCCAGAAACTTTCCTTACAATTAGGGGAGAGATAGTTGGAAAATTCATCCAGCTTGATAAGAGATAGCCAGAGGCATGCTGATATGAGTGGTTTATTAAATTATTAAGATTTCTGGAGGCTGCGGATGCCAGAGAGGATGGCATGAAGAGTCGGAGTTGCAGTCTGTGAATCGTTGGAGACACTCTGAGTGTTGGTGCAGGACAGGAGGAAAGTCCTGGATGGGGCAGGGTGGGGGAGGGCTGGGGTGTCACTGAGTTTTCCAGGCAAAGAGAACGAACCAACCCATGTCCAATGTGTTGCTTCCTGCCTCTGCAAAGCTGCCAGGTACAGCCTCTCTGTGTTATTGATGCTAATGACCCACCTAATGGCCCTGCAAGAAGGATTTTAAATGACAGCTTTTGCAGGCACCACAAATCACCAAGCCTTGTAATCAAACACAGAGGGGCCCAGATCATTGAAGGACTTGGGATAATGGGTGATAAAATACAGTTTAATGTGGACAAATGTGGAATAATATGTCTTGGAACAAACAATCAGAAGGAGGAATGGCTGCTAAATGAATTGGTTTGCATTACACTGACCAGGAAATAGAAATGGCCCTGAGCAGCATCCAAAGAGATGACAAGAGGGGAAGGCTGGAGAGGCCAGTCTCCTTTGCTGGAAAAGAACCCCAGAAGAGTCAAAGGGAGGAGAATGACCAGGTTAATGCCTGCCTCCCAGGCACCTGATTCTCCACAAAGACAAATGAAAATGGCTTGCAGACCATTCTATGGGTTATGTCCTGGCTGCAGCTTCTCAGGCTCCTTTGCCAGCTCCTCTGGTCAACCTCCAAACATTGAGGTGCCTCATGCTTTGGGGTACCCCAGGGCGTGGACCTTGGCCTTCTCTTCTCCTGTCTCACTGTCTCTCCAGAGAGTCTCAATCAGTTCTTTGGCTTTAAGTATCATCTATAATCTGTTGACACTCAAAGTTAAATCTTCAATTAACCTTTCTCTCAAACTCTAGGTCAGTGGGTCTCAAAGTTTCCTACACACTGGAATCACCTGGGGGATATTTTCAAAAATCCCAACATGCAGACCACACCCTAGACCAATTAGTCAGAATCTCTAAAGGTGGGATTCAAGCAGCACTTTTAACTCTACAGGCGATTCCAATGTACAGGCAAGTTTGAGAACCATTGCTCTTGACTTCTTTACTCAATTGCCTACTTCACTTCTCCACTGGGATATATAATTGGTGTCTCACAGCCTCTTCAATAAGTGGTGCTGGGAAAACTGGACAGCTACATGTAAAAGAATGAAATTAAAACACTCCCGAACACCATACACACAAACTCAAAATGGATTAAAGACCTAAATGTAAGGCCAGACACTATAAAACTCTTAGAGGAAAACATAGGCAGAACACTCTATGATATAAATCACAGAAAGATCCTTTTTGACCCATCTCCTAGAGAAATGAAAATAAAAACAAAAATAAACAAATGGGATCTAATGAAACTTAAAAGCTTTTGCATGGCAAAGGAAACCATAAACAAGACAAAAAGACAGCCTGCAGAATGGGAGAAAATATTTTCAAACAAAGCAACTGACAAAGGATTAATCTCCAAAATACATAAGCAGCTCATGCAGCTCAATATCAAAAAACAAACAAACAACCCAATCCAAAAATCGGCAGAAGACCTAAATAGACATTTCTCCAAAGAAGATATACAGATTGCCAAATAACACATGAAAGGATGCTAAACATCACTAATCATTAGAGAAATGCCAATCAAAACTACAATGAGATATCATCTCACACCAGTCACAATGGCCATCATCAAAAAATCTACAAACAATAAATGCTGGAGAGGGTGTGGAGAAAAGGGAACCCTCTTGCACTGTTGGTGGGAATGTAAATTGATACAGTCACTATGGAGAACAGTATGGAGCTTCCTTAAAAAACTACAAATAGAACTACCATATGACCCAGCAATCCCACTACTGGGCATATACCCTGAGAAAACCATAATTCAAAAAGACACATGCATAATAAGAACCTGCTGTATAAAAAATAAATAAATAAAATAAAATTCAAAACTTAAAAAAAAAATGACACATGCACCCTAATGTTCATTGCAACACTATTTACAATACCCAGGACATGGAAGCAATCTAAGTGTCCATCGACAGATGAATGGATAAGGAAGATGTGGCACACATATACAATGGAATATTTCTCAGCCATAAAAAAAAAACAAAATTGAGTTATTTGTAGTGAGGTGGATGGACCTAGAGTCTGTTATACAGAGTGAAGTAAGTCAGAAAGAGAAAAACCAATACCGTATGCCAACACATATATATGGAATCTAAAAAAAAAAAAAAAGGTCATGAAGAACCTAGGGGCAGGATGGGAATAAAGACAGAGACCTACTAGAGAATGGACTTGAGGACATGGGGAGGCAGAAGGGTAAGCTGGGACAAAGTGAGACAGTGACATGTACATATATACACTACCAAATGTAAAATAGCTAGTGGGAAGCAGCCACATAGCACAGGGAGATCAGCTTGGTGCTTTGTGAGCACCTGGAGGGGTGGTATAGGGAGAGTGGGAGGGAGATGCAAGAGGGAGGGGATATAGGGATATATGTATACATATAGCTGATTCACTTTGTTATACAGCAGAAACTAACACAACAATATAAAGCAATTATACTCCAATAAAGATGTTAAAAAAAATTGGTGTCTCAAACTTAACATGACCGAACACAATTATTACCCCCACTCCATGCCTTGTCCTCTCCAATCCTCCCCATCCACTGATTGCTCAAGCCTGAAATCTAAACTTTATTCTTGTTTTTGCTCTTTCTTTGAGTACCTACGTCTAAGCCACCAGCAAATTCTTCAACACTAACTCGAAAACAACATCCTCCCACCATCTAGTCTAACCTGGACCATCGCACGTCTGCTTATGTTTGGCTTCTCTCTATTTTCCCTCTGGTATCCAAAGTGATCTTAAAATTAAAACCTCTATTTTCCCTCTGGTATCCAAAGTGATCTTAACATTAAAACCAGGCCATGTCATACTCTGCATAGGAACCTCTGATGGCTTCCATTCCATGTAGAATAAAATCCAAGCTAATTATCCTGACTTTTGAAGCCCTCCATGACCTTTTCCATCCTATCTTTATAACTTCATTTTGTATCTTTCCTCCCTTATCCATCAGGCCTAGACACTCTGACCTCAAACATCAAGCTCATTCCCATCTTTGGAATCTTGCACCAACTGTTTCATCCACATAGAATGCACTTTTCTTGATCTTCACATGGCTCACTTGGTCTCATGTTTATAGACACTTAGCTCTGTGGCCTATATCAGTGGTTTTCAGACCCTTGTCCAGGGTCTATTTCAATTTTATTGTGAGGATTAAATGTGTAAAAAGTCCTACCTGACCTGGACCTCCCATTCCTCTCTGAGCTTATATTCTATGATACCCTTCCATTGCATACTCCTCTCCAGCTGCACTGACTTCTTGGCTATTCCTCAAATTCATCAGAAAAGTGCCCACCTCTGGAACTTTGCACCAGCTCTTCCTTTTGCTCCAACATGTCTCCTTCAGATACCCAGTGTCTCACCACTTCAAGTGTTGGCTTGCATGTTTCCTCCTCCATGAGGTCTGTCTTGACTACACTAATTAGTTCTGTGCCCTCCTCCAGCCACTCCTGAGACCACTTGCTTTTCTTTTTCTCACTGATGTGTCCCTGGCAACTATAAGAAAGCCTGGCACATAGTAGTCACACCATAAATATCTACTGAATGAATGAATAAATAAATGAATGAATATATACAGGAATGAAATCATTCACTGACTGCAATAAAGTTAGCTATTATTGTTGTAAACTGGATACCCTCGGTTTTCTTCATCCTGGGATTATGAACAATTTTAATGCCCTAATTTTACTACTTACACCCTTGCACAGCAGCAGGACCTCAACCCCCTCCCCTGCCACTCCTATGTCTTCTGCAGTCATTTTTCAGACTGTAAAGGGGCCCCGGTGACCAGTCTTCTCCAGCTCCAGGCTTGCGGTGGTATCAGATACTTGAAGTCATGAGGAGCCCTCCATGTGATGCTGCTTCTCTGCCTCCCACCTGACCCAGCAGGCAGCCCTGCCGCTGCTTTCTCATTTCCCTACCAGCACAACAGATGTTGCTACTGCTGGTCCATAATTGGCTCTGACTACTGTTGCTGTGTTCTCCCCAGAATGGGAAAAAACATTCCCCTCCTCTACCCTCTGTTGTCATGGCTCACCTGGACCCTGAAGTAAAACAGCTTGTGCTCCAAGCCTTTCAAAGTTTCATGACAAAATGGTCCCTTTCAGTTTTTACTTAGGACTTAGGATGAACACCTGACAGACACGAACCTGCTCTCCATTGTCACCTTTCCTTTGGTCTTTGCTCCAAGCTTCCTTGGAACCTTCCTCTTCATTCAATCAGAGACGGGTGCAGCTGCCAGGGCTCCCAATTCATGTGAGTATCTATCTGCCAGTAGGTGTCCGCTGACCTCACACCCAACCTTCACTTAGTTTCAGCCAAGATATCTCTCCAGAGCAACAAGAACAGAACTAGTCATCATTAAAAATACAATTTTAAATAGCCTTATAGAAGAACCCAATGCCTTAATTACTATATGTTGGTAAACTGCTGTCCCCTCTGAAGGTCCATTTCTGCATGAAAAGGATACTTTCTCATCCCAACAGTTTGCCCATGGTAATAGGATATCACTGATCTTTTTAAAATGACTTCTATTAAATGAAAAATCATCCCCAGCAGATGCGTATACCAGTTTCATCTGCACATGGGAATCAATTTCTTCATTTAGACGTTATTTTGGCAGTATTTATAGGCTGGGTAAAGAGGGGTGACTATTATCAGTATTAATTACAATCACTTGCATTTATCTAGTGCTTTATGCTGTTTAATGCTTCCACAGCTGTTTGCTCGTTTGATTCTTGCAAAATCCCTATGAGGCAGCCATTGGAGTTGAGGTCAATGAAACCCAGGAAGGCATGCAATGTACCTCACTTCCTTCTTTGCCAGGTCCCAGAGCCAGTTTGCATCAAGGCTGTGGCTAGAAACCTGACCTTTGGGTGGTAGGCCTGCTGGTTCTGCCCGCCTAACCAGCAGGGTGTCATTGGGGAAACTGGTAAAGGCCTCTGTTCAGGGAGTACTCTTAGCTGGGTCACTGTGGTGGTCTCCTAACAGGTCCCCTGCTTCTGTCCTTCCCCTGCTTCCATCTGTTCTCAATGCAGCAGCCAAAGTGAGCATTTTCAGTCTTATTTCAGAATATGTGACTGTAACACTCAAAACCATCCCACAAAGCACTGAGTTGATCTCCCTGTGCTATGCGGCTGCTTCCCACTAGCTACCCACCTTACGTTTGGTAGTGTATATATGTCCATGCCTCTCTCTCTCTTTTCACAGCTTACCCTTCCCCCTCCCCATATCCTCAAGTTCATTCTCTAGTAGGTCTGTGTCTTTATTCCTGTCTTACCCCTAGGTTCTTCATGACATTTCTTTTAGGGGTGGGATAGGGAGGGTGGGAGGGAGGGAGACGCAAGAGGGAAGAGATATGGGAACATATGTATATATATAACTGATTCACTTTGTTATAAAGCAGAAACTAACACACCATTATAATGCAATTATACTCCAATAAAGATGTAAAAAAATAAATTAATTAATTTTAAAAAAAATCCCACAGCTCCCTACTCCACCCTGAGTGAGAGCAGAACTCCTGGCAATGGCCAACAAGGCCCCACCATGGTCTTGTCTCATGGTCACCTCTGCTTGCTCACACTCCTGCTACGTTGGCCTCCTTGATGTTCTTCAACTGTGGCACACTCCACCTCAAGGCCTCCACTGCATCTGCTTCCTCCGCCTGGCACGCTCGTCCCCCATCTCTGCTTTGCTCACCTCGTGGCTCCAAACTTTGTTCACATCTCCCCTTCTCCATGCTGCCTGCCCCAATTTCTCTAGACCTCCTTTGCCTGCCCACCTGCCTCCTTCCTTCCTCATCCTCCTCGCCCTGCTCTATGTATTTCTTTCTCTATAGCACTTACCATCTTCCAATATACTACATGTGTTAGTTTTCCCAGGCTGCCATACAAATTACCACAAACTGGTAGCTTAAAACAACAAAAATTTATTGCAGCAATATTTTTTTGATCTGTCTCTTAAAGTAAAGGAAATAAAAGCAAAAATTAACAAATGGGACCTAATTACACTTAAAGCTTTTGCACAGCAAAGCTGTGTAAAACCATTGACAAAACAAAAAGACAACCTACTGAAAGGTAGAATGTATTTGCAAATGATATGGCCAATAAGGGATTATATCCAACATGTATAAACAGCTTGTACAACTCAACATCAAAAAACAACCCAATTTAAAAATGGCAGAAGAACTGAGTAGACATTTTTCCAAAGAGGAAATGCATATGGCCAACAGGCACATGAAAAGATGCTCATCGTTAATTACCAGGGAAATGCAAATCAAACCACAATGAGATACCACCTCACATGTGTCAGAATGGCTATCATCAGAAAGAGCACAAATAGCAAATGTTGTTGAGGATGCGGAGAAAAGGGAACCCTCATACACTGTTGGTGGGAATGTAAACTGGTGCAGCCACTGTGGAAAGCAGTATGGAGGTTTCTCAAAAAACTAAAAATAGAACTACCATATGGCCCAGCAATTCCACTCCTGGATGTATATCAAAAAAAGAAAAAATCCACTAATGGGAAAGGATACACATATCCCAATGTTCATAGCAGCATTATTTACAATTTCCAAGATATGGGGCAACCTAAGTGTCCATCATCAGATGAATGGATAAAGAAAATATGGTATATATATATATACAGTGGAACACTATGCAGCCATGAAAAAGAATGAAAATTTTGTCATTTGCAGTGGCATGGATGGACTTGGAGGACATTATACTAAGTGAAATAAGTCAGATAAAGACAAACACTGTATGATATCACTTATATGTGGAGTCTAAAACATACAACAGACTATTGAACATAACAAAAAAGAAGCAGACCCACAGATATAGAGAAAAACTAGTGGTTACCATTGGGAAAGGGAAGGGGGGGGGGTAATATAGGGCTAGGAGGTTAAGGGGTACAAACTATCAGGTATAAAATAAGCTACCAGAATATATTGTACAACATGGGGAATATAGCCAATATTTTGTAATAACTATAAATGGAGTATAACCTTTAAAATTTTGAATCACTATACTGTACACCCATAACATATATAATATTGTACAGCAACTGTATTCCAATTAAAAAAAAACACCAAAATTTATTTCTTCACAGATCTGGAGGCTAGAAGTCCAAAATCCAGGTGTTGGCAGGCTTGATTCTTCCTGGCATCTTTGAGGAAGAATCTGTCTCATGCCTCTCTCCTAGCTTCTGGTGGCTGCCAGCAATCTTCGGCATTCCTTGGCTTGTGGCAGCATAATTCCAGTCTCTGCCTCTGTCTTCATGTGGCTGCCTTCTGTTTGTGTGTGTTCAAATTTCTTATAAGGACGCCAGTCATTGGATGAAGGCTCACCCTAATGATATCATCTTAACTTGATTGATTAAATCTGCAAAGATCTTGTTTCTAAATAAGGTCATATTCATAGGTACTGGGGGTTAGATCTTGAACATAACTTTTTGGAATTCAACCTATAATAATAATTAAATTTTTTTAATGTTTCTTGTTTATTGTCTGTTTCATAAGCTCTGTGAAGACTGGGACCTTCATTATGTGCACTGGTTGAATCCTAAGATACTTAACAAATGTCAGCTTCCTTCCCTCAAGTTCTTCATCTTTTAAATATTATTTATATCCCCCAAAGAAATTTTCATAATAACTAATTCTCAGTTATCTATCCATATTTGGGAACTGGCCAAGAAAGGTAATTTCACAGTTATTTTTCTAATGTATTGCCAGAAGAATCCTACTTTGACAAATTGGGCATTCTATCAAAGTTTCTACCTTATATTCAAATTTCACTTACATAGAGGCAGCCACAGCCTGCTGAAGGCTGTATGACAAGAGATAGAGTTTTTAGATGTGGTGTCTCCATTCAGAACCCCTTCTTTCTGCAGAGCTTGCAGTCACTGTGCTCACCCCCACCGTGCTCACCCCCACTGTGCTCACCACCTGTCCTGCCATAGTTTTGCCCTCAGTTTAGTACCTTGCTCAGATGACCTTTCTCAGAATTTGCCAACCAGTCTGGTGAATCAGACTCCTATCATCTAAGAGCCTAAAGGGATCCTGGAAATCATTCATTTATTCACTTACCTAGTAATATATTTCTTGAGCACCTACTATGTGCCAGGCATTATGAGCTTCCCTTTCTATCCCCTTAAAATCTCACAGCACCCTGTAAGGTGGGCATTATGTTCCTTGGCATCATAGAGGGCACAGAGGCAGAGAGAGATTAAGAGAATCTCTGTGATGACTCATCTGGTAATTGGTAGATACAGGTTCAAACCAGGATGCTCAGGTTCTAAACCCTTTGAATGACACTGCCTTGAAATCCAGCTCCTTATCATTCAGCTTGAAGAGGAGAAAAGCAGAAATTACTCTGCCTCTTCTTTTAGATCACTCTCACCCCCTTCTTGGGGGCACACTAAATAGCCTATAAAGAGCTGGTGAAACTTAGTTCTCATTCCCAAGTTAGTAAATAATTTTGTTACTAGTTTGGTTTTCTTTACAGGGCACCCTTCCCTCCATGGACACATTTCATTTCCATACAGGTAGAGCAGGTGTCATGTGCCATTGGCTTCACTTGTGCCCCCAGAATCCCTCTCCATCCTTCTCCACTCTGCCAACTTGTGTGCTGCACTAAGTTGTGCCTCACATACCCTCTGGCTATCCTGGGGTTCTGCCAATGACATCCCTGGAAGGAAATCAGGTCCTCATGCCCCTGCTTCCTGCCCTGTGAAGTTGTCTTGGCTGGCGGTGTCCCAAAGGTCACTGCCTCTCTCAGAGCCGCCAACCTTACAAGAATTTCTCTCCTTCCAGCTTCTGGTAACTTCTCCCTCCCTTTGTCCCTTTGTGCCTCAGGGTAGTAACAAACAGGGTGTTTTATCCCTAGGTTAGTGTATTATTCCACGAGGCTCCCTCACATTCTTGCCTTTATGAATGGCCCTTTTATAATACACTTTCCTAAAATAATCCAATTTTGAGTGTGCCATATATATCCTACTGAGAATTTTTTGTATACAAATTACTGTGTCCATTTGATAGAAGAGAAGACAGAGGCTTATGTGGAGAAAGTAGCTGACTAGGGGCTGGAAGTAAGTCTCCAGTTTAGTGCTCTGAGGACAAAGAAGAATGTCCAATTGGCCTGAGAAAAACCTCTGGTAGGATACCGTGTTTATAGTAGGTGATCAATTAATGTTGGCTGATGACAAATAAGTTTTCTTTGTATATTAGTTATAATGATTATGTTCTAAATAACTAAACATAGGAAGTCAGCCTATTTGGAATTTCATTATCATGGAAAGAAAACTGGGAATGCCCCTAGTAGAGCTGAGTTTAAATATTAGCTCATCGGTGAGCAAGCCCCTTAGACCCTACAGTCTCACCTTCCTCATCTGTGAAACTGAGACAAGGCTTCATTCTCCAGTACCATTGCCAGGATTAAATGAGAGCATAATTTTAGCAATAGCCCCTGAGCCATTTTCTGAGCACCCCATGCTTATTGTTCACGATACCATTTCTTCAGCATTCCCTTCACGGTCCTCCCTTAGTGTGGTGTGAGTTGATCAGGAGTAGTGGGGTGGCAAAGAATGAGCTCCTGAGTTAACATGTAGGAAACTGGGCTTTCTGCCACTGAAAGAGGCAAATCTTCATGGCGACCAAATTAAAGTTTTAAGCATTCAATTTGGACAGTTAGCAAGCTAGGCTCCTTTCCAGGAGGAATAAGAAGTCAGTGTAATGACCTAACTGATCCTGGACAGCTTTCTATCTCAAACAGTTGGAGTGGGTTTATCAGCTTCTTTCAGGAATCCAGTGTTCCTGGGCACAGTCTTCGGTAAAGAAGGGTGTCCTGATGAGTCACACTGATGTCATGGCCCAACAATGGTTGCCATGACTAGAGGACATGCTTTTTGAGAAGGAAGGTCATGAAGTATGGTTCTCACTAAGGGAAAAATGACTTCTCTTTCAACTGTTGCTATGGAAGTTTTTGGAGTGTAGAATAAAGAACATCCTTCTGAAACCATCCATGTATCCTTCCATCCTTCCATTCATCCATCCATCCATCCATTCGCCATCCATCCGTCCATCCATCCATCCATCCATCCATCCATTTACCTCTCTGTTAATCCATCTGACATATACTGAGTACTTACTCCTGTCAAACATGGGAGATACAACACTAAATATGGCACAATTAATATTCAATCAACTAAAACAATGCTTACAAACTCAAGGCTCAAAGTCAGAAGACCTGTGTTTGAGTGTTTATTCTGTGATTTAAGTGGCCATGTGGTCTTGGGCAAGTCATTTCTCTGTAGACCAATTTTATCATCCATAAACTAATGTAGCTGGACTAGAGGAATACTCTCTGAGGTCTCTTCCAGGTCAGACATGGTGAGATTCTATGTTCAGGCAAATTCAGTGTAAAATAAGCTCATCGCACAAGTGCAGATACAGCAATAATGTAGTAAGTGGTCTCCTCTGTATACTTAGCCCCTCCAATCTACCTCCAATAATGTAGGCAGAGTGGGCCTTTCCAAAGAAAATCTATCTTGTTTCTCTTTTCATTTGTCCTCTAAGGGTGGATTCTTATTCCTCTTAGGCTGAAGATCAACATGCTTAAGGAGGTCTTTGTGGCCTTTTCTAACTCTTCACTTCATTTTACATCAAGCCTTGACTTGCTTTCTTTGCCCCTTAAACTCTTGTTCCTTTTATTACAAGGCCTCTGTCTGAACCACTTGTCTTTTCCCCATCCTTTGCCCAGGGAGAATCACTCATCTTTCAGAGAGCAGCTTACCCACCATTTCTTCAGGGATACCTTCTCTCACCTCCTAGGCAAGACCTGGCTCCTTTGTTGTATATACGCATAGAACCATGTTTCTTCCCTTTAGAGCACAAACCCTATCCATATCCTAAGCCTTAACAAAAGGGCATTTTGTTTAATCTTTGGCTCCCCTACCAGCCTCTCAGTCTCATGAGAGCAGGAACAGTGGTTGGGAGCATGAGTCTGGAAGTCAGACAGAGGTGATTAGAGTCATGGTTCCAGCTTTGGGCAAGTCGCTTTGCTCTAAGCCTCAACTTCCTCATCTATGGAGACAATGGTATGTTTATCACTGGGTTGTTGGGAAGCGGAAAATTGAGTTATGAAGGCCAAGAGCTTAATATAAGGCCTGGCATGTATTCGGTGCTCCATACATGGAAGTTGTTACCAATGAGATCAATTCTCCCTTTGCTGTGATTTTTGCTCACTTATAGGTCCATCTGGTCTGCATTTGATTCCATTTTTCAGAAGTGGGTTCCTGTGGGAATTGGTCCCCTTCACAGTTGCAAAACTTGACTCCTCTCCTCTCTCCATAGCACATCAAGTCCATCAGCTACCAGCGTTGGCTTTCCTTTCAAAATGTATCTAGAATCCAACTGCTTCTCTACCCTTCTACTGCTAACACTCTCATCTAAGGTGCTGGTAGCTCTCACCCAGGTGATTGCATTGGTCTCCTGACTGGTCTCCCTGCCTCTGCCTTTATCCTCTAGTCTTTTCCTGGTACAATAGTCAGAAGAAGCGTGCTAAAGTCTAAATTGGATCATGCCACTCCTCTGCTGAAAGACTTCTGATGGTCCCCGTCACACTTAGAATGAAAGCCAAATCCTGCCCTTCAAAACCTTCCTGATCAGCCTCAGCCAACTTTTCTGATCCTATCCACTCCTCTAACACATATGCTCCTGCTACAGTGGCCTCTGTGTCACATGTTGGAAGCACCTCCATCTGGAAATCTGCAATCTGGCCTCCCCATCTCCTTTAGGTCTTTGTTCACAGGTCACATTCTCAATAAGGGCTTCCCGGACCACCTTGTTTAATATTGTGATCCCCACCCTACAATGGGCACTTTTTCCTATTATCCATCTCCTATTTTATTTTCCCCACAGCACTTGATATCATTTGATATACTATACATTTTACATATTTGTCTATTGTTTGTTTTTTCCATTGTGAGTTCCATTATGAAGGAGTTTTAATTCTTTTTCTCCCCCCTGTTGTAACCTTGGTGCATAGATCTTTATAAAAGAAACATGCTAGGTGCTTAATAAATATTTATTGGATGAATGTATGAATGACTGAGTTGTCACCTCATGGATGAATTTCTGTGCAAACTCAGAAACTGTCCTGGATTTTATGCTTGGTGTGAATCAGGCTCCCTGAACCTCTTCTTTATAGGGAGCCACTACTACAATTAGATTTCCAAATTCCCTGAGCTGTAGAGTCAATCCCAGATGTTAGATGTCCCTGACACCCAGGTCTAACTTCAGGCACTGTGACACATTTTCACAAGAGTGAAGAATGAGTCATATTTTGATATGGTATAAATATTTGGCTACTTACCTCTTCCTGAAGGTGAATTAGTTCTCTCAGGTCACCAGAAATATCTCTCAGTTCCCTGAAGCAGAAACACACTTACTGATGTACATAAATAGCCAAGACAGAAAGAAGAAGCAGTCTTATGCTCACCATCTTGGTCACCAGGCATTATGCTTACTGGGCAGAGAAAGAAAATTGATGAATATACATATTTGTTTCTCATGTTCCTAGCCTTAAACAGAAAAATGGAATCCCTTTTGGAAGACTGGCTGGGCAAATTTGGGGCTGTAACTTCTTTCTGTTTTGGAAAATAGTGGTTTAGTTTTTAAAGGAAAAGTTGAGGGAGCTCTGAGGAAGAAAGTGGTCAATGGTTGTGGTGCTCCAAAGAACTCATCAGGCTTATTCACGTTGGGACATGTGTTTGTCATAGGATGAGCACCAGGGAGATTCATGACAAAGGCATTTGCTGGGGTAAGACATTTATAGATATATGTACAGCAAGACATCAAACCAGGAAAGATCTGGGAGTGGAGATGAGCAGAAGATGGCACTAAAAGTAGTGAAGGATCCCTGAAGACATGATCACTCCTTGTTGCTTCAGTGATCATAATTGGTCTCCAGTAATTATTTTGAACAGATTCTACTGATGACCAGTATATTATCTGAGTGGCCCTCTGGGGCGCCTAGATGGGAGGGAGGGGGAACAGGGAGGAAAAGAGAATTCTGATGCCTCCATTGTGGCATGGCACTGGAGTGGTGAGGGCACAGGTGCAGAATGGTAGAGTATTGACTTGCTGTTCTGATGGACATCTGTGGGATATATGGAAGGAGAGGACATTAAAAACATGGAATTTCACAGAACTTCCAGTACGGATATGCAACTTGTGGTATGTTGTGGTTATATAAATTTGTTGTTGTTAGGAAGACCACAAAACAGAAAATTATGACTGTAGAGAAATATTTTCCCCAGAGGTACTGAAAATGGGGGCTCTTATCAGATGAAGTATCAATATGTTATCAAAAATAGTAACTTGGATTCTAAGGACTGAAGCCCATTCATTCACTCACTCATCTACTCATTTATTTATTTATTCATATATCCATTAATTCACTTATTCACTCACCCAAAAAATATATTTTGAGTACCTATTATGTATTAGGTATATGTCTTAATGATATAGAAGTCAACAAGATGAACAATATCCCTGCTACCCTAGAGCTTGAACTATAGTGGAGAAGACAGATAATAAACTAATAAACAAAAAATAGAAGAGAGAACTTTAGACAGTGATGAGTATTATAAAGATAATAAAGTCAGTGAATGATGCAGAGTTCTGTGGGTGAGTGTTCAGGCTACGTTAGATGGGATGGTTAGGGAATGCTTCTTTGGGAAAGGATGTTAGAACTGAGACCTAAACGATGGGAAGACCCAGTCACATGCAGATCTAAGGGAGCTTTTAAACAATACTGATGATGGACCCCCATCTTCAGAGGTTCTTATTTAATTGATCTAAAGATGAGGCATAAGGTAATTCTAATGTATAGCCAGGGTTGCAAATCATGTATCTAGACTAGAAGAAAAACACACTAGATAGAGTAGCACGTGCAAAGGTCCTGAGGTAGAGAAAAGCTCAGCGTGTTCCCAAAGCAGAAAGAAGGTGGATGTGGCTGGAAGAGAGTGACTGAAACTGAGGGAGGAAAGAGACAGTTGGAGAAGGAAGCAGGCCAAGGTGAGCTGCTGAGCTTGCCATAGCTCTAGAACTGCACCCCTGGAGTATGCAGGAAAGAAGGGTTCCTGGCTACACATGGAGGCAGTCAGGGAGGCAGGATGAATAGCATGGAGAAAACCCCACACGTTTCACTTCTTCAGTGTCATCACAGAGCAAACTAATCTTAACTGAAGAATTTCTCTGGTGATCAGCTGCCTGTTTTCCTGGGGTGATCAATCTATGAAAAGTTTCCAAATTGTGTTAAAACTGCTGTTTTCTTGCAAATAGCACAGAGAGCACTTTCCAGAGAGAGAAGTTCAATAATTAAAATGAGTCAGCTCTGAAGAACTGGAGGGCAGTTTGATCTAGTTTAGCAGCTGACATTTTCTTAGCAGAGAAATGCAATATCCATAATACATTATTTTGTGCTGAACAGAAGTCAACTAAAACAGAATTGTCTCAGAAGAGACCAAGGGCAATTTGCCAAAAAATCTTTTGGAAGGCAACAGGAAACCTGGTTTTCAAAAGCTGAAGTTGAGGAGTGGTCTTGGGGCCACATCTCAGGTGCCTGCAGTTTGGAGGTGCTCCCCAGAGATGTTCTGACACACCTCTCCCCTCTGCTTCCCCTGGTGGAACTCTAAAGGGCAGATAAACACAACTCCTGGGCTGTCTGAACACCTGGAGTTTAGAAGTCTGGCTTCGAACCTCACCACCAACTGAAAGACCCCATCAATGTTGGGCAGCTCTTATCCTAGGGGTTAGGTTTACATTTGCCTAGTGTGTTACTATAGGAGGTGGGAGGTTGGGGTGACTCTTTATTTTTATGAAAAGAAGAGGTGTTAAAAGAGAAAATCGCTTTCTCTGGATGTCAAGTGTCCCTGCAAAACATCCCCCACTGAGCTTCCATGAAGAGTGAAATCTGCCAAACCTGAAAGTGGCTTGGCTTCAAGTCTAAGTCCCAGGGAGAGGTTGTAAGAATTTCCTCCCCATGCCTTCTACACAGTCTCTTTTCCTGGGGCTGGCTCTCCAACTTCAAAGGATGCAGAAATTGGCTCTATTCTGTCCTCCCAAGTTTATGCTATCATGGGCCAAACAAAATTCACGTTAGATTATGCCAAAGACTAAACAACATTTTGCTTTTTTTCTTTTTGCTTCACCGACAATAGTCCAAGAGAGGAAGCCTTCAATTAGAGTAGCAGAAAATACTGATTAGAATCAATCAACACCTCTAGAAGTTTAAACACTTAAGTTAATTAAATGGTTCTGTAAACTTGAAGCTAAACTTGCAAACAGAAATTGCAGTGTATGAAAGGATGCTTAGATTTTAAAAAAACAGATAATTATCCAACAAGCTCAACATCAACATCACCAAGGCTCTGTGGAAATGATCAGGGAGTGCATCAATTTTCTTTTCTTTTCTTTTCTTTTTTTAATAAATTTATTTATTCATTTATTTATTTATTTTTGGCTGCATTGGGTCTTCGTTGCTGCACGCGGGCTTTCTTTAGTTGTGGCCAGCAGGGACTACTCTTCCTTGTGGTGCATGGGCTTCTCACTGTGGTGGCTTCTCATTGCAGAGCATGGGCTCTAGGTGCGCGGGCTTCAGTAGTTGTGGTGCGTGGGCTCTAGAGCGCAGGCTCAGTAGTTGTGGTGCATGGGCTTAGTTGCTCTGCAGCATGTGGGCTCTTCCCGGCCCAGGGCTCGAACCCGTGTCCCCTGCATTGGCAGGCGGGTTCTTAACCACTGCACCACCAGGGAAGCCCAGTGCATCAATTTTCAATGCAGCTCACACTAACATCATTCAAAAGCCAAAATCTGTGACCCCTATCAGTAGATGAGATATTCTCACAAAGAACTGGTTTAGAGATAGATATGGGGGGAATTGGAAATGATCATGTGGTTCTTAAATAGTCCTGAACATTATAAGAGACCACTATTTCCTTACCCTCAATACAAATGAAACCATGCAAATGCAAATAGATCTTGCTGATTTTGTTTAATTTTAGGAGAAGGCCCAGTCTGAATGAGTGAAAAAATCATATATGGATTCTTTTCAAAGACCCATATTTTCTAACTCTTCAGCTACAAAATGAAGTCAAACTAGTTGACTTTGGTTGGGTTCCCTTAGAAAAAGCCTGAGATGAGGAATATAGTTCAAGTGATTTACTGAGGATGTGTTCCCTAGACAAGGGGAGGAAGGAAAGCAGGACAGAGCAGGAGCAAATATCTAAGCAAGGGTGGTGACTCAGCTGGAGATTTCTTCTCTCTGAGCCTTAGAGAAGTGCTGGAGTGTGGATTACACAACAAAATTAGTCCCACCTGAGGCAGGGAGGTCAGCCTATTATGCCCCTGCCCTGCATACCTCAGTCATTGGCTGTGGGCTTCTGCTGGGGATGGGTGGGGAAGTGTTGGGCATGGTCTCCTGGGCAATAGTCGGTGGCAATTTCCCAGGAACAGGGCCAGCTTTCAGGTGTGATCAGACCATCACAACCACTGGGGGATAGGCTCAGAAGCTACAAGATGGGATTTGGGCAGGGGGTCTGCTCTGCTGGACCAAGGACCTTCTGTCTCATAGAGGTTATTGGGTGATCTTAGGTAAGGGCAGGGCTGAAAGTTAACTTTGATGACAAGCTCATTCTAAAGTGTGAGCTACTCCAGGCTCCAGACACTGTCTTGTTCACCTATGAACATATGAGTCACTTAACAAATGTGTGTGTGTTAAGTGAATGATGAACAGATCACTTATAGTGTCAACTGGAGATGGAGCAGTTTCCATGCCCTTTCCAAACATTTCACAAACACCCATGGGAGATAAAACAATAAAACAATAATATACTACTTGAAGTTCAGTCTCATCAGAAGATATGCATTGGAGCTCTAGTGTAGTTTCTCATTAGTTATGTGGCTTTGGACCTCAGTTGTCCAATCTTTAAAATAGGGGAAATACAACTTCACAGGCCTCTTGTGAGGATTAAGAGAAATGGCACATGGAAATGCTTAGTAATTTGGCTTTTTCTCATAAAACACTTTCCTTTGACAGATTGGCTAGAGTGAAGGAGTACAGACACATAAAGCTAAAGGATTAGAATGCTTTAATAATAAAAAATTACTGTGTAAAGGTAAAGCAATGCTGGAACTGTGTTATAAGTTGATAGGCACCATGGATTGATATTAATCTATAGAACACTTTTAGGAATGAAGCTACTACGTAAAGCTAGGTAGAGACCTAGAGTAAGTGTCTCATTGTTTTATTTCCCAACATAGTTTACAGCTAAGGCCCTGGACTCCTCTTAACTAGAGAAATGGTGAATAGCAAGCTGAACATGTGTTTCCCATGTGTTGATACTTATGGGGTCTCTATGCACAACACTTACTACACCCTCTCAGACTATCTGGTGTGACTTTTTTGGGGTTGCCAAAAACAAACACTCCCTTCCATCATCCAGGAAAGCAAAAGGAAAGCAAGTGGGCTTGTCAGGTTAGGATGTAGTACTGCAGGCACTCTGTGCCCTGGTGCTCTAGCTGTCTCTCTGACCTCTGCATATTCTCCTTTTCTGCCCCTGCTGGACAGCTGTTCATCGGTCTAGAACAGAAGGTCATTACAGAGACTCAGCCACACTCTAAGTCAGAGGTTGGATTTTTAATTATTTGGGAACATGAAGGTGTCAGTTGTCCAACTGGCTGACTACAGAAAGTGTTTTCCTAGCTTAGAGTTCCTGAAGAATTGTGAGCTGCTACTCAGAATAACCTCTCTCACATTCATTGAATGGTCTGAACATTATTCTTCTTGTCATCGACTAAGGGACAGGACTAATGGCTGGACTTCAGGTATGGTCAGAAGGAGGAAGGAACCTATGACTGGCCATTTCTTGACTTGGTCATGACCACAGTGAGGAAACAGAGGGCTAACAGGCAAGTGTAAGAGGACAATGAGAATCCTGCGCTGACTGAACCCATCAAAGATGGGGACAAGGGGGAACACCTGAAGACAATGGTGATGGTAAGTCATATGAAAAGAGTAGAGTCTGAAAGAATATAAAGTTGCTGAATATAGCTCCTTAGCTATCACTTAAACCTAGAGCCTAGGGCTAGATTCCCTGACCACTAGGCTTACTTAGACCGGAGCAAAGAACAGAGTATGGGTAATGAATATTTGTTGTTATCCTGCCCAGAATCTATCTATTCCCCCCTTCTCTTGATAATAGCATCCTCCCTTTCCTTTGAAGAACTGCCCCTATCTCATTCCATATGGCAACTGGGAAAATACCAATCCTGGTCCATGACCTCACAAGTTAGGCCAGATTCAATCTCCTAGGAATTTGAATTTTAAGTGGAGTGAAAGATGGATGGGGCATGACTGAAAACAAGAAAATTTGATGGCAGTACTCAAAAACAAGTCTGAGATCTGTGGTGCTGAGCTTACATTCCTGACATTCTTGTGGCCCTTGATTATCATTTTAGAAAGTTAATTTAATCCTTAAATTAGCTAGAGTGGCTTTCTGATGATTATAACCAAGGAACGAGTGTTCCAGTATAGAGGGTGGTGGTGTGCCTAAGGAGAGAAATGCCAGTCTCTCCCTCTCTCTTCGCTCTCTCTGAATATCCATGTAGTTGTGCTGGTGTAAGCACTGACAAATTTCTTACACCTCCACAAAGTTTACTTCAGACTTCTTGTCAGTTTGAAAGGTAAGGTGCTTACGTGCTGTCATCCATTTCTGTCTCAAAGAGGTATAGTCCCATAGTGGAATGAGTACATATTTTGCGATCAAAGAAAACTGGGTTTGACTGCCAGTTCCATCATCTGCAATTTGTGTAACGCTCGGCAAGTTACATAACTTGTATCCTTTTAATTTCCTCACCTGTGAAATGGGAACCATAACAGCTATCTTCTCAATGGGTGGTGTGAGAGTTAAATAAGGCAACGCTTATAAAGGACCAAGTATTGTGACTTTCACTAGAGCAAATAATTCCCTTCCTCCCTCTGGAGCTCTCTGGGAGGTGGGTTGGGCTCTTCACCATCATAGTCATAGTCATTCTGCAGTGTTGAATCTTGTCAGTATACTAGATGAGGCCACACTCAGGTGGATGAGCAGTGACTCTCTGTGGTTTCAAACATAGGAGATACGATCGGAAAGGTGATACGTACTCTCACTAAGATAATGCACTTAAATGGTGATGGGAGGGGCTTAGTTAGACATAAGCAAGAGTGTGCTCAGATGGAGAGAGAAAAGGGGGTCTATAGACAAAAGACGTCTGCAGAAAGTAGATTTGCGTCTATATCTGTGTGGGACAGTTTCAGCTAGTAGCCTGAGAAGAGAGTGGCCAGGGAGGGATGAGAATTCACAGATCCCTTTCTGCTTTGTGATCCTGGCTAAACAGGTGCTCATTATCCAGAGAATGGAAAAGCAAATTGTCTGTCAGCACAAGAGCACTTCTCTCAAATTTTCACTATTTTATAAGAGTTCTAGTTTCTCAGCAATCATAGTTCTTCTAGCTTTACATTCTCACACTGTAAGTTTATTTGTAGGGAAAAGGACAAAGTAATGTGGTGGGGAAAACTATTTAGGGGGTCAGTTTCCAAGTAATTTCATTCAGAGTTTTGTGTTTTCCTGAATCAATAAATACGATATACAACAATATAAAAATGGTCCTGTTTCCTTTCTCCTGCTCCTCACCTGAGGACAGTCCCCTGGGCCACCTCACTCAGGGGTCTTCCCTCCAGATTTGATCGAGCCATTGAGGTTGAGTGACACATGACAGCTCCTTGAATCATTTTCAGAGGAATTTGGTTGGGGTGGGGAGTCCTGGGCCTGGAGGTGACTGGATTAACAAAATATATTAGTGTATTTTTGGAAGAAGAAATGCACCTGGGGTAAGAAACTTCCCCCAAAGAAAGGATGTCTAAAATGTTCACAGTTCCCTCTTCTGCATCAAAAAAAGTGACATATATTCAGAGAAAAAAGAGACAAAAAGAAAAAAATGCCAAGATGTTATTCCCTTGGGTCCTTTACCTGTCCCCTCCTCCTTCCCCTCAGCCCTCCAGGATTGAACCCTGGCTGGCAAACATAACAGGGCTGGCCCCTCAGGTGATGTCAGTACCATGGTTTAAGTAATACCTCACCACTTACTAAATGTATAAGGTTGGGAACTTCATTTTGCCACACTCAGCTGCAATTCCCTCCATCTTATTTGTAGAGGAGTTATTTAAGCATATGCTATCTCCCCCACTGAATTTTAGGCCTCAACACATGTTGAACTTAGTATAAAATCCTTTCCCCTATACACTCTTCAACCTTAAGGCTTGCTGCTGAAAAATTGGATTTGCATGTGACAGAAAGCCCAAGGTTCACCAGGTTCATGGTGGGCCTAGCACTTGATTATCAAGTTTGTGGTCTTTCAAGCTTTGACTATGTAGGCACGGGGATCTTAAGTAGGAGGCGGACATGGAGAAACGAATTACAGTGTTATGTGAGTAACCTATGAAATCTAAGCTGCCATCTTTGGAAATTTACTCAGTGAGGAAGGCTTCTGTATCTCCGTTTTTAGCACAGCATTGTTAACTGGAAGCCATGAGCAGTTCCCAGAAAGGTCACACCTTTTCCTCTGATCTCACTCCAGTCCCTTTTTTCCTTCTGAGAGCTCATCTAAGCATACCACACATCAGCATGTATGCAAAACTACATTATGGAGAAGAGTGATTTGATTAATCATAAAATCTCACACAGCACTGGAGAAAGTCCAGGATAAATGGGCTTTGAATAAAGTAAATACCACCAAAACCCCCATATAAATGATGCATGACATCGCCTGCAAATTGAGGCCCCAAAGCCGTGAAATTTTAAACTCCCAGATGGCTCCCCTCTGTTTCTTTTCAGCTTGTCCTCACAAAACTTGTGCAATAGCTGCATCACTCACCACTGAACTAAGATAACACCTATTGCTGAAAACCAGACTGGGGGTTTAAAGGCAAGATCTATGTTGTATTTCTCCCAGTAGTCCCAGAACCTAATAAAGGATTGGAACACAGTAGGTCGCAGTAATTGTTTCTTGCATGTTTCTAAATGGGAAGGAGAGCTGTCTCTGTGTCAGAGAGGTTAAGACCCATCAGCAGACATCTATACTTCATGATTTAAGGAGTTAAGTATGTGCAGATAGAGATGAACCTGGATTTTTCCGGCCTTTTAAGGAGGAAATGAGGTGGGTGTTGAGACCAGGTAGACTGGGATTTGGTTCTCAGCTTTGGAATAGAATAAGTATGTGATCTCTGAGCTCTGGTTTTCCACCACTGAGATGAATGTAATAGTAGTGATAGTAATAGTAATAAACAATTACACCTTCACAGCATTATTTCAAAGACTGAGCTAATAATAATGCACCCAGAGTGACCAGAACACACCAGACACTATCTATGCAAATCCTTGTTCGTGCTCCTGCTGCCCCAACTCTTTCAGTGATTCGGCTGGATTCTACTAGTCCAACTTTTTTCTCCAACATCAAGGCCAATTCCAACCTTGTGGGTATGCAACATTTTTTCCTTTACAAGTACCTTTCCAACAGGGCAGATGTGGGTATCCTTTTAATCACGGTCTATTTTGTATGATTTGAAAGTTTAATTGAAGAAATGAGGAAAAGGGATGCATACTCACCATCACAGTTCATGTAAGTAACTCTGCTAAATCTTAGGCTGGGGGATGGCATCAGGCTTTCTGTCTCTCTTCCCACTTACCAAAATTTACAGTGTATATTGATCTTTCATCCATTTTCTTATTTGACACTCACAATAGCCCTGGGAGGAAGTTTGGACGAGGCATTATCACTATTTTCCAGATGAGAAAATGGAATCTCAGAAAGACAGACTTGTAATAAAAGAATCAAAGCATATTAAACCTGGAGGGTGTCTTGGAAACCATGTGGCACAACCCTTTCAGCTTATGATTGGAAAACAAAGTCTGCATCAGGAAGCGAGTGACTTGCCCAATGCCACACGGTCATTGGTAGATTGAAACCCATCTGTCTTGATCCTTACTTTGGTACATCTCTCCGTTGGTTACAACAGTTATGTCTCTTTCTTTATAACAAAGGGCTTATCCTTACCACCACCCGTTTATACCACCATCTATGAAATATAGGCTTCTCATGAAGTTAGTTTCCCACCTGCTGATACAAAGAGTGAATAGTTGATTGAAAAAATAAAATTAGACCAACAACAGTAACTCAGCTTTATCAATAAGCCTTGAAAGATGGTTCCTGGTTCCTACTTATAAGACTGGGCCAAATGGGAAAGTTGCCCATCGGTTAGGTTCATGGAAGAAGAATGCCAGGATGAGTCAAACTTGGGCATGTATTTATTCAGGCTATCCTAGAATATGTCATTGGTTGGAGAATTTGAATTGTGATAAGCAAGATCAGGGTTGTAGCTAAAAAATTAGTACCAGATGTCAAGTTCAAAGAGTGAAGCTAGGGATGAAATTGGAGGATGAACCATGAAGGTGATGCCAAGAGGTTCAAGAGCAGGATGGATTTAGAATTAAGAACAATGTTCAGAACCAAGGATGTGCATGGCCACTAAGTGCTCTTGGTGCCTGGGATGTGGTGTGGGGACAAGCAGGCTGCCTGGAGTTACCACGCAGGACTGGACATGATGTCCACTGAGAGACCCTTCAGGTGTCGTCTATGCGGAAAACATCATTTTAGGGAAGTAATTAGTCATAATCTCAAAGAACTGCATGTTTTTAAGTCTCTGGGGAAGTTTTTGAAACTCACTCAGTTCTCCCTTTGATGTGAGAAAAGCAGAATCAGACTGAAATCTTTTCCTAACCTACTTGCCATTCATATGGGGTGTTTGCTGACCCTTTTATCTTTGCTAAAATCAAAATCCTTTATGTCTGATGAGTGTGCTAGTATGATGCTATTTGGGCTTCTGTGTAAGGCTGTTTTTCCCCTCTGCCCCCTTCCCCCATCTGTCTTCACATTTCCGAGTACAGATAAAAATGTTGGTACTCATTAGCTGGGCACCGTTGCAGCAAGCCAGCCATCGTCCTGGGCACCTGCATGAAAAGCCAACAGCCCTGACCTCCTCTGCGCTGAATCCTGGCTCCCAACAGCACCGCGGGGCTATGTGGGTTTAGGGCACAGTAGCAGCAGACCCACAGACCTGGCGAAAAGTAATCCGGAGTATGAGGCAGCCTGGGAGTTTGGAATTTTGAGGGGGCAGGAGAGGAATGAGGTTTTGTGGATAGAATTCAAAAGTGTGAGAGATTTTATAAACAGCCACTCAAAAGGAGAGAAAGAGCTTCCAGTAATGCAGTGTACATTGTCCTTGCAGGGTGGCAGGCATACCCACTCCCACGCATTCGGTAATGATACAACATGAAAGCATGTTGTTTTAATCAAGGACATCACAAGTTAAGAGTTGTGCTCAGATTCTCTGGGCCTGCCCACTTTTTTCTACTTAAGGAAACTGTTTTCCCTGTACACGTTTAGGAGGGCCTAGTTAGGGGATGCACTTTTAAATAATGTGAACATCCAGAATGAGTTTTTCTTAGTAAACATTGACCATTGCCAGAAACAAGTGTAGGATGGGCTAACTTCCCCAGTTTTATGGATGAAGAAAAAGAGGCCCAATGTCCTCTGAATAAAATGACTTTACCCACTTCTGTATTTGCCTAATGCAATTTCACTCACCCTGAACTTGGGAAAAAAAAACACAATGTGATTTCTTGGGGTGGAGGATTATGGGTAAAATTTTCCTTTTATTTTATTTTCTCAGAATATTATTATGACATTTGTGTAATGGAGAAAAACAATTACCTGCTCTCTCAATGAACAAAGGTTTGCAATTGAAAATACAGTGCGAGAGAGACTTATTTCCTTTCCTGATTTGAGAATGAAAGATAACTGTGCCTATCCCAGATGACACAGGGAAAATTCCATCTCCTCCATGAAGTTCCTCTCTTAAACATCTCTGTGCCTCCCCAGGACCCAGCATACTGGTGTTAGCCTACTGGTCACTCAGGAAATATCATTGGAGATGAAGGGCATGGTAATAGCTAGTAATAATGATAGTAGTTTCCACTGTGGAGTGTCTACCAGGAGCCTGCACTGACGGAAGCAGCTCTATAGTCATCATCTCTAGTCCCCATGACAAACCAGCAAGGAGGGAGCTATATTCCATTTTACAAATGGTAAGGCTAGACTCGAAGAGTGAATCCTTGTCTAAGGCCACAGAGTTAGCCCCTGCTTTGTGTAGATGCCTTGGTAGCTTCTGTGTGGAGCAAGACACATGTTAGGAGCTGGCTGGCATGTTCCTCTCTATTTCCATCTGGACAGGCCAAACATTCATAAGTATGCCCGAGCCCCTTTGAAAACAGCTTTTGAATAACCCACATGAGAAGGGCAGAGTAAATCAGCCTACTTTCTTGGGTTTCCCAATGCTCTAGCTTGAACTTTAATAGAATGCATATCTTCCCTCTTTCTAGTTTCACTGTCAAATTTTCCTCTGCATGAGCCATGCTTCTTGGAGGGGGAAGTGTGCACTGCTGCCCAGCACATCAACAAGGTGAGGGAGCTTTTCTAGTAACCCTCTCCATGGCAAGGCCAGTAGTAAGCCTTCCTGCGTGTCCCCACGCATCTGTAGCAAGTGGGAGTGGACACATGGGAGGTAACCTATAGCCACTTGCTGGCTTATAAGTGAAGGATGATTTTTAGTTTCTCTCTCCTTCCCCAGAATCAAAGATGCTATGTTTGCTCATTGAGAGGGATCCTTTTTTCTCTTGCAATTTCTCTGTGTTTTCTCTCTATTCATCCTGATGCCTGTCCTCAGGTTTGAGAAGGCAGGTGCAGATGGTCAGCTGTATCTGGTTCAGAGCTCGTTCCTGCAGTCTTTGTTCATATATTTGTTCATTCATTCATTCATTCATTCATTTATTATCTATACAGTGTCCACCTTCTGCTGGGCACCGCGTCTTTTGCTGGAGATAGAGAGATAAGAAAGACAGAGACCTTGGAGGTGGAAAGACCCTCTGGGTGTAAAAAACTGTGATGTGCAATAAGGACATGTTTACAGATCCTGTGGGACCCCGAGGAGATTAAGCCTGTCCAGGAGTGGAAGTGGTGATGCTGACAGGGCAGGGGCACAGAGAGGTCTTCAGAGATGAGGTGGACTTCTGAACTGAATCTTGAAGGAGAAGTGAGATTGGACAGGCAGACGAGTAAGGCAAGAGAGTTGAGTGTTCTGGGCAGAGGAATTGTCTATGCAAAAGCCTGGAGATGCAAAGGAACATGTTGTTGTTGGAGAAGTGACTGAAAAACTACTCTTTTGTTCTCTGTTTATATAAATGTGATGCATCCTTTCAGGTCCCACTTTATGTAAGAAGCTGACCTAGATCACCTTAGGGAACACCCGGCCTCCTTTTAAAATAATTCTATAGAATTATTTGTTGACAATTATTCATCTAATGCCTTGTATTGTTACTTAACTTCTTAATGTATGTCTATTTTTTTCCTGACTATATTGGTAGATTTTGGAAAGCACAGAGAATATCCTGTACATATTCTATTGCCCTACTATGACAAGCATAACACAGAGTCCTTAGAAATATAATATTTAATGTGAACTTTGAACGAGCTAGAAAAGGACTTATGAGATTTTCCAGAGCTCTGCCCTCATTTGACAGATGAGAGGCACAGAAAGATGAAATGGATTGCCCACATTTACGAAACCATTTGGTGGGATTACAACCCAGGTCTTCTGGTTCTCAGGTAGTGGTCTGTCTGTTCTGTCAGCTGCTTCCCTAGTTATTGAATAGCTGGGTGGATGTATGAATGGATGGATGGGTGGATGGATGGATGGATATCATGGTGCGTGATGAGTGTCAACTGCACCCTTGTCTTAATGTTGCCCACTCTTCAGACATTTGCTGAGCCCCTTCACCTTTCCTCCTGGTGCTCTCACTGTAACTGAACTTTTCATAAAATAATGAATCACTATGCTGCATACCTGTAACTAACACAATATTGTGAATCAAAATACTTCAATAAATTTTTTAAGAGCTACAACTAATTTAAGATCATATGCAAAGAGCAATAATGCTACACATTATACTAAGACAAAACGAAAATGGGATTAAAAATAAATTCACTTTGACACTTTGAGTGGAAGTTTCCAAGTATTTCTAAAGGAGATAGAATCCAGGATTTCTAAACTTTCCATTAGAGTCATCTTTTTGGTCCACTTTTTGACAACCCAATAAATACTCAACCCCTGCAGCCCTCACTGGAGGCATTCCAGCAGTATAGACAAAGCTGACCTGTTAGTAGGTATGCCATGATGGTAGAGAAACGATAACCAGAAAGACCACGAAAGCAGCCTGAGGACTTCAGCTGGCATGTGTTGTACTGTATCATTTCATTTCTGCTAAAAGTCTCACAAATATGTTTTCTCTAATGATGTGGATATTGAGGTAACATTTATTTTCAGAAAACACAAAAGTCAAGTTAACCCACATGGTCAGATAAGGGGAAATAAGTCCTGAATAGACATCTCTCTCAAATGGCCAATGAATCAGGACAGAAGAAGAATCAGTAAGATATAAGTTGGTATCATTCCCATTTTACAGGTGAGGAAACTAAGGCAGAGATTGATAAATAACTCCCCCAAGGCGAGTACCAGAAGTAGAGCCAAGAGTCAAGTTCAAGCAATCTAGATGTGCTCATAACCCCATGCCATTGACTTTAGTGCAGAGAATAGCAAGCTTTCCTCTGTTTTCCCACTATAGGCAGTGCCTTTTCTTAGCACAGAACTAACTCACCAAGAAGGACTGTAAATGTCTCCTTACTAAAATGGAATCTCCCTGAGGGCATGGATTGTGCATTATTCATATTTGACCATAGATGCTGGCAAAATAATTCACACAGTAGAAACTCAAATATGTGTCTATGAGGAATAAATATAATTTATTATACAGAGTTTTTGGATTATTCATTATTTTGGATTAGTCATTCTTCTGTTTGGTTGATGAAGAAGTTATTAGACACACCAGTCAGATTTTGTCAAGTCCTGTGATGCAAGAATATATTCTCCTGAGTCAGATTCTCTTTCTGAATTCCATTTATTTCCTAGTATAAATGTTTGTAAATCTGGGCATAAAATCAACAGGGACTTAAGCAAGGTTAAAGGGATTAATGTGTATCTGCAGTGAAGCAAATCATACTACAGCTAAGGAAGTAGCTGGTTTTGCAAATTTAACCCTGATTCCCCAGCTCTTAACACAAGCAAGCTTTCTTTTTCCTTTCAAAAAAGAAATTGAATACATGCCATATGAAAAAAATGTATCTTCAATATTAAAGGTCCACTGTAACTGAACTTTTCATAAAATACTGAATCACTATGCTGCATACCTGTAACTAACACAATATTATAAATCAAAATACTTCAATAACTTTTTAAGAGCTATAACTAATTTAAGATCATATGTAAAGAGCAATAATGTTACACATTATACTAAGACAAAACGAAAATGGGATTAAAAATAAATTCATTGATTTACCAACACAAAAGTGAGCACCAAAGTTAAATAAGATAGCCTGCAATGTTGATCAAACTCAGCTTCTGTCCAAGAAAGCTGTGTGTTTCTAAACTGTTGGCATTTTTCAGAACATTAATAATGAGAAAACTCCCAATGGGGATATCCTGGACTTTGATGTTCAAACAATTTTTGGAGAGCATCCTACATCTGAGACTCAAAAAGTTAAGTCAATGCCAGGCACATAATAAGTTCTTGGGTTGTTGCAGTGCCTTGGAAGGGACAGATACTAGATAATAGTGAAGCAAGAGGTAAGGATATGTCTCAAGGGCCATTGATTATGTTAGTAATCTTCCTTTTTTTGGGGGGGGGGTGGGTCTTATTTTAACTATTCTGTTCCAATTTAGCCCACATGTCTATCCCCAACTCTGCATTTTTAAAATTAAAGATACTCATCAGCCCACTACAGGAGAAGAAAACAGAGAGGGAAGGGGCTAAAAACAAACATTCTTGACGTCTACTCTGTGCCAGACACAGTGCTAAGGTTCTTTACCTTGCACTTTCTTGTTCTATCCAAACAACAACCCTCTGAGGTTGACATTGTTATTACCATTTTTTCTCATTTAGGAGGAGCCTACATAACTTGTTAAAGGGCACACAATTAGGAGGTAGGGCTGGCATTCCAACATGTTTGCTTGACGCTAACCCCTAGGCAACTTATTTGAGCCCACGCTGTGGTTTGTGCATTGGCAGAAAGGAAGGAGAGGAAGAGCCATGTTAGCAGCCAGGCAGGCGAGTGACACGGTTGTGATCTGTTCCTGAGGTCCCTGTGATGAATAAGGCTGTTGTGACTCTAAATCACAAAATGAAAAATTCTTTGAGTGTACATTATGGATTGACTACAGTTATTTTTTCTATTTATAAGTAATATTCCTATTTGTCTGGGACGCTTGCATCCTATTTCTGCCACACTCATACTATTCCTTCAAGATCCTGCTCATGTCAGAAAGCTTTGTCCAACCCTCAGATTTGAGTCAACTGTGTCAACAGCACTTTAGCATGTAGATTTTCTTGGGCTGAACAGAAAAGAACTGTCTGTTTCCCACAACAGTAGACATTTTGGGGGATGTCTACGTAGCATACGATGCCTGTCTTCTCCATATAATTGCTCTCCCCACCACAGGGGCAGGTCTCCCAAGACCTATTTATCTACATAACCTCACTCCCATACACTTAGCTGATTGGGTCAGAGAGAACTTCAGGTCTAAGTTGGGAAAATCAAATCTCTTCTTCAGAGAATTTGAAATTGGGATAAAGAGTCAGCCAGCCAGCCAATCCAGGAAGGTCTTGATCCAATGGGACATAAACTTGGGAGCTTAAGTGGGGGCGGGCACTTATGACCTCCATGTGCCCAGCAAATCAAATAAAGGGCAACTTATGGGGAGAATAAGAATAAAGCAGCCATGCAAATATAAGAAATGGAGTAGGAGTAGTTCCTGGGTCATGGCCTTGTTTCAGTCCTGGATTCCAGTCTCTTCAATGGGTCAGTGACCCTTGGGTCCTATGACATATCCTAGAAGCCTTCCAGTAAATTGTCCTCGTACCTTAACCTAGCTTGAGTGAGTTTCTGTTATTTGTACACCAAAGCACTATACCTAAGATGACCTCCAGAATTTCAACTCTATGTGGACAGTGGCCGGGTTTCTTCATCTGTGCAGCCTTAGGCTAGCACAGTTCTTGGCTCAACTCCACAAATCTTTGTCGAATTGTACTTACTGAATACAGCTTTTTTATTTAAGAGATAGAGATAACACTACCTGATCCTCCCCCAGATTGTCTTATGCTCCAGGAAATTAAATGAATTGAAATCAGGGGATAGTCGATTCCACTAAAAGGGCTTGGTGTCGCTTCACCTCATTTGCAGCTGGAAGCAGGTGCAGTGAAAACTGACAAGCACTTGGAAGAGAGAGAACAGCAGCAGAGAGTGATGAGCGAGGCAGGGTATGAAAAGGGCTTGTTTTGGTCTATGTGCTTTGGAACTAACTTATCCTTTAATTACAGGGAAAAAATTACCCTCCAGCTAGTAAAGACAGCCCTAAGAAAATTTTAAAAATGTAAATCAAGCTAAATGAATACTGCAGAAGCAGCTCTACAACTTGGTGGGATGGAGTATTTGGATGCCCCTGAGGTTTTAAAAGCAAATCCTGCAACTAATTTTTGGAGCAGAAACACTCTCCCTTTTGTTTGATGGCAAAGGAGGCTAAATGCTGACACTAACAGGGATTTACCGAGGAGTTTAGGGTGACAGAATCTTCTTGCTGTTCTGGCTCTCTAAAGACCAGAATTCAAACAAAGCCTAAGTGGATGATGATGACAATTCCTGGGGTTTCTTCTCAGGAGTGGTCAATGTAGAGATATCACTTAAATTGTAATTAACATATACAAAACAAATGGTTCAAGGGGAACCACTAGTTTCTAGTAAAATACCTTATTAACCTCAGGAGCATTTAAACTGGGAAGCAGTTGAATGAGTGATGTGTGACTGTGTGTGTGTGTGTGTGTGTGTGTGTGTGTGTGTGTGTGCGCGCTGGTAGCCTTGTGATGGCAGGGGCATGAGTAAGAAATTCAATTTTTTTTTAAATTTATTTTATTGAAGAATAGTTGGTTTACAATGTTGTTTCCAATGTTTCTTCTGTATGGCAAAGTGATTCCGTTATACATATATGTACATTCTGTTTCATATTCTCTTCCATTATGATTTATCACAGGATATTGAATATAGTTCCCTGTGTTATACAGTAGGACTTTTTAAATTTAATTTTATTTATTTTATCATACAGCAGGTTCTTATTAGTCATCAATTTTATACATATCAGTGTATACATGTCAGTCCCAATCGCCCAATTCACCCCACCACCAACACACCCCTCTGCCACTTTCCCCACTTGGTGTCCATACATTTGTTTACTACATCTGTGTCTCAATTTCTGCTCTGCAAACTGGTTCATCTGTACCATGTTTCTAGTTTCCACATATATGCGGTAATACACGATATTTGTTTTTCTCTTTCTGACTTACTTCACTCTGTATGATAGTCTCTACATCCAGCCATGTCTCAACAAATGACCCAATTTCATTCTTTAATGGCTGAATAATATTCCATTGTATATATGTACCACATTGTCTTTATCCATTCATCTGTCGATGGGCATTTAGGTTGCTTCCATGACCTGGCTATTGTAAATAGCGCTGCAATGAATATTGGGGTGCATGTGTCTTTTTGAATTATGGTTTTCTTTAGGTATATGCCCAGTAGCGGGATTGCTGGGTCGTGTGGTAGTTTTATTTTTAATTTTTTAAGGAACCTCCATACTGTTCTCCATAGTGGCTGTATCAATTTACATTCCCACCAACAGTGCAAGAGGGTTCCCTTTTCTCCACACCCTCTCCAACATTTGTTGTTTGTAGATTTTCTGATGATATCCATTCTAACTGGTGTGAGGTGATACCTCATTGTAGTTTTGATTTGCATTTCTCTAATAATTAGTGATGTTGAGCAGCTTTTCATATGCTTCTTGGCCATCTGTATGTCTTCTTTGGAGAAATGTCTCTTTAGGTCTTCAGCCCATTTTTGGTTTGGGTTGTTTGTTTTTTTAATATTGAGCTGCATGAGCTGTTTATATATTTTGGAGAATAATCCTTTGTCCATTGATTCGTTTGCAAATATATTCTCCCATTTTGAGGGTGGTCTTTTCGTCTTGTTTATGGTTTCCTTTGCTGTGCAAAAGATTTGAAGTTTCATTAAGTCTCACATGCTTATTTCTGTTTTTATTTCCATTACTCTAGGAGGTGGATCAAAAAAGATCTTGCCATGATTTATGTCAAAGAGTATTCTTCCTATGTTTTCATCTAAGAGTTTTATAGGGTCGGGTATTACATTCAGGTCTGTAATACATTTTGAGTTTATTTTTGTGTATGGTGTTAGGGCGTGTTCTAATTTCATTCTTTTACATATAGCTGTCCAGTTTTCCCAGCACCACTTATTGAAGAGACTGTCTTTTCTCCATTGTATATCCTTTGTCATAGATTAGCTGACGATAGGTGCATGGGTTTATCCCTGGGCTTTCTATCTTGTTCCATAGATCTATATTTCTGTTTTTGTGCCAGTACCATATTGTCTTGATTACTGTAGCTTTGTAGTATACTCTGAAGTCAGGGAGTCTAATTCCTCCAGCTCTGCTTTTTTCCTTCAAGACTGCTTTGACTATTTGGAGTCATTTGCGTCTCAATACAAATTTTAAGATTTTTTTGTTCTAGTTGTGTAAAAAATGCCATTGGTAATTTGATAGGAATTGCATTGAATCTGTAGATTGCTTTGGGTAGTATAGTCATTTTCACAATATTGATTCTTCTGATCCAAGAACATGGTATATCTCTCCATCTGTTGGTAACATCTTTAATTTCTTTCATCAGTGTCTTATAGTTTTCTGCATACAGGTCTTTTGTCTCCCTAGGTAGGTTTATTCCTAGGTATTTTATTCTTTTTGTTGCAATGGTAAATGGGAGTGTTTCCTTAATTTCCCTTTCAGATTTTAAATCATTAGTATATAGGAATGCAAGAGATTTATGTGCATTAATTTTGTATCCTGCAACTTTACCAAATTCATTGATTAGCTCTAGTAGTTCTCTGGTGGCCTCTTTAGGATTCTCTATGTATAGTATCATGTCATCTGCTAACAGTGACAGTTTTACCTCTTCTTTTCCAATTTGTATTCCTTTTATTTCTTTTTCTTCTCTGATTGCCATGGCTAGGACTTCCGAAACTATGTTGAATAATAGTGGTGAGAGTGGACATCCTTGTCTTGTTCCTGATCTTACAGGAAATGCTTTCAGTTTTTCACCATTGGGAATGATGTTTGCTGTGGGTTTGTCGTATATGGCCTTTATTATGTTGAGGTAGGTTCCCTCTCTGGGAACTTTCTGGAGAGTTTTTATCATAAATGGGTGTTGAATTTTGTCAAAAGCTTTTTCTGCATCTATTGAGATGATCATATGGTTTTTCTTCTTCAGTTTGTTAATATGGTGTATCACATAGATTGATTTGCATATATTGAAGAATCCTTGCATCCCTGGGATAAATCCCACTTGATCATGGTGTATGATCCTTTTAATGTGTTGTTGGATTCTGTTTGCTAGTATTTTCTTGAGGATTTCTGCATCCATATTGATCAGTGATATTGGTCTATAATTTTCTTTTTTCTTTTTTCTTTTTTTTTTTTTTCGGTACGCAGGCCTCTCGCTGTTGTGGCCTCTCCTGTTGCGGAGCACAGGCTCCAGACGTGCAGGCTCAGCGGCCATGGCTCATGGGCCTAGCTGCTCTGTGGCATGTGGGATCTTCCCGGACTGGGGCATGAACCCATGTCCCCTGCATTGGCAGGTGGACTCTCAACCACTCTGCCACCAGGGAAGCACTATAATTTTCTTTTTTTGTAGTATCTTTGTCTGATTTTGGTATCGGGATGATGGTGGCCTCATAGAATGAGTTTGGGACTGTTCCTTCCTCCACAATTTTTTGGAAGAGTTTGAGATGGATGGGTGTTAGCTCTTAACTAAATGTTTGATAGAATTCACCTGTGAAGTCATCTGGTCTTGGGCTTTTGTTTGTTGGAAGATTTTTAATCACAGTTTCAATTTCATTACTTGTGATTGGTCTGTTCATATTATCTATTTCTTCCTGGTTAGCCTTGGAAGGTTATACCTTTCTAAGAATTTGTCCATTTCTTCCAGGTTGTCCATTTTATTGGCATAAAGTTGCTTGTAGTAGTCTCTTAGGATGCTTTGTATTTCTGTGGTGTCTGTTGTAGCTTCTCCATTTTCATTTCTAATTTTATTGATTTGAGTCCTCTCTTTTTCTTGATGAGTCTGGCTAATGGTTTATCAATTTTGTTTATCGCCTCAAAGAACCAGCTTTTAGTTTTATTCATCTTTGGTATTGTTTCTTTGTTTCTATTTCACTTATTTCTGCTCTGATCTTTATGATTTCTTTCCTTCTGCTAATTTTGGGTTTTGTTTGTTCTTCTTTCTCTAGTTCCTTTAGGTGTAAGGTTAGATTGTTTATTTGAGATTTTTCTTGTTACTTGAGGTAGGCTTGTATAGCTAAAAACTTCGCTCTTAGAACTTCTTTTGCTGCATCCCATAGGTTTTGGGCCATAACGTTTTCATTGTCATTTTTCTCTAGGTATTTTTTGATCTTCTCTTTGATTTCTTCAGTGATCTCTTGGTTATTTAGTAACATATTGTTTAGCTTCCATGTGTTTGTATTTTTTACTTCTTTTTCCCTGTAATTCATTTGTAATCTCATAGCGTTGTGGTCAGAAAAGGTGCTTGATATGATTTCAATTTTCTTAAGTATACTGAGGCTTGATTTGTGACCCAAGATGTGATCTATCCTGAAGAACATTCCGTGTGCACTTGAGAAGAAAGTGCAACTTGCTCTTTTTGGATGGAATGTCTTGTTAATATCAATAAAATCTATCTGGTCTATTGTGTCATTTAAAGCTTCTGTTTCTTAGTTATTTTCATTTCAGATGATCTGTCTATTGGTGTAAGTGAGGTGTTAAAGTCCCCCAATATTATTGTGTTACTGTCGATTTCCTCTTTTATAGCTGTTAGCAGTTGCCTTATGTATTGAGGTGCTCCTATGTTGGGTGCCTATATATTTATAATTGTTATATCTTCTTCTTGGATTGATCCCTTGATCAGTATGCAGTGCTCTCCTTGTCTGTTGTAACATTCTTTTAAAGTCTATTTTTTCTGCTATGTGTATTACTACTCCAGCTTTCTTTTGATTTCCATTTGCATGGAATAACTTTTTCTATCCCCTCACTTTCAGTCTGTATGTGACCCTAGGTCTGAAGTGGGTCTCTTGTAGACAGCATATAGCTGGGTCATTTTTTGGTATCCATTCAGCAAGCCTGTGTCTTTTGGTTGGAGCATTTAAGCCATTCACCTCTAAGGTAATTATTGATATGTATGTTCCTATTACCATTTTCTTAATTGTTTTGGGTTTGTTTTTGTAGGTATTTTTCTTCTCTTGTGTTTCCTACTTAGAGAAGTTCCTTTAGCATTTGTTGTAGAGCTGGTTTGGTGGTGCTGAATTCTCTTAGGTACTGCTTGTCTGTAAAGCTTTTGATTTCTCCATCGACTCTGAATGAGATCCTTGCTGGGTAGAGTAATATTGGTTGTAGGTTTTTCCCTTTAATCACTTTAAGTACACCATGCCACTTCCTTCTGGGTTGTAGACTTTCTGCTGAGAAATCAGCTCTTAACCTTATGAGAGTTCCCTAGTATGTTATTTGTTGTTTTTCCCTTGTTGCTTTCAATAATTTCTCTTTGGCCTTAATATTTGCCAATTTGATTATTATGTGTCTTGGTGTGTTTCTCCTTGGGATTATCCTGTATGAGACTGTCTGTGCTTCCTGGACTTGGGTGGCTATTTCCTTTCCCATGTTAGGGAAGTTTTCGACTATAATCTCTTCAAATATTTTCTTGGGTCCTTTCTCTCTCCTCCCTCTGGTACCCCTATAATGCTAATGTTGTGGCATTTAATGTTTTCCCAGAGGTCTCTTAGGCTGCCTTCATTTCTTTTCATTTTATTCTTTTTTCTTTATTCTCTTCCGCAGAAGTGAATTCCACCATTCTGTCTTCCAGGTCACTTATCTGTTCTTTTGCCTCAGTTATTCTGCTATTGATTCCTTCTAGTGTAGTTTTCATTCCAGTTATTGTATTGTTCATCTCTGTTTGTTTCTTCTTTAATTCTTCTAGATCTTTGTTAAACATTTATTGCATCTTCTTGATCTTTGCCTCCATTCTTTTTCCGAGGTCCTGGATCATCTTCACTCTCATTTTTCTGAATTCTTTTTCAGGAAGGTTGCCTATCTCCACTTCATTTAGTTGTTTTTCTGGGGTTTTATATTGTTGCTTCATCTGGTACATAGGCTTCTGCCTTTTCATCTTGTCTATATTTCTGTGAATGTGGTTTTTGTTCCACAGGCTACAGGATTGTAGTTCTTCTTGCTTCTGCTGTCTGCCCTCTGGTGGATGAGGCTATCTAAGAGGCTTGTGCAAGTTTCCTGATGGGAGTGACTGGTGGTTGGTAGAGCTGGCTGTTGCTCTGGTGAGCAGAGCTCAGTAAAACTTTAGTCTGCTTGACTGCTGATGGGTGGGGCTGGGCTCCCTCCCTGTTGGTTGTTTGGCCTGAAGCGACCCAGCACTGGAGCTTACCTGGGCTCATTGTTGGAGCTAATGGCTGACTCTGGGAGGGCTCACACCAAGGAGTACTCCCCAGAACTTCTGCGGCCGGTGTCCTTGTCCTCACGGTGAAACACAGCCACCCACACCTCTACAGGAGACCCTCCAACACTAGAAGGTAGGTCTGATTCAGTCTCCTATGGGGTCACTGCTCCTTCCCCTGGGTTCTAATGTGCACACTACTTTGTGTGTGCCCTCCAAGAATGGAGTCTCTGTTTCCCCCAGTGCTGTCAGAGTCCTGCAATCAAATCCCACTAATCTTCAAAGTCTGATTCTCTAGGAATTCCTCCTCCCATTGCCAGATCCCCAGGTTGGGAAGCCTGACGTGGGGCTCAGAACCTTCACTCCAGTGTGTGGACTTCTGTGGTATAAGTGTTCTCCAGTTTGTGAGTCACCCACCCAGCAGTTATGGGATTTGATTTTATTGTGATTGCACCTCTCCTACCATCTCATTGTGGCTTCTTCTTTGTCTTTGGATGCGGGGTATATTTTTTGGTGAGTTCCAGTGTCTTCCTGTAGATGATTGTTCAGCAGTTATTTGTGATTCTGGTGTTCTCACAAGAGGGAGGCGGAAGTTCAATATTTCAAGCATCATAACAAGTAAAGTTGACATACCCAAGTGAGCAGAACAATCTGAGCTTTAATTCTTGGTGTTACATCAAATGACTTAATTTCCCAAGCTCTTACCTTAAAGGATGTATGATGATGGCTATTTTTAAAGTGTATACTTAATCTTTGGGAGAACTTCTCAAATATAACATAAAGTTTTTTATTACAGAGAAATGTTTCTGACTCTCCAGACAGCACAATGACCCCCTCAATCAATGTTTCTATGTGATGATAAAATTGTGCAGTAAGATTTTACTTCCATTGGCCTTTTGGTGCTAGAAGGGCCCTGATAAAGCAAATTTAATACCTTCATTTTCTGGATGAGGGAAAGGAGATTCAGAGAGGTTAGTTGCTTGCCTAACTAAGGCCATCTAGACAGAGGCTGACCATATGACTGATTCATTGTGCAAACTGGAACACTTTTGTGAGTAAAAGGAGGTGCTGTTGGAGGACAAACTGGTGTCAGCCTGGACTGTCCCAGACAAACCAGGGCATGTGATCATCCTATCTAAACACCTCAAAGCTTTGCCTGAAACTCATAGGGAATGAGAAAACGTGCCACCTGCTCGTACCCTTTGCAAGAATGAGTTATTATCTGGGAATGGGAAAGGTGCTACTAGGAGGCCAGGATGGGGGAGTGTACTTCCTTGTATGTGTTCAATCTGATGAGTTTTCCCCACAATTCTAAGCTGGTGTTAGTAGGGGCTTGATTGGTCTGTAGAGGGCCTTTGTGAGTATTAGAAAAAGGTGCAAATCTGCCAAGGACAAACACAGTATCTAGGGGATGGTGTCCTTTGCAAAGATATAGGGAGTTATAACACTCCAGTATATGTCAATATTCCAGAGAATATTAACGCTGACAAGAAATTGGCAATCAGAAAGGGCCTAAGACCCATCTTCTTAGAGTAAGGGATTTGGAACCAACTCAAAATCGCTGATGGAATTTTCAGGAATTTTCCCTCCTACACAGATGCCACTCTGGATTTTTGTTAGATATGGATGGAGGATGGGAAATAATCTAGCATGAGCATTGCTGTTAGTCTCATTAACAAGGAAAATGAGACAAAAGGAGGTTGAATAACTTTTCCAAGGTCACAGGTGATAAGTGACAGAGCCAGGATTAAAACACAGGAATGAACAATGGCAGCAATCTTAACCTCTGCAGTTAACTACTGCTCACATAAGTAGGTCACATCTCCTCACCTGGGGCAGGGAAACCCATCATCCCTAGAGAGGCAGATGCAACAGGGAGGAAATGTATCCTCCACGAGGACTTTATGGAAACAGTAGCTGTTCTGGGGTGGCCATGTGGGTCCACCACAATGAGTCTTTCCTGAAGTAGAGAACTATTTGCTTTGAAAAAACTGGTATAGGGAAACTGAGTCCTGATGCAGGAATCTGGTCCCTGGGCCTCTCCCTTCTTCTGGTTTGCAAAGTGTTGGTTTTTTAAAAAAATAAATTTATTTTATTTTATTTTATTTATTTTTGGCTGCATTGTGTCTTCATTGTTGCATGAGGGCTTTCTCTATTTGCAGCGAGTGAGGGCTACTCTTCGTTGCGGTGCACAGGCTTCTCATTGCAGTGGCTTCTCTTGCTGCGGAGCATGGGCTCTATGTGTGCGGGCTTCAGTAGTTGTAGCACTCGAGCTCAGTAGTTATGGCTCACGTGCTCTAGAGTGCAGGATCAGTAATTGTGCTGCATGGGCTTAGTTGCTTTGCCGCATGTGGGATCTTCCCAGAACAGGATTTGAACCCGTGTCCCCTGCGTTGGCAGGTAGATTCTTTTTTTTTTTTTTTAACATCTTTATTGGAGTATAATTGCTTTACAATGGTGTGTTAGTTTCTGCTTTAAAACAAAGTGAATCAGTTATACATATACATATGTACCCATATCTCTTCCCTCTTGCATCTCGCTCCCTCCCACCCTTCTAGGTGGTCACAAAGCACTGAGCTGATCTCCCTGTGCTATGTGGCTGCTTCCCACTAGCTATCCATTTTACGTTTGGTAGTGTATATATGTCCATGCCGCTTTCTCACTTTGTCCCAGCTTACTCTGCCCCCTCCCTGTATCCTCAAGTCCATTCTCTAGTAGGTCTGCATCTTTATTCCCGTCTTGACCCTAGGTTCTTCATTAATTTTTTTTTTTTAAGATTCCATATATATGTGTTAGCATATGGTATTTGTTTTTCCCTTTCTCACTTACTTCACTCTGTATGACAGACTCTAGGTCCATCCATCTCACTACAAATAACTCAATTTCATTTCTTTTTATGGCTGAGTAATATTCCACTGTATATATGTGCCACATCTTCTTTATACATTCATCTGTTGACAGACACTTAGGTTGCTTCCATATCCTGGCTACTGTAAATAAAGCTGCAATGAACATTTTGGTATATGACTTTTTTTGAATTATGGTTTTATCAAGGTATATGCCCAATAGTGGTGTTACTGGGTCATATGGTAGTTTTATTTTTAGTTTTTTAAGGAACGTCATACTGTTCTCCATTATGGCTGTATCAATTTACGTTCCCACCAACAGTGCAAGGAGGTTCCCTTTTCTCCACACCCTCTCCAGCATTTATTGTTTGTAGATTTTTTGATGATGGTCACTCTGAATGGTGTGAGATGATATCTCATTGTAGTTTTGATTTGCATTTCTCTAATGATTAAGGATGTTGAGCATTCTTTCATGTTTTTGTTGGCAGTCTGTATATCTTCTTTGTAGAAATGTCTATTTAGGTCTTCTGCCCATTTTTGGATTGGGTTGTTTGTTGTTTTGATATTGAGCTGCATGAGCTGCTTATAAATTTTGGAGATTAATCCTTTGTCAGTTGCTTCATTAGCAAATATTTTCTCCCATTCAGAGAGTTGTCTTTTCGTCTTGTTTATGACTTCCTTTGCTGTGCAAAAGCTTTTAAGTTTCATTAGGTCTCATTTATTTATTTTTGTTTTTATTTGCATTTCTCTAGGAGGTGGGTCAAAAATTATCTTGCTGTGATTTATGTCATGGAGTGTTCTGCCTATGTGTTCCTCTAAGAGTTTGATAGTGTCTGACCTTATATTTAGGTCCTTAATCCATTTTGAGTTTATATTTCTGTATGGTGTTAGGGAGTGTTCTAATTTCATTCTTTTACATGTAGCTGTCCAGTTTTCCCAGCATGACTTATTGAAGAGGCTGTCTTTTCTCCACTGTATATTCTTGCCTCTTTTATCAAAGATAAGGTGACCATATGTGCGTGAGATTATCTCTGGGATTTCTATCGTGTTCCATTGATCTATATTTCTGTTTTTGTGCCAGTACCATACTGTCTTGATTATTGTAGCTTTGTAGTATAACCTGAAGTCAGGGAGCCTGATTCCTCCAGCTTCGTTTTTCTTTCTCAAGATTGCTTTGGCTATTCAGGGTCTTTTTGTGTTTCCATACAAATTGTGAATTTTTTTGCTCTAGTTCTGTGAAAGATGCCGTTGGTAGTTTGGTATGGAATGTATTGAATCTGTAGATTGCTTTTGGTAGTAGAGTCTTTATCACAATGTTGATTTTTCCAATCCAAGAACATGGTATATCTCCCTATCTATTTGCATCATCTTTAGTTTCTTTCATCAGTGTCTTATAATTTTCTGCATACAGGTCTTTTGTCTCCTTAGGTAGGTTTATTCCTAGATAATTTATTCTTTTTGTTGCAATGGTAAATAGGAGTGTTTTCTTAATTTCATTTTCAGATTTTTCATCATTAGTGTATAGGAATGCAAGAGATTTCTGTGCATTAACTTTTTATCCTGCTAATTTACCAAATTCATTGATTAGCTCTAGTAGTTTTCTGGTAGCATCTTTAGGATTCTCTATGTAGAGTATCATGTGATCTGCAAACAGTGACAGCTTTACTTCTTCTTTTCTGATTTGGATGCTTTTTATTTCTTTTTCTTCTCTGATTGCTGTGGCTAAAACTTCCAAATCTATGTTGAATAATAGTGGTTAGAGTGGGCAACCTTGTCTTGTTCCTGAGCTTAGTGGAAATGGTTTCAGTTTTTCACCATTGAGGATGATGCTGGTTTTGGGTTTGTCATATATGACCTTTATTATGTTGAGGAAAGTTCCCTCTATTCCTACTGCCTGGAGGGTTTATCATAAATGGGTTGAATTTTGTCAAAAGCTTTTTCTGCATCTATTGAGATGATCATTTGGTTTTTCTCCTTCAATTTGTTAATATGATGTATCACATTGATTGATTTGTGTATTTTGAAGAATGCTTGCATTCCTGGGATAAACCCCACTTGATTTTGTTTTATGATCCTTTTAATGTGCTGTTGGATTCTGTTTGCTAGTATTTTGTTGAGGATTTTGGCATCTATGTTCATCAGTGATATTGGCCTGTAATTTTCTTTCCTTGTGACATCTTTGTCTGGTTTTGGTATCAGGGTGATGGTGGACTCATAGAATGAGTTTCGGAGTGTTCCTCCCTCCGCTATGTTTTGGAAGAGTTTGAGAAGGATAGGTGTTATCTCTTCTCTAAATGTTTGATAGAATTCACCTGTGAATGGAAGGCAGATTCTTAACCACTGTGCCACCAGCGAAGTGCCTGGCAAAGTGATTTAAAACCTCCTGATTAAGCTCATTTTGTCAAATAGTTCCTGTCGGGTTCACTTTCAAGGCTCAATCCAGAAATTCCTAGTTCAGCAAATAGATCCAAAGCAAGAAAATGTATTCACTCAAGCTACCTCTGAGACTAAGGACTATGGTTCCTCATGTTTTGCAGAGGGAAACAGATGTGTTTATATACAAACATATCCACAGATATACAATCTCTTGCTTATCATATTTCAAAGAAGTGAGAGAAAAGATGTAACTGTGCATCTATATGAAACTTCCTGGTTGCTGTCCATCTGAGAGGGGAAGTTGAATAAACCTACAGTTCTCAGCAGGCCACGGTATGATGCTGTGTCATATTTTACATAGCAATTGTGCCACTTGGAGAAATAGGCTCCTGTCTCACTTTACAGTCAGAAAAATTTCAGGCTATTCTTAAGGCTGATGCAGAAGTGTGAAGGGCTAAAAGATCATTTCAGGTAACAGAGAGGGCACTTACGATGAAAGAGAACAGCATGATCAAGAAGCTACTTAGGGGCATAACTAGAGAAGTGACCTGACTTGTCTAAGGTCGTTCAGTGCATAGCTGGAGTAAGAGACCTGGGTTCAAATTCTAGCTCTTCTCCATAACAGCCAAGTGATTGAAGGCAGGTTCTTTGACCTTTCCAACTTTCCTTTCCTCTTTGTAAAATGGTGCTAATGAGTGCTACCTCACAAGAAACTTGTGAGGATTGGATGCAATAAGGCACTGAGCACAATGCTTGGAACATAGTACATGCTCAGTAAATGAAAGCTGATGGTAGTACTAATATTAGTACATTGTATCTTTATGTTTTATCTGCAAGTATTTTGGAGTAGATGAGCTCTAAGTGTTAAGCTGGCTAATAACTGACTTGTACAGCACTTGTACAGCACAACTGCTGTACAAGTCAGTTTTGTACTATAAAAGCAGTATCTCAGAAGTGCCTTTTTTTCTTTTTTGGACTGCACATCACTCTATAGTGTGTATAGAGCTGGCATTATTACCCCTTATCACAGCTTAAAAGGTTAAGGAAGGCTAAGTGACTTGCCTATTTCTGACCTTACTGAGATCACACAGCTAGTAATTGACAGAATAGGATCTTGAAGTCAGATCTGCTAAGTCAAAATGTTGCCCTCTGTCTGGTGGCCCTAGTGTCCATCTCCTAGGCCAATGTCCTTTCCCATGATGTGTTTGTCTCTGCTTCCCTGAAGCCCTCTTTCAGGCCAAGGCAATGACTGCTCTTGGAGACTGCTTCTAACAAGCTGATCCAATGAATTATCATGAAAGCAATCCTAGTCTTACCCTTTTACTGCTGATATAGGGATAGATTTATAGAGGCTGACTCTGGCTGGTATTTGGGAATGGATAATTACCTTCATTTAATATATCTTAGGCTGCTTTGGCTAAATATTAACTGCCCAGAATTCTGCCCTTTCTAACCAATTCTGAGCATGAGCATGCCACAGGCAACTAAGTGGCATAATTCATTTGAGGTGACCATAAATCTAAGATTTCCACTAGAAATGATGCAAAGAATTAATGGAACATGAAATCAAGTAAATGGAATTGAGTACAGTAATTAGTTCATATTTTAATCCTCAGTTCTGTTTATTATCCATTAACTGGTAAGCAATTAAGTTGGCACCATTGAAATGATTAGCTTTGTTTCAGCAAAAGTTTATCGATATGTCAGTGCAAATGAATCTGGTGGTTTTAAATGGCTTTATTTTGAATTGCATAGCAGCATATCCATGGAGCGGCTAGACATCTAATGATTTAATTTTGCAATATTGTTATCTAGATTACTTATATTTAATATTGCTGAGCTGTTCTGGATTGTTATTGGGAAGAGTTTGTGAGAGGACAGATTCAAACTGTAGAAAAGTATGGCTTATATCCTTGGGTTCTTAATGCAATAGTATGATTGCATTTTCCTATTGAGACCAAATGAAGGATCTTTAAGGCATTTCACTTTCTATTTTGGTCTTCCAAACTTTAATTTCCATACTTCTTGGAATTAGGCACTATAAACGTTTTCACATCAGTGGTGTTTTTGTTGGACACTCAAGATTGCTCATGTTTGTGAAATAATCTGTCAATGTCTTTGCCTTTTTGAGGCTGATTGTCTAAATGCCCTTGTGATGGGGTTCTGCTCACTAAGGCAGGAAACCTGAATATCAGACTACACCTGCTCTACTGGGCAACAAAAAACAGATGATGTAAACTGGTCTTTTGAGTGTTGGGATTTGATATAATAATACAATTTTTATTTAGAAAATTTTAAATCCCAAAGTAAGAGTCAGGAAACTTGGGTTCTGGTCCTAATTCTGCCACTGAATCTCGGTGACTCCAGGAAGGTCTCTTGTCCTTCCTGGCTCTAATTTTCCCTTTGTATGTAAGTCAGTGGGAAGAAATGACCTCAGTGGGGTCTCTAACACTGATACTTTAGATGGAGGCTTTGCGCAGACTTCTTTCTAAAAGCAGGTCTGTATCTTGAAGTGGAGATGTGATCTTTGGAGGAAACTCTACAAAAATTTTTTTAATTAAGTTTTTTTTTAAGATCTTATTTTATTATTTATTTCTTTATTATATTTATTTTTGGCTGCGTCTGGTCTTAGTTGTGGCACATGGGATCTTCACTGAGACATGCGGGATCTTTTGATGCGGCGCAGGCTCCTTGTTGCAGTGTGTGGGCTTCTCTCTAGTTGTGTCCTGTGGGCTCCAGGGTGCGTGGGCTCTGTAGTTGTGTCACGCGGGTTTCAGAGCATGTGGGCTCTGTAGTTTGCAGCACGCATGCTCTCTAGTTGAGGACCACAAGTCAGTAGTTGTGGTGAGCAAGCTTATTTGCCCGGCGGCATGTGGGATCTTAGTTCCCTGACCAGGGATCAAACCCGCATCCCCTGCATTGTAAAGCAGATTCTTTACCACTGGAACACAAGTGAAGTCCCGGAAATTCTAGAAATTTTAATGAACATTGATGTGGTCAGATTAGTAGTGAACAAGTCATTTTTTACTTTACATTTTCTTTTCCAATTGACTTTATTCCAGTAGCTTTGGAAATGGATAAAAAAATGTACCGCTAATCATTTCAACTGTACCAGCTTAACTGTTCACCAGTTGCTGGTTCACAGAAGTCTTAGAAGCAGTACCCATCCTCTAACTGCAGTGTCACTGGTTATTAAATAAAAGAAGATCCCATTCAACATTTGTAGAATCATAACAGTGATCATCTCTATGATGACAATTAGGTTCTACTGAACCCTGATCAAGTCCCAGTTAATGACTGTCTTTAATATTTTCTTTGTAATATAACACCTCCTTCCCTGCTTTAGACGGACACCAAGGGGGGAGATAAAAATCAAGTAAAGGAAGATGGTGGCTGTTATAATGCCACCCTGGCAGGACCAGATCAGAGTTACGATACAGGTTGGGATGGAATCAATGGGATAATGAGCTGATCTCAACAATTTGTCTTCAAATGCAATGACTTCTCTCTTAGGCAGCCCCAAAGTGTTCATCTAAAATGGTAATCCAGGAAGCTGCTGACTGGTCTGAGCTGTCCTTTCCCAGAAGAAATTATAAAAATGTACAAAGGGAAAAGTGCGTATCCTTAGATCAGAGTCATCATCTGTTTGCTGCTATCATCATAATCTGCTCTACTACTAGGCTTCTGACCTCTGTTTGCTTTACTTCTTAAAGGTCAGTTTGTTCACTCTGAGTGGGACTGGTTCCTGGATTCCAGAGCTTTGGCTTCTAGTATTGGCAAAGACAAGTTCCCTGATCTGATCCTGGGAGTAATTCCAGGGTTGAAACGAGGAATCTAAATGAATTTTTCTAGCACACCAGTTATCAATTGTTCCATTACTCCTCCCAGGTACACTGAAAATTCACTTACCTTATGTTTGTAAATAATTTGACATTAACACTTAGAACTTCTGTTAATAATGCCATCGACTTTATTAGGTTTGTCATTATGACAACAGAATTTAGTTTATGATATACTGGGCATAATTTAGACTCTGAAAGCTACAGTCTTTTAAATGATATTCATTTACTCATTCAATCTACCAAGTGCCTATCACATGTATGTTATATTAAAAAGCACAACCTACTCTGTAGCTGCAGGGAGTTAACAGTCTGTTTGGGAAGATGGGATCTTCCACTAGATTGAAGGCTCCTTAAAGGCGGGCCCTGCAGCCTACAGGTCTTTGAATTTCCCCACTGGACTAGGGCCCAGAGTAGGTGAACAATGATTATTGTGGGGTTTATGGATAAACATTAGCCTATGGTAAGCAATGTTATGTATCAGAAGACCTGAATTAAATTCAGCCTCAATCACTTATTGTCAGGATGGTCTTGGGCCTTAGTTTCCCCAGGTATAAAGGGGATAATACTAAGGGTAACCTCACTGAGCTGGTGTTTAGTGATTAAATCAGAGAATTTATGTCAATGTGCTTTGGAATTCATTCAAAGTAAAAGCCAAAGTCCATACAAAACCCATGCAAAGGGGTAATGATCTGCAGCAGCTCCCGGCCCTACTCTTCTCTCTCTGACCTCTCACACTTAATCACTTACAGGTGAGCTCCTGGTCTTCCTAGAACACTCAAGCTTTCTCCCACTTCAAAGCTATGGAATTGGTTGTTGCCCATGCCTAGAATGTCCTTTCCCTAGACATCCCTATGGCAAACTCACAAATGTCATGCTCTCAATAAGGTCTACACTGACCACCATATTTACACTTGTAACTCACTACCCCCACTCCTCATCCTCTGATCCCCCTTACTCTGATCTATTTCTTTTCCCATAGCATTTATCATACTCTAACTTACCATAGAAATTTACTCATTTATTATGTTATTTATTATTTGTCTACCCCCACTAGACTTAATTACCTTACAGGTAGGATTTTTACCAATTTAATTCACTGTAGCACATGGTAGGCTCTCAATTAATATTTGTTAACTAAATGAATGAATGAAAGAAAATCACAAAGCATGTAAACTGTGACTGGGTATTAGCAGTGAAATTCCGTAGCCACCTATGGGTGTGACTGAATAAGTTCTGGATTGCACTGCACAGTAATTGATTCGAGTCCGTGCCTTGTCCCTCCAATGGAAATAAACTTCCTCCAAGGTGACACTTAATTGTTCAATCCCTTTCTGTTCTTTACCACATTTAGAATAGGGCTAGGTGAGTACCTCGCCTCAAAGCATACCTCTTTCTCAGAGAAAGCCCAGAACTTCTCTTAGTGGTTACTGTGAACTAAATCACTCTTTCTTTCTCCCAGTTTCTAATGGAATTTGATGCTTTGGACAGCCTTTATTAAAACACTTCAATTTAAATGAGGCTATATATATAATAATCCCCATATAGTAATGAATGCAACACACCCAAAATTCCAGGGAAAAAAGCCTATAAAGTTCCAATTACTAAAACACCAATAGTAGAGTAAGTTATTTATTCAGTGATTGATTGATTAATTCCACAAACATCAATTAAGAAGCACCTACTGTATGTTAGGCACTGTGCTAGTTGCATGATGTAGAAAGATGAATAGCAAAAAGTCTCTGTCATTGAGGGGATTACCAAGATTATTTATTCCTTAATTCAGCAAACATTTATTGACTCTGCTGTCATGTGCCAATGTACAAGGTTCTGGGAATACAGTAATGATCAAGATAAAATTCCTATCAACAAGAAATGTGGTTCCAGAAGTGAGAGTAAACAGTTATAAATCTATAGCAATGGGTAATTTAATCGATTGGGGTCAGCAAAATTTTTCTCTAAAAGGCCAGGTAGTAAATATTTTGGCTTTTGCAAGCCACATGTGGTCTCTGTTGCATATTCTTCTCTTTAAAAAACAATCCTTTAAAAATGTAAACCATCCTTAGCTCCTTGGCTGAATTTGGCCTACAGTCTACAGTTTGTGGACTCCTGTAGTAGATGAATATACAGGATTCTCTGGAAGTCAAAAGGAGGCAGCAACGCTTGACTGGCTGGGAGGAAGGAAGGGGACTTGGAAAGAAAAACCAAGTGGGCTGTGCTGGATATAGGGGGAGGAAGGTGGAGCTAGTAATCAGGGTAGAGGGAACAGCATTCCCATGGCACTCAAGTAGCTCTTCTATGTGTATTAGTCATGTATCTGTTATTTTTGAATATCCCAATTCTCATTCCCCCTCAAATCCCCAATTGTGCCAACGGAGCATCTCTACCAGGAGGTCCCAGCCTCCTGCACGGTGCTAATTAGATTTCTGGAGTACCTCCCTGCAAAACTATTCAGTGCCTCATGGGGCCCTTGTTCTCAGTCATGTGTTCCTCAGCACTTTCATACCCTTGCACACTTCAGGACAATTTGGTGTTAGTTGCTTATTCCTACAAATTTGTGTTACTTTGGTGAAACCAGTCTCTCAGAGATGCAAATAACTGATTCCTTGAAAAGGACAAGGCCTGCAGTTTCTGTTGTTTAGTCTCAGTTGTTTGCGCTGAGATAACTGTTTTCTCTTCTGATTCAGAGCCACTAAAAATACATATATTCTACATGGGACTTTTATTTCCCCTTTTAATTAAACAAATATTATCTACATAGCAACAGCTATGGACTTTTTCCTCCCTCAACTGTGTTTAAACAGAATCAAGATTCAAGAGGCTGAGACTTGAGAAGTTGATGTATTTCTACCCAATCTTCATAGGGAGCAGCAACTGTGTCAGGTCACACAGCTATTCATCCATCCTCTCCTTAATACAATCCAGAGAGAGTTATTTCATAGTTCCCTTTCCAGAACAATCCTCAAGTATAACCCATATTATGTTGTATTATAAACATATGTAAACCTCAATAGACTGTATGCTTCTCTGGGCAGGAGCTGGGTTTTGAGCTCAGCACACAGCAGAAGCACACTAGCCATGTGAAGAGTGGGTAAAATAAACAGGAGAATCTGGCCACAGGTATTCCATGAAGTAGCTGGTGCAATTCTCAGTGTACCCCCTTAACCCTTTGAAGTGAAGAACTTAAGGAAGGTTTTCAAAATGAATACTTCCAATTTCCCCAAATAAGAAAGATTCTTCTTATCTAGACTCACTACTGCAATTTAATCCATGGGCATGATTCTTTTCAAATATTATCTTTTTCCTGGTTAATATATTTTTTTCTTTTCATTAATACCCTACTTTGTATTGGACATCAATCTAACCACTCAGACACGATTAGCAAGCTAAATGTCTTACTTATTAAAAACGGTTAATTTTCCCATCTTAAAAAAATCGAGATGTTTGAATCTCTGAATATGCTCATTTATCACCAATCCCTGACAATGCATCCAGGAGTTCTTGTGTAGGACATGAAAAATTTTTATAAAAACACAGTTGCTGACTGTGTGGTACATCCACACAGCTTTATAAAACAAAGCAAATAATGACCATCAATTACAATAACCTCACTAGACAAGACTGCAATTAATCTACAGCTCTTCAGATAACGACCGCTGCACTGAATCAAGGAAAATGCCCGGCATTAACTGGTTTATCGTGATCAGCAATGATAGATGGGGCAGATGGCAATGTGATTATTCATTGTCAACACAATAAACAAATGCTTTGCAGCCGAAGTGTTTACCTAGGTCCTCTCAGAGGATAGCTCAAAATAGAGAACAAAGGCAGCTCTGAAAATAGCTTAAAATAAAAATAACAGTTAATCTATGGATGAAATATACTTACTTAACTGGGGCTAACCCTTAGTAGAATCTATCTGGAAAATATTTTCCCTAAGGAGATCATGGGTTGAGTAGAGTTTTGGCATTAGAAGGTACAATAAAGCCCATAGCTCACTTGCTTGTTAGGATGAGTCACTTTTATGAAGTCCTCAAATTCCATTCCATGCTTAATAATTCCCGTGATGAGAATTCATTGTTTTCAGAGGCAGACTCATTCCATAGATAGATAACTCTCATTGTTAGAACATATATTTAGCTGACTGCCATCTCTCTGGAATTTTGGACAATTGACCCTAGGTTTTCCTCTCATCCCACATAGAAGATATTAAACTCTTCTTGCTCACTAAAGCCCTTTATTTATTTTTATTAATTAATTATTTTAAAACATCTTTATTGGAGTATAATTGCTTTTCAATGTTGCATTAGTTTCTGCTGTATAATAAAGTGAATCAGCTATATGTATACATATAGCCCCATATCCTCTCCCTCTTGCATCTCCCTCCCACCTTCTCTATCCCACCCCTCTGGGTGGTCACAGAGCATCACCGAGTTGATCTCCCAGGGCTAAATGCAAGCATACCTTGTTCTGTTGCACTTTCTTGTACTGTGCAGATACTGTGTTCTTTACAAATTAAAGTTTTGCAGCCACCCTGCATTGAGCAAGTCTCTTAGTGCCATTTTTCCAATAGCATTTGCTTGCTTGTGTCTGTGTGTCATATTTTGGTAATTCTTGCAATATTTCAAAATTTTCATTATTATTACATTTGTAAAGGTAGTCTGTGATCAGTTCTTTGATGTTACTACTGTGACTCACTGAAGACTCAGATGATGGTTAGCATTTTTTAGCAATAAAGTATTTTTAAATTAAGGTATGCACAATGCTTTTTTAGATATAGTGCTATTGCATACTTACTGTAGTATAGTATAAACATAACTTTGATATGCACTGAATTCACGTGACTTGCTTTATTGTGATATTCGTTTTATTGCAGTGGCCTGGAACCTGCAATATCTTTGAGGTATCTCAAAAATCAATGCCTATCCAACTCTTTCCACATGACATGTTTTGGTGCTTTCAATATTCTGGATTTTTGCACCTAAACTCACACCAGTTTTTAGACCACTCATACTCAGGGGCTCGGAAAGAAATGTGATATATCTGATGTGGTGTACTCAGAGCAAAGTGTAACTATTTGTGCTGAGGCTGAATGTCAATTTTTCCTTGGAGCAGGGGATGTGTGCGTGGCTGCTCTGCTTGGGAAGCTGTTCTCCAAACACCATTAGTCTAGATAGCACCCCAGCTCTGCCATGTCCAGGGGGCAATTACTTCGGGTGCGCCTTTTAAAATTTTGTGCAGGATGGCTTTGTTGATTAAGTCCTCCTTCTTTAGAAAACTGGGATAATTCAGGCAGAACCTGAGCTGAAATTGACACAGTGGTCACTAACCAAAATCTCTCGCAAAAATTTTTACAAATGCACATTCCTGGACCACTTCTCTGCAGACTAATTTAGCTGCTTCCGGAGGATTCAAATGTAAATATTTTGGCAATTTTCCCCAGTTAATTCTAATTCGCAACTCTGTTTAAATGCTTTTTTCATTGAGAACACTTAATAAGGTACTACTGAGGGAGTGCTTCACAAACCTAATATTCATACTCTCCTGGGAGCTTTAAAAATGCAGGTTCTTTGGAGCAGCTGATACCTGTGGTCCGGGGTAGGTCTAGGAAAATTAATACATCAAGATCAAATTGTTATATGTTTCCCTTAAGGGTTTTGGAAGCCCTCATTTACTCCAAAATTGTAGTTTATATACAAGTTACAAAGCACCCTTATTATATATTGAAGAAACAAGCAACTTTAGGAAATTCTACAAGGTAAAGGTTTTAGCCTGGTAACCATCTATATTTTTTCACTCATTCATTTAATAAATTCATTCATAAATTCATTTTTATTCTGAGACAATATTGTGATAGGCACTGGAATTTAATAGTTCAGTAGGGGAGGGACTGAGCGCAGGGAGAGGACTGGGGTTGGCGGCTTGAACATAGCCTGAAGGGGTTAGTGCACCACAGCTAGCCGGGAGGGAGTCCGGGGAAAAGCCTGCACCTGCCGAAGAGGCAAGAGACTTTTTCTTCCCTCTTTGTTTCCTGGTGCGTGAGGAGAAGGGTTTAAGAACGCTGCTTAAAGGAACCCCAGAGACGGGCGCGAGCCGCGGCTGAAAGCGCGGACCCCAGAGACGGGCGCGAGCCGCGGCTGAAAGCGCGGACTCCAGAGACGGGCGCGAGCCGCGGCTGAAAGCGCGGACCCCAGAGACGGGCGCGAGCCGCGGCTGAGGGCGCGGACCCCAGAGACGGGCGCGAGCCGCGGCTGAGGGCGCAGACTCCAGAGACGGGCGCGAGCCGCGGCTGAAAGCGCGGACCCCAGAGACGGGCGCGAGCCGCGGCTGAGGGCGCGGACCCCAGAGACGGGCGCAAGCCGCGGCTGGAGGCGCGGACCCCAGAGGCGGGCGGGAGACGTTGGGGCTGCTGCTGCCGCCACCAAGGGGCCTGTCTGCGAGCGCAGGTCGCTCTCCACTCCCCTCTTCCGCGGAGCCTGTGCAGCCCGCCACTGCCGGGTTCCCGGGATCCGGGGACGACTTCCCCGGGAGAGCGCACGGCGGGCCTCGGGCTGGTGCAGGGTCACGCCGGACTTTGCCGCCGCAGGCCCGCCCCGCATTCCGTGCCCCTCCCTCCCCGCCGGCCTCAGAACGCCAGAACCCCCGAATCAGCGGCTCCTTTAACCCCGTCCTGTCTGAGCAAAAAACAGACGCCCTCCAGCGACCTACACGCAGAGGCAGGGCCGAATCCAAAGCTGAGCCCCTGTGAGCTGTGAGAACAAAGAAGAGAAAGGGAAATCTCTCCCAGCAGCCTCAGAAGCAGCGGATTAAAGCTCCACAATCAACTTGATGTACTCTGCATCTGTGGAATACATGAATAGACAGCCAATCATCCCAAATTAAGGAGGTGGACTTTGGGAGCAAGATCTATGATTTTTTTCCCCATTCCTCTTTTTGTGAATGTGTATGTGTATGCTTCTGTGTGAGACCTTGTCTGTATAGTCTTGCTTCCACCATTTGTCCTAGGGTTCTATCCGTCCATGGTTTTTTCTTAAAATTTTTTTCTTAATAATCAATTTTAATTTTAAGATCGTTATTATACTTTACCTTCTTTCTTTCTTTCTTTCTTTCTTTCTTTCTTTCTTTCTTTCTTTCTTTCTTTCTTTCTTTCTTTCTTTCTTTCTTTCCTTCCTTCCTTCCTTCCCTCCTTTAGACAACGAATCATCCCAAATTGAGGAGGTGGTCTCTGACAGCAAGATTTATGATTTTTCCCCCTTTACCTCTTTTTGTGAGGGTGTATGTGTACGCTTCTGTGTAAGACTTTGTCTGTATAGCTTTGCTTCCAACATTTGTCCTAAGGTTCTATCCGTCCCTTTTTTTTTTCTAATTAAGAATTTTTTAAATTCAATAACTTTATTATACTTTATTTTATTTTTACTGTATCTTCTTTCTTTCTGTTTTTCCTTCTTTCCCTCCTTCCTTCCTTCCTCCCTCCCTCCCTCCCTCCTTTCGTTCCTTCTTGCCTTCTTTCCTTCTTTGCTTCTTTCTTTCTTTCTTCCTTCCTTCCTTCCTTCCCTCCTTCCTTCCCTCCTTTAGACAACGAATCATCCCAAATTGAGGAGGTGGTCTCTGACAGCAAGATTTATGATTTTTCCCCCTTTACCTCTTTTTGTGAGGGTGTATGTGTACGCTTCTGTGTAAGACTTTGTCTGTATAGCTTTGCTTCCAACATTTGTCCTAAGGTTCTACCCGTCCCTTTTTTTTTTTTCTTTCTAATTAAGAATTTTTTAATTCAATAACTTTATTATACTTTATTTTATTTTTACTGTATCTTCTTTCTTTCTGTTTTTCCTTCTTTCCCTCCTTCCTTCCTTCCTCCCTCCCTCCCTCCCTCCTTTCGTTCCTTCTTGCCTTCTTTCCTTCTTTGGTTCTTTCTTTCTTCCTTCCTTCCTTCCCTCCTTTCCTTCTTTCTTTCCTCATACTTCTACTAATTCCCTCTACTTTTTCTCCGTTTTATTCTGAGCCGTGTGGATGAAAGGCTCTTGGTGCTCCAGCCAGGAGTTAGGGCTCTGCCTCTGAGGTAGGAGAGCCAACTTCAGGACACTGGTCCACAAGAGACCTCCCAGCTCCACATAATATCAAACGGCGAAAATCTCCCAGAGACCTCCATCTTAACACCAGCACCCAGCTTCACTCAACGACCAGCAAGCCACAGTGCTGGACAACCTGTGCCAAACAACTAGCAAAACAGGAACACAACCCCACCCATTAGCAGAGAGGCTGCCTAAAATCATAATAAGGCCACAGACACCCCAAAACACACCACCAGACGTGAACCTGCCCACTAGAGAGACAAGATCCAGCCTCATCCACCACAACACAGGCACTAGTCCCCTCCACCAGGAAGCCTACACAACCCACTGAACCAACCTTAGCCACTGGAGACAGACATCAAAAACAGGAGGAACTACGAACCTGCAGCCTGCAAAAAGGAGACCCCAAACACAGTAAGATAAGCAAAATGAGAAAACAGAAAAACACACAGCAGATAAAGGAGCAATATAAAAATGCACCAGACCTAACAAATGAAGAGGAAATAGGCAGTCTACCTGAAAAAGAATTCAGAATAATGATAGTAAGGTTGATCCGAAATCTTGGAGATAGAATGGACAATAGAATGGACAAAATGCAAGAATCAGTTAACAAGGACCTAGAAGAACTAAAGATGAAACAAGCAACGATGAACAACACAATAAATGAAATTAAAAATACTCTAGATGGGATCAATAGCAGAATAACTGAGGCAGAAGAACGGATAAGTGACCTGGAAGATAAAATAGTGGAAATAACTACTGCAGAGCAGAATAAAGAAAAAAGAATGAAAAGAACTGAGGACAGTCTCAGAGACCTCTGGGACAACATTAAACGCACCAACATTCGAATTATAGGGGTTCCAGAAGAAGAAGAGAAAAAGAAAGGGACTGAGAAAATATTTGAAGAGATTATAGTTGAAAACTTCCCTAATATGGGAAAGGAAATAGTTAATCAAGTCCAGGAAGCACAGAGAGTCCCATACAGGATAAATACAAGGAGAAATACACCAAGACACATATTAATCAAACTGTCAAAAATTAAATACAAAGAAAGCATATTAAAAGCAGCAAGGGAAAAACAACAAATAACACATAAGGGAATCCCCATAAGGTTAACAGCTGATCTCTCAGCAGAAACCCTACAAGCCAGAAGGGAGTGGCAGGACATACTGAAAGTGATGAAGGAGAAAAACCTGCAACCAAGACTACTCTACCCAGCAAGGATCTCATTCAGATTTGATGGAGAAATTAAAACCTTTACAGACAAGCAAAAGCTGAGAGAGTTCAGCACCACCAAACCAGCTTTACAACAAATGCTAAAGGATCTTCTCTAGGCAAGAAACACAAGAGAAGGAAAAGACCTATAATAACGAACCCAAAACAATATAGAAAATGGGAATAGGAACATACATATCGATAATTACCTTAAATGTAAATGGACTAAATGCTCCCACCAAAAGACACAGATTAGCTGAATGGATACAAAAACAAGATCCTTACATATGCTGTCTACAAGAGACCCACTTCAGACCTAGAGACACATACAGACTAAAAGTAAGGGGATGGAAAAAGATATTCCATGCAAATGGAAACCAAAAGAAAGCTGGAGTAGCAATTCTCATATCAGACAAAATAGACTTTAAAATAAGGACTATTAAAAGAGATAAAGAAGGACACTACATAATGATCAAGGGATCGATCCAAGAAGAAGATATAACAATTGTAAATATTTATGCACCCAACATAGGAGCACCTCAATACATAAGGCAAATACTAACAGCCATAAAAGGGGAAATCGACAGTAACACATTCATAGTAGGGGACTTAAACACCCCACTTTCACCCAAGGACAGATCATCCAAAATGAAAATAAATAAGGAAACACAAGCTTTAAATGATACATTAAACAAGATGGACTTAATTGATATTTATAGGACACTCCATCCAAAAACAACAGAATACACATTTTTCTCAAGTGCTCATGGAACATTCTCCAGGATAGATCACATCTTGGGTCACAAATCAAGCCTTGGCAAATTTAAGAAAATTGAAATTGTATCAAGTATCTTTTCTGACCACAACGCTATGAGACTAGATATTAATTACAGGAAAAGATCTGTAAAAAATACAAACACATGGAGGCTAAACAATACACTACTTAATAATGAAGTGATCACTGAAGAAATCAAAGAGGAAATAAAAAAATACCTAGAAACAAATGACAATGGAGACACAACGACCCAAAACCTGTGGGATGCAGCAAAAGCAGTTCTAAGGGGGAAGTTTATAGCAATACAAGCCCACCTTAAGAAGCAGGAAACATCTAGAATAAACAACCTAACCTTGCACCTCAAGCAATTAGAGAAAGAAGAACAAAAAAACCCCAAAGCTAGCAGAAGGAAAGAAATCATAAAAATCAGATCAGAAATAAATGAAAAAGAAATGAAGGAAACAATAGCAAAGATCAATAAAACTAAAAGCTGGTTCTTTGAGAAGATAAACAAAATAGATAAACCACTAGCCAGACTCATCAAGAAAAAAAGGGAGAAGACTCAAATCAATAGAATTAGAAATGAAAAAGGAGAGGTAACAACTGACACTGCAGAAATAAAAGAGATCATGAGAGATTACTACAAGCAACTCTATGCCAATAAAATGGACAATCTGGAAGAAATGGACAAATTCTTAGAAATGCACAACCTGCCAAGACTGAATCAGGAAGAAATAGAAAATATGAACAGACCAATCACAAGCACTGAAATTGAAACTGTGATAAAAAATCTTCCAACAAAGAAAAGCCCAGGACCAGATGGCTTCACAGGCGAATTCTATCAAACATTTAGAGAAGAGCTAACACCTATCCTTCTCAAACTCTTCCAAAATATAGCAGAGGGAGGAACACTCCCAAACTCATTCTACGAGGCCACCATCACCTTGATACCAAAACCAGGCAAGGATGTCACAAAGAAAGAAAACTACAGACCAATATCACTGATGAACATAGATGCAAAAATCCTCAACAAAATACTAGCAAACAGAATCCAACAGCACATTAAAAGGATCATACACCATGATCAAGTGGGGTTTATTCCAGGAATGCAAGGATTCATCAATATACGCAAATCTATCAATGTGATAAACCATATTAACAAATTGAAGGAGAAAAACCATATGATCATCTCAATAGATGCAGAGAAAGCTTTTGACAAAATTCAACACCCATTTATGATAAAAACCCTGCAGAAAGTAGGCATAGAGGGAACTTTCCTCAACATAATAAAGGCCATATACGACAAGCCCACAGCAAACATCATCCTCAATGGTGAAAAACTGAAAGCATTTCCACTAAGATCAGGAACAAGACAAGGGTGCCCACTCTCACCACTCTTATTCAACATAGTTTTGGAAGTTTTAGCCACAGCAATCAGAGAAGAGAAGGAAATAAAAGGAATCCAAATCGGAAAAGAAGAAGTAAAGCTGTCACTGTTTGCAGATGACATGATCCTATACATAGAGAATCCTAAAGATGCTACCAGAAAACTACTAGAGCTAATCAATGAATTTGGTAAAGTAGCAGGATACAAAATTAATGCACAGAAATCTCTGGCATTCCTATATACTAATGATGAAAAATCTGAAAGTGAAATCAAGAAAACACTCCCATTTACCATTGCAACAAAAAGAATAAAATATCTAGGAATAAACCTACCTAAGGAGACAAAAGACCTGTATGCAGAAAACTATAAGACACTGATGAAAGAAATTAAAGATGATACAAATAGATGGAGACATATACCATGTTCTTGGATTGGAAGAATCAACATTGTGAAAATGACTCTACTACCCAAAGCAATCTATAGATTCAATGCAATCCCTATCAAACTACCACTGGCATTTTTCACAGAACTAGAACAAAAAATTTCGCAATTTGTATGGAAACACAAAAGACCCCGAATAGCCAAAGCAATCTTGAGAACAAAAAAAGGAACTGGAGGAATCAGGCTCCCTGACTTCAGACTATACTACAAAGCTACAGTTATCAAGACGGTATGGTACTGGCACAAAAACAGAAAGATAGATCAATGGAACAGGATAGAAAGCCCAGAGATAAACCCATGCACATATGGACACCTTATCTTTGATAAAGGTGGCAGGAATGTACAGTGGAAAAAGGACAGCCTCTTCAATAAGTGGTGCTGGGAAAACTGGACAGGTACATGTAAAAGAATGAAATTAGAACACTCCCTAACACCATACACAAAAATAAGCTCAAAATGGATTAAAGACCTAAATTTAAGGCCAGAAACTATCAAACTCTTAGAGGAAAACATAGGCAGAACACTCTATGACATAAATCACAGCAAGATTCTTTCTGACCCACCCCCTAGAGTAATGCAAATAAAAACAAAAATAAACAAATGGGACCTAATGAAACTTCAAAGCTTTTGCACAGCAAAGGAAACCATAAACAAGACCAAAAGACAACCCTCAGAATGGGAGAAAATATTTGCAAATGAAGCAACCGACAAAGGATTAATCTCCAAAATTTACAAGCAGCTCATGCAGCTCAACAACAAAAAAACAAACAACCCAATCCAAAAATGGGCAGAAGACCTAAATAGACATTTCTCCAAAGAAGATATACAGACTGCCAACAAACACATGAAAGAATGCTCAACATCATTAATCATTAGAGAAATGCAAATCAAAACTACAATGAGATATCATCTCACACCAGTCAGAATGGCCATCATCAAAAAATCTAGAAACAATAAATGCTGGAGAGGGTGTGGAGAAAAGGGAACCCTCTTGCACTGCTGGTGGGAATGTGAATTGGTTCAGCCACTATGGAGAACAGTATGGAGGTTCCTTAAAAAACTACAAATAGAACTACCATATGACCCAGCAATCCCACTACTGGGCATATACCCTGAGAAAACCGAAATTCAAAAAGAGTCATGTACCAAAATGTTCATCGCAGCTCTATTTACAATAGCCCGGAGATGGAAACAACCTAAGTGCCCATCATCGGATGAATGGATAAAGAAGATGTGGCACATATATACAATGGAATATTACTCAGCCATAAAAAGAAACGAAATTGAGCTATTTGTAATGAGGTGGATAGACCTAGAGTCTGTCATACACAGTGAAGTAAGTCAGAAAGAAAAAGACAAATACAGTATGCTAACACATATATATGGAATTTAAGAAAAAAAAAATGTCATGAAGAACCTAGGGGTAAGGCAGGAATAAAGACGCAGACCTCCTAGAGAACGGACTTGAGGTTATGGGGAGGGGGAAGGGTGAGCTGTGACGGGGTGAGAGAGAGTCATGGACATATACACACTAACAAACGTAGTAAGGTAGATAGCTAGTGGGAAGCAGCCGCATGGCACAGGGATATTGGCTCGGTGCTTTGTGACAGCCTGGAGGGGTGGGATAGGGAGGGTGGGAGGGAGGGAGACGCAAGAGGGAAGAGATATGGGAACATATGTATATGTATAACTGATTCACTTTGTTATAAAGCAGAAACTAACACACCATTGTAAAGTAATTATACCCCAATAAAGATGTTAAAAAAAAAAAATAGTTCAGTAGGGGAGAAAAACAAAGAAATGACAGCAAATAAACGTCAGTCAACAAAGAAAATGAATACAAATCTTAAAATAACGTATTTAAAAAGGAAGAGTTTATCTAATTTTAAATAGTCTCTAATTCAGACTGGCAGTCCCCCAGTCATTCTCAGTTCATGAGTTTTTGCCCTGCTTTCATCATATTCCCTGCTAAATGTTAGTTCAGGATCTGTAACTCTTCAGAATTTCCCATTACATTCTCATGTCCCTTTGGCAGACATCCCTAATCATCCCTAGCTTTTTTTCCCTACAGGTTCAGGAAGGAGACTCATATGCCTGCTCAACCCGGTCCTCTATGCAGCCATTACTAATAGACCACAGATGAAATCCACGTGCAGCTTCCCCCATGCACAGTGCCTTGACACACCTTGGCGACTTTGCTGTTCCTCATTTCCAGCTTTATCTTTGTTGTCTATCAACTATTGAGTACTTCTAGTGATCCTTACATCTTTAATCCCACTTAATTTTCAAAACAACCTGGAGAGGTATATAAACTCAGCCTTAGAAGGATCAAGTAACCATCTCAAGGTCACACAGTTACTGTGTATCACAGCAGGAGGTACAAACTCAGGTTCTTTGATGCCAAAGCTGATGTTCTGAAACTTGTTCTGCATTGCTTCTCTTCTCAGCCCAGTTCAAAGGGCATCTCCTCTGTGAAACTTCTCCTGCACGCTTCAAGGAAAATTTGTCACTTCTTCCTTAGAGTTGGCCAAGGCCTTTGTACACCTCCATTACAGCATGACATTATACTTTAATGATTTGAATATAGTATTCTTTGAGCTCCTCTGTGGTAAGAACTATGTCTTTATATATATATATATATATATATATATATATATATATATATATATATATATATATATATATCCGTATCCCTGGTAACTAGCACAGTGCCTAGGTAGGTTCTCAGTTGATGCATTTTGAATGATCATTAAAATCTGGCCACTGGACTCATTCAGCTGTGGATCTCTTTCTCAGTGTGTGGCCTTACTATATTAAAAACAATGCCACGTTTAAACATGATCTTGATTAAAAATGTTAAAAAGACCAAGCCAATAGTGAAATACATACTTCTGTTATTTGAAGACCTTCTTGACATCAGTTATTGAGGACTCTTAAACAGAAACCTAGTTACAAGATATTTAGCATATAAGGACACCTGACCTTTAGTTGATAACCACCCTCAAGTATAAGGGAGGTAAAAGAGGTCAAATTAACTACACCCTGCTTATCAAGTGTCATATGTCATAGCACACATGATATTTGTTTAAATTGTGGCTCTTGTCCTATAACTGAAGGTGTGGTTTGGCTCACTGATGTGGCCTGAGTTCTGTCTGGGCTGATGATAGACACAGTGACACTCACCATTAATGGCGGCACATTCTGCAGAAACTCAGACTATTTAGTTCCCTGACATTTATTTCGCTATACGTAATAGTTTTGTGCAAATAAGACCCATTCTGCCAGAAAGGAGAATTATGGAATCTATGCAAACATATGTGACATATAGGGGGCTGATTGCATAGATTGCATAGATAGGTGTAAATGAAGATGTACATGTAAGGTGAGGGTTTAGGATTGAAATAATGATCTGGCGATATCTTAGGGCATTAGTCACAAGAGAGCTGTCTCTCAATGTCTCAGGAGGAAATATCAAGTTTCACTGTGGTCTTCCCTGGAAAACACTGGAAGCTCATTATAAACTTCTATGTCAACTTGCAAAAGACAGATGGAGAAAGTAGGCACAGACCTTCTTATTTCATAGATACAAGAGCAGTCTTTCCATCTGTCATCACACCTTGGATATAAATAAGCACCAAATCTTATTAATTGGCACTTACCCGTAGTACTTCAATAACCTCACATACCTCCCCAGAGAAGGCTTGTCCGTTGAGGAGGTGCTCTGATCCTTGGCTATCCTCACTACCAAAGTGTAGCCGGACCTCCTCCAGCCGGTGGCTGTATGTCATGGGCCCTCCTGATACGTTGACCAAGTGCTCCTTGTCCAGGCGCAGGGACACATGTCTTCCAGTGTTGTACATGGTCCCACTGACCTGCAAGGCAATGAGCAACAGGTCAAACAAGACTCTCCTCCTTCCTTTTCTCACAATTTCTCACTCAACCCAGCATGGTGCTTAGACCAATGCCTTTTGCTTCCTTTTGATAGGAAGACACTAGGCTAATTCCACATGTGGAGTAGGGAGTGACAGCCTCCCCAGAGAGCACTTTTGCCCTACCTGGCATCTATGGTACTTTCTGTGAGTCATAAGCCACATTATCATTTAGGAATCTGAGGTAGGAACTCAAAGGAAACCTCATCAACTGTGACTAATATTTTGGACATTGCACTTATAAAGAATTAACTTGTCTTCTTACCATAAATATTTGGAAAGTAAAGATGCTGCAAAAGTTAAAATCTCAGGTGTGAGAAATTGGAGAGAGCAGTTAGTAAGTATGAGATGCTACAAAGGCCAAAAGAGAGAGAAGTAAGCTAAAATGAGTGAATAGGAACAAACCTTAGGGGGAGACTGAGGCTTAGGTTTGTAGTCTCAAGCATTCAGTATGGTGTGTCTTGGTTTAGGTCCTTCTCTAACTGCTGCAACCAGACACTGCAAAGAGTCAGAGCTCTGATACTTTCTTGCAGTTTGTGGCCTCAGTGCTAAGCTAAAGAGATTCATATAAGCTTCCCATTTCACAGACTTCCTATTCCATCTTGCTTCAGCCCCTGCCCGCTGAACCTTACTGCTTGGGGTTTCTTTCCCTCCTTTTCTCTTGAACTTGATGCTCAGCTTCATTTTGTTGATTACGACCATAGCACTTCTCAACATTTGATTCTAGAACACTGATTCCTACCTGTGAGTCTATTGTCTTAGTCTTCTGTGTTGACTTAGCTCTAGGAGCAGATTGAAAACTTAAGGGAGACTTTGAATGGGTCTAGATGGAATGCTTCTGGGCTATGGGTTGCTGAGCTACTTGGATTTTCTACCTGCTTACTCTGACTCCTTTGGGTCCAGCCCTAGGGATCCTTTAAGGCAGTGGTCCCCAAAATTTTGGCACCAGGGACAGGTTTCATGGAAGACAATTTTTCCCACGGACTGGGGGGTGAATGTTTCAGGATGATTCAAGTGCATTACATTTATCATGCAGTTTATTTTTATTATTATTACATTGTAATATATAATGAAATAATTATACAACTAACCATAATGCAGAATCAGTGGGAGTCCTGAGCTTGTTTTCACTTACCACTCACAGATAGGGTTTTGATATGAGTCTCCAAGCAATTGATTTATTATGGTTCCTGTTCAATCAAACCTCTACTAATGACAATCTGTATTTGCAACCACTCCCCAGAGCTAGCATCACTGCCTCAGTTCTACCTCAGATCATCAGGCATTAGATTCTCATAAGGAGTGCACAACCTAGATCCCTCACATGTGCAGTTCACAGTAGGGTTTGCACTCCTATGAGAATCAAATGCAGTGCTGATCTGACAGGAGGCAGAGCTCAGGTAATGTTCAAATACCAAAATACTCCACTGACTCACTATAGCACCATCTTGCTATAAGGTAGAGCCCATGTGCTGCTGTTGGCCATGGTCTGTGAGGGGACATGACCAGTGAAACAGTGAAAAGCTTATGTAAGATTCTCCAGTCTCTTTCTTCCCCTGCTTCATCAATCAAGGGGCAATGTGGAAAGTTGTAAATGTGGTATAGCTACAAGATGGAGGCTGTGTCAGCCTGAGTCGCTGGCAGATTATGTGCAGATTGCAAAAATGGCTAGAATTCTTCCACTCCTTGTAACTACACTACTTACAATGTGACCTTGTAGCTGTTCCCATCAAGATAGGGCCATCTGTTTCTCCACCCCTTGAATCTGTACTGGCCTTGTCACTTGCTTTGGCCAATAGCACGTAGTGGATACAACATACTTATTCTGAGAGTAGGCCTCTAGAGGACTTGCACGTGTCCTTACTCCTTTTTGGAAACTCGAGACCACCATGCAAACAAGCCTGGGCTAGCCTGCTGGAGGATGATCCAGAGTGAGGAGAACTATCCCAGGAGAAGCCATCCTAGGCTGGCCATTCCACGACTGATCCACCAGTTGACTGTCTTAGTCTGGCCTGGGCCAGAAGAATTTTCCACAGACCATAGCTTCCCATATACTGGGGAGCTAAAAATTTGGTTGTTTTCAGTCCCTAAGCTTTGAGATAGTTTGTTATAGAGCAAAAACTAACTGATATACACTAAGTCAATCATCTTCTCTGTCATGTGACTCTGGAACTATCAACAGAAGCTCTGGACAGTCTTTGTTGAGTAGCTGAACTAGAAAGTCACTTGGGGCTCAGACAGTCAGTCTGCTAATCAGCTGGAAAGTCATACCAGAATAAGAGAAGAAAGCAGCAGATATGCCAAGAGTGACAGAGGAAACCATGCAGAGATAGAATTAGAGAGAATATCAACTTCACCTTCAGAAACCCTTTGTATCTCTTTGTTCCAGTTCCTTCATGAGGCCTGGGCTGTACTTTCTCTGATACTTTACATCTTACAAAGGGATTTATTTTTTTCTTAAATTATCTATTCCTTGCAACCAAATGATCCCTATCAAAGACTCTATGTCTGTTCTCCAGTCTCAAATAAATGTATATTCAGTCAGTATGACATAATGAGAGTTTGTTTTCTTTTCTTGTCCCAATTTATGACTTTCTTTGCAGTAAAATGATAGAGATAGATTTGTGTTTGACACTGCATTCATCTTTAAGCAAAATTTATTTTTTCTAATTATTAAGATAATATACAGGTATTATACATGGGTAGGAAGACAGAGAACAGCTCAATGAAATAAAAATTAGCCAAAATTCTACAGTAAACCAATAATCACCACTAATATTTTGGTGTATAACTTTTCACACTCATAACCGTATATATCTATATTTTAATGGGATCATTTTATATGTGTGATAATAAATGCTTTTCACATACAAGGGTATATGATTTTATATATATTATATATAATAATTTAATATATATAAATTTATATATTTAATATATTATACACAACACACATATAATATATTTAATATATTTGTTACATATTTATACATTAATATATATATAGTACATATATATTATTTTTAGTCACATGAATATTTCTAGGTTATTAACTGTTCTTTTGCAATATCACTTTGAAATAGCTTCATAATATTCCACTGTAAACATATATGACTTATTATTGAATCTTTATAGCCCTTTCACTTTTTCACTATTGTTAAAAAATATTGCAATGAGATATAGAGAGCAAACTAGTGGTTACCAGTGGGGAGTGGGAAGGAGGGAGGAGCAATTTAGGCGTAGTAGAAAAAAAGGGTTAACATGGGATTATATTAAATCATCTTTGTGAAACTTTTGAAAATTGTAAAGCACTACACAATTTAAAGAATCTTTCACTCAATTAAAAAAAATACTGCAATGAACATCGTTATGGATAAACATTTTTACTAGTGCAGATATTTCATTAGGCAAACTCTGGGTCAGACTGTGTATACATTATTACAGTGCTTATTATCTAATGCAAAATCCATTTGCTGTGGAGTGTAGATCCCACAGAGCAGGGCTGGATCTCAAATTCTCTTCAAATTGCATTAATTCAACAAGCAACATCCATGGGCCCCTATAGTATGCAAGGCTGCATAACAGGAGCTGCTTCAAATTCTTATAGGATATGTGCTCTGTTCCAATGAGCAAGTATATCAGGCTTCCCCGTACTTCTAAAAATCCTCTCAATGTGTCTGTCTAATGTTCCTAAGAAAATTGTTGCCCATTGAAGCAAGGCAGGGACCATGTCCTATGCTTGTTTGCATTTCCCCAGTAATTAACACAATGGCACACAGTAGAGAGAAGAATAAAGGACTCTTGAGTCAAAAGATTCCCAGTCTGCCTCTTGGTGACCTTGAGTAGTTCAGTTAATTACCTGAAGCCTCAGTTTTCTTAACTGTAAAATAGAGATAAGACAATTTCCCCTATGAAAATGAGGAATAAAAAACTATAAGGCTTATAGAGAATGAATATGAGAATGATAGAGATAAATCCCTCCTTATCAGTAATTACTTATTGATTCCACTTACATGAAGTCCTAGAGTAGTCAAAATCATAAAGATAGAAAGTAGAATGGTAGCTGCCAGCGGTGGGGTGCAGAGAGGAATGGGAGTTATTGTTTAATGGGCATAGAGTTACAGTTTTGCAAGATGAAAAAAATTCTGGAGATGGACGGTGGTTGTACTTAATACTGCTGAACTGTTTAAGTAAAAATGGTTAAGATGTGTACTTTACACACGTAAAAATTGGAAAAAATTCCCTCATGAGTTTGTTGTGAGAATTAATACATTTAATGGTCAAACATTTTCATTCTTTTCCTTCATTTACTTTTGAAAATGGGTGCCTAGCTGACCTTGCAGGACCTGTGTTGATCTTACCCACTTCCCATAGCCCAGTGGAATATAGTGTTGCTTTCTAAAAGTCACAATGAAGAACTTGTACCGACTTCTGCATTGTGATGATTCACTTGTCTCTCATTTTGGATTTTAAAGCTCCAGTTGTGGGAAGCATCCAAGATCATTTTGAAGGCCATGAAGCAAACATGAAACCAGGGTAATCAGGAATAAACCAGTGCTTTCTAGTTCTTCCACTCCATACTTCCATACTCCTTCTACTTCCATGGCTCTATCTTCATTCATTCATCTGACTGTGTGCTAGGAGCTGAGGATAGTGTGGTGAGTAAAACCAGGCATGGTCCCTGCCCTCATGGAGCTTACAATCTCCATTATGAAGACAACAGAGTGGGAGAAGGAAGTTATGGGGAATCCATATGAAATTCTACCATTTGCGTATGTGTTCTCACAATTAGAGGCAATACACCTATTCCCCCACCCTTCCCCCAGACATTGAAATAACATTAATTTATATTAATCAAAAAAAAGCTGTGTAACCAGGGTATGGTTTGTTGCACTTTAATTTTTTTTAAAAAGGGCTTGACAGTATTATGTATGATATCTGATGGTACACCTGCACTGAAGTAATTAACACTGCAGCAGCGTCATTTTACCTGTAATGCTAATTACAGTGTTTCCAATGAATTACTTTGGTGTGCAGCATGTTGGAAAAAGTTGTATTATGTAGACCAGGAAACAGAACTGAATGGAGACGATGAAGCTGCAGGGGATATCCAGGTTGCCTATGGCTGCCTCACACTTGTCCTTTTTGTTTTATTTTAATTCACTACAAAATGAGATGAGAGATACGATGCCCATGTAAGTGGGAGAAGTAAGAGTGGTCTGTGAATGCTCAGTGACTTGTCTAGAATCATACAGCTAGCAGTGGTGGCAAACCCAGGTCTCCTGATTCCAAGTCTAATGATTTTTTTTTCCCATGGAAAATAATTTTGTTCATTGGTTTTCATTTATTTTAACATCTTTATTGGAGTATAATTGTTTTACAATGGTGTGTCAGTTTCTGTTTAATAACAAAGTGAATCAGCTATACATATACATATATCCTCAAATTTCCTCCCTCTTGCTTCTCCCTCCCACCCTCCCTATCCCATCCCTCTAGGTGGTCACAAAGCACTACCGAGCTGATCTCCCTGTGCTATGCAGTTGTTTCCCATTAGCTATCTATTTTACATTTGGTAGTATATATAAGCCCATGCCACTCTCTCACTTTGTCCCAACTTACCCATCACCCTCCCTGTGTCTTCAAGTCAATTCTCTATTTATTCCTTCCTGCCTCTAGGTTCTTCATAACTATTTTTTTTTTCTTTTTAAGATTCCATATATATGTGTTAGGATACAGTATTTGTTTTTCTCTTTCTGACTTACTTCACTCTGTATGACAGATTCTGGGTCCATCCACCTCACTAAAAATAACTCAATTTCATTTCTTTTTATGGCTAAGTAATATTCCATTGTATATATGTGACACATTTTCTTTATCCATTCATCTGTCGATGGACACTTAGGTTGTTTCCATGTCCTGGCTATTGTAAATAGAGCTGCAAAGAACATTTTGCTACATGACTCTTTTTGAATTATGGTTTTCTCAGGGTATATGCCCAGTAGTGGGATTGCTGGGTCATAAGGTAGTTTTATTTTTAGTTTTTTAAGGAACCATCATACTGTTCTCCAGAGTGGCTGCATCAATTTACATTCCCACCAACAGTGCAAAAAGGTTCCCTCTTCTCCACACCCTCTGAAGCAATTATTGTTTGTAGATTTTTTGATGATGGCCATTCTGACAGGTGAGAGGTGATACCTCATTGTAGTTTTCATTTGCATTTCTCAAATGATTAGTGATGTTGAGCAATCCTCCATGTGTTTGTTGGCAATCTATATATCTTCTTTAGAGAAATGTCTGTTTAGGTCTGCTGCCCATTTTTCGATTGGGTTGTTTTTTTTTTTTGATATTGAGTTTTATGAACTGCTTGTAAATTTGGAGATTAATCCTTTGTCCATTGCTTCATTTGCAAATATTTTCTCCCATTCGGAGGGTTGTCTTTTCATCTTGTTTATGATTTCCTTTGCTGTGCAAAAGCTTTTAATTTTCATTAGGTCCCATTTGTTTATTTTTGTTTTTATTTCCATTTCTCTAGGAGGTGGGTCAAAAAGGACATTGCTGTGATTTATGTCATAGAGAGTTCTGCCTATACTTTCCTCTAAGAGTTTGATAGTGTCTGGTATTACATTCAGGTCTTTAATCCATTTTGAGTTTATTTTTGTGTATGGTGTTAGGGAATGTTCTAATTTCATTCTTTTACATGTAGCTGTCCAGATTTCCTAGCACCACTTATTGAAGAGGCTGTCTTTTCTCAACTGTATATTCTTGCCTCCTTTATCAAAAATAAGGGGACCATATGTGCATGGGTTTATGTCTGGGCTTTCTATCCTGTTCCATTGATCTATATTCCTGTTTTTGTGCAAGTACCATACTGTCTTGATTACTGTAGCTTTGTAATATAGTCTGAGGTCAGGGAGCCTGTTTCCTCTGGCTCCATTTTTCTTTCTCAAGATTTCTTTGGCTATTTGGGGTCTTTTGTGTTTCCATACAAATTGTGAGATTTTTGTTCTAGTTCTGTGAAAAATGCCAGTGGTATATAGATAGGGATTGCATTGAATTTGTAGATTGCTTTCGATAGTAGAGTCATTTTGAAAATGTTGATTCTTCCAATCCAAGAACACAGTATATCTCTCCATCAGTTTGTATCATCTTTAATTTCATTCATCAGTGTCTTATAATTTTCTGCATACAGGTCTTTTGTCTCCTTAGGTAGGTTTATTCCTAGGTATTTTATTCTTTCTGTTGGAATGGTAAATGTGAGTGTTTCCTTAATTTCTCTTTCAGATTTTTCATCATTAGTGTATACAAATGCAAGAGATTTCTATGCATTAATTTTGTATCCTGCTATTTTACCAAATTCATTGATTAGCTCTAGTAGTTTTCTGGTACTATCTTTAGGATTCTCTATGTAGAGTATCATGTCATTTGCAAACAGTGACAGTTTTAATTATTCTTTTCTGATTTGGATTCTTTTATTTCTTATTCTTCTCTGCTTGCTGTGGCTAAAACTTCCAAACTATTGTGAATAATAGTGGTGAGAGTGGGCAACCTTGTCTTGTTCCTTATCTTAGTGGAAATGGTTTCAGTTTTTCGCCATGGAGGACGATGTTGGCTGTGGGTTTGTCATATATGGCCTTTATTATGTTGAGGTAAGTTCCCTCGATGCCTACTATCTGGAGGGTTTTTATCATAATTTGGTGTTGAATTTTGTCAAAAGATTTTTCTTCATCTATTGAGATGATCATATAGTCTTTATCCTTCAATTTGTTTTTATGGTTATCACATTGATTGATTTGCATATATTGAAGTATTCTTGCATTCCTGGGATAAACCCCACTTGATCATGGTGTATGATCCTTTCGGTGTGCTGTTGGATTCTGTTTGCTAGTATTTTGTTGACGATTTTTGCATCTCTGTTCATCAGTGATATTGGCCTGTAGTTTTCTTTCTTTGTTACATCTTTGTCTGGCTTTGGTATCAGGGTGATGGTGGGCTCATAGAATGAGTTTGAGACTGTTCCTCCCTCTGCTATATTTTGGAAGAGTTTGCGAAGGATAGGTGTTAGCTCTTCTCTAAATGTTTGATAGAATTCGCCTGTGAAACCATCTGGTCCTGGACTTTTGTGTGTTGGAAGATTTTTAATCACAGTTCCAATTTCAGTGCTTGGATTGGTCTGTTTATATTTTCTATTTCTTCCTGGTTCAGTCTTGGAATGTTGTGCTTTTCTAAGAAGTTGTCCATTTCTTCCAGGTTGTCCATTTTATTGGCATATAGCTGCTTGTAGTAAACTCTCATGATTCTTTGTATTTCTGCAGTGTCAGTAATTACTTCTCCTTTTTCATTTCTAATTCTATTGATTTGTGTCTTCTCTCTTTTTTTTCTTGATGAGTCTGGCTAATGGTTTATCAATTTTGTTTATCTTCTCAAAGAACCAGATTTTAGTTTTATTGAGCTTTGTTATTTTCTTTTTCATTTATTTTTGATCTAATCTTTATGATTTCTTTCCTTCTGCTAAATTTGGGGTTTTGCTCTTCTTTGTTTTCTAATTGCTTTAGGTGTAAGGTTAGGTGTTTTATTTTAGATTTTTCTTGTTTCTTGAGGAAGGATTGTATTGCTATAAACTTCCCACTTAGAACTGCTTTTGCTGCATCTCATAAGTTTTAGGTCATTGTGTTTTCAATTGTCATTTGTTTCTAGGTATTTTCTGATTTCCTCTTTGATTTCTTTACTGATCTCTTGGTTATTAAGTAGTGTATTTTTTAGCCTCTATGTATTTTTATTTTTTGCAGATGTTTTCCTGTAATTGATATCTAGTCTCAAAGTGTTGTGGTCAGAAAAGACACTTGATACAGTTTCATTTTTTAAAATTTTACGAAGACTTGATTTGTGACCCAAGACATGATCTGTCCTGCAGGATGTTCCATGAGCACTTGAGAAGAAAGCATATTCTGTTGTTTTTGGATGGAATGTCCTATAAATATCAATTAAGTCTACCTTGTTTAATGTATCATTTAAAGATTGTGTTTCCTGGGGTTTCCCTGATGGCACAGTGGTTGAGAGTCTGCCTGCCGATTCAGGGGACACGAGTTTGTGCCCTGGTCTGGGAATATCCCACATGCCGCGGAGTAGCTGGGCCCATGAGCCATGGCTGCTGAGCCTGCGCGTCCAGATCCTGTGCTCCACAATGGGAGAGGCCACAAGAGTGAGAGGCCCGCATAGTGCAAACAAAACAAAACAAAACAAAAACAAAAAAAAAAACAACCAAAAACCTTGTGTTTCCTTATTTATTTTCATTTTGGATGATCTGTCAACTGGTGAACGTGGGGTTTTAAAGTCCCCTACTATGATTTTGTTACTGTAGATTTCCCCTTTTATGGTTGTTAGCATTTGCCTTATGTATTGAGGTGCTCCTATTTTGGGTGCATAAATGTTTATAATTATTATATTTTCTTCTTGGACTGATCCCTTGATCATTATGTAGTGTCCTTCTTTGTCTCTTGTAACAGTCTTTGTTTTAAAGTCTATTTTGTATGGTATGAGAATTGCTACTCCAGCTATCTCTTGATTTCCATTTCCATGGAATATCTTTTTCTATCCCCTCACTTTCAGTCTGTATGTGTCCCTAGGTCTGAAGTGGGTCTCTTGTAGGCAGCATATATATGGGTCTGGTTTTTCTATCCATTCAGCCAGTCTATGTCTTTTGGTTGGAGCATTTAATCCATTTACATTAAAGTGAATTATCAATATGTATGTTCCTATTACCATTTTCTTAATTGTTTTGGGTTTGTTATTGTAGGTCTTTTCCTTCTCTTGTGTTTCTTGCCTAGAGAAGGTCCTTTAGCATTTGTTGTAAAGCTGGTTTGGTGATGCTGAATTCTCTAAGCTTTTGCTTATCTGTAAAGCTTTTAATTTCTCCATCAAATCTGAATGAGATCCTTGCTGGGTAGAGTAATCTTTGTTGTAGGTTTTTCCCTTTCATCACTTTAAATATGGCCTGCCACTCCCTTCTGGCTTGCAGAGTTTCTGCTGAAAGATCAGCTGTTAACCTTATGGCGATTCCTTTTTGTGCTATTTGTTGTTTTTCCCTTGTTGCTTTTAATATTTTTTCTTTGTATTTAATTTTTGATAGTTTGATTAATCTGTGTCTTGGCCTGTTTCTCCTTGGATTTATCCTATAACAGATATGCATTATTACAAACTGGTTCTCCTTCCATAAGATTGACATTTGGAGAACAATTTTAATATTACTGACTTTTTAAATTATATAATATAGAAAAAATATATATATATACTATATAATTACATATATCAACTTGTTACGTGTGGTGTCAACACAACTGGTTAGGAGCTGTTTGAACAAGATGTAGTAAAGAAATCAAATGGTATTTGAAGGTAAATTTGATGGTTAATTTTATGTGTTAACTTGTCTCAGCCATGGTGCCTGGATAATTGACCAAACATTATTTTGGATATTTCTGTGAGGGTAGTTTTGAATGAGATAAACGTTTAATTCAGTGGGCTTTGAATAAAGCAGAGTTCCCCTCATAATATGGGTGGGCCTCATTCAGTCAGTTGTAAATCTGAATAGAACAAAAAGAATGGCCTCTCCAGAGCAAGAAGTAATTCTGCAGTAATTGACCTTAGGACCTGAACTACAGTATCAACTGTTTCTTGGATCTTCAGCCTGCCAGCACATCCTACAGATTACGGATGTGCAGCCTCCATAATCAAATGAGCCAATTCCTTAAATAAATCTCTTTCTACATGTATATACTCATTGTATTAATTCTGTGTCTCTGGAGAACCCTGACTAATATAAGTAATCCCAAGCACTCTGGGGGGTTACTAGGCTATCAACTCATATTTGAAGAAAGCATTGTTAGGTAATCGGTTGTGCAATCAAATAATTCCCAGTGGTTAAAAGTACAGGCTTTAGAGTCAGAGACATGTGGGATCAAGCCCTGGCTCCCTCATTCATGGGATGCTTGCCTCAAGCATGTGACAAAAGCTAAAATTAAGAAAATTGAAATTGTATCAAGTATTTTTTCTGACCACAACACTTTGAGACTAGATATCAATTACAGGAAAATATATGTAAAAAATACAAACACATGGAGGATAAAGAATACACTACTTAATAAACAAGAGATCAGTGAAGAAATCAAAGAGGAAATCAGAAAATTCCTAGAAACAAATGACAATGAAAACACAATGACCCAAAACCTATGGGATGCAGCAAAAGCAGTTCTAAGAGGGAAGTTTATATCAATACAATCCTTCCTCAAGAAACAAGACACATCTAAAATAAAAAACCTAAACTTACACCTAAAGCAATTAGACAATGAAGAACAGAAAAAACCCAAAGTTACCAGAAGGAAAGAAATCATAAAGATCACTGCAGAAATAAATGAAAAATAAATAAAGGAAAGAATAGCAAATATCAATAAAACTAAAAACCATTCTTTGAGAAGATAAACAAAATTGAAAAACCATTAGCCAGACTCATCAAGAAAAAAAGGGAGAAGACTCAAATCAATAGAATTAGAAATGAAAAAGGAGAAGGAACAACTGACACTGCAGAAATATAAAGGATGATGAGAGATTACTACAAGCAACTATATGCCAATAAAATGGAAAACTTGGAAGAAATGGACACAGTCTTAGAAAAGCACAACCATCCAAGACTGAACCAGGAAGAAATAGAAAATATAAACAGACCAATCACAAGCACTGAAATTGAAACTGTAATTGAAAATCTTCCAACAAAAAAAGCCCAGGACCAGATGGCTTCACAGGCGAATTCTATTAAACATTTAGAGAAGAGATAACACCTATCCTTCTCAAATTCTTCCAAATATAGCAGAGGGAGGAACACTCCCAAACTCAATCTATGAGGCCACCATCACCCTGATACCAAAGCCAGACAAAGATGTAACAAAGAAAGAAAACTACAGGCCAATATCACAGATGCAAAAATCCTCAACAAAATACTAGCAAACAGAATCCAACAGCATCTTAAAATGATTATACACCATGATCAAGTGGAATTTATCCCAGGAATCAAAGCATTCTTCAACATATACAAATCAATCAATGTGCTACACCATGTTAACAAATTGAAGGAGAAAAACCATATGATCATCTCAATACGTGCAGAAAAAGTTTTTGACAAAATTCAACACCCACTTATGATAAAAATCCTCAAGACAGTAGGCATGGAGGGAAGGTTCCTCAATGTAGTAAAGGCCATGTATGACAAACCCACAGCCAACATCGTCCTCAATGGTGAAAAACTGAAACCATTTCCACTAAGATCAGGAACAAGACAAGGTTGCCCACTCTCACCACTATTATTCAACATAGTTTTGGAAGTTTTACCCACAGCCATCAGAGAAGAAAAAGAAATAAAAGGAATCCAAATCGGAAAAGAAGAAATAAAGCTGTCACTGTTTGCAGATGACATGATACTATACATAGAGAATCCTAAAGATGCTACCAGAAAACTACTAGAGCTAATCAATGAGTTTGGTAAAGTATCAGGATACAAAATTAATGCACAGAAATCTCTTGCATTCCTATATGCTAATGATGAAAAATCTGAAAATGAAATTAAGAAAACACTCCTATTTACCATTGCAACAAAAAGAATAAATTATCTAGGAATAAACCTACCTAAGGAGACAAAAGACTTGTATGCAGAAAATTATAAGACACTGATGAACAAAATTAAAGATGATACAAATAGATGGAGAGATATACCGTGTTCTTGGATTGGAAGAATCAACATTGTGAAAATTACTCTACTACCCAAAGAAATCTACAGTTCAATGTAATCTGTATCAAACTACCAACGGCATTTTTCACAGAACTAGAACAAAAAAAAAACTCACGATTTTTATGGAAACACACAAGACCCTGAGTAGCCAAAGCAATCTTGAGATAGAAAAATGGAGTTCGAGAAATCAGGGTCCCTGATGTCAGACTATACTACAAAGCTACAGTAATCAAGACAGTATGGTACTGGAACAAAAACAGAAATGTAGATCAATGGAACAGGATAGAAAGCCCAGACATAAACCCAGGCACTTATGGTCACCTTATCTTTGATAAAGGAGGGAAGAATATACAGTGCAGAGAAGACAGCCTCTTCAATAAGTGGTGCTGGGAAAACTGGACATGTACATGTAAAATAATGAAATTACAACACTCCCTAACACCATACACAAAACTAAACTCAAAATAGATTAAAGACCTAAATTTAACGCCAGACACTATCAAACCCTTAGAGGAAAACATAGGCAGAACACTCTATGACATAAATCACAGTAAGATCCTTTCTGACCCACCTCCTAGAGAAATGGAAATAAAAACAAAAATAAACAAATTGTACCAAATGAAACTTAAAAGCTTTTGCACAGCAGAGGAAACCATAAACAAGATGAAAAGACAACCCTCCGAATGGGAGAAAATATTTGCAAATGAAGCAATTGACAAAGGATTAATCTCCAAAATTTACAAGCAGCTCATGCAGCTCAATATCAAAAAAACAAACAACTCAATCCAAAAACGGGCAGAAGATCTAAATAGACATTTCTCCAAAGAAGATATATGGATTGCCAACAAACACATGAAAGAATGCTCAACCTCATTAATCATTAGGGAAATGCAAATCAAAACTACAATGAGATATCATCTCACACCGGTCAGAATGGCCATCATCAAAAAATCTACAAACAATAAATGCTGGAGAGGGTGTGGAGAAAAGAGGACCCTCTTGTACTGCTGTTGGGAATGTAAATTGATACAGCCACTATGGAGAACCCTATGGATGTTCCTTAAAGAACTAAAAGTAGAACTACAATACGACCCAGTAATCCCACTACTGGGCATATACTCTGAGAAAACCATAATTCAAAAAGAGTCATGTACCAAAATGTTCATTGCAGCTCTATTTACAATAGCCAGGACATGGAAGCAACCTAAGTGTCCAACAACAGATGAAAGGATAAAGAAGATGTGGTACATATATACAATGGAAAATTACTCAGCCATAAAAAGAAACAAAATTGAATTATTTGTAGTGAGGTGGATGGACCTAGAGTCTGTCATACAGAGTGAAATAAGTCAGAAAGAGAAAATAGATACTGTATGCTAACACATATATATGGAATTTAAAAAAAATGGTCATGTAGAACCTAGGGGCAAGACGGGAATAAAGATGCAGACCTACTAGAGAATGGACTTGAGGATACAGGGAGGGAGAAGTGTAAGCTGGGACAAAGTGAGAGAGTGGCATGGATATATATACACTACCAAACGTAAAATAAATAGCTAGTGGGAAGCAGCCACATAGCACAGGGAGATCAGCTCGGTGCTTTGTGACCACCTAGAGGGGTGAGATAGGGATGGTGGCAGGGAAGAAGATGCCAGAGGGAAGAGATATGGGGACATATGTATATGTATAACTGATTCACTTTGTATAAAGCAGAAACTAACACACCATTGTAAAGCAATTATACTCCAATAAAGATGTTAAAAAAATAATGTATGTCTGAGTTATAGAGCAATTGTAAAGAAACAATTTAACTTATTTTTTCCATCAAAAGATATATGCACAACAAGGTAGATTTATCCTTGAGTTTGCATGGGGTATCAGATGTGATTCTGGAACAAGTCCCTCAGGTTGTCAAACTTCCTGTTACCAGATTGGGAAAAAAAAAAAAAAAAAAGAGGCGGAGTATCTTTTTTAAAAAGCTCAACTTTTTAGAAAGACTCAATTCACAAAATAAACACATTGACTTTTTTTTTTTTAATGGAGATAACACTTGTAGGGTTGATGTTTATTGTGGACAGCTAAGCTTGAGTAAACCTTACCTTCAGAAATTACAAAAGAGTCAATAAGTAGTTATTTGTTTGGTGTATTACAAAGCTTATGTGACATTTCCATTTCATTCTCTCTCAAGGCAGTCTGACTGAAATCTCTAAATACTCAGAAATAATTCCCCACAGCTTATACAGAAATGTAACACTACAAATGGAGTATCAGACAGGAAACAGAATTTCAACTGTGTAAAAGAGAGAGATGGCTATCTGACGTGCACAAGGCTACTTGCATTCAGTTGGTTGGGAGAGACGGGGTGGAGGGCACCCACAACTTTTGAGGACTTACTATGTGTTAGATGCTGCGTCAATTTATGGATCAGAAAACTAGGTACAGATAGGCTAAAGACTCTACTCAAGGTTATAGGAGAAGCAAGCGAGGGCACTAGCACTCAAAAGAAGACTTTATGACCCAAAACTCATGGTCTTCCCACTGTCTCAGACAACACCTTCAAAGCTACCATAGAGATGCTGCACTCCATTTCTCACTGACTCTGTAAACTTTAGAAATTTGATAATGGTCCAAATTTATTTTTCTATATAAAGCTGGCAGAGGCTCTGCTCTCTCCTAACAGAGGAGTGCTGGCACTCTTGCCTTTAGGGTACAGTCTTCTCTAGCAGATTGTCTTTTACTGTAATTTGAGTGAATACATTGGGCTGATGGCTGTAACCCTAACATCGATGACAGCAGCAGTGACTGTGGTGTGTGCTAGGCCTTGCACTTGTATCTCCACTTAATCCCTACACTGCCCATGTGAGGAAGGCATTATTATCCGTGTTCTACAGAGGAGGAGATGGAGGCTCAAAGGGGTTACATGACTTTAACTAAAGCTGCAGAGTTAGAAATTGGCAGAGCCAGAGTCCAGCCGTGGCCTGTTTGATTCCAAATTCTACAGCTCTTAAAAGAGAATAGGTCAGAAGTTGGCAGAAAGATTGTTTGGGAAATCATTTAGATTATAAGTAGCTTTTGGGATTGGGGACAAACTCTTAAAGCCCAACTATGATTCCCCACAGATATGCCAGACTGGGTTTAATTTGTTTTGCCAGGCCTGGCCTGAATATCCTTGGGGATTTCTAGGCCCCCAGGTGGCAGGTGAAATCCCAGTCCACAACTTGCTGGTTGTTGAGAAATGGATCATACCTGACTATCCTAGTGTTGGCTTAGCAACTGGGTGACCAAGCTCATAATGTTGGCTTAGTGCCTAACAGAATTAGTGAAGAAGGTCCGACAATCATGTCATATAAATTAGGTGTCCTTTCTTGGCAACAGAGGTTTCCTATCATGTGTCTCTGACCGCTCTGCTGAGGTGTGTAATAGGTTTTCTTTGAATGTAATTAGTGAGCCTAAGAGATTTAAGAACACCACTCAGTCGGTTTCCTGCAGAGTAGCTCAAGATGCCAAAGGGCTGATTTGTAAATGCTGAATTCAAGAAGCCAGTAGGCTGCTTGCTCATGTAGGCACTCTGGAGGCATCACTGCAAGAATAAACAATGTGGCAGAAACAACTGGAGTCAAATTATTGGCCTCACTACAGTGTGGCATATACATAAATTGGCAAAATTAGGGTAGTGTGGATTTTAGAGTTAAAAGGACTTCAGAGATAGTCAAGCCCAACATTTTACTCAATAAACCTGGAAACTGGAACACAGGGAGGTTGAGAGACTTATCTAAGATTGTACAAGTGGCAGACTCGAGACTAGAAATCAACTAATTAACTCTGTCTCTTGCTCAGTACAGCACCTCTCCCCTTCCTCTTATTCTTTTGTTTATCCTTTACATTATTTAACACGGAGGCTACACTAGCATACTGACTCAGTTAGAAATGCTGGAGCACTAAGGCTGTGGATACATAAATACCAGAGCCCATAGAAAAATAGAAAAAAATCAGCCTGACATCTGGACATACCATTTACATGATATCATTCATCTGGATATGGAGCTTCTCTCAGTGCTTGCCCAGATGTTTGTGCCATGTAGATTTTAGAGCACTGAGTAGAAATGGAGAGGATTAGATGCTAAGAGGGGAGATGGAAACAAAGGATGTGGAGCGTTAGGAGCAGGTATTTTTGCAACGTAGCTTTGAAAGAAAGAGAAGAGAAATATTTGGAGCTCGTGAGTTGGAGCAGTTAGGCAGGAAGTGACTGAGATGTAGTTAAAAAAGAAAATGGAACTGGACCAGAATGATTGGCTTTGAGTTGCCATAGATGAAGTTGCACAGGAGGGTTGAAATACTTTCAAGATCTCACTCACCACTCTTAACCCTGCAGGGAGGATAGATTCTTCCTTAGGAATGCTAAGTTTACTCATCTCTCTAGCCCATCTATCTGAGTCACTACTCTTCCTATGTGAAGAGACTAGGATTTTGGAGTCAGTATTGAAAAGCCAGATGAAATGATCAAATGTGCTGCTTGTTATTATACTAATCCTATTATTGTTATTAAGATAAAAAAATGAACCTGTGTATGGCAATATTGACTCTTCAAATAACAGATGGTATCTTTCAATTCGAACTCTTCAGGGATGCTAGGCAGCACCACTGCAGCAAAGCATGCATTGAACATGATTGGTGCTGGTGGTAATGACAGGAGGAATTGAGACCTGTGTGAAAAATGTTGCCTGATCTGCAAAGGTGTAGGCTACATAAAGAGAATGTTCTTTATCCTCCATCTCTCTCAAGGATACCATGGGCAGGTGGCTGGCATTAGGCTGGGCATGTTCTTGCCTCACATAGTTGTTGGCACCGAAGCCCTTCTCCGATACCCCAGCATTGCCCAATATCTGACCAGGGAGGGGACAGCAGAGAGAGGTGTTTGGAATGAGTTTTTCCACTATAGCTCTGGTGTGTAGGTTTCCAGGTGTGAGTCCTATATATTAATTGTTTATTGATCCACTGCTGCCAACCAATTATTTCATTAATTTAATATTATTTTAATAATTTAATCTTATGAATAAAATTTAAATTTAATAATTTGCCTCTGTGTCTTCTTACGTGCTTTATGAACATTTAAAATTCTTACACGAAATCTGCAAGGTAGGTGTGATCTTCCCATTTTCCGGATGAGGTAACTAACACACAGAGGGTTATGCAACTTGCTGAGTGTCACATAGCTAGTGAGTTAAAGAGTCAGAGTTTGGATGCAGACTGTCTGATTTCAAATTTTGTCTCTTTCTGCTTCACTGTGCTTCTCCTAACCCTCAGCAAGCAGGCCTCATCTGTATCACTGTGGTTCAGTTTTGGTTTCAGGATTAGTTCTCCAATTCCCTTAGCTGGACTAGAACTCTGCTTTAAATCTTAGCCTGCTAGGCCTTTGAGTGCTCCAGAGTTCTTGCCAAGCCTCTCATTGTTGGTTGTCTGTATCCAACTTTTTGGACTCTCTAATGAGTGACCAATTGGACAGAGTAACCAAAATCAAGGTGGTATTAGCTGATTGACCAGCATTACTGCCCCCACGGAAATATCTGCTTCTCTGCTGCTTTTGTGGGCTGGGAAAACACCTTAATTACCTGTGCCAGCTCAAATCAAGCATAGGCTGAGTACACTCCTATAAATTTAAATATATTTTTGGGGGGGTTGGGAAATAATATAGGCATGTTTTTATTTACCTTTCTTGTTTCCTGCTGTATCCCCAGTACCTGAACAATGCTTGGTTTCTATTTATTACAAAGAAGTGTACAAGATGAAATTCTGAGCACCATATCTGGATGCCGCCCCAGCTCCACCCCCAGACTGACCAGATAGGTCTGAGGTGGGACTCAGGAAATTGCCATCTTCTTTAACCAAGTCTGACATATTCTTTATCCTTTCCGCATCCTCCATGCTGTAAGGACTTGCTTCAATAATTATAAAGATGATAGCATAAAAGCTCTTTCTAAACATATATTGACTCATATTCAGGCCACCTTTTATCCTTAAACTGTGAAAATTCAAGGTTAGTCCACTTTAATTAACATATTAAAACTTGTCTTAGAAAAGTTATTTCTAGCTTAATGTCATTTAATTCAATCCCTGATTCACAAGGCTTTAAGCAAATAATTCTCCATCTCCAGTTATCTTGTCTCCAAAGAGGAAAATGCCTCCTAAGGGGAGCTTGGTGGGACACAATGGCACATAGGCACTAGCAGAGCATGCAGAGCACTTTCTTAACATTCCCCCATGTGGGTGTCCCTGGTCCCACTGGTCAGGTTAGAATCCTTGATGCCAGTTTTTCAAAGAAATTAGAAATAGCAAATGTTTGGAGGATAATTAGAGAATAAGTCCCACTGCTCATTCCTCACGTCACTGTACGCAAGTTAATTAACATTTATCTCTCACCGTGTTCTTGTCCCTATGGACTCTTGTTTATCACAAGCTGCTGCCCTCTAGGCTATACTCAAATGCTCACAGTGGTCAGCAGGCAACATAAATGAGATAGGTGAGGCATGAGACAACAGGGAGTGATGGAAGCAGTGGGGGCGCTGGGGAGCAATGTGTCCTGGTATCTCTGGCAGAGTGTACAAGAAACTGGGGTGATGCTTACTTCTTGGGGAGAAACCAAGAGGAATCAGGAAAAGGAGGGGCAGGGGGTACAAGACTCATTTTTCATCTTGTGCCCTTTGGTATTGTTTGAATTTTAAAAGTAAACAAAATAATTTTTTAAAGTGAAATAAGATACTCTGTGGACAGTCACATCTGATGCTAAATCTTGGCTGTGTTACAATGGTTATGATGTGGGCCCAAGAGCTAGTCTAGAGCAGCTGCCCATAGAAATAGAAAGCAAAGCTATATTTGCAATTTTAAACTTTATAGTAGTTAATGTAAAAAAGTAAGACAGTAAAATTAACTTTAACAACATATTTCATTTAACCCAATGTATCCAAAAGGTTACTTCAACATGCAACCTATACAAAAAGTATTAATGAGATGTTTTACATTACTTTTTCATAATAAGTCTTTGAAATTCAGTATGTATTTTGCACTCTAAGCACATACCAATTCAGACTCACCACATTTCAATTACTCAATAGCCACATATGGTTAGCAGCTACCACATTGGACAGTGTAGCCTAATCAGTCTTCTTTCCCAATCTGTTCTCTCTCATACTCCTGTATTAGGGACTGAGCCAACTGGGCAGCTGCTGGAGATGCTAGACTCTGAGGAGCACTAAACACCCCAGGAACAAATTAGGAGTATAGTATCAGTAACCTGTATCTCTTTCCCATCCATGCACACAGCTCCCTACCTGTTCAGGATTTTCTTTTCTCTTTTCCTCTCCTCTCCTCTTCTTCTTTTTTTTTGTGATTCATATAGTAAATTTTATGGGGCAACCATGCATGAGAGCCTACAAATGACAGTTGCCTAGGTTGGTGTGTAGAATCTACTGACCTTGAAACCCAGTAATGCATGGCCTAGTGCTATTTACTAAGAATATATACTGTCCTATTATCTAAATTATAAATCTTTTAATATTCTTCCTAAGAAGTTGGTTGAATCTGAAAACCATGAAATAAGCTGAGAAGATAAATTACATAAAAGTGGGAATGCTTTTGCTCACAGGTGTATTTGTTGAGAGATCATGGAAGAGTTCCCAAGTGCTGCCATCCCACTGCTTCTTCTCCTCCCAGGATTAGACAGCCTCTGTTTCCAACATGAAGGTCATTTATTCTATATTCATCAAAGCTTTTTGTCTTGTCATTTAACAACTGTGCATTTGAGATTTCATATCAATGCCCAGTTTTCATGTGCTTTGCATTTTTCAGTGGCTCTGCAAGTATAATGAGCATTTCCTGTGCCATGGAAGGAAAACTTAGGGTCTTTGGCTGATGAGTAAATATAATTCACAACGAAATTCAAAGAGGACTCCACCCCGGATGCACTTATTTTATTGGTTTCATCACTGCTGCCATTGACTACTGTAGCCCCTAACAAGTGAAGGGTGACTGTGAAAAGACACTGGTTTCTAGAAACAACATGTGTCCTTTCTAGAAGCATGCAGCCAAGGAAATTACACTTTCTGACTAGAGGTCACATCTAAATCTACTATGACGACGACATCAGCATCACTACCGTATGTCAAGTCTGTGTGTCTGCCGCTGTGCTTGCATTAGCAACTTGATCCTGGCTGCTGCCCCAGGAGGCAGATATTTTTATTATCACAATTTTGATGAAGAAACTGAAACTCAGCGAGGGCAAATAGGTTACAGAGCTGTGAGTGTCAGAGGTGGTAAATGTGAAAGAGCCCATGTGGACTGCATACTGAGCTGTTACATTGACTTTGAGGAGGGACAGATGACTTTTGTTCAGGAGTGCCAGAGACGTTTCCTAGAGGAGCTGGCATCTGAAATGGGCCTTGGAGATGAGTAGGATGTGGATGTCCAGAGATACTTAGGATAGCGAAGAGCTGAGGATGGGAAATATAAGAGGTGAAAAGGGGAATGGAAAAAGTGACTAGTCAGTGTTCCTGGAGTGATTGAGACAGGAGCGAGGGTGGGGGTGACACAGAGTATCTGTGACCAAGGTGTGACAGACTCCCTGCTAGTGCTTTACACAGATCATCTCCTTTACTTGTTAGCAAAATCTGTGAGGTTCTCTGTGCTACAGATAAGGAAAACCGGGCTCTGAGAGGTTCAGGGATTTGTCAAGGTTGCACAGCCAGCAAGCAAAGGAGGGAGGATTTGAATGCATGTCTGTCCCACTTTTTTCACTATAATGCTAAATTATGTTAGAAAAGCACACTTTTCTTAAAAAAATAATTTCCTGCTGGCATGCTCTGTCCTACTATGCTGATTCTGTTGATTTGCAACATTTCTGTATCACAGAGAGCTTGGCTCTCACTCTCCTCTGTAATGCCTATCACCTCTACCACCACCATCACCACCCCTGTCAACTCTCTTCTCCCTCTTCCCCAGTCTTTGACTAGTAGGAATAAAATCTAAAATCCAACAACCAATAAAAGCCCAAAAGAAATGGTTAAGTAGCTGACAGCACCAGCTCGAATCTCACTTTAGGGATGAGAAGATAAATACTGCAATAACCAATATCTCAGAAATACATGGCTCAGTTTTATGCAACTGTTATTCTATTTCATGGCTCCGAAGTGACAGTTACATGAGCCAATTTGGGTCCTTACTATAGTCAAATGCCTACGAAGGAAGGCAGTGTGGTGTGTGTGCCGTGGGGGTGGAGATTCTTTGTTGCGGATCCTAAAATCAGCTCTCTGGGTATTCAGGATGGGGGAAGCAAATGGTATTTTTCAATTTCATCCATGACAAAAATAGTAAATGGCTCAAAAGTGATTTGTACAGTTGATATCAGGAAAGCGTATTCAGGAAAGCATATTCGCCAGATGAATTAGAGCAAATTAAATGCTGTGCAATGCTGTGCTCCTGTTCCCTATAGGCAGAAGACCATCTCAAACCCAGACGGCCAAAAAGAAATATCATCCAGTTCTTTCCCACATGCCCTCCCTGTGCTGCTTCCATCATCCTACTCCGTTGAAAACCCGTGCATATTTCTATGTAATGAAGTGATCTCAGAGCACCTTTCTGTTATGCAACTCCCTATCTCTTTTATAGTCAAAGAACCTGAAATACTCATAGTCAAACCTGTTTTTACTAGTTTCTTCCAATTGTTGCCACACACACCCCTCCCCCCTCACCCACACTCCACAGAGGAACTCTCCTCGTCTTTGTATCTGACATACAATCATTCAACAATTAAAAAAAAAAAACCACCTCCCCAAAGCCTCTATAATCTGTCCCCTTCTCTCTGTCTGCACACTACCTCTTGTTCTGTCCCTTTACTTTATGCTGTCCTTTCCACTCCCAGCCACTGCCTAATTTAAGCTCTTATTTTACTGTGTTTCGTCAAATCTCAGATGTCATAGATTTGTAAAATGCACCATGATTTTATGTCCCATCATATTTATAAAATGATAAACACCATCATTATAGAAGGCATTCCAAAGAGATGTTAAAACATGAAAAGAAAATGTGCATCTTTAAAATTGTTGATACACTCTCAACTAAACTCTTACAATTGTCTCCTACTTGCTCATACAACTTTGTAGTGGCACAGCAACCCCTACACAGTCAGGCCCTGAGCTATGTCTCCTTTTCTTCTGTTTAGAAAGACACTTCTCATCCTTCCAGATGACCTCCTCAAAATCTTTTGAGACTTTACGTGCATGGTGATGATGCTGTCACCTATGCATTTTCCCCTCCAATGACTATGAGGAATTTTAGGACAGGCTGCATATCTTATTCACCTCAATATCCCTCATCCTTGGCACAGGGCAGGTCCTGGGTTAGATACTGCTGAATGCAGATAAGGACTGCATGATGCTCATAGCTTCTGGGAACAGTCACTAGAGGGCAGTGTGGAACCATTACGAACCTCTGTTCTTCAGAAATCTACGTTGCAGAGGTTGAAGTAAGTAGGCCTCTTGTGGGCAAACTGGCTGAGAGCCTAGCAGGCTGTACAGTTCCAAGGGTGCCGCACCATTCTGCAGAATCTACTTTGAGGATGCTTCTTCCATCTCCATATCCCTTGTCAGCCTGCCCACTAGGTGTTTTCGGGAGGCTGCCTCAGCACTTTGCTTTAATAAGAGCCAAACACTCTTCCCAGCTTTCCATCCAGGGTAGATGGGGGAGGCCATGAAGAGGGAAAGAAATGAATGCCTCCTTAACATCTCCATTCTCATTTCTAATAAAGACAGGCTTGCCGTGAAGGGCCTGCAGTATAATTGCTCCACTTTGAAGAACAACAGGTAGCAGCATCAATATTTGATTTTTAAAAGGCTGTGTGAACAGTTTTAAATATTAAAGATAAAGGCAAAGACTCAAATTGCCTTTTCATCTCAGCAGTTGATGGATTTTAAACGAAAAATGGTGCTAATGAGCAGAATAAGACTGTGCCCATCAAATGGTTTTGGGTTGCAATAAAGCAAAATCATTTTGAGATGGGAGGGGGGAGCAAGGGGTGGGAAGCAATATCTGCACCAGTAAAGTTTTCTGTTCATTATCTCTGTAATGAGAGATATATAATGCAACTCTGCCAGAGTAACTTTCTTCCAGTTCATCGTGGGCTGTTTAGCTTCCTCAATGAGTGGTCTGGGACAGGATCTGATGAAACCTCATAAATTAAGTACCCAACTTCCTGGCTTATTAGCCCATATGTCAATTTCCAGTGATCAAAATGATGCAATTCAATAAAGCACAGTTCATTTTGTAAGGAAATATACTTTTAATAGGGAGAACTGCAGGGTCATGGTACTCCTGAGATAATTATGGGCCAGAGGAATTAGAGGCCTGGAGCTGTACTTACTGTCTGGAGATACCCCATGGGGTTTGTGTGGCAGACAGTGTCTTTCACGGACAATAAATTCCTTCATTACATTTCCATTACTGCATTAATGCAGCAATCTCTGATTTACTTTTAACAAGAAGGCTGGTTATTCCAAAACCTTGGCATTTAATGCTAATGAGTGCTTGCAATTCAGGCAGCTGTGTGTGTGTGTGTGTGTGTGTGTGTGTGTGTGTGCATGTGTGTGTGTGTGTATGTGTGTGTGTGTGTGTGTGTGTGTGTTTGTGTATGTTTTGGGCTCAGGCAATCCAGCAGGAAAGTCAGGAACCTGGGAGGGCTCTGGGAAAGGCTTTGGAGGGCTGAGGTGACTCAGGCCGGGCAGACAAATGGTTACCTGGGAAAGTCAGGAGTATATAGTCTGAGAGCCCTGAGATCACACCTGAAAGAAGAAGCTGAAGTTAATACGAGGTAGGTAGTACCAAGTGTGAAATCCAGACTGAAAAGGCAGGGGATCCTTTAGGTAAGGTAAACAGGATTCCGTCAAAAAACAGGAGTGCTGGGCAGCAAAAGGGTACAGGACCAAGGCTTGGAAGCAAAAAATGGTGCTGGGAACTCATGCTGATTTGGGGTTGTCCATGTAGTGTAGGAAGAACTAGGCACTTTGTGATGATGGGGCTAAGGGCAACCCAGCCCAATGGGTGTCTCTTTAAGAGGCTCTACCTTGAATAGCTCCTGTAAGAGCAAGGACTCCATAGTCAGGCTTGCTTGATTCTATAATCTGCATCCAAGAGCAAAAAGGTACCTATTTGTTTTAAATATAGAAATAGATGGAATTAATTTCACAAGTCTCTATGCAGGACTGGATGACCCTCTGACATGCTACCCAACAATGGTGGGAAGCCCTGCTTTGGATGGAAAAACCAGGCAGGAAAGATCAGTTCCACTAGTATTCTTCAGCTTGACTGCAGTGGAGTGGTTGGGTGACATACAGGAGAGAGAACAGCTCTTAGAGTCAAGTTCAAGTTCTGACTCCTCTGCTCTTAGCTGGGTGGTGTTGGGCAGGTTGCTCAGCTTCTCTCAGCTGTACTTTCCTTAACTGACATTTAATTTGCTTGGAAATCTATTTCAGAGGAGATGGGATGATAAATAAATGTCAGTTTGCTTATTTTCTATTTATTTCTCCAAAACCAGAGATAAGAAAAAAATAAGTTACAAATGGAATCAGGATTCTTTCCCTTGAAGCAATTCTTATCTATAGAGGAACTTACTAGAAAAGTAAGGTTGCTGTTAATTCAAATAACTTGGAAATAAATTGGTGAAAAAAAGGATTTTTCCATGAGTCAGAGGACTGAAATATGAATACATTAATTGGGGTGTTTACTTAAGGTGAGAAATGGATTGTGCCAAATTCAACCTTATGCAGATTCTTGCCAGAGGTCCCTGATGGGCAACACTGGCAATGCCTGTCAACTTTTCCTGTCCTTGAAATGAGGCTTTCCTGGTTGTCCAGAAGTTGCGGGAGGTGCCTTTGACAAAGATTTCCCACTATTTAAAAAAAAATCTCTTCTTTGGCTTTTGACACTTACCTTGTCTTGGTCTTTGACTAAATTCAACTGATGTGCACTGAATATTTACTATCTACAAGTTCATTTTGTATGTTTTGTCACTTAATCGTTATAATAATTACATGAAGAGGGTTTAATTATGACTGTTTTTAGAGATGAGAAAACTGAGGCTCAGGCTGGTTAAGAACTTAACTACAGGGACAGCTAATAACAGGAGAGGGGAGCTCCATATTCATGCCTTTGGATGGATTCCATGTCTCACATTCTTTTTCGTATTTCATGTCTCTTCCTCAGTGATTTGTCACAACTAAGAAATTAACATTGGCACATCACTACTAACTAAACTATACACATTATTTGGATTCCATCAGATTTTCCACTTGTGTCATTTTTCTGTTCCAGGATCCAATCCAGGATACCACACTGCATTTAGTTATTGGCAGTTCTCACCTATTTGTTTCAATTTCATTTGGATGAAGGTTGGCATAGGGATAAAGTTTAAAGGCTAATATTTTGTATGCTGTACCCAGTTGTAAAGATATGCTAGTTTTTTGTTTGTTTGTTTTTGATTTTGCTTTTGGTAAAAGCAGTTCTTAAAACTTGTTGCAAATGACACTTTCATTTTGATTTGGAATCTTGGCTCACTTGTACCATGGCTACGAGGTTTTGGGATTGAGATTCAGCTTTCAAAAGCAACTCTCCATCATTGTCTTCTTTCAAGGACAGGAAATTTCAAATCACCTTTGGGCTTTAGTATTCACTGCACCAAACATTCCTGAAGTTTCCATGATTGCCAATAAATAAGACATTCTATCATCTTTAAAGCGTCAAATCTTCTGATGAATTGAATTTCATAAAATATTGCTCTATTGATCTTAGTGCTTAGCTTTCTATTGAAAATTGCTGGCCGGGACTTTTCTGTAAGGAGGATGTTGTGTACTTACACGGGTAGGGACATTTATGAGGTCAGGGTCCCTGATTCTAAATTTCACTTTCTGGCACTATATCAAATCCAAACTGATCATAGTGACCTTCTCTTCATTGCTGCTGCCTTAACTTTAGAGTAAAATTTCATTAATACTTAAAAGAATGTGGAAAGGATCCCTGTGGATCTACATTGTAGCTATTACATGGCACATAGTGGGTGTGTAATCTGTGCTTCTTTTTGTCTTAGAGCAAAATAAAATCAAACTTGTCTCAGAACTCAAATTTGAGAGTTCATCACATTTACAGAAAGGAAAGGGCCATAGAGGAAAACTGATGACAGGGCAAGACTGAACAGGAAAAAGCCAAAGCCCAGTGTTTCTCCCCATACCAGTTTTCCCATGGCTGCTCTCTAAATAGTCTGCAGTTATGTGCAGGTTCTTTTAAAATATATTTAAAAAACAAATAAGATGTTCATATTTTTGTGATAACATGTCTTGAATGCCATCTGTTCTTGCCACTTGTTAAGGCAACTCAATGAGAAAATAATATTTGGATGACTAATGTTTAGCTTGTTCATAGTCTTTTTAAATGTGTGGATGGCTTTCTTTGAGATAATATCCCAGGCTCCATGGCAGGCTAGTGGGATGAGAGAGCTGAAGGCAGAGCTTTGCCACCATTAGTCAAATTGCATCCTTCATCCAACATTTCTTAAGGAACTATAATATGTGAAGCAGTGTGCTAGCACTGGAAATGTGAAGTTGAAAGTGAGTCTCTGTAGGCTGGTGAGGACTGAGCAGCAAATCTATAATTACTGTACGTACAAGTTGTTAAGTTCCATGACAGAGGTTTGCAAAGGATGAAATCCATCTAATATACCTAACCTACTAAAGTTGAAATCCATCTAATATACCTACTATAACTAACGTACAAGTTGTTAAGTTCCATGACAGAGGTTTGCAAAGGATGAAATCCATCTAATATACCTAACCTACTAAAGTTGAAATCCATCTAATATACCTACTATAACTAACGTACAAGTTGTTAAGTTCCATGATAGAGGTTTGCAAAGGATGAAATCCATCTAATATACCTAACCTACTAAATATCATAGCTTAGTCCAGTCTACCTTAAACATGCTCTGAACACTTAAATTAGCCTACATTTGGGCAAAATCAGCTAAGAAAAAGCCTGTTTTATAATAAAGTGTTGAATATCTCATGTAATTTATTGAATACTGTACTGAAAGTGAGAAAGAGAATGGTTGTCTGGGTACACAATGGTTGTCAGCGGATAGGGTGTTTGTCCTGGTGACCTCGTGGCTGGCCGGGAGCTGTGGCTGCTCCCCTGCCCATCATCACGAGAGGGTGTCGTCCCTCATATCACTAGCCTGGAAAAAAGCAAAACTCAAAGTATGGTTTCTTCTGAATGCACATCTCTCTTGCACCATCATAAAGTTGAAAAATCATAAGTTGAACCATCGTAAGTCGGGGACCTTCTGTATATGAAAGAGTGCCTGTAACCCAGTCTGTGTGTATGTGTCCAAAGGTTTCCCTGAAGGAGATAAAGTCTGATCTGGATATAGCAGAATTGGTGGATAACAGCTACATGTGAAAGAGGGATGGGTGCAGGCTCAAATGAATCCTGAGTCATCAAGGATGCACATTTAATCTTTCATCTGTTTTAATCAGACCAGAGAGCAAGAGTATTTGACTTACAGCTAATAAGTTAAACTCCATTTCCTGGGCACTCACTAGTGCATCCTAAGATAGTTGACCAAAAATAATTGATTGCTCCTCCCCAGACCAGGCAAAGTGGAGATACAAGAGAAGACAACATGGTCCAGTTGTGGCAGCCACAATTTCCCCTCAGGCAACAATCAAGTAGTAATGTGAAGCAATAAGTAAAACATGAGGGTCCATTTGTGCTTAAGTAGCAGATCTATTCTATGTTAGTTTGATGTCATGAGTTGATACATTGCTATATTTTCAAGGTCAATTACTGAAGGATCTTGTACAGGAGGGCGAGACAGGGGATCTTGGAGACTTCCTCCCAAATCTAAAGCTCTATTGCTACTGTTCTCTTAAAGGATTGAGGTTTGGGAGGACCTGTCTATTTTTAATGCATAGTAAAGTGCAGTAGCTGCACATTGTAAAACTGCATTTTTCTCCCCATAAATAAAAAGCTCTGAAGGCATTACTTCCATGTTTTTTCAATCATAGTTACCTGTGGTGAGAAGCCAGTTACCAAGTGTGGCTATAACATCCTAAGTTCTTTCCTATACTATGGAGGGACAAAGAATGCTAAAACAACAAAACAGATAAGATACAAAGCCCCCCAAGAGCTTCGAGGGTCATAAAATCTATGAACATTAATACTAATACTTATGCTAATCTAATGCAAATACTAATAAAAGTGTTAATACTAATACTTGCTAAACTGTATTGAATGCTTCCTGTGTGCCAGGCTTTGCACTGAATACAATATCCTGCTGACTCATCACAGCAATCCTATGAGCTTGTACTAATGTTATCATTACTTTATAGATATGAAAACTGAGGCTTGGAGAGGATCATTGACCTCTCCAAGATCACACAGCTAGAAGGTAACAAAACTAAGTCACCAACCCAGCCTTGTCCAGATGCAAAGCCTTTCCCCTATCATATCATTTCCCAGAAGTAAGACAAGGGCGCTTCCCCAGGCCTTACTTGGCAGTGCCTATTCTCTATAATGGCTACAGTGAATTTGGGGACCCTCTGACTTTTCATGACACTCAATAGTCATACCCTTGGAATTCTTTGAAGTTCCAACTTTTCCGCTTTTGTCATGGGCAGCTGTCTCACCATGTCTCAGCCCTGTCACTTATTCTTCCTACATTCAAGATAGTGAGAATCAGCTGGCTCTGGCCCTTTGCTGGTTCATTCAGTTAGCCCTGACTGAGCATGCACTGTGTCCAATGTTTTCCTATGTCCTGGGGTGGTGGAGGGAGAAACAGGGGAGGAAACCAGTAAGGTGAGACTTGACCAATAATGGCTGGCTAACATCACTATGGCTCCTTATCATTTACAGAGCACCCTAGGGTTGCCAGACAGAAAGCTCTGAAGTGGGAGCAGGCAGCCCATCTCACAAATGAGGACCAAGCCTCTCACAGAGTTTAAGCAGCTCATCTATGGTCACACTGCTTGCAGAATCAGGGTTTGGTACCATTTCATGTGATGCAACACAGAGTGCTCTGCATTGCTACTACAGTTCTATCACTCTTACTTTTTTTCCTCTTTTTCATTCTCGTATACTACTTAACTACTGTGCCTCACTTTGTTCACCTGTAAAATGGGGAGAAGAGCAGTAGCTTTTGGTTTGTCATGAAGATTAAGTAAGGTAATACATGTAAAAATACTTAGAAGAGTGCCTGATATAGTAATTACTTAATAATCATTAGGTACTAGTATTAGTTACTGCTAATGGTTAGTTACCAGTATTACTCTTACTTCTACTACTATGATTCCCACATGACAAATAGAAAACAATTATAAATAAATCTGCAAATGAGCATAAGCACTTGCTTATTAAATGAAAATGTTAAGTGATACGGGGTAAAAAAGTGATATAAAGTAAGGTTTCCCAAACTTTATTGTTTTTGATACACAGCTCTAACAGTTTATGTTTCAGTAATTAAAGCCACAAGGGGGGCTAAAATATGGACTAAGCCTTTGAGAAATTCACAAATGGGAAAGATGGAGAGGCAGATACATACATAGGTAAGCAGGTTAGAATGAAGCAAGGGCTATAATTGTCATGGGACCAGGGAGGAGGAGGTGAGGGGAAAAGAGGCAAGAGAAGTAATTTCTTCTTACTGAACCTGCTAACACAATCATGCAATTTAGTTCTAATAATTGTCATGTGAGATAAATGTTATTATCCCTATTTTACGAATGAGGACATTGGGACTCAAAGAAGTTAAACAACTTGGCACAGAATGGAACGGAATTTTAACACAGAGGTTTTACTCCAAAGCCCATGCTTTTTCTGTCTCCCCAACAATAGCATCATAATCTGGGGAGCATCATGGGAGAGCAGCTTGTGATTTCTCCCCTCTCTGAACTCTTAGAGCATGTAGCACACACACACTTGTACACACCACACTCACACACAGCATCATTGTGTTATCGGTACACCCGAGTGATCTCTGCAATCAGGCTGTAAGTTCCTTGAAGGCAGGGTCAGTGCTGTAGTTGCACAGTGCTTAACATATGGCCTTGTACATAGTAAGTACCCGCTGAAAAACCTGGGGGAGGGGAGAGATTCCACGATGTGCAAGACAGGGGAGGCGGCAGTAAAGCAAGAACACCTGAGAAAGTTCTCAGCATGTAGAGCCTCTGGAAGCCACATTTAAGCTTCAAGTTGCCACCCTTGAGCATAGGTGATTTGATTAAATCTGGATCTCTTACTGAAGCTGGACTTTTGGATTCTTTTCTCAATAATTTGGGACAAGGACTAGGAGATTTAGTCAGGGCTGGTCTCTTAGATAAAGGGGATGTAAACTCAGGAACTGTAGGCTAGTCATTTTCTGCGTGAGAAGCAGAGAGAAGGATGAAGCAGACATTTAGAGAGATGACATCCTCATGGCCTGCTGGAGAAGTCACTAGATGTCTGCAGAGTGATGCATAAGGAAGGAGCTCGCTGGGTCTTTGGAGCCAGATTGCTAGGGTACAAAACAGTTTCTGTCTCTTACAGTCAGTGACTGTGGGAATATTGTACAACCTTCCCAGGCCTCTGTTTCTGCCTCTACAAAATGACGATGGTCATACCTCCCTTAGGATACCATGTCACCTGCTTCGGCACAGTGTTGAACACATAATACACTCTCTTTGAATTGCAGCTATCATTTTAAGGTTGTACCTCCATTTTCTTCTGCTGGGTTTCCCATCGGTATATTTCTAGCATCTTGGATACCTTTTCTTCCTCATTTAAGAACTCTCAGAGGCCCAATTGCTACTTGCACCATAAAGCAAATCAAAGTCCTCTCAGTTGCCCGTGGAGAGATGGGTCCCTCAGCAGCTTTTGCCTGAGCATATTGATCAGCTACAAGACAGAGAAAAAAACCTGTCTTTTAACAGGTGAAACCCCAGGCCCCAGCACATTTCAAAGCACAGACCTTCTCTTCTTCTATGGAGAAGGGGCTCTGCTTGTTTGTTCTCTCTGATTCTTGGGGCTTCTTATTAATTTGGTACAGGGCTGGGGATATTAATGTCTTCTTGTTGTCAAGAACATTCTCCAGAGTCATGAATAATCATGTTGTCATGCCTGTGTGACTTAAAATATAAAAGGTACAATTTGTGCAAGTTTCAAAGTTACTTTTTTTTTTAACATCTTTATTGGAGTATAATTGCCTTACAATGGTGTGTTAATTTCTGTTTTTATAACAAAGTGAATCAGCTATACATATACATATATCCCCATATCCCCTCCCTCTTGCGTCTCCCTCCCTCCCACCCTCCCTATCCCACGCCTGTAGGTGGTCACAAGGCACCGAGCTGGTCTCCCTGTGCTATGTGGCTGCTTCCCAGTGAAGCTGTCAGACTGTCAGAATATAAGCAATAGACTAGATCCTTAGCTGTTACTTCTGAATTTTCAAAGGACTTTAGCACATTTTTAATTGGAGTTTTTTCCCCCAGCCTTCAAATCAATCTGTTGGCTATTACTTCGTTTTGTGGGGTGGCCATATAATTCTGGGTTGGTGGGAGGGGTGGGTGGAAAGCTTGCTTCATTCAAGGCCACCTTCTAGGCTCAAGGCCATAGGCCAGAGTCCTGGTTTCTCAGAAAATAAACAATTTTATTTATTTAATTTTTTAAAGAAAGGTGAGGAAAGGAAGCAGGATGCCAGCTAGCCTAGGTGTGTGTAAAGTTTCTTAATAACAGCTTATATTTTCATAGCACTCTCAAAGCACTTACACGTACCTCTATTCACTTGACCCTCCTAACAGTGGTGTTTATTCTCATTCTCTTAATATGTGTAAGCAGATTCCCAGGTCTTGGGGTGGGGGGAAACTAGTTCCCCACTCCTCTCAATTCACGAGGAGGGACTCTTCCCAGAATAACACTTCCGTTCCCTCTGTCATCGTCTCACTCTTCCCCAAGAAAGATAGGGCTGACTTCTCTGATTGGTGAGTTTGAGAGAGAAAAGTGAGCCTGTGAAGCTCAGTGCCTTATACTCTGCTCAGAGCAACCCACCCACAGAGAGGGTACACTAGCTGGTTCTCTTGGTCATGCTGAGACTTCTGTCATCTAGACTTGTCCCTACTGAGGTCAGGCCTATGGGCAATGGGGTGGGCAGTGTTCTCAAATTCACTTTGTAGCACACCTTAGCCACATCCTCCAACATGTTTTACATCATTAATAAAGCTGATATTTTAGACTCCAGCTATCTGAATCCTGAGTTTATCTCTTAATTTAAACCAAGATGGATGCAAGGGGAGAGTGTATTGGAAATGTTATTTTTTTAGTCCACTCCAACACAGATAAGAAAAATCAAATCTAAGATTAAATAGTGAGAATGTTTTCTTATATATTCCACACATATTTAGTGGGTGTCTGCTATGTGTCAGGGCATAGGTTTTAAAATGAAGAGTCTTCATTAAGCATATATTTTAATGTTAGAGAAAGGCATTCAACAGTTAAACCCACAATTACACTGTAATAAGGACTCAGGAAAGAAGCACATGAGACTTGGAGAATGTATAATGGGGGTCCTGACATGGTCTTGTCTGGAAATTGAAGGTTGTCTTCTCTGAGCCCTGGCACATAAACTGCACTCTGAGGGACAAGCAGGAGACTGACCAAAGTATTTCTGTGAGGAAGGATGAAAAATGATACTAGCACAAGGTACCTGGGAACCTGAAAGGAGACAGGTGTGGCTGAAACAGAAAAATGGAAGGGAACTGGGGCACATGACAAGATGGAGCTAATAAGGTGGGCCAATCATGTAGGATCTTGTGTCAAATTTAGGATATTATAGGTTTTTTTTCCTAAGATCAACAGGAAGGCACTGGAAGGTTTTAAAGCAAGAGTGACTATGTTGAAATGTCAGTTTCACTAAGATCACAATAGCTGTTATGTAAAAAGTGAATTAGAGCAGAGCAAGAACAAAAGCCAGAAGCCCAGTTAGGAGGACACTGCAATAGTCTAAATATGAGACTAGAAATAGGGATGCATCTTGTTGCAATGGAGATGGTCTAGTTATATTAGTTTGGGCTGCTCCCAAAGCAAACTCTGAGATTCCAGTACAGTAATTTGACTGGCAAGTATTTGTTTGGAAAGACCAGTATAGGAAAGAGATATGAGACAGGGAAGGGAAGGAGGTTACCAAATGTGAGTAATCGAGCTACTATTGGTATCTGGAACTTGATCTTGCCAGGACACATGCCTTAGAGCAGCACTGTCTGTTAGAAATTAAATGAGGGCCAAATATGTAATATAAGATTTTATAGTAGTTGCATTAAGAAAAGCAAAATAAAACAAGTAAAATTAGTTTTAAGAATATATATTGTCGAAGATGGTGGAGGAGTATGAGGATGTGGAGCTCATCTCTCCCCACAAATGCATCAAGAATACATCTACAAATGGAAAAATTCTCACAGAGAACTGGCTGAACACTAGCAGAGGACCTTGGATACCTAAAAGGACAAGAAAGATCCCTGCTTAACTGGGTAGGATGAAAGAAAAAAGACGGGAAGAAGAAGAGGAGAGGAAGCGGGATGGGAACGGCACCATTTGGTGGTGGGGAGCTGAAAGAGTGGAGAGGTTCCTGCATCTGGGGAGGCCCCCTCACCAGCAGAGAGATCAGTTGGAACAAAAAGGAAGCTTCGGTGGCTATCAAAAGAGAATGCAGCAACCCATCTGTGGCAGGCAGGACGGAGTGAGACCTACACAGATATATGGTCCATGTCACAGCCCTGCATGCCCCAGCATGAGACGTGTGTCCGCTGGTGCGGATGGGGGCTGGGGACTGGAATGTGGGGAGAGGACTGCTGTTGGCTGTGAGGAGACAGCTGAGGGGATGGGAGTGAGGAAATCTGCAACTGGGAATGCCTGTGGAGGAAACCCGGCCTGCCATAGAAGCAAAGTGCTGCATGGGATGTGGAGCTTCTATTGCACCCTCTCTCCCCATGTGCCAGCCCCTGCCTCCCCAGACACTAGGAAGGGCTCCCATCAGGGCCGGCTCTCTTGCACCACAGCTGCCACCTTCCCCACACACCTTATCACTGTTGGGGCGGGCTGGCTCACGCACATGACCACTGGCTCTCCCGTGCACCTGTCGCTGTTTGGGCTCTTGCAACCTCAGCCACTGTGCTGCCTCCATACCCCTTCCTTGCTGGGGTGGACTCATGTGCTCCAGAGCAACCACAGGGGCAAACCCCTGTGGGTGGCCCACACACAGAGGTGGGGCTGAAACCACAGCTGATCCCCAGGGAACATGCAACTAAGGAAGAAAAGCTGAAATCACTCCTTGCAGCTGTGCAAGTCATGAATTTACATCCCTGTGACCAGCCTTGTTAACTCCGTGCCTACAGAAGATATGAACAGAAAATGAATGCTCCTGTAGCCAAGATGGGTCTAGCTTTAGCAGTTGTAGACTTTGTGGGCACATACACATGGGAGTTAGGCCAGGATAGAGTTGAAGTGCCTCCATAACACCCACAGCAGGCCCAGATTCCTGATTACTGCAATCCTGGGACCTGACTTCAGTGGATATACACTGGTAGCCTGGTAAAAACAATGCCTGAGGGTCACCAGGGCCAATTGCTGGCATACCCATAGTTAAGGTGGGGTTAAGAGCAGTGCCAACAACAGTATAATCTGAGAGCCTGCACAAGGGGTGAAAGGTGACACAACACAACACACCCACAGGTGAACATCTCTAGAGGAGGAATATTCAGTGGCTTCCCTCCCAGTGGGAGTGCTCCAATCCCACCTACCTCACACCACAGATCAGAAACACAGCTATGAAACAGATCTGGGGGCCTCTACTCCAACAACTAGGAAGCAGACCCCACCCCTGACAGGACAGTGACAACCACTGACTGATGGGGAGGTCCTGCTCAATATCCAGTGAAGGCTCTTGTCCCCACAACAGTCACACCTCCTATTAAGGGGATAACGGACAGCATGCACTGAAGAAAGAGATGGCAGACATCTATACTAAAACAGTCCTCCCCCCAAAAAATATTAAACCCATGCTGTATACACAGGAATGTCTCCACATAAATATAGCCCTCCAAGACAGTCTGAGGGTCTGGCATTGGGGGGAATAACCCCCAGAGCATTTAGCCTTGAAGACCAGCAAGGCTTGAGTACAGGAGCTCCGCAGGGCTGGAGGAAACAGAGCCTCCACTCTTGGAGGGTGCACACAAGTTCTCACATGTACTGGGACCCAACACAAAGCAGTACCACCATAGGAACCAGGGCTACACTTACCTAGGGATCTTAGGGGTTCTCCTGGGGAGGTAAAGGTTGACTGTCACTCATTGTGGGGGCAAGGACACTGATAGCAGAAGCCCCAGGGAATATTGATTAGAGTGAGCTTTCCCAGAGGTCCAGATTTAGGCACCAAGACCCAGCCCCACCTAATAACCTACAGGCTCCAGAGCTGGAAAGCCTCAGGCTAAGCAACCACCAAGATAGGAACACAGCTTCACCCATCAGAAGATAGGCTGCCTAAAGTTGTACTGAGCTCACAGCCACCTCAAAACACACCCATTGACATGGCCCTGCCCATCAAAGGGACAAGAACCACCTCCACCCAAGAGGGGGCAGGTACCAGGCCCTCCCACCGGGAAGCCTACATAAGCCCCTGGACCAACCTCACCCCCCAGGGAATACACATGAGAAGCAAGAGGAACTATGACCCTGCAGCCTGTGGAAATGAGACCACAAACACAGAAAGTTAGACAAAATGAGTTGACAGAGAAATATGTTGCAAATGAAGGAAAAACATTAAAAAAAAAAAAAAAAACCCATGTGAATAACTAAATGAAGAGGAGATAGGCAATCTACCTGAAAAAGAATTCAGAGTAATGATAGTAAAGATGATACAAAATCTCAGAAAAAGAGTGGAGGCACAGATCGTGAAGATACAAGAAATGTTTAAGAAGGAGCTAGAAAGCTTAAAGAAAAAATAAATGGAGATGAACAATACAATAACTGAAATGAAAAATACACTAGAGGGAATCAATAGTGGAATAACTGAGGCAGAAGAACGAATAAGTGAGTTGGATGACAGAGTGGTGGAAATCACTGCCAGAGAACAGAATAAAGAAAAAAACAATGAAAAGAAATGAAGACAGACACAGAGACATATGGAACAATATAAAACACATTAACATTCGCATTATATGGGTCCCAGAAGGAGAAGAGAAGGAGAAAGTGCCTGAGAAAATATTTAAAGAGATTATAGCTGAAAAATTCCCTAACATGAGAAAGGAAACATTCACTCAAGTCCAGGAAGTGCAGAGAATCCCATCCAGGATGAACACAAGGAGGAACACACTGAGACACATATTGATCAAACTGACAAAAATTAATGGCAAATAAAAAATACTAAAACCAACAAGGGAAAAGCAACAAATAACATACAAGTGAATCCTCATAAATAAACACTGCAGGCCAGAAGGGAGTGGCACGATACATTTAAAGTGAAGAACTTACAACCAAGAATAGTCTAACCAGCAAGGCTCTCATTCAGTTTGAAAGAGAAATCAAAAGCTTTACCATCAAGCAAAAGCTAAGAGAATTCAGTAACACCAAACCAGCTTTACAACAAATGATAAAGGAACTTCTCTAGGCAGAAAAGAGACCAGCAACTTAAAACAACCTTGTATATATATAGACAGCTAAGTGAAAACCACATGGGAACAGCAAACCCAAAAATTACAACAGATACACACACACAAAAGAAGCAAGCCAAACACAACACTAAAGATGGTCATCAAACCACAAGAGAAGAAAACAAAAGAGGAAGGAAAGAAAAAAGACCTACAAAAACAAACCAAAAACAATTAGGAAAATGACAATAGGAAAATACATATTGATAATTATCTTAAATGTAAATGGATTAAGTGCTCCAACCAAAAGACATAGACTGACTGAATGGACACAAACAAGATTGATATATATGCTGTCTAGAAAAGACCAACTTCTTTGGTCTTTGACCTAGGGTCACATACAGACTGAAAGAGATGGGATGGAAAAAGATATTCCATGCAAATGAAAATCAAATGAAAGCTGGAATAGCAATACTCACATCAGACAAAATAGACTTTAAAATAAAGACAGAGATAGGAGAAGATGGCGGAAGAATAAGATGCGGAGATCACCTTCCTCCCCACAGATAAATCAGAAATACATCTACACGTGGAACTGCTACTATAGAACACTCAGTGAACACTGGCAGAAGACCTCAGACCTCTCAAAAGGCAAGAACCTCCCCACGTACCTGGATAGGGCAAAAGAAAAAAGAAAAACACAGAGAGAAAATAATAGGGACGGGACCTGCACCAGTGGGAGAGAGCTGTGAAGGAGGAAAGGTTTCCACATGCTAGAAGCCCCTTCTCGGGCAGAGACTGCAAGTGGCAGAGAGGGGAAGCTTCAGAGCCATGGAGGAGAGAACAGCAACAGTGTTGCGGAGGGCAAAGCGGAGAGATTCCCGCACAGAGAATCGGTGCCAACCAGCACTCACCAGCCCGAGAGGCTTGTCTGCTCACCAGACGGGACAGGCGGGGGCGGGGAGCTGAGGCTCGGGCTTCAGAGCTTAGATCCCAGGGAGAGAACTGGGGTTGGCGGCGTGAACACAGCCTGAAGGGGTTAGTGCACCACGGCTAGCCGGGAGGGAGTCCGGGAAAAGGTCTGGAGCTGCCGAAGAGACAAGACACGTTTCCTTGCCTCTTTGTTTCCTGGTGCGCGAGGAGAGGGGATTAAGAGTGCTGCTTAAAGGAGCTCCAGAGACGGGCGCGAGCTGCGGCTATCAGTGCGAACCCCAGAGACAGACATGAGATGCTAAGGCTGCTGCTGCCGCCACCAAGAAGCCTGTGTGCCAGCACAGGTCACTATCCCCACCTCCCCTCCCGGGAGCCTGTGCAGCCCGTCACTGCCAGGGTCCCGGGATCCAGGGACAACTTCTCTGGGAGAAAACACGGTGAGCCTCAGGCGGCTGCAACGTCATACGGGCCTCTGCCACTGCAGGCTTGTCCCGCATCTGTATCCCTTCCTCCCCCCGGCCTGAGTGAGCCAGAGCCCCCGAATCAGCGGCTTCTTTAACTCCGTCCTGTCTGAGCAAAGAACAGACACCCTCAGACGACCTAAACGCAGAGGCAGGGCCAAATCCAAAGCTGAACCCTAGGAGCTGTGTGAACAAAGAGGAGAGGAAATTTCTCCCAGCACCCTCAGAAACAGCGGATTAAAGCTCCATAATCAACTTGATGTACCCTGCATCTGTGGAATACCTGAATAGACAACGAATCATCCCAAATTGAGGAGGTGGTTATTGGGAGCAAGATAGATTATTTTTTCCCCTTTTCCTCTCTTTGTGAGTGTGTATGTGTATGCTTCTGTGTGAGATTTTGACTGTATAGCTTTGCTTTCACCATTTGTCCTAGGGTTCTGTCTGTCCTTTTTTTTTTTTTTTTTTTACTTTTTAAATTTTTTTTTCTAATAATTATTTTTTATTTTAATAACTTTATTTTATATTTTCATACTTTATTTTATTTTATCTGCTTTCTTTCTTTCATTCTATTTTTTCTCCCTTTTACTCTGAGCCATGTGAAGGACATTCTCTTGGTGCTCCAGACAGGCGTCAGGGCTGTGCCACTGAGGTGGGAGAGCCAGGTTCAGGACACTGGTCCAAAAGAGACCTCCAGCTCCACGTAACATCAAAGGGCAAAAATCTCCCAGAGATCTCCATCTCAACACCAACACCCAGCTTCACTCAATGACCACCAAGCTACAGTGCTGGACACCCTATGCCGAACAACTAGCAAGACAGGAAGATAACCCCATCCATTAGCAGAGAGGCTGCCTAAAATCATAATAAGGCCACAGACACCCAAAAACACACCACCAGACATGGACCTGCCCAATAGAAAGAAAAGATCCAGCCTCATCCACCAGAACACAGGCACTAGTCCCCTCCCCCAGAAAACCTACACAACCCACTGAACCAAACTTAGCCACTGGGGACACACATGAAAAACAACGGGAACTACGAACCTGCACCCTGTGAAAAGGAGACCCCAAACACAATAAGATAAGCAAAATGAAAAGACAGAAAAACACACAAAGGAGAAGGAGCAAGGTTAAAAAACACCAGACCTAACAAATGAAGAGGAAATAGGCAGTCTACCTGAAAAGTAATTCAGAATAATGATAGTAAAGATGATCCAAAATCTTGGAAATAGAATAGATAAAATGAAAGAAACATTTAACAAGGACCTAGAAGAACTAAAGAGGAAACAAGCAATGATGAACAACACAATAAATGAAATTAAAAATAGTCTAGAAGGGATCAATAGCAGAATAACTGAGGCAGAAGAACAGATAAGTGACCTGGAAGATAAAATAGTAGAAATAACTACTGCAGAGCAGAATAAAGAAAAAAAGAATGACAAGAACTGAGGAACAACTCAGAGACAACTGGGACAACATAAAACACACCAACATTCAAATTATAGTGGTTACAGAAGAAGAAGAGAAAAAGAAAGGGGCTGAGAAAATATTTGAAGAGATTATAGTTGAAAACTTCCCTAATGTGGGAAATGAAATAGTTAATCAAGTCCAGGAAGCACAGAGAGTCCCATAGGATAAATCCAAGGAGAAACATGCCAAGACACATATCAATCAAACTATCAAAAATTAAATACAAATAAAACATATTAAAAGCAGCAAGGGAAAAACAACAAATTACACACAAGGGAATCCCCATAAGGTTAACAGCTGATGTTTCAGCAGAAACTCTGAAAGCCAGAAGGGAGTGTCAGGACATATTTATAGTGATAAAGGAGAAAAACCTACAACCAAGATTACTCTACCCAGCAAGGATCTCCTTCAGATTTGATGGAGAAATTAAAACCTTTACAGACAAGCAAAAGCTGAGAGAGTTCAACACCACCAAACCAGCTTAACAACAAATGCTAAAGGAACTTCTCTAGCCAAGAAAAACAAGAGAAGGAAAAGACCTAAAATAACAAACCCAAAACAATTAAGAAAATGAGAATAGGAACATACATATTGATAATTACCTTAAATGTAAATGGATTAAATGCTCCCACCAAAAGACACAGACTGGCTGAATGGATACAAAAACAAAACCCATATATATCTGTCTACAAGAGACCCACTTCAGACCTAGGGACACATAAAGACTGAAAATGAGGGGATGGAAAAAGATATTCCATGCAAATGGAAATCAGAAGAAAGCTGGAGTAGCAATTCTCATATCAGACAAAATAGACTTTAAAATAAAGACTATTAGAAGAGACAAAGAAGCACACTACATGATGATCAAGGGATCAATCCAAGAAGAAGATATAACAATTGTGAATATTTATGCACCCAACATAGGAACACCTCAATACATAAGGCAAATACTAACAGCCATAAAGGGGAAATCAACAGTACCACAATCATAGTAGGGGATTTTAACATCCCACTTTCACCAATGGACCGATAATCCAAAATGAAAATACTTAAGGAAACACAAGCTTTAAATGACACATTTAACAAGATGGACTTCATTGATATTTATAGGATTATCCATCCAAAAACAGCAGAATACACATTTTTCTCATGTGCTTATGGAACATTCTCCAGGAGAGATCATATCTGGGGTCAAAAATCTAGCCTTGGTAAATTTAAGAAAATTGAAATTGTATCAAGTATCTTTTCTGACCACAATGCTATGGGATTACATATCAATTACAGGAAAAGATCTGTAAAATATACAAACACATGGAGGCTAAACAATACACTACTTAATAATGAAGTGATCATTGAAGAAATCAAAGGGGAAATCAAAAAACACCTAGAAACAAATGACAATGGAGAAATGATGACCCAAAACGTATGGGATGCAGCAAAAGCAGTTCTCAGAAGGAATTTTACAGCAATACAGTCCTACCATAAGAAACAGGAAACATCTCGAATAAACAACCTAACATTGCACCTAAAGCAATTAGAGAAAGAAGAACAAAAAAAACCCAAAGTTAGCAGAAGGAAAGAAATCATAAAGGTCAGATGAGAAATAAATGACAAAGAAATGAAAGAAACAATAGCAAAGATCAATAAAACTAAAAGCTGGATCTTTGAGAAGATAAACAAAATAGGTAAACCATTAGCCAGACTCATCAAGAAAAAAAGGGAGAAGATAAAAATCAATAGAATTAGAAATGAAAAAGGAAAAGTAACAACTGACACTGCAGAAACACAAAGGATCATGAGAAATTACTAAAAGCAACTCTATGCCAATAAAATGGACAACCTGGAAGAAATGGACAAATTCTTAGAAATGTACAACCTGCTGAGACTGAATCAGGAAGAAATAGAAAATATGAAGAGACCAATCACAAGCACTGAAATTGAAACTGTCATTAAAAATCTTACAACAAACAGTCGCCCAGGACCAGATGGCTTCACAGGCGAATTCTATCAAACACTTAGAGAAGAGATAACACCTATCCTTCTCAAACTCTTCCAAAATATAGCAGAGGGAGGAACACTTCCAAACCCATTCTACGAGGCCACCATCACCCTGATACCAAAACCAGACAAAGATGTCACAAAGAAAGAAAAAAACTAGCCAATATCACTGATGAACATAGTTGCAAAAATCCTCAACAAAATACTAGCAAACAGAATCCAACAGCACATTAAAAAGATCATACACCATGATCAAGTGGGGTTTATTCCAGGAATGCAAGGATTTTTCAATATATGCAAATCAATCAATGTGATACACCATATTAACAAATGGAGGAATAAAAAAACATATGATCATCTCAATAGATGCAGAGAAAGCTTTTGACAAAATTCAACACCCATTTATGATAAAAAACCCTGCAGAAAGTAGGCATAGAGAGAACTTTCCTCAACATAATAAAGGTCATATATGACAAGCCCACAGACAGCATCATCCTCAATGGTGAAAAACTAAAAGCATTTCCACTAAGATCAGGAAAAAGACAAGGTTGCCCACTCTCACCACTATTATTCAATATAGTTTTGGAAGTTTTAGCCACAGCAATCAGAGAAGAAAAGGAAATAAAAGGAATCCAAGTTGGAAAAGAAGAAGTAAAGCTGTCATTATTTGCAGATGACATGATACTATACATAGAGAATCCGAAAGATGCTACCAGAAAACTACCAGAGCTAATCAATGAACTTGGTAAAGTAGCAGGATACAAAATTAATGCACAGAAATCTCTGGCATTCCTATACACTAATGATGAAAAATCTGAAAGTGAAATCAAGAAAACACTCCCATTTACCATTGCAACAAAAAGAATAAAATATCTAGGAATAAACCTACCTAAAGAGACAAAAGACCTGTATGCAGAAAATTATAAGATACTGATGAAAGAAATTAAAGATGATAGAAATAGATGGAGAGATATACCATGTTTTTGGATTGGAAGAATCAACATTGTGAAAATGACTCTACTACCCAAAGCAATTTACAGATTCAATGCAATCCCTATCAAACTACCATTGGCATTTTTCACAGAACCAGAACAAAAAATTTCACAGTTTGTATGGAAACACAAAGACCCCAAATAGCCAAAGCAATCTTGAGAATGAAAAATGGAGCTGGAGGAGTCAGGCTCCCTGACTTCTGACTATACTACAAAGCTACAGTAATCAAGACAGTATGGTACTGGCACAAAAACAGAAAGATAGATCAATGGAACAGGACAGAAAGCCCAGAGATAAACTCATGCACATATGGTCACCTTATCTTTGATAAAGGAGGCAGAAATGTACAGTGGAGAAAGGACAGCCTCTTCAATAACTGGTGCTTGGAAAACTGGACAGGTACATGTAGAAGTATGAGATTAGATCACTCCCTAACACCATACACAAAAATAAGCTCAAAATGGATTAAAGACCTAAATGTACGGCCAGACACTGTCAAACTCTTAGAGGAAAACATAGGCAGAACACTCTATGACACAAATCACAGCAAGATCCTTTTTCACCCACCTCCTCGAGAAATGGAAATAAAACCAAAAATAAACAAATGGGACCTAATGAAACTTCAAAGCTTTCGCACAGCAAAGGAAACCATAAACAAGACCAAAAGACAACCCTCAGAATGGGAGAAAATATTTGCAAATAAAGCAATTAACAAAGGATTAATTTCCAAAATTTACAAGCAGCTCATGCAGCTCAATAACAAAAAAACAAACAACCCAATCCAAAAATGGGCAGAAGACCTAAATAGACATTTCTCCAAAGAAGATATACAGACTGCCAACAAACACATGAAAGAATGCTCAACATCATTAATAATTAGAGAAATGCAAATCAAAACTACAATGAGATATCATCTCACACCGGTCAGAATGGCCATCATCAAAAAATCTAGAAACAATAAATGCTTGAGAGCGTGTGGAGAAAAGGGAACACTCTCGCACTGCTGGTGGGAATGTGAATTGGTTCAGCCACTATGGGGAACAGTATGGAGGTTCCTTAAAATACTACAAATAGAACTATCATATGACCCAGCCATCCCACTACTGGGCATATACCCTGAGAAAACCATAATTCAAAAAGAGTCATGTGCCAAAATATTCATTGCAGCTCTATTTACAATAGCCCGGAGATGGAAACAACCTAAGAGCCCATCATCGGATGAATGGATAAAGAAGATGTGGCACATATATACAATGGACTATTACCCAGCCATAAAAAGAAACGAAATTGAACTATTTGTAATGAGGTGGATAAACCTAGAGTTTGTCATACAGAGTGAAGTAAGTCAGAAAGAGAAAGACAAATACCGTATGTTAACACATATATATGGAATTTAAGAAAAAAAAATGTCATGAAGAACCTAGGAGTAAGACAGGAATAAAGACACAGACTGACTAGAGAACAGACTTTAGGATATGGGGAGGGGGAAGTGTGAGCTGTGACAAAGCGAGAGAGAGGCATGGACATATATACACTAACAAAGTAAGGTAGATAGCTAGTGGGAAGCAGCCGCATAGCACAGGGATATCAGCTCGGTGCTTTGTGACCACCTCGAGGGATGGGATAGGGAGGGTGGGAGGGAGGGAGATGCAAGAGAGAAGAGATATGGGAACATATGTATATGTATAACTGATTCACTTTGTTATAAAGCAGAAACTAACACACCATTGTAAAGCAATTATAGCCCAATAAAGATGTTAAAAAAAAATCATGCAGTTATTGGTTAGCTGGGTATAAGCACAGTATGAACCTTGGAAAGTATGTCTTGAGAGCCATTTTTTTTTTTTTCAAATGAGGAAACGAAGGGACAAAGAGGCCATGAGACTTGTTTAACTCATATATATATGAAACGCTCTGCTTTCCATAGTACTTATCTTTGGCATGGGCAATAAAAGGCACCAAGCAAAAACAAACAAGCAAACAAACAAAAAAAAATAGATGCCGAGAAAGCTTTCGACAAAATTCAACACCCATTTATGATAAAAACCCTGCAGAAAGTAGGCATAGAGGGAAATTTCCTCAACATAATTAAGGCCATATATGACAAACCCACAGCCAACATCATCCTCAATGGTGAAAACTGAAAGCATTTCCACTAAGATCTGGAACAAGACAAGGTTGCCCACTCTCACCACTATTACTCAATATAGTTTCAGAAGTTTTAGCCACAGCAATCAGTGAAGAAAAAGAAATAAAAGGAATCCAAATCAGAAAAGAAGTAAAGCTGTCACTGTTTGTAGATGACATGATATTATTCATAGAGTATCCTAAAGATGCTACCAGAAAACTACTAGACCTAATCAATGAATTTGGCAAAGTAGCAGGATACAAAATTAATGCACAGAAATCTCTGGCATTCTTATACGTTAGTGATGAAAAATCTGAAAGTGAAATCAAGAAAACACTCCCATTTACCATTGCAACAAAAAGAATAAAATATCTAGGAATAAACCTACCTAAGGAGACAAAAGACCTGTATGCAGAAAATTATGACACTGATGAAAGAAATTAAAGATGATACAAACAGATGGAGAGATATACCATGTTCTTGGATTGGAAGAATCAACATTGTGAAAATGACTCTACTACCCAAAGCAATCTACAGATTCAATGCAATCCCTATCAAACTACCACTGGCATTTTTCACAGAACTAGAACAAAAAATTTCACAACTTTTGTGGAAAGACAAAAGACCCCGAATAGCAAAAGCAATCTTGAGAACGAAAAATGAAGCTGGAGGTATCAGGCTCCCTGACTTCATACTATACTACAAAGTGACAGTAATCAAGACAGTATGGTACTGGCACAAAAACAGAAATATAGATCAATGGAACACGAAAGAAAGCCCAGAGATAAACCCACACACATTTGGTCATGCTATTTTCGATGAAGGAGGCAAGAATATACAGTGGAGCAAAGACAGCCTCTTCAATAAGTGGTGCCAGTAAAACTGGAAAGGTACATGTAAAAGTATGAAATTAGAACACTCCCTAACACCATACACAAAAATAAACTCAAAATGGATTAAAGACCTAAATGTAAGGCCAGACACTATCAAACTCTTAGAGGAAAACATAGGCAGAACACTCTATGACACAAATCACAGCAAGATCCTTTTTCACCCACCTCCTCGAGAAATGGAAATAAAACCAAAAATAAACAAATGGGACCTAATGAAACTTCAAAGCTTTTGCACAGCAAAGGAAACCATAAATAAGACCAAAAGACAACCCTCCGAATGGGAGAAAACATTTGCAAATGTAGCAAGTGACAAAGGATTAATCTCCAAAATTTACAAGCAGCTCATGCAGCTCAATAACAAATAAACAAACAACCCAATCAAAAAATTGGCAGAGGACCTAAATAGACATTTCTCCAAAGAAGATATACAGATTGCCAACAAACACATGAAAGAATGCTCAACATCGTTAATCATTAGAGAAATGCAAATCAAAACTACAATGAGATATCATCTCACACCGGTCAGAATGGCCATCATCAAAAAATCTAGAAACAATAAATGCTGGAGAGGGTGTGGAGAAAAGGGAACACTCTGGCATTGTTGGTGGGAATGTAAATTGATACAGCCACTATGGAGAACAGTATGGAGATTCCTTAGAAAACTACAAATAGAAGTAGCATACGACCCAGCAATCCCATTACTGGGCATATACCCTGAGAAAACCATAATTCAAAAAGAGTCATGTACCAATATGTTCATTGCAGCTGTATTTACAATAGCCAGGACATGGAAGAAACCTAAGTGTCCATCAACAGATGAATGGATAAAGAAGATGTGGCATGTATATACAATGGAATATTACTCAGCCATAAAAAGAAATGAAATTGAGTTATTTGTAATGAGGTGGATGGACCTAGAGTCTGTCATACAGAGTGAAGTAAGTCAGAAAGAGAAAGAACTATCGTATGCTAACACATATATATGGAATCTAAGAAAATAAAAGGTCATGAAGAACCTATGGGTAAGACGGGAATAAAGACAGAGACCTGCTAGAGCATGGACTTGAAGATATGGAGAGGGGGAAGGGTAAGCTTTGACAAAGTAAGAGAGTGGCATGGACATATATACACTACCAAACTTAAAATAAATAGCTAGTGGGAAGTAGCCGCATAGCACAGGGGGATCAGCTAGGTGGTTTGTGACCACCTAGAGGGGTGGGATAGGGAGGGTGGGAGGGAGGGAGATGCAAGTGGGAAGATATATGGGAACATATGTATATATATAACTGATTCACTTTGTTATAAAGCAGAAACTAACAAACCATTGTAAAGCAATTATACTCCAGTAAAGATGTTAAAAAAAAAAAAAAGACAGTTACAAGAGACAGTGAAGTATACCACATAATGATCAAGGGATCAATCAAAGAAGTAGGTATAACAATTGTAAATATATTTATACGCAACATAAGAGCACCCAAAAATATATGGTAAATGGTAATGGCCATAAAAGGGGAAATCAATAGCAACACAATAATAGTGGGTGACCTTAACACCCCTATTATACCAATGGAGAGATCATCCAGACAGAAAATTAATAAAGAAACAGAAGCCTTAAATGACACATTATACTAGATAGACTTAATTGATATTTATAGGACATTCCATCTGAAAGCAGCAGAATATACTTTTTTCTCAAGTGCACATGGAAAATTCTCCAGGATAGATAACATCTTGGGCCACAAATCAAGTCTCAGTATATTTAAGAAAATTGAAATCATATCAAGCATCTTTTTCTGACCACAGTGCTATGAGATTAGAAATCAGTTACAGAAAAATAACTGCAAAAAACACAAACGTATTGAGTCTAAACAATTTGTTACTGGACAACCATTGCATCACTGAAGGAATCAAAGAGGAAATCAGAAAATACTTAGAGACAAATGACAATGAAAACACGATGATCCAAAGCCTATGGGACATAGCAAAAGCAGTTCTAAGATGGAAGTTTACAGCAATGTGATCTTATCTCAGGAAACAAGACAAATCTCAAATAAACAACCTAACCTTACACCTAAAGGAACTAGAGAAAGAAGAACAAACAAAACCTAAAGTTAGCAGAAGGAAATAAATCGTAAAGTTCAGAGGAGAAATAAATGAAATGGAGATGAAGAAAATGATAGCAAACATCAACGAAACTAAAAGCTGGTTCTTTGAGCAGATAAAGTCGATAAACCTTTAGACAGACTCATCAAGAAAAAAAGGGAGAGGACTCAAATCAATAAAACTAGAAATGAAAAAGGAGAAATTACAATGGACATCACAGAAATACAAGGGATCATAAGAGACTACTAAAAGCAACTATAACACCTATAAAATTCACAAACTATAAGAAATGGACAAATTATTAGAACAGTAAAATCTTACAAGACTGAACCAGGAAGAAATATAAAATGTAAACAGACCAATCACAAGTACTGAAATTGAAACTGTGATTTAAAAACTTCCAACAAACAAAAGTCCAGGACCAGATGGCTTCACAAGTGAATTCTATCAAACATTTAGAGGAGAGTTAACACTTATCTTTCTCAAACTATCCAAAATATTGCAGAGGAAGGAAACACACCCAAGTTCATTCTACAAGGCCACCATCACCCTGATACCAAAAGCAGACAAAAATATCACAAAAAAAGAAAATTACAAGTCAGTATCACTGATGAACAAAGACACAGAAATCCTCAACAAAATACTAGCAAACCGAATCCAACAATATATTAAAATTATTATACATCATGATCAAGTAGGATTTATCCCAGGGATACAGTATTCTTCAACATACGTAAATCAATCAGTGTGATATACCACATTAACAAACTGAAGAATAAAAACGATATGATCATCTCAATAGATACAGAAAAAGATTTTGACAAAATTCAACACCCATTTATGATAAAAACTCTCCAGAAAGTGGGCATAGAGGGAACCTACCTCAACATGTTTAAGGCTATATATGACAAACCCACAGCAAACATCATTATCAATGGTGAAAAACTGAAAACATTTCTCCAAGATCAGGAACAAGACAAGGATGTCCACTCTCCTCACTTTTATTCAACATAGATTTGGAAGTCCTACCCATGGCAATGAGAGAAGAAAAAGAAATAAAAGGAATCCAAACTGGAAAAGAAGAAGGAAAACTGTCACTGTTTGCAGATGGCATGATACTCTACATAGAAAATCCTAAAGATGCCACCAGAAAACTACTAGAGCTCATCAATGAATTTGGTAAAGTTGTAGAATACAAAATTAATACACAAAAATCTCTTGCACTCCTATGCACTACAATGAAAGATCAGAAAGAGAAACCAAGGAAACAATCCCATTTACCATCACATCAAAAAGAATAAAATACCTAGGAATAAACCCACCTAACGGGGTAAAAGACCTGTACTCAGAAAACTATAAGATACTGATAAAAGAAATCAAAGATGATGCAAACAGATGGAGAGATATACCATGTTCCTAGATTGGAAGGATCAGCATTGTCAAAATGACTATAGTATCCAAAGCAATCTACAGAGTCAATGTAATCCCTATCAAATTACCAATGGCATTTTTCACAGAATTAGAACAAAAATTTTTACAATTTGTATGGAAACACAAAAGACTCTGAATAGCAAAGTCAATCTTGAGAAACAAAAGCAGAGCTGGAGGAATCAGGCTCCCTGACTTCAGACTATACTACAAAGCTACAGCAATCAAAACCGTATGTTACTGGCACAAAAACAGAAATATAGATCAATGGAATAGGATAGAAAGTCCAGAGACAAACCCACGCACCTATGGTCACCTAACCTATGACAAAGAGGCAAGAATATACAACGGAGAAAAGAAAGTCTCTTCAATAAGCAGTGCTAGGAAAACTGGACAGCTACATGTAAAAGAATGAAATTAGAACATTCTCTAACACCATTCAAAAAACTAAACTCCAAGTGATTTAAAGGTCTAAATGTAAGACCAGATATTATAAAACTCTTAGAGGAAAACAGGCAGAACACTCTGACATAAATCGCAAAAAGATCTCTTTTGATCCACCTCCTAGGGTTATGAAAATAAAAACAAAAATAAACAAATGGGACCTAATTAAACTTAAAAGCTTATTCACAGCAAAGGAAACCATCAACAAAATGAAAACCCTCAAAATGGGAGAAAATATTTACAAATGAAGAAACCAAAAAGGGATTAATCTCCAAAATACACAAACAGCTCATGCAGCTCTATATCAAAAAAACAAACAAACAAACAAACAAAAAACAACCCAATCAAAAAATGAGCAGAAGATCTCAATAGACATTTCTCCAAAGAAGACATACAGATGGCCAAGAGTCATGTGAAAAGATGCTCAACATCATTAATTATTAGAGAAATGCAAATCTAAACTACAATGAGGTATATCACCTCACACCAGTCAGAATGGCTATCATCAAAAAATCTACAAACAATAAATACTGGTGAGGATGTGGAGAAAAGGGAACCCTCCTACACTGTTGGAGAGAATGTAAATTTGTACAGCCACTATGGAGAACAGTATGGAGGTTACTTAAAAAACAAAAATAGAGCTACCATATGATCCATCAATCCCATTCCTGGGCATATATCCTGAAAAAACCACAATTTGAAAGGATACATGTACCCCGATGTCCATTGCAGCACTATTTACAAGAGCTAGGACATGGAAGCAACCTAAGTGTCCATCGATGGAGGAACGGATAAAGAAGATGTGGTACATATATACAATGGAATATTACTCAGCCATAAAAAATAACAAAATAATGTCATTTGCAGCAACATGGGTGGACCTAGAGATTGTAATACTGAGTGAAGTAAGTCAGAAAAAGACAAATATTATATGACATCACTTATATGTAGAATATAAAGAAATGTTACAAATGAACCTAGTTATAAAATGGAAGTTGAGTCACAGTTGTAGAAAACAAACTTATGGTTACAAGGGTGGAAAGGTGGGGGGAGGGTAAATTGGGAGATTGGCATTGACATATACACACTACTATACATAGAATAGATAACTAATAAGAACCTACTGAATAGCACAGGGAACTCTATTCAATACTTTGTAATGACCTATATGGGAATAGAATCTAAAAAATAGTGGATATATGTATATGTATAACTCACTTTGCTGTACAGCAGGAACTAACACAACAGTGCAGATCAACTCTACTCTAATAAAGAATTAATTTTAAAATGCATATATATTGTCTAGCCAAATTTATCTCAAGGATTATCTCTTAACATGTCAAAATAAAAATTATTAATTAGATATCTTATGTGCATCTTTAATACTAAGTCTCTTCAATCCAGTGTGTATTTTACACTTACAACACATCTTACAACACATTTGAATAAATACTAAATTGTCTTTGGAAATAATTCATATGTGTTTATATTTCATAAAAGTTATAGTTGAAAAAGTAGATTCATTCTCCTAAATTGTAAACATACTTAGAAGTTTCCCAATAACTGAATTGAGTGTCAGATTTTACCTGGGTCTCCCTGGGATACATCAACTCTGTGTGTCCTGGATGATGGCATAAGCTCAGTACGAGGCTCACAGGCATCTCTCCCCAGACTCCACAGACATCAGAGGAGGACAAGTGGCACAGCCTACAAGTCCTTCAGACCCAGTGTTTTCTGGAAGTAAGGCATGGCTGGCTGGCTTGTGGGCTTGTAGGCAGGTTCAGGGGTATGAATCATTGCTTGGGTACCTTGCAGACAGCTTTTTAGGACAAGGCCAGTCTAGGTGATACAGACAGTGAGGTCTTACATGATTTCACACTTTGTTAGAAGGTTTTGTTCCATCAGTTTAGATGAGATTGCAGAAAACACACCTTAACCACATAATAATGTCCCTGATAGCTGTAAAATCACATCTAACACCTTTACACAGAGGAAGTAATCCAGTACTTAATCATCTGTTCAACTTGAAGTTGTAAAGTGTTGGCATTTTCCCAAGGTCTTGTGCTAAGGAATGGGAGCCCAAGGGTGAGCTCTTTCTGCTTCTGCTCAGGAGGGAGAATCGATAAGCAGACAATCAGGGTAGAATGTGCTAGAAGGTATGATGGAGAGGATCACAGAAATGAGGCTTCTAGCTCTAGCTGTACAGGGAGGAAAATACAGGGAAGTTTTCCTGAAGAAAGTGACCTCTGATGAAATTGTTGAGGGAAAAAGAGCTCTGAAGCCTATGTTCTTGGGTCAAAGAGTTGAGGGGGGTCCCTGGGAGTCATGAAATCCCAATTTCCCACCTCCTGCAAGCTGCAGTCATACATCAGTTGGTTGAACTGGGCACCTTTTGATTCACAGCAACATCCAGAGAGAGAGAGAGAGTTTGTGGCAGGATCTGCAGGACCTGGAGTTGCAAGGAAACTGAAAACCAGTAAGTGGTCAGAGCCAGGGAGGGGCAACGAACAGCAAGAGGTCCAGGAGCAGGTAGGTCACAGACACTGTTTTCCCTTTTCCAAAAATGGTGGAAAGACTAGTGGGCAGTAGTGGCTAGAGTGAGAGCCCTGCTGAGGGTTTGGCATCTCAGGGCTCCTGTCTGTCTAGCAGCCCGCTTCTGCCCTCTACCCTCCCTGACGGTGTTCTGCCCTGCAGATGAACACTGAAAGCTTTTATTATTTAATCCTTCCCCTGGCCCCAGAATGATTCATTACAAATTCTGTGTCCATGAGCTGCATTAATATTGATTAAGAAACAGGTGCTCTCAGATTCAATTAGCAAAACTGAAATTATTCACAGAAGGTTACACTGGAAAATTGAGAAAAATATGCAGGTGTGCAAATGAGACCTATCTGAAGGTGCTGCAGAATGGCTTGAAAAATGCCTCCCTGCCCTCAAGCACTTTCATTGCATTACACTTTTCTTGAGTGACAAATGGAGCTGATGATGAGGCCAGTAGAAGTTCAGGTTTGGATTCAGATTCCTAAGTCAGGATTCCCAGACTTGCCTGTTGGCAAGTGAATTTATAGATTCCCCACTCCTGGTGATTCAAGTTCAAGGAATTCAGTTGTGGGGCTTAGAAATCTGTAGGTTAAAAATAACTGATATGACTTGTCACTAGACAAGTTTGGGGAATGTGCTCCAAGTAAAGGCTGGAGCTGATCACAGCTGTGAAATGTCATCTGTGGGGATGGATGATGATGGGACATGGGAATGACACCCTTTCTGGTTTGGTTTTGACATAGGTTTATTGAAGGCTGTATCTCTCTGTGGATTCTGAGTGAGTAGTGGTTTAATCCAATAAGCATGAAAACAAGAGGAAGGTATCATGACTTGCCAATTAATTCTCTTTTTTTAATATAAATAAAAGAAAATAAATAGCTTTGGGTATGGAATCATGGAAACCCAACCTGGATATCTGGCACATTCTTGGCATTCTTGCAAATAAAACCTCCCTTGACAACAACAGAGGAGAGTTTGTGACTTAGATGCCTCCCTGGCTCATAGAATTTTTAGGACAAGAAGGACATTGGAGAGAATGGAGTCCAACCCCTTTAAAGTGCAGGTGAAGGCATGCTGGCTCAGAGAGATAAGGCACCTGCCCAAGGCCACTCAGGTGATGAAACAAGCGATCCAAAGACAGGAGGAGAGATACCATGTTTCCTGAACCTTGGTTTCTGGCTGCCAGTGACCCCTTCTGGCACAACTACTGCTTCTGAGATACTCTCATTATACGACTACAGTATGCTAGGGAGCAGGGAAGGAAGGAAGAACTTAAATTCGTTTCAATAAGTATTAAATAAGAACCTAATATATTCCAGGAAATGGGTGGTATGATAGATATAACGATGCATAAAATAAGACTGCTGTCCTTTAGGTCACATTGGCATGTAAATGAACAACTGAAACATAATGGGACAGTTACAAAGTAGAAGTATATGTAGAACAGTGGTAACTCCAGAGAGGAAGCAACTAACTTCTTGAGAAATCAGAAAGTCTCAGAGGGTTTTGAGTCAGAAGTCAAACCTCATCATCCTGATGAAAGAAGCAGCACGCCTGGCAGAGAGAACATGTGCAAGAGTGTGGAGGAGTGAAAACTCTAGAGCAGGTGTCAGCAAATATTTTCTGTGAAGAGCAAGGAAGTAAAGATGTTAGGCTTTGTGGGTCATAGGTTTTCTGTTGCAACTGTTCTACTCTGTCATAGCATGAGAGCAGCCACAGACAATGTGTAAGAAAACGCGCATGACTGTGCTCTAATAAAATTAGGCAGTGAGCCAGATTTGGCCAGTGTGATATAGTTTGCTGAACCCCTGCTCTAAAGTATATAAGTAGTTCAGAATTGTTGGAACATAGATCTGGAGGAGGAAGAACTAGGAGGAAAATATGACAAAAGATTAATCTGGTCAGCTTGGTAAAGATCAGATCAAACAGAGACTTACATGCTTGCGTGAGACACTTATCTTCTCTGAGCCTCAGCTTCCTCATCTGTGAAATGGGAATAAAAGTAACTCCCCAAGAAAGACTGTTGTGGATATTAACTGAGATAAATCTAGCATAATTCCTGGTATTTGGTAGGTGCTATAAAATGTTAGCTGCTATAGCTCCACAAATAGGCTACATTTAGAGATGGGAATGAGGAGTTGCCACAGTTTCAGAATTGACTCTATGATCAAAGTGCATTGTTTCCACCAGCAAGTTAATAAGGAGAGATGCTGTTTGGCTGTAAGTTGAGAGGGGAAGTCTTCAATGGGATATCTCCCTGGAGGTTCCAGGTCAAATGGCCTCTTATTATCTGACCTTACTTACGTTAAGCCTAATGAAAAGCCACTAATATCTCTTCAACAAATCTACTTTTTGCTTTGTTCATTTCTTCTACTGGAGATGAGTGCCTTGAAAGTGGACCATTCATCTTTGTATCCACATCACCCGGCACCCAGTAGAAATCAATGAATGTTTGATGCAGATGCCCTTGTGTCTGTCATTCCATCTGGGTGCCTTCTTTCTCTTCTCCCCATTAAGTCCCACTTTTCTTCCTATGCCGTGTAGACTTTTGATCTTATAACAATAATGGTATGTAACATTTTTTGACTTCTTACTATATGCCAGGTAGTATCCTCAACAATTTATGTACATCAATTCTGTATCTTGTGTAATACGAGGTAGATATTATATAACAATATGGTTATATAACAGTGAGGTAGGTATTATTATTACTCCTATTTTATAGATGAGGAAACTCGGGCTTAGAATACATGCTCCAAATTTTACAGCTACTAAGTGGCAAGACTGGCATTTGAACTAGGCTTGTCTGATTTCAAAGCCTGAAACTGTGCACTGGAAAGACACGTGGTGTTTGTTTGTACACTATCTTCTGATATTCCAAGTTATTCCTTGTAAGTCAGTCTCTTTCCTTGTAAGTCAGTCTCTTTCCCCAACCAGATTGTGCTTCTCTCTCTAAGGTGGAAAAGTTGACATTTATTAAATGCCTGGAGACTTAACTTGAAAAGCCCTTTGTCCCATGGTCCCTTGGATTCTTCCAAAGGATACATTACTAACTCATTCTTGGCCTTTGGGAATTACCACTTTTTTGACATATGGCAAGAGTGGAAATATTTTTCTGTTTATATGCCAAGCAGCATTATAACAGCTGCCTGAAAATATAGGCCTGCCATCCATCACTCAAGCACCCGGATGTCATAATCACAGATGACAAGCCAGCTCAGAAGTGCATTCGCTCTGTGGAGCAGGCCTGATACTAAGCATCTTCTTGGAGAAAATACTTTCTCAGTTAAATTGAAATCAAGGCCCATTGCACTGGAATTCTCTTTCTAATAGTGTTGGTTGGTGTCAAGCATTGGCCCATTCTTTTCTGATAAGAAAAGACCATCGTTATTTTCTTCATCTCTCCATTCTCCATGGAAACAGGATGCATGATGGACATGGGATGGTTTTCTGACTATCTAAAATCCAAGACCCCTAAGAGGGAATCTTTCTCTTCTCCAGTGTACACGGTTTTGGCAGGAGAGCAATTCTCAGTGCCTGTCTCACACTCTGGAAGTCTAGGCCTCCAATCCTTGAGATACTCCCTGGTACAGCCAGGAGGTAGGACACTGCATTTCACAATAGTAAATGGTGATTTGGTGGAGGTCAGCTTGTCCTAGCGATGGTAGAATGGTGATGGCAACAGTGATATCTCAGAGTCTTTGACTGCCTCATGACCAGAGGTGGTTGTTCCAATGCTTGGCATCCCTTGTTCCAAGTCTGATCCTCTAGCTTCCCCCTAATATCTTTCCAACAAATCTCCTTTTTGCTTAAGACAACCAGAGTTATTTCTATTGCTTGCAACCAAGAATCCTGGGTGACATAGTTCAGAACACACAATTTTATTGACAATCTCCCAGTCAACAGTTGTCTATAATATTAACCTCTTTTTCCCAGAGCTGCTTCATTGGCTGGTGGGAAACTATTATTTCCTTTCTTCCCATGTTTCAGGGGTGCTGAGCAGGAAGATGCTCCCAGAGCAGGAACTTATTTGGAAATTCATAGTTATTCAACTGGCCCATTAGAGAAGTATGAAAGCTAGTGTTTTCTTTGCTCACTGCTATATCCCCAAAATGTAGAACAGTATCTTGAACACAATGGGTACTCAATCAATACATATTTGCTTAATGAATTAATTAATTGGTCCCTATTAACAGCTAGATAAAAACTCAGGTATTTTCACATTTAGTCTTTTTTTGTTACTGTATGATTCTATTTACATGAAGTTTCAGGACAGGCAACACTAATTTAGATGGTGGTTCTCAACCAGGGGTGAAACCCCACCCCCCCTGAGGAACATTTGGCACTGTCTGAAGACATCTTTGGTTGTCACAACTGGTGGGGGGATGGTTTGCTACTGGCATCTAGTGGGTGGAGCCCAGGGACACTGCTGAACACCCTATAGTGCACCAGACAGCTCCTGCAACAAAGAATTATCTGGTCCCAAAGGTAATCGTGCCAAGGTGAAGAACCCCTGGTCTATGATAATAGAAGTCAGAAAAGTGGTTACCTATTGGGGAATACCGACTGCAAGGAGCACAAGGGAACTTTCCAGGATGATGGAAATGTTCTATACCTGCGTTGTCTCAAATAGTAGCTACCAGGCACATGACATTTAGTCTTCATAAACAATACACAAACAAGCTATTATTATCTACATTATACAGATAGAGAAACTGAAACTCAGTAAGCGTAAGTCATTTTCTCAAGGTCTCATAGGTGATTAACAGAGAATCTGAAATTCACAGTAAGTGTTACTGAAGTCTATCCAATTCATGCTGTTCCCCTCCCTATCCTGAGGCAAGTAAGGAGAATGAGAGGAAAATGAAGTGAAGGACTAAAAAGAAGAGAGAAGAAAAGAGAAGGTGATAAAGTGAAGAAAAGACCTGGTAGGTTTCAGAATGAGGTCCCTTACCGGGACAACTGAGAATCTCCTGAGGTATTCTTTCCTGCATTCAAACAGAGGGTGAGGGCAGCTTGTGCTGGGTGCTGATGTTCTCAATGGGGTTTGCCTCTCCCTGCTTGGAGGGAGACAGCGTGTGTGGAGGCCCTCAGCTGATAGCACAGTGTTTCTCTTAGCTGTGTCCGAGCAAGACTGAGGAGCTCGCCTGGATCCCTGTCTTCAGAGCCTGTCCCTCAGTTCCTTGAGAGACTGCTGACTAGAGAGCAGGGGAAGGATCTACAGGACAGGCCTACCTGGGAGGCTGGTTGCAGGGTGTGATGGAGCAAGGAGAGACTAGCTCTGCCAGGTTGGCAGCACTGTGTCAAGAATACCTGGAGTCCCTTCTGTTCCCTTGCCCCTGGCATTGCCCAGTGGGTTAAGTATCATAATTCCCATTTTTCAGTCTGGGAAGCCAATTGGATAGCTCTCATTGCTCAGGGACAGATGCCAAGTGCAAACTCTGGAATAACTTTTCTGAAGAGTTGGCCAGACCCCGGGGAGCTGGCAAACCCAGACTGTGTGAATGCTGGGGTGGGTGGCAATGTTACCTTCTCAGCCAGGAAGGAGCACCCCAATCCATCCACCATCCCAGAGCCTGAGACCCCAAGAGAAAGGACTCCATGGTGCCAGAGCCTTGGAAGGTGTAAGAGGAATACGGGAGGCAGTTATGTCTGGTTCTGGGAATTAGGGAGGTTTTCATTTAAAATGTTTGTTTAAAAAGGCTCTTATCAATATCTACTATGGAGAATTTCCAGGGAACCCCATTTCTCCTCCTCCTGGAAGTTTTTCCCTGACCACTCTCGTGGGGCTTGATAAAAAATGAATAGACCCAGGTTAAAGTTCTGGCTCTATCGCCGATTATCTGTGTGATTCTGGGCAAGTTACTTTACCTGCCTGAGCCTCAGTATCCTCCTCTGAAAAACTGGGATGAAAAAACCTACCTGGATAGAATATACAACTGAAGAATAACTAAATAAATCTAGTTTTCCCCACCATTTTTCCCCTTTCCTCTGACATTCAATGGCACTTATAGTATTTGTCAGATAATTTAGTTCTCAATTAGATAGTTTTCTAATAAAAGACATTTACCTTATGGTGCCATTATAATGATGTATTTATTTGTGATTCACTTTTTTTCTGTCAGATTACAGCCCACGGCTTAAAGGAACAGGTTCACCATTAGCTTCTTCAATGCGCCACAGACAAACCTTGCATGTATTGATAACTTCCTCTCCAATTCTGCACTTGCATGAAACACTCCAGTACACATTGCATGGTTTATGGCTCCCTGAGCTTGTAACCCTCTGCCTCTGAGTGTGTGCACATGGTATTGCTCCCTGCTGGGAAACCAGCCGCTCTGCCCTCTCTTGCCTCCCCAGCCGCTTCCACCTGGCTAACATTTCCTTGGGGAAGCCTTCCCTGAGTCCAGCTTGTAATGGTGCCCTAAGCCTGTTTCACATGCCGGGCACTCGTACACAGGTAATATTTACATCCCCCTCCACAGTCTCATTTGTCATTTTCCATTGTAAATGCCCAGAATAGTAGGTGCACCTCACCTTCTACATGTGAATCCCAGCAAATGTCTCTGGTTCTTAGCCTTAAGTGATGCTGGAGAGATAGCTCTCCAAAGGATGAAGATTGGTGATTCCTCTAGACATAACTCTTCTCAGTACGAGACATGAATCTCACCTCCGCATTATCTTCCAAGCCCTTTGGTGGGTCCACAGTTTGTACCAGCAGCAGCCAGCCCCATCCTTGCCCTGTTAGGTAAAGCCTGGTCAGTGGCTGACATCTTAGCTTCCTCCTTTCCTGCTGGCCATGGGAGGAGTCATTGTGCATCACATGCTTGTACAGATCAATGAGTGGGGAACAAGAGCTCATTCTAGGTGGGTGCCTGGGACCCCGGCTCAATGTGCTGCTCCACTGGAGCCCTGGCGTCTGAATTCCCTTGTGTGGCTGGGCCCCTGATGACTGTGCCACAGTGACAATAATAAAGGGGAGCTCAGGAAGGACATGACAGTCTAGTGTGTCTGCAGCTGGGCCTAACTCCTGTCTCCAATAGGATGGTGCTCCTGTTGTAACAACTGTCCTCTGAGTTGCAAGTAATAAATCTCTGCCTTAAGTTACAGGTAACTGAGATTGTACCACTTGCATTTGGCAAACCCATAATGATTTGCCCTCTTCCCCTGCCATTTTCCTAGCTCAAGTGAGTATTCTCTCCCCTCTGGCTACTTCTCTGCCTTGAACACAATTCTTTTCCTGAATTTACCAAAAATGATTGTAACTTATTTGCTTGCCAGTGTGTCTTCCCTACTAGGCTGAGAAAACCTTGAGGGTAGGGACTCTGTCTATCTGTACTCTGGGAACATAGTGGGCTTAACAAATATGTGTTACCTTAATTGTTTGTCCAGATAAACTTGATCTCAAATTCATCTGTTACTGTGAAAAGTTTAGATGAATAGGTGGATCAATTTTAAAGGTTCTACTACTTTTGCATCTTGGTCATATTAACGTTTGTTAACAATGGGCTAAATGTCACTTGTAATAATAACCATCTGTATACTGTTTTCCAACACATCACCACTTTCATATATATTATCTCCACTTTTGGGGCAAAGGACATTATCCAACTCACATGGAAGCAGCATAACATATTGGTCAGGAGGACAAGCTATGGCTTGAGGTTTAAGTCCAGGCTCTCTCAGCTATGTAACATGTGCCTTCGGGCAAGTTACTTGACTTCTTATAGCTTTAGTTTCTAAACCTGGAAAATGGAAACCCAGATACATACCTGAAAGAGCTTTAGGAAGAATAAGTGAGATTATGTAAGTACTCAGAATATAGTTTCTCTCTGTACACTGTAATAGTAGGAATATAGTCATCACATACCTAGTAAATAGTAGAGGTAGACTAAGACCTATGTACTCCATTCATGATTTGTCTACTGTACTAGTCTAATGTTGCTAATTGAAGAGTCTGCCATTTTGAATTTCTATTCAAAACCAGTTCATGTGATCAAATGACAATATTACAATGAATTCTCATATATCTATCTTCATATACAAAGGTGCAACTAATATCTCATCTATATATTTATTTGATTGAAATGTACAGTGCCTGGTACACAGTAGATATTCAACTAATGTTTGTTAAATACAACAACCTGTGGATTCTTAGCTCCTTGTCTTGTATGTGGTAGGCTTTCTCACTGACTACACCAGGAGTATATTGACATGACTTTTTGGGCTGCCTGATCCAATTTCACTCTCTCTGGCTCATATTAGGGGAACTGTCTATGATCAAGAACCTAAAGAAATTCTTCCATGGCCCATAAGGAGATGGAGGTCTGTGTCTGGGAATTATCAGCATTGTGGTGTCACCAACTCAGATGACCAGACACAAATGAATTCTTCATGGTTCTATGGTGGAATCAGCTCTTCTGGCTTAACTACCTAAGTAAATATTCTCTCTTTTCCACTTATTAGGATCCTGCTAGCCTTTGGAGGCAATTTAGGCTTTCCATTTCAGGTATTAATGTACTTCATCTGTGATGTTATGGAAATGTTTGAACATCTATTTTATAACCTATTTAATTCTGCTTTGCATGAATGTTACTTGAGTATATTTCTCTCTTTTCTACTAGATGGTAAATTCTTGAAAATAAACACTATTCCTCTCTAAACAGAGAAACATCATGCATGATGTGTAGGAGAGAGAAATTAAAGATAAATAAGTGGAACGATACTACATTGTACTACTCCTATTTTAGGTATTATGCCAGGTACTTAATAGATATTATTAGTAGTTCTCACCTGCGAGACAGATATTACTTCTCTGATTTTACCAAAGAGAAAAGAGGCACAAGGAGGTTAAGCAACTTGCTCTAAGTATTGAGGATGGCAAAGGGTGGAGCTAGAAATAGAGCCCAATTTTTAAAATTTCAAAGCCTGTTCTTCCACTTTACCAGCTCCCTTCTATTGCTTTGCACATAATAGAGGCTTAGTAATTGTTGAACCGTGACCTGATAAACCCAATAACAGATTGAGGGTATGTGATCATAGCTAAACATAATCAAATCCCATGTAACGGCTTCAAAGTACTTGAGCAAGGGAGGATGGGTGGCAGCATATGTTTGTCAGAGTAACTACATTATAAGAATCCAATTCATTTAAATAGGAAGATTGAATTAAAGATTGAATTAATGAATGAAGCTTAGTGTAGAAGCTCAGCCTCAGTTGCTGGGTATATGCAAAGCATAGGATTGTTAATTATGTTTAAATCAAAAGCAAATTGACTGGTAGCTATTCATTATGTTTTTATGCATCTGGAAAAGAAAAAAAAATAGGAAAATGCATACCAGGATGAACAGATCCAATGGAGAGGCTGGCCTATATTATGCAGATAAGAGCCATAAATCATGTGTGAGTGAACTTTAGGGATGATCAATATCTTGCCCAATGCTACTTTTACAATTATAACAATATCTTATGTTTATGCAGGTATTTGTAGCTTAAACATAATCTCAAACCCCTCATCAATTTTAATCCTCAAAGAACACTATAAGGTATGTGTTATCACCCCCATTTCACAGGTGAGGAAGCAGAGGTTCAGAGGTTCAGGCATCTTGCCCAAGGTTGTCCATAGTTAATGGAAAAGCAACAAAGAGAATGCAGACTTTCAAGGAACTGCTTTTCTTCCAAAAGTTTTGTTGTTCCTAGTGATGTTCATGGAGAGAATTGATTATCCAGTCACTTTATTCCTATCTTATGCTATTCCATCTTCCATCCTTTTTGCATGGCTCATGCTACTGAGGACCCAGCGTGCCTTACATCTGAGTCCAACTGAATTGAAGGAACAGGAAATGATGCTTCATGGTTTAAAATAAATGGGGTAGAGGGGAGGGCAGAGAGAATTCTGGGCCATGAACTTCTTATAGAGTCTAGAATTCATGACAAATTCCTTTGGATCAGTGACCTTTTGGGGAAAAAAATTCAGAGAAACATAAACCAAGATGTCTCTTATGAAAACTGTGTGGTTGTGGTTTTATATGATGAGATGGGTCTAAGATTACTTGCCCGCTCCCATTGGTGAGCCACATAACAAATGTATATTAAAATCCAAAAGTCATTGCTGGTTGAAAAATGAGGAAAGAATATAGATTGCATGAAAACTGAATAATGGGCCATGATTGGAACCATATTCTTGATAATCTTTAATTTGGTGCAGATTTATTACAATATTGCCTGGGAGGCCAGGTACCCCACAGAAACCAAGTTTTGCCATGTTGAAACTATTGACTAAGACAGAAAGGTAAAACAATAGTTTTTGACTAGAGGTTGAGTTTAGAGAAATTTACTGTAACTTAGTAATAAACCTGTCTCTTGTACAATGGACAGTGGAAACGCCAAACAGCTACTGATTGGTATATTAGTACACAGACACACATGGTATATGTGGAGGAAAGACAATATCTTTTCTCCTTGCATCTTTTAGACAGATGTTTGGTGTTCCTTGTGCTTTCTTTCCTTACCACCTCATTTATGACCTTTCTTTGTCAACTGTTCATTCAGGGTAGGGCTATCATTTATCTACCTGCTGTGCCTCCATCTGCCCTAGAATGCCTCAGCATGCCCAGATTCTGGACATCCAATGTAATCTGATGGGGATTTGCTTTTAGAGTCCTTTTCTCTTTGTACACAATAAATCAAACAGCAAACGGTGACTGTGGGACCCACCCCTGCAAAATCAATAGATGCTGGTGGTTGGAAGAAAGCTGAATTGAACTAATCAGTACAGATATTTGCAAATTAAAACAACTGCTTTTCTTCCAGGGTTTTTGCTGGGTCTCACAAGGACCAAGGAGAGAAGTTAATTACAGCAGTCACTTTGAATTTCTTGAGTATCACAAGAGGGAAAGGTGTATTTTTAGTTTGTTTCTGGTTCCATTGTTAGCCAAAATGAGTGTGTAAATAGGGCATTATGCTGCCTGGGCACCTACAAGTATAGACATGATATAGAGCTGGAAGACAAGCTGCTGGATGGACCTTCTCCATTTTACCAGTAGAAAACTGAGGTCAGAAAGTTTACATGCTTGGCTCAAGTTCATATAGCTAATTGGTGGCAGAGGTAGAAGTAGAGACTAGGTCTTTTTACCCCTGGGTCAGCAGGTGTCATCCCATTATATTGTATTAATTTTAATACTAAGGCAAGGTTCTTTTATATATACAATTTAAATTCAACTGTATGATATTTAAACATTGATGTCAACAAATAATACCAAATAAGCATTATGTATAATATATATGTTAAATATACATTGTCATAAATTTCTTCACTATTTCAACCAATATTAATTTAGGACCTTTCTGCAAACTCTGGAATAGAGATAGTCAGACTTTCAATATAAGAAATTTATAATATAACTATTATAAGAATAGAGAGAAAAAGTAGAGAAGAAAGTAGGGAAAGAAAAAAGTAAAGAGTGCAACCTAGGAAATGTATTGATTACAGCAAAATCAAGTATATTTCCACAAATATAAGGCAAGATACTTGAGACTTTTAAAAAAATATCTAAAAAATACTCATTTTAAATAGGGTTTATGGTGAATCTCAGTTAGCTAGAAGAGAATTATCCAGGACTCTCAATTAATCAGAACTGTGTTGCTAGTTCTGCTTTGGAAGAGAGAGACAAACCACAAAGAATATAGGACATATCAGGCAGAATGGCATCTGGAAAAGACCTGGATTCAGATCCAGATTTTCCAGAAGCCTTAACTTTTCTGCTGCTCAGTTTCATCGCTTGTAAAAGGCCAATGCAAGGCTTAACTGTGTGAGTGGGATGATACAATATATGTAGGTTACTCAGCCTAGAGGCTGGCACACAGCATCTGCTCAATAAGTGTTCATGCTCTTCCTCACTTCTAAAACTGAACTTCCAGAGGACTTTCCTGGGTTTGATTCATATTCAGTGTTGTATCTGGCATCAACATCCTCATGAGATGAAATAGTGAGAACCAACATTCGGAATTATGTGACAAGTCCCCAGGGGAGCTACAACCATCTAATAAAGATTCCATTCTCACTGATGTTTTCCACAAGGCCCCAGGGGAGCTACAACCATCTAATAAAGATTCCATTCTCACTGATGTTTTCCACTTAACAAAAGAGAATATGGAATTACACATTTTAGAAGAACTTTTAGCCATTGAAAAGTCAATCAGAAGATTCAACTAACACGGTTTTACAAGAATTGTGGGTGGTTGAGGTTTTGTTTTATACTAACCTAATAAAGGTGCCTTTGGAGGAAGGACTGTTTCTTGGTATCAGCTTCCTCCAGGAGGTAAAGGACTCGAGTGCCCTTACTAAAAATAGTTGCTCCTGGATTGGACCAGTGCTGACAGAGCTCAGGGCTGATCCTGGGAAGGCACCAAATGTCCTCTTCAAGGTCTTTACCCACACTCATGGTGGTCAGAGGGCAGCGTTGTGCTGGGCAGTTGTAAGGAAGAACTGGTGAGTATATATGCTAATACTTGTGAATGTGTCAAATAACCCATACTTTTCAAAAGTTGGATTTGGAGGGTAGGAGGTGGGGGATCTAAAGCACAAGAAAATCATGGGATAAAAAAATTATAGAAAGAAACCAATCTGAAAAGGCTACACTCTGTATGATTACAAATGTATGATATTCTGAAAAAGGCAAAATTTGGAAACAATAATAAGATCATGGTTGCCAGGGGTGGAGTAGAGACAGATGCATAGGCAGAGCACAGAGGATTTTTGTGTAGTGAAAAAACTTTATGATATTACAATGATACATACATGTCATTATACATATGTCCAAACTCATAGAATATACATAAAGAGTAAACTCTAATTAATGTAAACTATGGACTTTGGGTAATAATGATGTATCAATATATGTTCACTATTTGTAACAAATATACCACTTTAGTAGGGGATGTTGATAAAGCTATATATATGTAGGGGCAGAGAGTACATGGGAAATCCTTTACCATCCTCTCAATTTTGCTGTGAACCTAAAACTGCTCTAAAAAATAAACTCTTTTGTTTTTGGTAAAGTCCTAGAAGTCAGAGCAATTTATCTAGATACTTTATTTTATAGGATGAGAAACTGTAGTCTGGAAAGGGACAGAGGTAATGGCAGCAGTGGGATCAGAACCTGAGGGTGATATTTTTCATCCAGGTTTTTACTGCCATCTCTGAAAATCTGGTTCTTGACCCTCTTTCCTAGAGTAATTCCTAGACAACTAACATGAAGTTGAATGTTACAGAGGGAAGGTATCTCACAGACTTCTTGTTCCAGTTCTGTTCTTTTTCAGAGGAGGGTACTGTGTTCCAGGAAGAAAATGGGACTTTCCCAGTATCTCATGGAAATTAGTGAGAGAGCCTGACCAGAGCTTATCTCTCCCATCATGGGCCCAGTGCCATTTTTACTTCAGTATGCAGAGTCTGTGGATAGCCAGTCTTTAAAGAAGACCAACATGTTCCTATGACTCCCAGGAACTGCAAGTTCAAGGGCCATGTCTGAGGACATGGTGGGGTACCATGCAGAGAAACCTATATCCTTTGTCGTAAAGGAGGTGAGAAGGAGATTAAGTCAACAGACAAGACAAGGAGAGCTACATCCCCTGGTTTAAATCTTTTTGGGTAATTCAAGTAAAATTCATGAGACCCAGACCACTTTAGCTTGGGATTAAAGCTAAATTCACAATAGTCATAAAACTGGGGTGCTCTGGGCTTTTTCTCTACCTGGAATTAGGTTGCCTAGAGCACTTCAAATCAGGGAAGCCGTCTCCTAATTACAGTGTAGCATCTGTTCTTCTGTCCCCTTCCTTTCCAACTCCCCAAAGTTCTGTTTGTTGCCAAGTCCTCTAGCATATGTGCCAAGAGCACTGCTGCTTTCCCTAATGCCACCAAAGCCTGAGAAGGTCACTGCAAAGCTAACTCCCATAGCTCTCAGAGATGTTGGCACTTTTTTCTATAAAACATAGAATAAGTGTCTTTAAAGATGAGGATGGTGACCTTGCTAACAATTATTCAGTCATTACCCTCACCTTTAAAGATATCTTTTTTATTCTTTTCCCCAGAAGCATCCCAGGTATGCTGTTTCCTACCCACAGACCATCTGCCAGCCATGTCTGCCAGAACAGCTGCCCATCAGCTGGAAGAAGAACCCAGAGAGCTTTTGCAAAGCTCTGACATCAGGGAGGCAGGAAGGCCTGTCACAGACAGTCCCAGGTGTTGGTGGCTGACACAGCCAATTTGGGCATGGAATAGGTACTGAGGGCAGACAGCATGAACATGGATGTGCATTTGTCTATGCTATGTGAAGTGATGATTTTTTGTGCACTTTCCAGGTGCATGCACATGCACATACACACACACAATTACTGACTTGTGGAGTGGTGGTGCTAGAAGTGACCCAAGGATCATTTAATCCAATGGTACCTACAATTGACCATGGCTCCTGACCATACTAACCACCTGGGGAGCTTTTAGAAATTACAGATTTCTGGACCCCACTGTCTGACCTAGTGAATCAGAATATCTAGAGGTAAAGGAAAAAAAATCTATATTTGAACAAGCTTTCCAAATGATTTGGCCATAGCCAGCTCAGCATGCAACCATGGGTTAGCATTTTGGAGCCATTGATTGTAGTTCAAATACCCTCCCTCCACCACTATAATTTTTATTGAAAAGGATGCAATGGCCTTGGGAAGTGACTTGCGTTGGACCCATGGCAAAGCCCTGATGGAGATGGGTCAGTGACTTCTTATGTTCTGCTCCTTTCTACAATGTATACTACCCTGTCCCTTATTAATAGCCAAACTTTTCTTCCTATTTTTCTCACATTCACAACACAACATATGTGCACTTAGCTAGGCAACCACATTAATTGATAAAAAAAATATTTAATCTAACCTGACCTCCTTTTGGAAGCTCATCCCTCTACAACATGAGTCCTGTAGGCCAGGGACTGAGAGGCTTTAGAGAGACCCTAAGGCTTTAGAGATTAGCCTCTGAAAAATGTATAAATACTGTTGTATACACACATCTGTGCTTGTTTTTTAGAAGAGGGTTCATAGCTTTCATCAGATGTTCAAAGGCAACTACCTTATACTTAATGTGGCTAAAACCTCTAGTTTATAATACCCATGATAAGAATTTGTTTGCCTATTGTTTTGAGGGAGATGGCTTAGAACTTAATAAAAAAGAAAAAGGAAAGAAAAGAGAAAAAAAAGTCAACTTTAGAGAGCTAGCTTTACCTACTGGATTTTGGCACATATAGCTGTGCTAAGCATAGTGAAAGTGTTTGATAAAGTGTCAACATAGAAGACATGATCATAAAAGCTAATGCAACTTAAGAAAAAATAATTAAGTTGGCTTAAAGCTGCACTGTCACTAATGTGAAGCAAAAGTATGGCCAAACCAAAATACCTCAAGGAAAAGGCAGATGAAGCCAGAGAAGACTTAAGACATGGACTTGAAAGGATAATAAACATTTCATCATGGCAGAACTTGGGAGGAATAGGAAACAGTTACTTTTAATTAAAGTTATGCTAAGGAGCTTCAAGATGGTGGAAGAGTAAGAAGTGGAGATCACCCTCCTCCCCACAGATACACCAGAAATACATCTACACGTGGAACAACTCCTACAGAACACCTACTGAACGCTGGCAGAAGACCTCAGACATTCCAAAAGGCAAGAAACTCCCCACATACCTGGGTAGGGCAAAAGAAAGAAGAAAAAACAGAGACAAGAGAATAGGGATGGGACCTGCACCAGTGGGAGGGAGCTGTGAAGGAGGAAAGGTTTCCACACAATAGGAAGCCCCTTCGCTGGCAGAAACTGCAGGTGGCGGAGGGGGGAAGCTTCGGAGCCGCGGAGGAGAGCTCAGTAACAGGGGTGTGGAGGGCAAAGTGGAGAGATTCCTGCACAGAGGATCAGTGCCGACCAGCACTCACCAGCCTGAGAGGCTTGTCTGCTCACCCACCAGGGTCGGGCGGGGGCTGGGAGCTGAGGCTCGTCGGAGGTCGGACCCCAGGGAGAGAACTGGGGTTGGCTGTGTGAACATAGCCTAAAGGGGTTAGTGCGCCACAGCTAACAGGGATTGAGTCTGGGGAAGAGTCTGGACCTGCCTAAAAGTCAAGAGAACATTGTTTCAGGGTGTGTGAGAAGAGGAGATTCAGAGCAATGCCTAAATGAGCTTCAGAGACAGACGTGAGCCGCAGCTATCAGCGCAGACCCCAGAGATGGCATGAAACACTAATGCTGCTGCTGCTGCAGCCACCAAGAATCCTGTGTGCAAGCATGGGTCACTATCCACACCTCCCCTCCCGGGAGCCTGTGCATACCGCTGCTGCCAGGATCCTGTGATCCACGGACAACTTCCCAGGAGGAACACACAGCACACCTTAGGCTGTTGCAACGTCACACCAGCCTCTGCCGTCGCAGGCTTGCCCTCATTCTGTACCCCGTCCTCCACCCAGACTGAGGGAGCCAGAGCCCCCGAATCAACTGCTCCTTTAACCCAGTCCTGCCTGAGCAGGAACAGACACCCTACATGCAGGCGTGGGGCCAAATCCAAAGCTGAAACCCAGGAGCTGTGCAAAAAAAGAAGAGAAAGGGAAATCTCTCCCAGCAGCCTCAGGAGCAGCGGATTAAATTTCAACAATCAACCTGATGTACTCTGCGTCTGTGGAATACCTGAATAGAGAACGAATCATCCCAAATTGAGGAGGTGGACTTTGGGAGCAACGATATATATATATATATAGATATAGATAGATAGATAGATATAGATATAGATATATATATAGATATAGATATATATAGTTCCCTTTTTCTCTTTCTGTGAGTGTGTATGTGTATGCTTCTCTGTGTGATTTTGTCTCTATAGTTTTGCTTTTACCATTTGTCTTAGGGTTCTGTCTGTCCATTTTTTGTTTTTTTCTTAGTATAGTTTTTAGTGCTTGTTATCATTGCTGGATTTGTTTTTGGTTTGGTTGCTCTCTTCTTTCTTTCTTTTTTAAAATTACTTAATTTATTTTATTTTTAATAATTATTTTTTATTTGAATAACTTTAATTTTTTTATTTTTTTCTTTCCTTCTTTCTTTTTTTCTCCCTTTTATTCTGAGCTGTGTGGATGACAGGGTCTTGGTGTTCTGGAAAGGCATCAGGCCTGTGCCTCTGAGGTGGGAGAGCCAACTTCAGGACACTTGTCCACAAGAGACCTCCCAGCTCCATGTGATATCAAACGGTGAAAATCTCCCAGAGATCTCCATCTCAATGCCAAAACCCAGCACCAATCAATGACCAACAAGTTACAGTGCTGGACACTCCATGCCAAACAATTAGCAAGAGAGGAACACAACCCCACCCAGTAGCAGAGAGGCTGCCAAAATCACAAGAAGGTCACAGACATCCCAAAACACACCACCAGATGAGGACCTGCCCACGAGAAAGAAAAGATCCAGTGACATCCACCAGAACACAGGCACTAGTCCCCTCCACCAAGAAGCCTACACAACCCACTGAATGACCCTTAGCCATGGTGGCAGACACCAAAAACAATGGGAACTACGAACATGCAGCCTGCAAAAAGGAGACCACAAACACAAAAGCAAAATAAGAAGACAGAAAAACACACAGCAGATGAAGAAGAAAGGTAAAAACCCACCAGACCAAACAAATGAAGAGATTTCCAAAATCATGGAAATAAAATGGAGAAAATACAAGAAACGTTTAGCAAGGAACTAGAAGAACTAAAGAGCAAACAAACAGTGACGAACTACACAATAAATGAAACTAAAAATTCTCTAGAAGGAATCAAGAGCAGAATAACTGAGGCAGAAGAACAGGTAAGTGACCAAGAAGATAAACTAGTGGATATAAGTATCGCAGAGCAGAATAAAGAGAAAAGAATGAAAATAATTAAGGACAGTCTCAGAGACCTCTGCGGCAACATTAAACGTGACAACATTCGAATTATAGGGGTCCCAGAAGAAGAAGAGAAAAAGAAAGGGGCTGAGAAAATATTTGAGGAGATTATACTTGAAAACGTCCCTAATATGGGAAAGGAAATAGTTAATCAAGTCCAGGAAGCACAGAGTCTCACACAGGATAAATCTAAGGAAAAACATGCCAAATCACATATTAATCAAACTATCAAAAATTAAATACAAGGAAAAAATATTAAAAGCAGCAAGGGAAAAACAAGAAATAGCATACGAGGGAATCCCCATAAGGTTAACAGCTGATCTTTTAGCAGAAATTCTGCAAGCCAAAAGGGAGTGGCAGGACATATTTAAAGTGATGAAGTAGAAAAACCTACAACCAAGACTACTCTACCAAGCAAGGATCTCATTCAGATTCAAGGGACAAATTATAAATTTACAGACAAGCAAAAGCTCAGAGAATTCAGCAGCACAAAACCAGCTTTACAACAAATGGTAAAGAAACTTCTCTAGGAAGGAAATACAAGAGAAGGAAAAGACCTACAATAACAAACCCAAAACAATTAAGAAATGATAATAGGAACATACATATTGATAATTCACTTTAATGTAAATGGATAAAATGCTCCAACCAAAAGACATAGACTGGCTGAATGGATACAAAAACAAGACCCATATATATGCTGTCTACAAGAAACCCACTTCAGACCTAGGGACACATACAGACTGAAAGTGAGGGGGTGGAAAAAGATATTCCAGGCAAATGTAAATCAAAAGAAAGCTGGAGCAGCAATTCTAATACCAGACAAAATAGACTTTAAAACAGACTATTACAAGAGACAAAGAAGGACACTAAATGATGATCAAGGGATCAAACCAAGAAGAAGATATAACAATTGTAAATATTTATGCTCCCAACACAGGAGCAACTCAATACATAAGGCAAATGCTAGTATATATAAAAGGGGAAATTGACAGTAACAAAATCATAGTAGGGGACTTTAACACCCCACTTTCACCAATCAACAGATCATCCAAAATGAAAATCAATAAGGAAACACAAGCTTTAAATGATACATTCAACAAGATGGACTTAATTGATATTTATAGGACATTCCATCCAAAAACAACAGAATACACTTTCTTCTCAAGTGCTCATGGAACATTCTCCAGGAGAGATCATATCTGGGGTCACAAATCAAGCCTTGGTAAATTTAAGAAAATTGAAATCATATCAAATATCTTTTCTGACCACAACACTATGAGACTCCATATAAGTTACCAGAAAAAAACTGTAAAAAATACAAAAACATGGAGGCTAAACAATACAATACTTAATAACCAAGAGATCACTGAAGAAATCAAAGAAGAAATCAAAAAACACCTAGAAACAAATGACAATGAAAACAGTATGACCCAAAACCTATGGGATGCAGCAAAAGCATTTCTAACAGGGAAGTTTATAGCAATACAATCCTACCTTAAGAAACAAGAAACATCTCAAATAAACAACCTAAACTTAAACGTAAGCAATTAGAGAAAGAAAAAAAACCCAAAGAGCAGAAGGAAAGACCTCACAAAGATCAGAACAGAAATAAATGAAAAATAACTGAAGGAAAAAATAGCAAAGATCAATAAAACTAAAAGCTGGTTCTTTGAGAACATAAACAAAATTCATAAACCATTAGCCAGACTCATCAAGAAAAGAAGGGAGAAGACAAAAATCAATAGAATTAGAAATGAAAAAGGACAAGTAACAACTGACACTGCAGAAACACAAAGGATGAGGAGAGATTACTACAAGAAACTATACACCAATAAAATGGACAACCTGGAAGAAATGGACACATTCTTAGGAAAGCACAGACTTCTGAGACTGAAACAGGAAGAAACAGAAAGTATAAAGAGACCAATCACAAGCACTGAACTTGAAATTGTGATTAAAAATATTTCAACAAACAGTTGCCCAGGACCAGATGAATTCACAGGCGACTTCTATCAAATATTTAGAGAGGAGCTAACACCTAGCCTCTCAAACTCTTCCAAAACATAGCAGTGGGAGGAACACTCCCAAACTCATTCTACAAGGCCACCATCACCCTGATACCAAAACCAGATAAAGATGTCACAAAGAAAGAAAATTACAGGCCAATATCACTGATGAACATAGATGCAAAAATCCTCAACAAAATACCAGCAAACATAATCCAACAGCACATTAAAAGGATCATACACTATGATCAAGTGGGGTTTATCCCAGGATGCAAGGATTCTTCAATATATGCAAATAAATCAATGTGATACACCATATTAAGAAACTGAAGAATAAAAAACATATGATCGGTTAGTGCACCACGGCTAGCTGGGAGGGAGTCCGGGAAAAGGTCTGGAGCTGCCGAAGAGGCAAGAGACGTTTTCTTCCCTCTTTGTTCCCTGGTACGCAAGGAGAGGGGCTTAAGAGTGCTGCTTAAAGGAGCTCCAGAGACGGGCGCGAGCCACAGCTAAAGGCATGGACCCCAGAGACTGGCAGGAGATGCTAAGCCTGCTGCTGCCGCCACCAAGAAGCCTGTGTGCGAGCACAGGTCACTATCCACACCTCCCTTCCGGGGAGCCTGTACAGCCCGCCACTGCCGGGTTCCCAGGATCCAGGGACAACTTCCCTGGGAGAACGCACGGCGAGCCTCAAGCTGGTGCAACGTCATGCTGGCCTCTGCCGCTGCAGGCTCGCCCCGCACCCTGTGGCCCTCCCGCCCCCGGGCCTGAGTGAGCCAGAGCCCCCAAATCAGTGGCTCCTTTAACCCCGTCCTGTCTGAGCGAAAAACAGACGCCCTCCGGCGACCTACAGGCAGAGGCGGGGCCAAATTCAAAGCTGAGACCTAGGAGCTGTGAGAACAAGGAAGAGAAAGGGAAATCTCTCTCAGCAGCCTCAGAAGCAGTGGATTAAAACTCCACAATCAACTTGATGTACCCTGCATTTGTGGAATACATGAATAGACAACGAATCATCCCAAATTGAGGAGGTGGACTTTGAGAGCAAGATTTATGGTTTTTTCCCCTTTTCCTCTTTTTGGGAGTGTGTATGTGTATGATTCTGTATGAGATTTTGTCTGTATAGCTTAGCTTCCACCATTTGTCCTAAGGTTCTATCCATCCGTTTTGGTTTTATTTTTAATTTTTTTCTTAATAATTATTTTTTAATTTAATAACTTTATTATGTTTTACTCTATTTTATTTTACTTTATCTTCCTCTTTCTTTATTCCTTCCTTCCCTCCTTCCTTCCTTCCTTCCTCCCACCATCCCTCCCTCCGTCCCTCCTTCCTTTCTTTCTTTCGTTCCTTCTTTCCTTCTCTCTTTCTTTTCTCCTTCCTCCCTTCCTTCCTTCCTTCCTTCCTCCCTCCCTCCTTCCCTCCTTTCTTTCTTTCTTTCTCTCTTTCTGTCTTTCTTTCTTTCTTTCTTTCTTTCTTTCTTTCTTTCTTTCTTTCTTTCTTTCTTTCTTTCTTTCTTCCTACTTCTACTAATTATTTCTATCTACTTTTTCTCCCTTTTATTCTGAGCCGTAAGGAGGAAAGGCTCTTGGTGCTGCAGCCAGGAGTCAGTGCTGTGCCTCTGAGGTGGGAGAGCCAACTTCAGGACACTGGTCCACAAGAGACCTCCCAGCTCTACATAATATCAAATGGCAAAAATCTCCCAGACATCTCCATCTCAATGCCAGCACCCAACTTCACTTAACAAACAGCGAGTTACAGTGCTGGACATCCTATGCAAAACAATTAGCAAAACAGGAACACAACCCCACCCATTAGCAGCAAGGTTGCCTAAAAGCATAATAAATCCACAGACACCCCAAAACACATCACCAGACGTGGACCTGCCCACCAGAGACACAAGATCCAGCCTCATCCACCAGAACACAAGCACTAGTCCCCTCTACCAGGAAGCCTACACAACCCACTGAACCAACCTTAGCCACTGGGAACAGACACCAAACACAACAGGAACTACGAACATGCAGCCTGCAAAAAGGAGACCCCAAACACAGTAAGATAAGCAAAATGAGAAGACAGAAAAAAACACCGCAGATGAAAGAATAAGATAAAACCCCACCAGACCTAACAAATGAAGAGGAAATAGGCAGTCTACATGAAAAAGAATTCAGAATAATGATAGTAAAGATGATACAAAATCTTGGAAATAGAATAGACAAAATGCAAGAAACATTTAACAAGGACCTAGAAGAACTAAAGAAACAAGCAACAATGAAAACACAATAAATGAAATTAAAAATACTCTAGATGGGATCAATAGCAGAATAACTGAGGTAGAAGAACAGATAAGTGACCAGGAAGATAAAATAGTGGAAATAACTACTGCAGAGCACAATACAGAAAAATGAATGAAAAGAACTGAGGACAGCCTCAGAGACCTCTGGGACAACATTAAATGCACCAACATTCGAATTATAGGGGTTCCAGAAGAAGAGAAAAAGAAAGGGACTGAGAAAATATTTGAAGCGATTATAGTTGAAAACTTCCCTAATATGGGAAACGAAATAGTTAATCAAGTCCAGGAAGCACAGAGAGTCACATACAGGAAAAATCCAAGGAGAAACCTCCAAGACACATATTAATCAAACTATCAAAAATTAAGTACAAAGAAAACATATTAAAAGCAGCAAGGGAAAACAACAAAAAAGACACAAGGGAATCCCCATAAGTTTAACAGCTGATCTTTCAGCAGAAACTCTGCAAGCCAGACGGGTGTGGCAGGACATATTTAAAGTGATGAAGTAGAAAAACCTACAACCAAGATTACTCTACCCAGCAAGGATCTCATTCAGATTTGATGGAGAAATTAAAACCTTTACAGACAAGCAAAAGCTGAGAGAGTTCAGCACCACAAAACCAGCTTTACAACAAATGCTAAAGGAACTTCTCTAGGCAAGAAACACAAGAGAAGGAACAGACCTAAAATAATGAACCCAAAACAATTTAGAAAATGGGAATAGGAACAATACATATCTATAATTACTTAAATGTAAATCGACTAAATGCTCCCACGAAAAGACACAGATTGGTTGAATGGATACAAAAACAAGACCCATATATATATGCTGTCTACAAGAGACCCACTTCACACCTAGAGACACATACAGACTGAAAGTTAGGGGATGGAAAAAGATATTCCATGCAAATGGAAACCAAAAGAAAGCTGGAGTAGCAATTCTCATATCAGACAAAATAGACTTTAAAATAAAGACTATTAGAAGAGACAAAGAAGGACACTACATAATGATCAAGGGATTGATCCAAGAAGAAGATATAACAATTGTAAATATTTATTCACCCAACATAGGAGCACCTCAATACATAAGGCAAATACTAACAGCCATAAAAGGGGAAATCAATAGTAACACATTCATAGTAGGGGACTTTAACACCCCACTTTCACCAATGGACAGATCATCCAAAATGAAAATAAATAAGGAAACACAAGCTTTAAATGATACATTAAACAGGATGGACTTAATTGATATTTATAGGACACTCCATCCAAAAACAGCAGAATACACATTTTTCTCAAGTGCTCATGGAACATTCTCCAGGATATATCATATCCTGGGTCACAAATCAAGTCTTGGAAAATTTAAGAAAATTGAAATTGTATGAAGTATCTTTTCCGACCACAACACTTTAAGACTAGATATCAATTACAGGAAAAGATCTGTAAAAAATACAAACACATGGAGGCTAAACAATATACTACATAATATTGAAGTGATAACTGAAGAAATCAAAGAGGAAATCAAAAAATACCTAGAAACAAATGACAATCGAGACACGATGACCCAAAACCTATGGGATGCAGCAAAAGCAGTTCTATGAGGGAAGTTTATAGCAATACAAGCCCACCTGAAGAAACAGGAAACATCTCGAATAAACAACCTAACTTTGCACCTAAAGCAATTAGAGAAGGAAGAACAAAAAACCCCCAAAGTTAGCAGAAGGAAAGAAATCATAAAAATCAGATCAGAAATAAATGAAAAAGAAATGAAGGAAATGATAGCAAAGAACAATAAAACTAAAAGTTGGTTCTTTGAGAAGATAAACAAAATTGATAAACCATTATCCAGATTCATCAAAAAAAAAAAAGGGGGAGAAGACTCAAATCAATAGAATTAGAAATGAAAAAGGAGAAGTAACAATTGACACTGCAGAAATACAAAAGATCATAAGAGATTACTACAAGCAACTCTATGCCAATAAAATGGACAACCTGGAAGAAATAGACAAATTCTTAGAAATGCACAGCTGCCAAGACTGAATCAGGAAGAAATAGAAAATATGAACAGACCAATCACAAGCACTGAAATTGAAACTGACATTAAAAATCTTCTAACAAAGAAAAGCCCAGGACTAGATGGCTTCACAGGCGAATTCTATCAAACATGTAGAGAAGAGATAACACCTATCCTTCTCAAACTCTTCCAAAATATAACAGAGGGAAGAACACTCACAAATTCATTCTACAAGGCCATCATCACCTTGATACCAAAACCAAACAAGGATGTCACAAAGAAAGAAAACTACAGGCCAATATCACTGATGAACATAGATGCAAAAATCCTCAACAAAATACTAGCAAACAGAATCCAACAGCACATTAAAAGGATCATACACCATGATCAAGTGGGGTTTATTCCAGGAATGCAAGGATTCTTCAATATATGCAAATCAATCAATGTGATAAACCATATTAACAAATTGAAGGAGAAAATCCATATGATCATCTCAATAGATTCAGAGAAAGCATTTGACAAAATTCAACACCCATTTATGATAAAAACCCTCCAGAAAGTAGGCATAGAGGGAACTTTCCTCAACATAATAAAGGCCATATATGACAAACCCACAGCCAACATCATCCTCAATGGTGAAAAACTGAAAGCATTTCCTCTAAGATCAGGAACAAGAAGAAATTAAAGATGATACAAATAGATGGAGAGATATACCATGTTCTTGGATTGGAAGAATCAACATTGTGAAAATGACTCTACTACCCAAAGCAATCTACAAATTCAATGCAATCTCTATCAAACTACCACTGGCATTTTTCACAGAATTAGAACAAAAAAATTCACAATTTCTATGGAAACACAAAAGACCCCGAATAGCCAAAGCAACCTTGAGAAAGAAAAACGGAGCTGGAGGAATCAGGGTCCCTGATGTCAGACTATACTACAAAGCTACAGTAATCAAGACAGTATAGTACTGGCACAAAAACAGAAAGATAGATCAATGGAACAGGATAGAAAACCCAGAGATAAACCCACGCACATATGGTCACCTTATCTTTGATAAAGGAGGCAGGAATGTACAGTGGAGAAAGGACACCCTCTTCAATAAGTGGTGCTGGGAAAACTGGACAGGTACATGTGAAAGTATGAGATTAGATCACTCCCTAACACCATACACAAAAATAAGCTCAAAATGGATTAAAGACCTAAATGTAAGGCCAGAAACTATCAAACTCTTAGAGGAAATCATAGGCAGAACACTCTAAGACATAAATCACAGCAAGATCCTTTTTGACCCACCTCCTAGAGAAATGGAAATAAAAACAAAAATAAACAAATGGGACCTAATGAAACTTCAAAGCTTTTGCACAGCAAAGGAAACCAAAACAAGACCAAAAGACAACCCTCAGAATGGGAGAAAATATTTGCAAATGAAGCAACTGACAAAGGATTAATTTCCAAAATTTACAAGCAGCTCATGCAGCTCAATAACAAAGAAACAAACAACCCAATCAAAAAATGGGCAGAAGACGTAAATAGATATTTCTCCAAAGAAGATATACAGACTGCCAACAAACACATGAAAGAATGCTCAAAATCATTAATCATTAGAGAAATGCAAATCAAAACTACAATGAGATATCATCTCACACCAGTCAGAATGGCTATCATCAAAAAATCTAGAAACAATAAATGCTGGAGAGGGTGTGGGAAAAACACTCTTGCACTGCTGGTGGGAATGTGAATTGCTACATCCACTATGGAGAATAGCATGGAGGTTCCTTAAAAAAGTACAAATAGAACTAACATATGACCCAGCCATCCCACTACTGGGCATATACCCTGAGAAAACCATAATTCAAAATGAATTATGTACCAAACTGTTCATTGCAGCTCTATTTACAATAGCCCGGAGATGGAAACAACCTAAGTGTCCATCATCGGATGAATGGATAAAGAAGATGTGGCACATATATACATGGAATATTACTCAGCCATAAAAGGAAACGAAATTGAGCTATTTGTAATGAGGTGGATTGACCTAGAGTCTATCATACAGAGTGTAGTAAGTCATAAACAGAGAGACAAATACTGTATGCTAACACATATATATGGAATTTAAGGAAAAAAATGTCATTAAGAACCTAGTGTAAGACAGGAATAAAGCCACAGACCTACTGTAGAATGGACTTGAGGATATGGGGAGGGGGAAGGGTGAGCTGTGACAAAGCGAGAGAGAGGCATGGACATATATACACTACCAAACGTAAGATAGATAGCTAGTGGGAAGCAGCCACATAGCACAGGGAAATCAACTCGGTGCTTTGTGACCGCCCGGAGGGGTGGAACAGGGAGGGTTGGAGGGAGGGAGATGCAAAGAGGAAGAGATATGGGGATGTGTATGTGTATACCTGATTCACTTTGTTATAAAGCAGAAACTAACCATTTTAAAACAATTATACTCCAATAAAGACGTTTTTAAAAAAAGTTATGCTAGTACACTAATTTGAGTAACCAAGATTCATATTTCAAATTTTATGCCAACTCTGCCCATTGCCAAACATTCTTAATGGTTCCAGGAAGAACATGATGTAGTTACAGGATATATTTCTTTGAATATCAAGGGAGAGAGTCAAATGCACAAAGTGGAGAAATTGGTGGGAATAGCAGGAAGCTTTGTCACTCAAGCTCCTAAAGCCTCTTCTGCAAAATGGGCAGTGATGGTTATTTGGCCAAAGGATGTCCAAGTGTCCTTCACAGCATAGGTTGAATGATATTATTACTCTATGGCATTTTTTTCTGCCTTCTCTAATTCAGTATGGTCCCCTGAGGGCAGGAACTGTGTCTTTCATTTTTCTATCCTCAGTACTTAAGATACTGTCTTGTATTAATCGTCTGGTCCCATAATAATGTCATCAAACAATCACAAACCCTCAGTGGCAGGTAATATTAAACATTTATTTAGCTCACGAGTCTTAGGGGTTCAGATGATCTGAGCTGAATTTGTTCATGTGTCTGTGGTTAGCTACAGTTCTGCCAAATTTTCTGGGTTCACTCACATGTCTGGAGGTTACCTGGCTATTGGCTGATCTAGGATAGTCTTGGTTGGGACGATAGGGCAACTCAGCCCTTCACCACATATCTCATCCTTTAGCAGGTTAGCTTGGGTATGATCTCCTAACATCTCATTGGACAAAGCAAGACATATAGCTAAGTTTTGAGTCCAAATGAGGGAGTACTACCAAACTGGTACTACCAAGTACCAAATTAGTTGGCAAAGGGTATGAATACAGAGAGCAGTGAAGAATTGGTGCCATTAATGCAATCAGTCTCCCACATTCCTAGAATACGGTAAAGGCTCAATAAATGTTTGTCACAACAAATGAATTGAATGTTCTCCAAAGAAGGTATACAAATGGCCAATACGCATGGTGAAAAGATGCTTAACATCATTAGTCATCAGGGAAATGCAAATCAAAACCACAATGAGATGTTACTTCACACCTACTGTGGCGACTAGTACCAAAAAGTCAGATAATTACAAGTGTTGGCAAGGATATGGAGAAAGTGGAACCCTCATATGTTGTTTGTAGGAATGTAAACTGGCACAGTCACTTTGGAAAACAGTCTGGTATTTCCTCGAAAAGTTAAACACTGAGTTGCCATTTGATCTATCAATTCCACTTTTAGGTATATACCCAAGAGAAATAAAAACATATGTCCACACAAAAACTCATACATGAATGTTCATAGCAACATTATTCATAAGGGCCAAAGGGTGGAAATAATTCAAACGTCCATCAATTGATGAATAGATAAATAAAATGTAGTATATCCATACAATAGAATAACTTGTCCATAAAAAGGAATTAATCAGTACACATGCTACAACATGGGTGAGCCTTGAAAATATCATGTTAAATGAAAGAAGCCAAACACAAAGGGCCACATATGATATGATTCCATTTATATGAAATGTCCAGAAGAGGCAAATCTATAGGTCTAGAAAGAAGATTTGTTGTTGCTTAGAGCTGGGTGAAATGGAAGTGACTTCTGATGGGTAAAGGGCTTCTTTATGGGATAATAAAAATGTTCTAAAATTGTGGTGATGTAACACAGCTCTGTGAATATACAAAAAGCATTGAATTGTGAACTTTAATTGGGTGAATTGTATGGTATCTCAATAAAGCTTCTACCAGAAAAAATAAATTAAATAGATAGTTCCTGTGAAGGTACTGGCATAGTACTTGGTCATGTACCATAATTCATGAAATCTGTGATGCTGCAGATTGTAATATGCACCATTATTTTATGAATCTCCAAGAAAGAAAAAATACTGCCAAGTTAACTATGACAGATAATCAGTTATAAGGTGTATTCTGATTTCAGAGATGTTCAATTGTAGAAAATATGTGTCTTCGAACCAATGAAATACGGTGCACATTGAAGAAATGTTTGTAGCATCTGAAATTAAATCTATTCAACAAAAAGACAGATATTTCTTTCTTCCAGATTCAAATTTTATGCTCACACACCTTTCCTAGATTAATGGTTTTTGGATATCCAATCTTGACTCCCAGTCTCCATCAACTTCAAGTGCAACCAGGTGAAATACCTACCCTCGCTGGTCTAACCTGCCATGCCATTCCCACTGTAGCCCTGTCCTAGGTGTCGCTGAACTGCCTGAGTATCTCTTGTCTCTTTGTAGGGAGGGAGGCCTTATTCAAGCCTGCCTTTCCCTCAGGGACTGGAGGTCATTTCTGCCTCCAAAGCCCTTCAGGCATCTTTTCTCTCCCCCATGATGAGATGTGACTGGGGTAAACAAGGAGAGGACTTTGTTGTGGTGAGAGACACCTGGCTCCCGGTGGCAGCTTCCACTGAGGAGAGAGTGAAAAACCACATACTTTTTCACTTTTGGTGGGGTAATGAGCAGTCAGAGCTGTTGACTGACAGACAATGGAATGAATAAAAGTACTACCCATCCATCTTTTGGTTGTCAGTAAATCTGCCGTACCTCTTGGGAAGTGGGAAGAATTCTTTTCTCCCTCTTGAAATTTACCAGCCTCACTTAGGACAGATAGGAGAATAACTTCATCATAGGCAGGCTCTCCTGCACTTTCTTAACAGCATGAATGTACTTTCTAATTTTCACACAAGAGGAAAAAATTCCCAAGTTCTTCAGTTCTATCTTCTGTATATACAAACCTTGTGTGAACTATAGAATGTTCTTGTGAGGAAAAGCAATTAATAAAAAATAGTGAAGAGAAGCAATCTTTCTCAGAAACAAAACCTTGAGAGAGCAGTGAGTAGCATTGTGGATGCCATGTCTACTTTATGATAGTTCTCCTGGGGCTGGCATTTTGTTCGGAATGATTCCAGATTTAGGGTATAACTTCACAAAAATTACATTGAGATATGAAGAAGGCATTCTAGTGCAAGACAATCCATGTTTTATGAAATGTATCTAGCCCAGTGACACCAGGAAGATTTGATCATGGTGTTTGAGATGTATAATTCTCATAACAGTACTTGTACTTGAAATGTGTGAGACTGTCATTCTAAAGTCTTAATTTCAGCCCTACTGGAGACACTGCTCAGAGAACAAGCCCAAAGGACCACAACTGATTAAGCTTCAGGGAAGGATTAAAAGGTGTGGTCCACAGAGGGTGGATACCTACAGAGGGTGGATACCTAATAGTTGGTTATCACAACTCAGAGGTGGCAAATAGCTTCATTTTTCATCAGGATTCTAAATGATGGGAAGTGGCTGCTTGGCATGCCATGTTGAGAAGGATTCAGAAGCTGCTTCAGAACTTCAACTGGAAAACGTGCAGTATTATTGATCACGCCTACCTATGCTTTTAGCAGGGCTGGTCTTATGGTAGGGCCAGTAGGTCTGCTATTTATGCTTCTCATTAGTTTCCCTGAGGGAGACAGCATCCTAGAAGGGAAACATTTGGAAACAGTCACACATGGTCTCAATCCTGGTTTTGCTTTTTGTCACATGTCCGTGAGGTAAATTATTTAATTTCCCTGAGGTTTCATTTTCTCATTTACAAATGAAGTAATAACAATTGTGATCTCTTATACATTGCTCACTTAGTGCCACACACTGTTCAAAAGTGCTTTGCATATTTCAACTTATGTAGTCCTCACAAGTGCCTAGCACAATCCATCCCTGGCATTGCAGAAGAAAGATGCTTTCCACTTGGGAAAACTCTTCCTCCTCAGTCCAGTGCCTTTGAATTCAGCCTAATGTACTCTGCAGGCTCTGCTTAGAGGGAGGACTTGTACCTGAAATCTTGTAAACCCAGAAGTGCTCCCTACATGCGCCAAAGGGCATCTGAAGATTAATTCTAAGTTGAGAGGGGGTTGTTGAGTCTGGATTCAGTCTGAGGGGCAGATGGCTAGGGGCATCCATAGAGTGTCCCCACCACCAGTTAATGTGCAGATGATACTGGAAGCTGCGGTGAGGAAACACCCAGCCACCTCCATTCTATGCCCATTAGGACAGGATACCTAGCAGCCTACACACAATTCTGCAACCTTTGCCTGCTTTCAAGTAATGAAGTTATATCTGCTTCCAGGTTCTGCTGAATCTCCCCATAATTAAGTGCCCTATCCCTTCACCAATAACAATGAAACAGCCATCTTACTGACATTAAATGCAGAGTAGCAGACAGTAAGACTCATAGACTAACATCTCAGGACCCTGCCAGTCATGCATAGACACCCTTCTGGCTAAAGGATTAACGTGCTACTCCTGGTTTAAATGGGGAATAAGCCTGTCACAGTACAAGCCAGTTTTCCCCTTACTTTCCCTGACATCTCTTGTAATTGTACCAGAGAATGAATAGTGCTCAAACCTCTGAACTGGTAGGAAACTAAGACAGTCTATCAGAAAGGGCTGTTCAGGAAGGTGAGTTTGAGGTTTGGCTCTGAGAAGTTGATGAGGTTGGAGAACTCTGTCCAAGGTTTCCTGAAGCAGAAGTAGCCCTGCCCTCCATCCTCCTGAGACCGAGTCTCCCCTCCCTGAGCCTTCACTATCCCTAAATGGCAGGTGGAACTTGGCAGCTTCCCCTACTACTTCATCCTTCCCTGCCTTCCTGCATTCCAGGGCTTGGCTAGAGACCTCATTTCCTTTTTACTGCCTGTTTCCTCTAAATCCTCATTTCTGTATCTCTCCCAGCTATACGATCTAATCTAACAATGAAAAATTTATGGAGATTTCAAGTCATGGAAAATGTTTGGTTTATTTCTACTTTTTCCACCTTATCACTATTTATTGGTGTTGTGGGGGAAATGGTGTGGAGGAATAAGCAAAGAAATACAACATTTTAAGAAAAGCAAAAATCTTTAAGCACCAGTTTTAGTCAATTTAGGAGCATAAGTCTACCCTACAACTTGATTTGCTAATTAAGTGGTGATTGGTATATTAAATTTTAAAGTATAATTTAGTCAGACAATAATTACCAGTGAACTAATTAAATTTACTTTTCAATGTTTTTAACTTTCAGCAGAAATTCAGTTGTAAGTTACTAAGCTACAACGATTCTAGCATCTTTCCTTTTGTCAGTGAATAAAAAGCAGGCAAAACAGCAATAATAAAAGAGATTTTCTTCCACATTGTATTTTATATGAAACATGCAGTAGTTAAGTGTATAGACCTAGGAGCTAGGTTGTCTGGTTCAAAGCTTGACTTAGACACTGACTGGCTGTGTGATCTTGACCAAGTTACTAAACCTCTCTGTGTCTCAGTATCTTCATACTAATCAGTACCTATCTCATAGAGTTATCATGAGGAACAAATAAATTAATTCTTATAGAAAATTTTAAATGTTGCCTGGCATATACTAAGTGCTAAGTCAGTGTTATCTATGATGATTTTTAAACAATTCTTACTCTTTCTGAACTTATCTCTTCCAATAGCAAGCCTATTCAAAAATAAAAATTTCTAGAAATTGATCTGCAGAAAAAATGATAATAAGAACCCAAACTCATTGATGATAGCATCTGCCACACAGGATTAGCCAATCATTCTTAATTTGTGACCTATTGCTGTCCATATTTCTGCTTCCAATGTTCTTCTCTTGTCACCTTCATAGATTCTGACAACTGAAATTTTGCAAGTGACTAGAGTTGTTGGTTCATTTCTTAATTTGGATAAGGTAAAGATCTTCTTGTGAACAGTTATAGAAGTCTTGAGAAGACAGAAGCATTAAAATCTAAAATGCTTGAGTTACTTACACAATAGACCAGTTTTTTTCATAAGCCTTCAAAATATGGAGGAATATGAAGTTGGCAGGTGGTGGAAGAAAAAAGAAAGAAAAGACCTTGGCCACCTTGCTCTAGGAGGAACCTTAGGCAGAGTCACAGATTGCATTCCTGCCTGCATTCTTAGTCATGCACTGGGAGGTATCTCTTCAGCATTAGGTGTAAATATGCTGCTTGCTTGGTAATCCACATACCACAATCTGATTAATAAACTGTTAGCATAATCTAATTAAAAGGTAAAGACTCCCTGGCCCCAGGAAGAGGTCAAGTCCCTTCTGAGTGGCAGACTTGACCCTTGCCAACCTGTTTACCCTCACAAATATCATGGCATCACACCTGAATGGATTTGGTGTATAATTTACCCATCTTCATAGAGGGTATGATTTAACTCCCTATAAAAAATTTGTTGGATATCATGTATCCATAAAGCTTGGATATAAAAAACATAAAAACAGTTTCTTTCTTAACAATGGGTCAGGGTTTCTTATACTAATATTTTTCTTGAGGAGCAAATGGGCTTTTTTTAGGCAAAATTAATCTGCTTTCGACAGCTGTTATACTTGTTATCATTTGTGAAAAACTTTTCAAGAATAATACAAAGTCTTTGCTGCTTTCATTGACCTCTTCTTGGCCTTTAATCTGACCTGGTATGAATTTAAGTTGCAGATTCTTAGTTACTGACATAGACAAAATCTGCATCGCAATTCCATTAGGAGACCTAAGGTCAGTGTGCATCCTCTTTTAAGAAATCAGATAATTATATTTAGTAACAAAGGGCTATACTGGGAAACCTCTTCTTCTTAGCTTACATATTTATGACCTTAAATAGCTTTACAATCACGTGCATTCAAATTCCTCAGGCATAGAAATTAGAAGGATTGTCTTCTATGATGTCACACACTAGGAGCTGCTAAAACTGACCTATGGTTTTGCTAAATAACTCTTCACACAGTTGTCTGTTTGACTATCAACTGTTACTAAAAGTTAAAAGCACTATTGGTCACAAACATCCTCCAAAATATAACTGGATTGTTTCAATTAACTTGGTTCAATAGATAAATTTGTTGTTAGTTATCCTTCTTGCGTTCCTGCTTCTTAATTTTCAGCCCAAGCGGTCTGTAGTAACATGAACTAGCACAAAAGTCTCTTTTTAAGGCAGGGAATTGGGATAAAGAGTACCAAATGGGAATCACATATGCAGGAAAGAAAGGCAGCTACTCTCTTGCTTAGCTCTGGGTGAGTTCTATTCCATCTTGCTTACCCTATGCTCTTTATCTCCCCAGTCTTAGACTCCCATTTCTGTCTATGGGCCCTCTCCTTTGAAACCTGCCTCTGCAGCCTGTTCAGAGTCAACTTTTGACCTCAGTTTGGACATTTTAGTTTTTTCTTTTTGAAATAAGCCTTTGTTTCTATCTGTACTCTCAGTCCTCACAAAGACTTGGCTGAAGTTTCATCTGCATCCTTCTAACTTGGATGGAGCACCAAAGAGAAAAAATAAATTTGCTTTCCTAGGAGAGAATTATCTGCAACAATGCAAAATGAAGTTACACACATCTAATTGAAAATGGAGAGAGAAGAGCCTGAAAACTTTCTAGATCATTTTTTAGACCATTTTTACTTATTAAAAATGTATGTTTTTACCTTTCTCCTTCATCTGTGACATATGCTAACACATATATATGGAATCTAAAAACAACAAATGGTACTGATGAACCTAGCTGCAGGGCAAGAATAAAAAGGTAGACATAGAAAATGGACTTGAGGACATGGGGTGGGAGGGTGAAGCTGGGGTGAAGTGAGAGTAGCAACGACATATATACACTACAGGATGTAAAATAGTTGGCTGGTGGGAAGCAGCAGCATAGCACAGGGAAATCAGCTCGGTGCTTTGCGATGACTTAGAGGGACGGGATAGAGAAGATGCGAGGGAGGCTTAAGAGGGAGGGCATATGGGGACATGTGTATGCATATGGCTGATTCACTTTGTTGTGCAACAGAAGCTAACACAGTATTGTGAAGCAATTATGTTCCAATAAAGATCTATTTTAAAAATATGTATGCACCATCATTCATGTTTTATATTTTATTATTTAGTCATCTGTCTGATGCTCTATCTCAGTGAATGCAAAACACCCATAGGGTTTCCATAGGTTTACAGATAAGAACACTTTCTTTAACCTTCTTTTTACCATAATGTCTTTTTTCCCTGCTTTATTGAGATATAATTGACATATAACATTGTGCACATTTAAGGTGTACAACAGAATTTTATATATATGTATATTGCAAAATGATCACAATAAGGTTAGTTAACACATCCATCACCTCACATAGTTACAGTTTTGTGTGTATGGTGGGAACTTTTAAAATCTACTACTTAACAATTTACAAATGTACAATATGTTATTGTTAACTATAGTCATCGTGCTGTATATTACATCCCCAGAACTTTTTTGTCTTTTAACTGGAAGTTTGTACCCTCTGACCACCTTCACCCATTTTCCTCACCCCTCACCCCTTGCCCCTGCCAACCACCAATTTGTTCTCTGTTTCTATGAGTTTGTTTTTTTTTAGATTCCACATTTAAGTGAGCTCGTACAATATCTGTCTTTCTCCATCTGATTAATTTCACATAGCATAATGCCGTCAAAGTTCATGCATTTTGTCATAAACAGCAGTGTTTCCATCTTTAATGGCCGAATAATATTCCATTGTAACTTTATTTCACATTTTCTTTACCCATCCATCTGTTGATGGACACTTAGGTTGTTTCCATGTCTCAACTGTTGTAAATAATGCTGCACTGAACATAGGAGTGCAGATAACTCTTGAGATAGTGACATAAGGTCTTTAAATCCTCAAATGTAAATTTTCCTACACTGAGGGTGTCAGGAAGGGGAGAGACAGTACATTCCCAGACTTTCCATTCCATATTTCTGGGCTCCTTTACTGAACACCTCTATTTCCTGTGTCTGGGGTCTTTCCACATTACTTTACAGGATTATGTGAGCATCTCACTGGACCTGTGGTTTCAGCAGTCCCTCTCAGCAATGACCGAATGATTCTTACAGACATATATTTCCAGTTCTATATTTGCAGTTCTGGGCATAATGTGCCATGTTAGCACACCATGTTCTTTGTGTTTCTGTGTCTTAGCAAGGGCTTTCCCTCTATCTTCCACTTTTCCATTCATTTACTTAATAAACATATATTAAGAAGCTACTATGTGCTTAGATGCTGGAGATTCAAAGGTGATCCAGTAAAAGACTTTCTATTAGGGACCTTTTACTATGTGTTGTCAGGACAATAACCAAGTAAGCAATTGAATAAATAAGATAATTAGTGTTATGAAAGCAATAAACAGGTTGATAAGACAGAGTAGCAGTTCTCAGTTATGGCTGTACATCAGAATCACCTGGAGAGCTTTAAAAACTTATAGGTGCTTAGGCCTCATCCCCAGAATTTCTAAGAGTGGGGTACTGGTATGTTTTTAAAAGCTCCTCAGGTAATTTTAAAAAACAGTTCTATTGAGGTATAATTTATATCACCCATTGTGAGCATATGGTTTGATGATTTTTAGTAAACTACAATGTTGTGCAACTATTCCTACAGGTCAGTTTTAGAACATTTCCATCACCTAAAAAATCCCTCCTGCCCATTTGTAGTAACTCCCTAGTCTCACCTGCAGCCTTAGGCAACCCCTGATCTGCATTCTACAGATTTGCCTTTTCTAGATGTTTCATTTGCCAGATAGTTTTAATGTGCATGTAGGACTGAGAAACACTAAGGCTGAGTAAATGAGAGGAAGGAGCAGCTAAGCTAGATTGGAAGGATGAAAATAAACTGTTTATGCAAGGAGTGTGGAGAATAGCTCTCTTGGCAGAGGGAACAGCAGAGGCAAGGCTTATAGGAGTGAAAGAGCTTGTTGTGGCCCAGGAGCAGAAAGGAGGCCACCTGTGCATAATGAGCAAGGTTGAGAGCAGACCAGGAGGCAGGATCCAGAACATTCCAGGCTTTGTGGCTTGTTGAGAAGCTTGGGTTTTCCTCTGAGATCGATGGGACATCACTGAGGGTTTTATGTAGGAGTGTGACATGTGATTCTCCTTTAAAAGATTCCTAGCAGCTTTGCAGAGCTGAGATCAGAGAGGGACAAAAGAGCGAAGCAGAGAGACAGGAGCTACATCGACATGGCTGGCTTCTACTCATCCTTTAAGGCTTGATTAAATGTGACCTACTTTGGGTGGCTTTCTCTTTGGGTGTCCCCACTTTTGTTCCCATAGAGCTCCATTCACTCTTCCATTAAAAACCAATTGTAAGGGATTGTTAATAATCTATTTACTTGTCTGTCTTCCCTATAGATTATGCATGCCTTTGGTGGATCGTTTGGGGGAAATACTCACCAAATAAGTAAATTAATGGAAATTATAACAAACAACGATGAGAAAAGCAAAAAGAATTATGTGTTATTTATACTTTTATTACTAGCACCTGGCACTATGCCTAGTGCAGTAACAGGTGTTCAGGAAATAAATATTTGTTGAATTGAATAGTTCATCTCTTCAAGGGCTGAGACCATGCCTTATGTTCTGAACCCCTCAGCAAGTAGCATGATTTAGTGCACAAGAGAGGTAATGTATAATTTCAATTGCACAAATGAATCTACCTTGATATTTGACTCCATCAGCACATGGAATATAACATGAGGTAATAATGAAAGTTAACATTTGTGTAACAATGTATAGTTTTCAAAGCACTTTCATTCATTCAGGAAATAGTTGCTCAGTACCAACCAGACCACATACCAGGAACTGTGTTGGGTATTAGTGGGTGGTACAGGGTTTGACAAGATAGTAAGTGTCTCCCTGCATGGGGCTGTGGTCTTGTTGGAGAAAACTGAGGATCACAATATCATACAACAGGTTTGAAAGGGGGGTAAGTCAAACCTCATTATCCCCATTTTACAGATGAGAAAAACCAAGGCAGATTGAGGTGCATATCTAAGATATGAGCTGGGACTCAAATCTGTGACTTCTGCCTCCAAATCCCTTTGCCGAATAGTGGCTCTTGGAAAGAACTGCTATATTCATGACACTTGGGTGTTTCCCTGTGGAAAGCAATGATTATATCTGTGATGTAGACAATATTGGACTCTCTTGAAACATGAAATTTACAGCTGGAAGGGACCTTGGGGAGCATTTGGTTCAACTACTTTATTTTACAGTTAAGAAACTAAGACCCAGAGAAATGAAATGACTTTCCTACATGTTACACAGATATTTAGTTAGAAAACCCATGAACTCTCAAAGTGAAAAGTCCTAATTCATTTCACTGTTGAGGAAATTTGGATCCAGACATGTGAAGTGATTTGCATAAAATTATAATGAGGAGACGGCAGAGCTCTTAAAGGAACCCAGGTCCCTTAACTCTTGGTCTACTGTTCTCACCACTAACTTGTAAAACACCTAAAAGCTTATATATGTTGTTCACCAAAAGACATATGAAAATGTCCATAGTGCCTTTAATCATAATGACCAAAAAGTAGATATAACAAAAATGTCCATCATGGTAGAATGGATATAGTCACATAATGGAATACTATAAAGCAGTGAAAAAGAGTGAGCTACTGTTTCACAAAACAACATCAGAATATCTTAACAGATATAATAACCAGTAAAAGAAGTCAGACCATAAAAAGTGTCCATACTGGATGATTTTGCTTATGTGAAGTCCAAGCAAAATAGTGATAGAGGTAAAGTTACAATACGGGGCAGCTGGTTGAGATGGGGCATGAAGGAGTCTTCCAGGGTGCTGGACATGTTCTTTGTTTTCATCTGAATGGAGGTAACACAGGTGTAAACATGTATAAAACGTCCTCCAATTGTCCTCCTAAGATCTGTGCATGTTTTTGAATGCAAGTTATATCTCAATAGATTTGATGAACAACAAAAAAAAGAAAGGTTCCAGTTGTCATCTCCTGTTCCTCTCACAACAGCTCTGAGATGTAAGACCAGGCTTGGGAGTATTAGGCTCAGAGAATTTGGTGACCAGCTCCACAGTCCATGGAACATGCTGCCCAGCCACAGCTCTGCTTAAAAGGCTGTTGGCTTTAAGACTTCAGTCAATAGAGAGAAGTCTTTAAGCTTCCTATAGACTATAAATGTGTTAATTACAATCATCAAGATTTTGTACTGTAATAAATGCTTATCTAATGGGTTTAGATTAGGCAATTTACTCAACTTACTTGTTATTTCCCAATTAACTCCTGAAATCTTCTTTTTCTGACTTTTCAACCTATAGCAATGAAGCCAATATACTTTGGATCTAAGGGATTATTTTTAAAAAGTATTTCATACAGTTTACTTTACAGCAAAGAGTTCTGGAGGCAATTTCAGATTTACATGTGCATCACAGCTTCTTGAACTTATGTTCTTGTTTTGTTTTGTTTTTGAGGAAGAATATCCACACAAACACCCACTGCAGCATTATTTATAATGGAAACTAATAGGAAGCAAATAAATGCCCATCAGAATGTGAAATCCAAGAGAACAGGGACCATGTCTGTCTTATTCCTAGCTGAATACTTAGAGCCTAGAACAAATCCTGGAAAGGAAAACATTCATGAAATATTTGTTGAATGAATTAATTGATGTTATGGGAGCACCAAGTAGGGTTCCCAGCCTGGATAGAAATGGGGGTGGATGTCAGGAAGGCTTTCTGTGAGAGGTGGTAGTTGAGATGGGCCTTAAAGGATGGGTAGGTTGTCTTCAGAGTCTGAGTAGGAGTAGGAGGGCTGAGGGAAGCAGAGGAAGACATGGGAGCATGGGAACAGCACAGGCAAAAGGCATGGTGGAGAAAAATGATGGGAGAGGAGTTGGAAAGTGTGAAGCAGGGTGTGCCTAAAGATGATGCTCAAAATGAGACAGAGACCAGATTCCAGCAGGACTTGGAAGCCTCCATTTTATTAGGATTCCATTTAAAGGAAATCAGTTTGTGTGTTTTAAGTGGGGATGGGACATGATTGGATCTGTGTTTTAGAATGCTTGGCAGTATGGAAAGACACATTTGGGTGACACAAGACTGGGGTGAGGATTTCAGCTGGGAAAGGGAAAAGTGGCCCCTGATCCCCGGGGGCTGGCCTGAAACTGTCAGCCAGGACTTGGTGTTGAAGATAAACATAAACCCCTTCACAGACCACAGCAGACAAGGCCACTCTGCCTGTAATGGGTCAAGTCAAAACCAAGGCCACTTCATAATCCTATCTGAACACAGACATAAAACACAAACACTGTCCAAACTACAAAAATGACCAGACATCCCCCTTCCTTGGTTAGTGTCAGTGGCTGATTCTGCTTTACCATTTACAGTTTTAACCTTATTTCATTCTTCCAGTATTATAGATAAGATTTACTAAGATATTCAGTTTCAGAATTACCTCCATTTCCTGACAACACACAGTCCAGAGCCATGTCCTATTTTCTTGAACCTTCCTCCAAACACCTAACACAAGCTTCAATCCTATAATAAGTCCTTCCTAGCCCCTCATACTGAGATGCCTCATGATATCCAATGTTATCCGTCCTGCCTCATTGGAAGGAGCAATAAACTAGATTTATTCAACTGCAGATGTGTTCCTGGTGGCCTTTGGCTGGAAGGCAATGACATAGCTAAAAGTCTGTTACAATTGAGGTGCTAGAGTCCACCTGTACCAGCTTGTGAGAGCCTATTGTTAAATTTTTAGGAATTTTGCAAGCTAGTTGTCAAACACATCATTATTAATAAGTAAATTATGTAAACTTTCAATTTAATTTAATTATATTGAAACAACAGCAATGCATCATCAAAATTTATTACTTCCTTATTCTTTTATTACATTTTATGATTATCTGTGCTCTGGAGATTATTAGCATCTATTTTATCTGTATCTTGAAAATGGTATAAAATGGCATCTCTTCCTTACTCCATGTTTAATGATATCATATTGTTAGCTCAAGATTTTCCATAGTGGAAGTAGTTACACCATGGAAAATTGACAAACACTAGGAATCAAGGCTTCTCTCCATTTGGTAAACCAGCACCCCACTGTTAGGTTAATCCACAAATGTTGACGCCTTGCACTGAAGCACTAAGAGCAGGGCAGGGGATCATTGGGTAGATTCAAAAACTATACAGGTGAAAAGAGAGCTGACAGAGAAGGGAATTAATTATCTGAATTTTTCTCCCACCCTCTGGTATGAAAAGTATGACACTTTGAGTTTCCTTTGCTTAAGGAGTCCTATCTTTAGTATCCAGATATCCTTTCCTGATCCTCTTTATACTGTCCTGGACCCTTCCCACTCACAAGCTGATTTCTGGCCTTTGGTTTGAAAGTCAGGAAAAAGCTCAGGGAGTTCTGCTGGCCTCAGAGCACTGGTAGGAGCCATCAGGTTGAGGGGATCCTGCTTAGCCATCTTCCAAGTAGCTCATCATAACCTGAGAGAACAAGCACAACTTTGTGTCTTAAATTATTTACTTCAGGGATGGTTTAGAAATAAGGATGCATAAAATTTATTTACTTTTTAAAATTTTCAATCAGCATTAAAATTTCACTTAGACTAAGTCAGATAATAGAAAAGCACAGAGCAGATAGAAAAGATTAAAAAGAGAGTCATATATAACAGATGAAAAATTATGCCACTGGGGGAGGAACAAGAGTGTTGTGCTCTGAAGGAAGGGGCTTCCTGTAATGATAGTCTCTGGCATAGCAACAGTCAGGAAATTAATGGTTATAAAATACTTTAAAAGCCTAAAGCACTGCATCAGTGCTAAGACGTAATTGTGCCATTGCATCAGGACATGGAGCTTCATTACCCTTGCTCACAGTGGGATTCTCAAATGGGAGGGAGGTTTCAGCTCAGCAGTCTTGGCATCAATCCACTGGCTTCATCAGGCACTGGCTTGTTCCACACCCAGATCACTCACCTGGGCAGCCATGGTGAGGGCCAGAGGTATGAGGAAGACTAGGCCTACACTTACATGTGAAGAGGGAGGTGTCAGTGTGAGTACCACCTCCTGCAGGGAGCCCTTCTAGATAGATCACTAGGCTCTCCTCAGAACCCCAGCATCTCTCTCTCTACCCCTTGAGTCACCCTTGGGTCAATGTTGTTTTGCATTGTCATTTGCATGTTTCACCTTGAGTTCTGGAATCATGCCCTTTGCCTCTGTTGCATCCTCTGCATAGGGTCTATCCATCACAAAGTTGTAGCCTTTAGAGTATTCTCCAAAAGGCTGTGTGCAATTGCATGATAAGAGTGAAAGTTTCTCCTCCAAATAGTGTGTCTCCACTCCTACACTATATCCTGCTGTACCAATCCTGATACCCCATGGATATTTCAATTCCTTCAAGCACTCTGGAAGGCAGGTGTTATTAAAAACTCCCACTTAAAGGCTCAAAAAATGCCAAGCAAGTAGCTTGCAGAAGAGCTCAAGCCAAGTTCCAACTCAGTTTAATGCCCTTTCCTCATTATTTCCAAACTGTTGGGTGGTTTTTGCTGCTATTTGACTTCCTTGTTTTCCACTACAGTCAAAATAATAACCATCCAGACAACAAAAGCAACTGACATTGCAGAGTGCTTTCCTCAGCTCAGAGTGTGTCTGTATTGTCATCTTAATTTGTGCTGTGACTCCATTTCTAGCTACACAACCTTGGGCAAGACTTTAACCTCTTAGGGCCTCTGTTACTTCAATTATCATATTCATCAACTCAATGTCTAAGTGAGGCAGGGAAGATTTTATTAGTAGTAAATTATTAATAAATATGCATTAATAATGACCCTTTAAACTTTTATAACTCTTCAGAGTTTACAAAGCACTTTCTCAAGTGTTTTCTCATCTTTTCTGCCAATAGCTCTGTATAGTCGGTGAGGCAGACAGTCCTGCCCCATTGTGAGGGTGAAGAAACTGAGGCCTAGAGAGACACCAGCAGCATTTTATAAAGTATATTTTGGGAGCATATTAACCTCTGGAGATACTCTATGGAAAAAGGGATGAGTGGGTAATACTGCATGCCGTGTCCCTGCTTAGAAAGTTAAAAGTGCAAGAAGGCACATTAAAGGCCCTGGTAAGTCCTGCAGTAAGGAAACTGGGTTGATTTTACTTAGTTTCTAAAATATATATATATATATATATATATATATATATATATATATATGCACAAAAGATAGCTCCATCTCTGAAAACCTATTACTATTTCGTGAAACTAGGTTTCTTTGCAGCTCATGATCTGTGGAATTGACCCTTAGGATTATCTGGACTAAACTATTTAATCAAGGTAGTGTGACTGGGAGAGCTGATCTTCTATCTCTGAGTCAATACGCAGTGGTGTGGTCATTAGCAGAAACATATTTCAGCCCTCTGTTCATAATAAATTTAACTACCTGTATTGGTCAGTTTCCTGTCTGCTTTGGCCCAATAGGGTTGGACAGCCACTCCAGTCACTATTGACTTTCACTTGTTGCCAGTGAAATGCTGAATTGCTGGTACCAAGCTAACTTCACATCACTGCATGGCTGGTCCAGACTTAACCATCCAGCAAAAGTACAGGAGTGGGAGTTTGGGAAAAGGTATATTGAGGCTTCTCTGCCCTAGTCTTTCAAGTCTAAAAGGATCACACATTGTAAACATGACTTCTGGTGTCTCACTGGCTTTTCTTTCTAAGCAGTTCTGAACATTCCAGAGACATACTCCAGATACCAAAGACCAAGGATTAGGTAAGGGGACTAAAACAGTGGTTCTCAACCAGGAGCAATCCACCCCCAGCGCCTCCTGCCAGGGGACATTTGGAGGTGTTTGGAGACATTTTTATCTGTTCCCACTAGGGGGTGCTACTGGCATCTAGTGGGTAAAGGCCAGAATTGCTGCTAAATATCCTACGATGCACAGGACAGCCCCCACAAGTAATTCAAAATGTCAATAGTGCTGAGGTGGCGAAACCGTGGACTACAGGAAGTGAGATGGTTTGGGCATGTGCCACATTATTGAGGCAGCATGGAGTAGTGGAAAGAGATCTGACCATTTGCCTGAAAGCCAGAGTTCAAATCCTGGTTCTGCTAGTGTGAAAGAGCCTTCTAGGGCTCACTGCCATGTAGTTCTCCTCTCCTTCCTGGTATGCGGAGAAATTTCATACAGCAAGCCCCTCCCTGCCCCTTCCCACAGATTGGTAAAGCCTATGCCTTAGTACCTGGTGGTGGACAGAGGTAAAGTTATGTGACCCCTTCTGAGCCTGGCCCCTAAGCTACCCATGACACCTGCCCTTCCACCACCTGCCAGCAGAGAATCCAGTGGAGGATTCTGAGGCCTGATCTAGATATTGGATCAGGGATTCTAAAACTTAGATCCTTGGGTGCCCAAGATGTCCGAGGATGCTGGAACTTGGGAAGGGTAACACTACCTCTTTTTCTTTGCTAATCTGTAATTGAAAGTTTGCATTTTTTCAAGTATGAGTGCAAACACCAAACCATTGCAGTGTTAACAACACTTGTGACTTCTTCTCTAATAGAAATCAGAGATGTTTTCATATCACATTGCAGTTATTACATCCATATCTCAAAATAACAATTTTGCTCATCACTACTTTTAAATTATAGTAGTTATCAGCGTGGCTGCTGGATCTGTTTAATAATGCACTAATAAAGAAGCACACATATTGCTACATTACAATTTTTTCTTTTAATTTTAATATTTTGGTAACTATTTCAAATTTGATTTTCTATGTAATCCTATGTATTTTGTTATTCATTTATAAACATTACTCAGGGAATGGTCCATAGGCTGTACCAGACTGCCAAAGGGGTTCGTATCACAAAAAGGTTCAGAGCCCCTGCTCTCTGAATGACTGCATGGATCAGAGTCCTTTTTCCCACCATGGCCCCACCCCATCCTTGGCGGGGGGTCCGCCAACCCACATTGGGCCATACTATGTGCAAGGGAGAAAACTCCCCGGTGTCGAACCAAAGAGATTTGAGGGGTGTTTGTGACAGTCACAATGATTAACCCTGCTGAGCCTCTCAAATGCTCTAAGCCTGGCTTCCACACTTCCTGGAAATAATCGTATCTATTCACAGGGTGGCTGGGAGGAGTAAAGGGGAGAACATGTATGCCATGTGCCAAAGATGAAGGGATTATTATGAATTACCAAGTGGGGCTGCTTTTCCCTAAGCCAGGAAAAAGCAAACAATGACCCACCTGTTTTTGTAAATTACATTTTATTGGAATACAGGCCCATCGCTTGTTTATATATTGTCTGCGGCTGCTTTCATGGCAGAGGTGAGGTTTACAGTTAAGGAAACCAAGTCATAATAGGTTATGGGAATGTGAGAAGGGAACTACCATATAATGGACAAGTGCCTTCAATCATCACGTACACTCCTTAAAACCCTACTATGAGGAACTCAGGAATTGGATGGTGGGAGGATGGGGGAAATCTCTAGATTTGCCCAAGTTAGTGTGATTAGCAAGTGACAGAGCTGGGCTTTTAACCCCAAGTGGTTTCATGCCCATACAGTGTATACTGCCCAATACTGCTCTCTGCCATCATTTTCACTGCCAGCAGCATCATTATCAAAGACTTTTGTGTGATGTATGTGGTTACTGAGTGACAAAGTCTCTGCCATATGCCAGTCCAGAGTGGTCTTTCAAATGATACATGGTGAATTCTTGTTTGTCCTCTGCTGTTGAATTGCTATGTGATCCTAAGTAAGTTACTTAACATCTCTGAGCCTCAGTTCATTCAACTATAAAAACAGAAGTAAAATTTTTATCCTACCTGACTGGGTAATTTAGAACTCATTGAAAGAAGAAAGGAAGTAAATTAGTTGAGTAGATTTTTCTTTTTTTAGTCTCAGCACTGGAAAAAAGTATTTTTCTTTGAGAGACTCACAAAACTGACAGCTGCCAAAATTAGCATCTGACTCTTTTCCTTTTTATAAAAATGTATCTTATTAGATTCCATTACTTTGTACATCACAGAATGGTATAATGCCAGAGCTAGAAGGGAGTTTAAGAGATCTTTCTAATCCAACCCTTCTTTTAGCAGTTGAGGAATCATGGGTCACAGGAGGCAAAGTGATTTGCTTAGGGTGTCCCAGGAACTATGGGCTGAGACTGGAAATCTAGTCTTTGATTCCCAGGGACTGTGTTTTCTGCATTATTGCATTGCCTCCTGAAGGAGGGACCTGATAAGAGTACCCAATTTGGGGGATGACTGTTCAAGCTTAAAAGTCATAATCATCAATGTGTCCCTTTTCTTTGGGGGTAAGTACACAATGCTAAATCTTCCAGCTTTGGCTTGAAGAAGGTCTGGCTTTGAATGTGCCTCTGCCATTGACAAATGAGACCTTGGGCTCACTGCTTCCCTCTTCTGCAGAGTCTTTCTTTCTTTGCCTGTAAAATAGGGATAATAATACAGACAGTACTCGACTTACGATTTTTCGACTTTATGATGGCACAAAAGTGGTATGCATTCAGGAGAAAGCATACTTGGAATTTTGAATTTTGCTCTTTTCCAGGCTAGTGATATGGGGGACGACACTCTCTTGTGATGCTGGGCGAGGCAGCAGCTGCAACTCCTGTTCAGCCACGCTGTCACCAGGGCAAACACCTGATATACTGACAACCATTGTGTACCTAGCAACCATCTTATTTCTCACTTTCAGTACAGTATTCAATAAAGTACATTATATATTCAACACTTTATTATAAAATAGGCTGTTTCTTAGATGATTTTGCCAAACTGTATAGGCTAATTTAAGTGTTCTGAGCATGTTTAAGGTAGGCTGGGCTAAGCTATGATGTTTGGTAGGTTAGATGTATTAAATGCGTTTTCAACTTATGATACTTTCAACCTACGATGTGTTTATCGGGATGTATCCCCCTTATAAGTTGAAGAAGATCTGTAGTATCTACCTCATAAGCTATTGAGAGATTAAATAAGATGATATAGATAAAGCATGTATAATAAAGTTTCTGGCATATAGTAAGGCTTGATAAATGCTAGCTATATTACAGCTATTGCTTAGCAACCTAAGGTAAGGATCTCCAAGTGCAATCCACTCGTGGGGCAGAAAACAGGCTGTGATGTGTCATCTGGATGCTAAGAAACAAGGTAAATATTAGTAGCCATGGCTATCTGCCCACTTTTATGATTGAGAAAAGCTGCATTCAAGAAAATCACTGCAAATTTAGGTCTCTTACTTGGTATAACAAAATGGGAGTTTAAATATGTATTTATTTCATGTTTTGATGTCAGCAAGTATGAGTACTGAAGTAATCACCCATAAACAACTTAAACGTCCTGAGATAAATCTTCAGCAGGTGTTTTCTCTCCAGTCAAGAGTTGGCCCTTGACATTTGATTTAATCTGCACACAGGTCCCCACAGAGGCAGCCTCCTTCTGGCCACAGAACTGGTCTTCAGCACTTGGCTTCCTTAGATCCAGGGCCACCACAAATCCTTACTAACTATGAAATGTCTTTAAGCTTTAAGCTCTGATAAGTTTGATGCCCTGAAACCAGACCTCTTAGCCATGGGCTGAGGTCAGAGGCTCACTAGTTTACACACAACCAAGCTCTCAGTGGAGCACTGGGGGAGTGAGAGCGGGGGAGCTGTTTGGGACTAATTAGCCTCATTAAGAAACTCTTGATGAGCAAATGAAACTGAAATGTAGACACCTTCTGAAATCATTTAGCAGATTTGCAACCTGAAAATAAAGTAACTTTCCAGCAGTTTCCCAAGGCCTCAAAGTCCCATGTTCATGTTTCCTCCAAGAAGAAGTGGTACAGTATGGTTTTCCTCCTCAGCTGAGCCTGAGCCTGGAGACTGTAGGGACTCCTGGTGCCCCTTTGTACTTTCTTTAGATTGAGAGCTCTGTCCAATGGAGTTCTCTCCTCTCTCTTCTTTTTTACATTTAGATCCAACCTCCAGAGCTCTGCTCAAATCCTACTCCTTGCCAGAAGTGTGCACTCTTTCTCTTTCTGTTCTTGTTTGACAATTTACCCTATGCTGAGTTTTCATATGCATCTTCTCATTTAATCGCTATAAGGACCTTATAAAGTGGTCACTGTCATTATTCCCATTTTATAGATGAGGCTCAGAGATGTTAAATGACTTTTCCCAAGTCTCACAGCTAGTAAGTGGTACAGCCAGAATTTGAACCCCAAAAGTCTGACGCCAGAACCTGAGACACCCCATGTAACAGTCTTCAACTGTGAACACTTAAAAATGTCCTCAGTCTGCGTCCACCACATCCCCACTTCAGTGTGTCCTTGTCTTATGTGTGTGTAATGGATGTCCCCAACTGGCACACAGTAGGCATTCAATAAATATTTGCTTCATGACTCCCTGGGTCATAAATTCCTTGAAGAGAATCATCTTGTTTTATACATCTAGGGATCCCACCCCCTCAGCTGGAGTTACCTGCACAATGTTGAGCTCAAAGTTTGAAGCTATTCCATTCTTCCTGAATACCAGACAAATTCTTTCTCGTATCTAGATGAAATCTCTGACACAGCAATCTAAACTCACTTCCTTTAGTCGGAGTCATATTTGAAAATTTCTACCTATACCCAAATTAATACCAATGCATCTCAACAGAGGAGAAAATCCTGGAGTTGAGAGTCAGAAGACAAAAGTTGGAGTCCCATTCTGTCACCTATTAAGTGTGACCATTGGCAATTGGCTCAAGATTCTTGAGCCTCAATTTTTTTCATCTGTAAAATGTGGATAGTAGCATCTGCCCACCCAGACCACCTCACAGAAGTGGTATGAGCATTGGGTTAGATGATATACAATTGTATCAACTTATACGTCAGCTATATTATTCTTACTGATCACCAGCTGGTGGCAGAAGTGTTTCTTTTGGTAGAGTAACTGAATTGTGGTGCATTCTGGATAGCAAAATCAGCAGAAATCTTGAGGATACCTTTCCCAGATCAAACTACTAAGTAGAGGGGCTGTGGCTAATTCCTTCTAAAATTCTTCACTTCTTCAAATATTTATTGTGTGCTTAATGCATGCAGACAGTAGATGCTAAATGCTGGATGTTCAGCTGCTAGATACTGGACATGAAAAACCATATAAAACAGAGCTCCTACCCCTCATGGATCCCACAGTCTAGAAGGAAATAGAGACAGGTGAATCCCCAACCACCATGCAGTAGGTCAAGTGCTATGAAATAGATGGAGAGAAGGAGAGCTCATGTATCATGACTATCTACTATATCTTGGAATCATCCTTAACTTCTCCACTTCTCATCACCCTCTCCCCTTCCAGCTAGAACTTGTGAAAGTGAAAGTCAGAACATGTCACTCTTCTGCTCAGAATCCTTTGGTGCCTTCTTACCTCACTTGAGTAAAACCTGAAGTTCCAACAACAGGTTCAAGGCCTTGTACAATCTGGCTCTGGCTACTCTCTGCTCACTGCTACCCCTCTCTTCCTAGCTCAGCCCACACATCAGCCTCCTTGCTTTGCCCTGGCTCCTCCAAACACATGCCCATCTTAGAGTTTTTACAGATACTTTGACACAAATCTTGGCTTAGAATATCTTTTTTGCAGATATTCATGTGGCTTGCTCCTCCACTTTCTTCAGCCCTCTGCTCACATCTTGTATTAAAAACTCCATTCTTGACCACCAAATGTTAAAGAGCACCCACACTCTCCCATTATTGATACCCTCTTACTTAATTTTTCTTTTAAGGACTTAACACCACTGGATATGTATCTAATTGTTTAGGTGTTCACTGTCCTCCATTCCATAAAATGGAAGCTCCATGATAGTTGGTTTGGTTCACTGATGTTTTCCTAATATATAAAATGTGCCTGGCACATAGTAGGTATTCAATAAATATAAAGAGATAGAATGTAAAGGGTGGTGCACAGAGAAGGGGCATCTCACAGGACTTGGTGGGGCAGAGGGAGGGGTCATGAGTCCCTTTTGAAAAAGGTACCACCTGCTCTGAGTTTTGAAGAATTGAAAGGTATTAGATAGACAGAAAAGGGAGGAAGAGTGTATTCAATTGAGGATCCAAATATTATGTGCAAAGACCCCAAAGAATGAAAAACCATGATGCATTTGGGGAACTTCAAGTGGTTCTAGATGGAAAGAAGGTCAAAATCTTTCTACCACAGTCTAAGGAGGAGATGTAGCCTTACTCCCATCATCCTCATCTTCTTTTGATCCCTAATAATTCACTAGAGGTTTTATCAACTGAGAGATTCTTAAAATATTCTTTCTGAGCCCTGCTCTTTGTAACCTAGGTAGCACTTTATTTTCTTTACTTTCGTTTTCCTCTTTTGCTTTGCTTTCCTTGGTTTTTAACAGGCATAAAAAACCTTTCATTTCTTTTTTTACATGCTGCTTTGCCAGAGCCCAAACACCAAAAAATAAGTTGGTGAAATGCCAGATATCCACATCCAGAGTATTGGCAAAGGGCCACTGGGCCAGGCCAGATCAGATCAGCCAACCTGCAGGAAGTCAGGCGGTGGGGCAGGGGCCTCTGGCTCCAACTAAGGGCAATGGCTTTGTTGATGTTTTCTGCCATTGTTGGATGCTGCTCTGGAGAGGAATCATGTTCCCTCTTGTACACCAAGTTACTGAGGAGCTGATTTCCAGTTCTGCTCATCTTTTTATTTCTTCAGCATATCTGGTCTTTCTCCTCTGTTCTCTCTGTAAGGAATAAGGATGAAGCCCAAGTGTGCTCATTATGGAGGGAGAGGAGTGTGAAACTTTTTTCAGACAATTGCTTTTTCTGGGCCTCAGTGCCAGAGATCCCCATGCTTCTGGGGCTGAACCAAGTGATGAAGATAGCTGTTAATACTTTAATGCTGTATCTGTACATTTTGTGGTAGAACTGTCTAGAATCCTGGAGTTTCAGCTTCAAAGATGGCAGTATAGGCATGTCCATTGGTCTACCTGCCTTTCCAAACTTATCTTTCCCTACTTGAGCAAGATAAATAATAATCATTTGTTAAGGCATTAAGATGTATTAGACATTACGATGCACATAGAAATAATTGTCTCCTTTGCTCTTCTCAGTAACCTTTCTCTAAACTAGTCCCACCTCCTTCTTCTCCCTCTCTGTTGCCATCACTGTTGGTCACCCTACCTTGCTTTGTTTTCCTTCTAGGTACTTACCATAACTATGCTACATAATATTATGTATTTATTTTTTTTGACCATTACTCTCCCAACCTAAAATAAAAATGCCATAAGAGCAAACACTTGGTTTTATTTTTGATAACTGCTGTATCCCCTACCCCTCAAGCACATAATAGGTGCTCAATAAATATTTACTAATAGATAAATTAACAAATCCATTAGTTAGGTTTTATTACTCTTTTGTTGAGGACAAAACCAACCAAAGGGGAAGTAAACTACCCAAGATAACATACTCAGGATAAGGCTGAGAGTAGAGCTGAGCTAGGATTTGATCCTGGGCCAGATGACTTCAAAGACATCTTAATACATCTTATCACGCACCCTACATTCTAGCGTGGCTGGTGTTCGGCTGAGGAAAGTGAGGCACTCATCTCTGTACAAAATTTAAGGGGGCACCAAAAAATCCAGTAATCAAAATAAATGTTTTAATGTACTATTTAAAAAAATCAAAACTCTTAAGGCCAAAAAATTCATGATGAACAAAACTTCAAAATTATAAACAAAGGAACAGTATTACTGATTCTTCCTTTTGCCTCAGGCTCCAGTGTGGTTCAGTCCAGCACTGATCCATCTTTATTTAAAATGTTGATATTACTTCAACTCCTGCCCTGCCCTCTAGTCACAGTTGTATGTTAAATCTCTTATTCTTCAGGTACTTCTTCCTTCCAGGTCTTTGCTCAAATGCTCTTGGACCTTGGGATATATGTCTCTTGAACCACTGGCACTTTCGTATGTTTGACAGATCTCTCTAAACCACAGTGGAATGGTCACATAGCAATGTGTGACATTTCTCTTGAACTGTTGCTTTTTTTATTTTGACTCCACAAATTCTGGCTCCCTCACCTTGCTAACCGATGACCACTGGGAAGGGCGGCGTTGGCTTCACTTACCAGCTACTAGTTCAGCTTGTCAGAACTACTGCCTGTACTGTCATGTTGTTTAATTACTGTGTTATTTCGCTGCATTTCCCTTATTAGTTTGTGAAAATGAGTGGAAAACAGAAAAATAAAAGAGCTGAATCTAGTGAGAGGAACTGTAAATCTTATAATCTAACCTAATTGAAAAAAAAATGGAAGTCGGTAGGCATGTCAAAAGCACTGCTTCCTGGGCTTCCCTGGTGGCGCAGTGGTTGAGAGTCCACCTGCCAATGCAGGGGACACGGGTTCGTGCCCCGGTCAGGGAAGATCCCACATGCCGCGGAGCGGCTGGGCCCGTGAGCCATGGCTGCTGAGCCTGCACGTCCGGAGCCTCTGCTCCGCAACGGGAGAGGCCACAACAGTGAGAGGCCTGCGTACTGGGGGGAAAAAAAAAAACCAGTGCTTCCTGAGCTTCAGTCAGAGGCTTGCTGAACTTGCCTGTTGACCATGTGTCCACATGTAGAAGGAAAGAACAGGATTAAAGGATGCATAAAATGTTAAAGATATATTATCAAAATTGTCTCAAAAGATGAGGTTTAATCAGATTTGATGCTTTTTTTTTAGTTTTTCTGGGAACATCCTTAAATATCATTATAATTGTTAAATTTGTACTCTATGCCAGACACTTTATTTTACATGTATTAACTCATGAAATCCTCCTAGCAATCCTAGGGAGTAAGTGTTAATATTATCTATTTTATCTTTTTCTTTTTTTATTATTATTACAGATGAGGAAGCTGAAGCTCAGAGAAGCTAAGTAATTTGCCCAAGGCCACACAGCTAATGAGTGTCAGAGTCAGGATTTGAACCCAGGTGGTCTGACTCCAGAATCCCAGCCTAAAGGACACCAAACCTCTTAAGTAACACGTAGATCTATTGGACTTTATGTATTTTGCACATATTTATTTTGTTCTTAATTCTGTAAGCATTACATATAGAAGCAGTGCCCTGCCCGTGGCTTCTCCCACTTTTGCTGGTCCTAATCCTAGCCTTTTCCAAGGCTCAGAAAAAAAGCTACCTTTCGGTGTTGCCTTCCCTGACAAACTAGAAGTAGTCTATCCTTCCTAGAACAATCCACAGCACTTTATTTCTCTCAAACTTTATTGCTCTTTTACTCGACACACATGTGATCTCTCTTAATTTATTGGATTAAGTGAATTTCATCTTTGCATTGTGCAAAACAGTATAGTAATAAGTCCTCGTAGCAGAGGGAACAGAGGAATGGATATGCCCAGTAGAAATGGCCTCTAGCTCCTGGAAGGTCAGAGGATTCTGCAGATTTTCCATGACATTTCTATACAGTGGTTATAAAGTGCCATATAAATATGGAGGAAGTGAAGGGTACTAACTACTGAAAAGTATAGCATTAAGTGATTAATAACATCCTTTCATGGAGATGACCCTTCTGGGAGACGGTCAGCAAGGTGTGTCATGTACATGGTGAAATTTGCATCGGGTTAGTTCCAGGAAATACCACTTTCAAGTCCCAACCAGATCTTTGAAGCTCAGATGTGGGGAAGGCAGCTCCATCACATGTAAAATATGGATAATTACTCCTGCTCTTTGTACCTCATGGGGTTGTTGTGACAGCAAATGAAAAATGTAAAAGGGCTTTATAAGCTGTGAAGCAATGTCTAGGAGGTGATTATATTTTCCCTGGGTGGATTTAATCATGCCCAATCCATATTCTCACATACTCCAAAGCCCTGCTTGTGCTGGATACTCTGCATTAACCCTAGATCCTGCCTTCACCCTTTTCCACCTGTCTCTGTCCTGGGAGGCTGACCCTTATGGTCATTACTGGCTTCCTTTGCTCTCTGGCTTCTGCTTAGATTTGGCCGATGAGGGCCCTTGGCAGGAGACTGGGGCAAAGAAGGAGCAAGAGGCCAGGTATTTATTCCATTGTCTATCCCTCACCCCCAGGGTCTCAGTAGGGCTGGCTATGCCCCCTCAACTGAGATCACTGTCTCTCTTAAGGCAGCCCTCTCTACCCGGCCCTCTCCTTCATTTGTCACATCCAGTCAAAGGGCAGTGACAGCCAGTGCTGGGCACTGCATTCTCCCTCTAATGTCTCTACACCCTGCACACACCAAATCCTGCTCAAGGTTTCCTGATTTGTGTTATAGTTTCCTACTGGGGCCCTAATTAATTTACCTGCTCAAGGTCTTACCTTCTTCCTGAGGCTCTCCTAGCAAAACCAAATCCAGCAGCCAGCTAATCCACCTTGCTCTGAACTTAAAAACTCCCTCTGTTTATATTTTTGCCAGAGTGAACACCGTGGAATGAATATTCAATCTAGTGGATATTAGTAAGTGACATTAAAATTTCTTTTCATGTTCTGGTACCTTTGCGACTCACCAGTTGAACAAACTACATTACTATCAACCCCCTTTTTTTATCTTCAAGACTTTCAACAGCATTTACTTTGCTATCATGCATATTACAGGCCACTAAGACAGAACACACAAAGGCACACACACACACACACCAGCTATGTAATTGTAAGAAGCCATCTACTGTGAAATGTATTACTGTTTTGGGGATATTAAAATGTGAAAAAATGTTCTTAGAACAGATGGAATATAAAAGTATGCACACCTTCAATTTTTCTTATTTGACGATCCCTTTCTGAGTAGAAAAATCTCATCAGAATAGAGTGCTAAGGGACATATTTTGGCAAACCCTGGCTCACGCCTTTTACCAACCAACAACATATAATAACACCTGTGCATTTCATTTATTATTGAATTGTTGTTTAGCCATGTGTTGTTAGTCTCCTTCTTGGTAGGTAGTCACTATTAATCCCATCTCTAGACATAGAGCTAACATCCTATGAGTAGTTGGGTGGGTTCTGTGGCAGAGGCTGGCTCACTCTTGACCAAGTCCAGTTCTATTTCCTCCTGTGCAGGAAACTAACTGTATTTCTCAGCCTTCCTCACAGTCAGGTGTGGCCTTGTGAGTTCTGCCTAATAGAATGTGATCAGAAATAATATGTGCTGCTTTCAAGCTTAGCCCATAAAACTCTTCCCTTCATGTTCTCTTCTCCCAACTGCTGGTGGGATGTTGACACCCAAGACAAACTTGGTGGTCATGTGTTGAAGATGCAGGCATATCATTAGCCTACATTTCTCAACACATGAATTCCCTCTATGCCCAACCTACCATTAATGCTGTTTGGATTTTGAGCGAGCAAGAAATACATTTCCATTGAACAAAGTCACTGAGATTGTGGGCTTCATCTCTTTCATACTGTGGCTAGTGTTGCATAAACTAAAACAACCTCCTTGTGACTAGGGTGTGGCTGGGTTAGGAGTGTGGCCTGTGGCTAGACATTGCACACAACCTTGGCCTCTGTAAACTCAGGCCATCTGTCCACACCCAGCCATCTCTTCTCTGATGGTCTTCCCCACGTTCCAGCAAGTGCTGACTGCTCCCTTGCCTACTTTTCCTGCTCCTTTGGGCATCATCTTACTAAAACACTTACAAAGTTGGATTTCATCTCTCTGTGTCCGTGTTTATCTTTCTCATTTGCCACAAGTTCCACGAGATCAGGGACCTCAATGGATTCATGTCCCACTTCCTAATGCCCCACATAGGGGCTGACATTGGGTGCATATTTAAAAAGTATTTTATTGAATTAATGAATTACTAGGTCTTTGTATAGTCAAATAAGGCATCTTGGGACCTTTGCCATACATTTAGAGTGACTCCAAGTAAAACCCACCATTTGAATAAATATAAATAAAACTGGAGGACCTTCAAGATGGTGGAGGAATAAGACGTGGAGATGACCTTTCTCCCCACAAATACATCAGAAATACATCTACATGTGGAATAACTCCTACAGAACACCTACTGAATGCTGGCAGAAGAACTCAGACCTCCCAAAAGGCAAGAAACTCCCCCACGTACCTGGGTAGGGCAAAAGAAAAAAAAGAAAAAACAGAGACAAAAGAATAAGGACGGGACCTGCACCAGTGGGAGGGAGCTGTGAAGGAGGAAAAGTTTCCACACACTAGGAAATCCCTTCACAGGCGGAGACTGTGGGTGGCAGAGGGGGGAAGATTCGGAGCCATGGAGGAGAGTGCAGCAACAGGGGTGCGGAGGGCAAAGCGGAGAGATTCCTGCACAGAGGATGGGTGCCGACCAGCACTCACCAGCCCGACAGGCTTGTCTGCTCACCCGCCGGGGCGGGCAGGGCTGGGAGCTGAGGCTCGGGCTAAGGAGGTCAGATCCCAAGGCGAAGACTGGGGTTGGCTGCGTGAACACAGCCTGAAGGGAGCTAGTGCACCACGGCTAGCCGGGAGGGATTCCGGGAAAAATTCTGGAGCTGCCAAGGAGGCAAAAGACTTTTTCTTGCCTCTTCGTTTCCTGGTGCCCGAGGGGAGGGGATTAAAAGTGTCGCTTAAAGAAGCTTGCGAGGTGAGCATGAGCCACGGCTATCAGCACGGACCCCAGAGACGGGCATGAGACGCTAAGGCTGCTTGCTTGCAGCCACCAAGAAGCCTGTGTGCAAGCACAGGTCATTACCCACATCTCCACTCCCAAGAGCCTGTGCAGCCCACCACTGCCAGGGTCCCGGGATCCAGGGACAACTTCCCTGGGAGAACACACGGTGCACCTCAGGCTGGTGCAACGTCATGCTGGCCTCTGCTGCCACAGGCTCACTCCGAACTCCGTACCCCTCCCTCCCCCCAGCCTGAGTGAGCCAGAGCCCCCGGATCAGCTGCTCCTTTAACCCCGTCTTGTCTAAGTGCAGAACAGACGCCCTCAGGCGACCTACATGCAGGCGTGGGGCCAAATCCAAAGCTGAACCCCAGGAGCTGTGCGAAAAAAGAAGAGAAAGGGAAATCTCTCCAAGCAGCCTCAGGAGCAGCGGATTAAATCCCCACAATCAACATGATGTACCCTGCATCTGTGGAATACCTGAATAGAAAACGAATCATCCCAAAATGAGGAGGTGGACTTTGGGAGCAACAATATATATATATATATATATTTTTTTTCCCTTTTCCTTTTTTATGAGTGTGTAGGTGTATGCTTCTGTGTGTGATTATGTCTGTATAGCTTGCTTTTGCCATTTGTCCTAGGGTTCTGTCTGTCCGTTTCTTTCTTTCTTTTTTTTTTTAAGTATAGCTTTTAGTGCTTGTTATCACTGGTGGATTGGTTTTTTGGTATGGCTGCTCTCTTCTTTCTTTCTTTCTTTTTAAAATTTATTTTATTACTTAATTTTTTTAATAATTATTTTTTATTTTAATAACTTTATCTTATTTTATTTATTTCATTTATCTTCTTCTTTCATTCATTCTTTTTTTTTTCTCCCTTTTATTCTGAGCCATGTGAATGACAGGCTCTTGGTGCTCCAGCCAGGCATTAGGGCTGTGCTTCTGAGGTGGAAGAGCCAAGTTCAGGACATTGGTCCACAAGAGACCTCCCAGCTCCACATAATACCAAATGGCAAAAATCTCCCAGAGATCTCCATCTCAACGCCAAAACCCAGCTCCACTGAATGACCAGCAAACTCCAGTGCTGGACACCCTATGCCAAACAACAAGCAGGACAGGAACACAACCCCACCCATTAGCAGAGAGGCTGCCTAAAATCATAATAGGGTCACAGACACCCCACTACACAGCAGCAGATGTGGACCTGCTCACCAGAAATACAACATCCATCCTCATTCACCAGAACACAAGCACTAGTCCCCTGCAGCAGGAAGCCTACACAATCCACTGAACCAACCTTAGCCACAGGGGGCAGACACCAAAAACAATAGGAACTATGAACCTGCAGCCTGAGAAAAGGAGACCCCAAAGACAGTAAGTTAAGGAAAAAGAGAAGGCAGAGAAACACACAGCAGATGAAGGAGCAAGGTAAAAACCCACGAGACAAACAAATAAAGAGGAAATAGGCAGTCTACGTGAAAAATAATTCAGAGTAATGATAGTAATGATGATCCAAAATCTTGGAAATAGAATGGAGAAAATACAAGAAACGTTTAACAAGGACCTAGAAGAACTAAAGAGCAAACAAACAGTGATGAACAATAAAATAAATGAAATTAAATATTCTCTAGAGGGAATCAAGAGCAGAATAACTGAGGCAGAAGAACGGATAAGTGACCAGGAAGATAAAATAGTGGAAATAACTACTGCAGAGCAGAATAAAGAAAAAAAATGAAAAGAATTGAGGACAGTCTCAGAGACCTCTGGGACAACATTAAACACACCAACATTTGAATTATAGGGGTCCCAGAAGAACAAGAGAAAAAGAAAGGGACTGAGAAAATATTTGAAGAGATTAGAGTTAAAAATTTCCCTGATATGGGAAAGGAAACAGTTAATCAATTCCAGAAAGCACAGAGAGTCCCATACAGGATAAATCCAAGGAGAAACATGCCAAGACAAAACTAATCAAAATATCAAAAATTAAATATAAGGAAAAAATGTTAAAAGCAGCAACAGAAAAAAAACAAATAACATACAAGGGAATCCCCATAAGGTTAACAGCTGGTCTTTCAGCAGAAACTCTCCAAGCGAGAAGGGAGGGGCAGAACATATTTAAAGTGATGAAGGAGAAAAACGTACAACCAAGATTATTTTACCAAGCAAGGATCTCATTGAGATTTGATGGAGAAATTAAAACCTTTACAGACAAGCAAAAGCTGAGAGAATTCAGCACCACCAAGCCAGCTTCATAACAAATGCTAAAGGAACTTCTCCAGGCAGGAAACACAAGAGGAGGAAAACACCTACAATAACAAACCCAAGACAAATAAAAAAATGGTAATAGGAACATACATGTGAATAATTACCTTAAATGTAAATGGATTAAATGCTCCAACCAGAAGATATAGACTGGCTGAATAGATACAAAAACAAGACCCATATATATGCTGTCTACAAGAGACCCACTTCAGACCTAGGGACACAGACAGCCTGAAAGTGAGGGGATGGAAAAAGATATTCCATGCAAATGGAAACCAAAAGAAAGCTGGAGTATCAATACTCATACCAGAAAAAAAAGACTTCAAATCAAAGACTATTACAAGAGACAAGGAAGAACACTACATAGTGATCAAGGGATCAATCCAAGATGAAGATATAACAATTGTACATATTTATGCAACCAACATAGGAGCACAACAATACATAAGGCAACTACTAACAGCCATAAAAGGGGAAATTGACAGTAACAAAATCATAGTAGGGGACGTTAATACCCCACTTTCACCAATGGACAGATCATCCAAAATGAAAATAAATAAGGAAACACAAGATTTAAATTATACATTAAACAAGATGAAATTAATTGATATTTATAGAACAGTCCATCCAAAAAGAATAGATTACACTTTCTTCTCAATTGTTAATGGAACATTCTGCAGGATACATCATATTTTGCAACACAAATCAAGCCTTGGTAAATGTAAAAAAACTGAAATCTTATCAAGTATCTATTCCGACCACAACACTTTAAGACTAGATATCAATTACAGGAAAAAACCTGTAAAAAATACAAACACATGGAGGCTAAACAATACACTACATAATAACCAAGAGATCACTGAAGAAATCAAAGAGGATATCATAAAATACCTAGAAACAAATGCCAATGAAAACACAACGACTCAAAACCTATGGGATGCAGCAAAAGCAGTTGTAAAACGGAATTTTATAGCAATACAGTCCTACCTTGAGAAACAAGACACATCTCAAATAAACAACCTATCCTTACACCTAAAGCAATTAGAGAAAGAAGAAAAAAATATCCCCAAAGTTAGCAGAAGGAAAGAAATCATAAAGATCAGATCAGAAATAAATGAAAAAAATGAAGGAAACTATAGCAAAGAACAAAAAACTAAAAGCTGGTTCTTTGAGAAGATAAACAAAATTGAGAAACCATTAACCAGACTCATCAAGAAAAACAAGGGAGAAGACTCAAATCAATAGAATTAGAAAGGAAAAAGTAAAAGTAACAACTGATACTGCAGAAATACAGAGGATTATGAGAGATTACTATAAGCAACTATATGCCAATAAAATGGACAACTTGGAAGAAATGGACAAATTCTTAGAAATACACAACTTTCTGAGACTGAACCAGGAAGAAATAGAAAATATGAACAGAACAATCACAAGCACTAAAATTGAAACTGTGATTAAAAATATTCCAAAAACCAAAAGCTCAGGACCAGATGCCTTCATAGATGAATTCTATCAAACATTTAGAGAAGAGCTAACACTTATCCTTCTCAACCTCTTCCAAAATATAGCAGAGGGAGGAACACTCCCAAACTCATTCTACAAGGCCACAACCACCCTGATACCAAAACCAGACAATGATGTCACAAAGAAAGAAAACTATAGGTCAGTATCACTGATGAACATAGATACAAAAATCCTCAACAAAATACTGGCAAACAGAATCAAACAGCATATTAAAAGGATCATACACCATGATCAAGTGGGGTTTATTCCAGGAATACAATGATTCTTCAATATATGCAAATAAATCAATGTGATATACCATACTAACAAATTGAAGAATGAAAACCATATGATCAATCTCAATAGATGCAGAAAAAGTTTTTGATAAAATCAACACCCATTTATGATAAAAACCCTCCAGAAAGTAGGCATAGAGGTAAGTTACCTCAACATAATTAAGGCCATATATGACAATCCCACAGCCAACGCCATCCTCAATGGTGAAAAAATGAAATCATTTCCACTAAGATCAGGAGAAAGGCAAGGTTCCTCACTCTCACCATTATTATTCAACGTAGTTTTGGAACTTTTAGCCACAACAATCACAGAAGAAAAAGAAATAAAAAGAACCCAAATCTGAAAGGAAGAACTAAAGATGTCACTGTTTGCAGATGACATGATACTATCCATAGAGAATCCTAAAGATGCTACCAGAAAACTACCAGAGCTAATCAATGAATTTGGTAAAGCAGCAGGATACAAAATTAATGCACAGAAATCTCTGGCATTCTTATAAACTAGTGATGAAAAATCTGAAAGTGAAATTAAGAAAACACTCCCATTTACCATTGCAACAAAAAGAATAAAATATCTAGGAATAAACCTACCTAAGGAGACAATCGACCTGTATGCAGAAAATAATAAGATGCTGATGAAAGAAATTAAAGATGATAGAAATAGATGTAGAGATATACCATGTTCTTGGATTGGAAGAATCAACATTGTGAAAATGATTATACTACCCAAAGCAATCTACAAATTCAATACAATCCCTATCAACCTACCACTGACATTTTTCACAGAACTAGAACAAAAAATCTCCCAATTTGTATGGAAAAACCAAAGACCCCAAATAACCAAAGCAGTCTTGAGAAAGAAAAACGGAGATGGAGGAATCATGCTCCCTGACTTCAGACTATACTACAAATCTACAGTAATAAAGACAATATGGTACTGACACAAAAATAGAAATATAAATCAGTGGAACAGGATAGAAAGCCCAGAGATAAACACACACACATATGGCCACCTTATCTTTGATAAAGGAGGCAAGAATATACAGTGGAGAAATGAGAGACTGTTCAATATGTGATGCTGGGAAAACTGGACAGCTACATGTAAAAGAATGAAATGAGAATACTTCCTAACACCATACACAAAAAATAAACTGAAAATGGATTAAAGACTGAAATGTAAGAGCAGACACTATCAAACTCTTAGAGGGAAACATAGAACACTCCATGACATAAATCACAGCAAGATCCTTTTTGACCTACCTCCTAGGGAAATGGAAATAAAAACAAAAATATACAAATGGGACCTAATGAAACCTAAAAGCTTTTTCACAGCAAGGGAAAGCATAAACAAGATGAAAAGACAAACTTCAGAATAAGAGAAAATATTTTCAAGGAAGCAACTGACAAAGGATGAATCTCCAAAATTTACAAGTAGCTCATGCAGCTCAATATAAAAAACACAAACAACCCAAATCAAAAATGGGCAGAAGACCTAAATAGACATTTCTCCAAAGAAGATATGCAGATTGCCAACAAACACTTGAAAGAATGCTCAACATCATTAATCATTAGAGAAATGCAAATCAAAACTACAATGTGATATCATCTCACACCACTCAGAATGGCCATCATCAAAAAATCTACAATCAATAAATGCTGGAGAGGGTGTGGGGAAAAGGGTACTCTCTTGCACTGTTGGAGGGAATGTAAATTGATACAGCCACTATGTAGAACAGTATGGAGGTTCCTTACAAAACTAAAAATAGAAGTACCATATGATGCAGCAATACCACTACTGGGTATATACCCTGAGAATACCATAATTCAAAAAGAGTCATGTCCACAATGTTATTTGCAGCTCTATTTACAATAGCCAGGACATGGAAGCAACCTACGTGTCCATCAACAGATGAATGGATAAAAAAGATGTGGCACATATATACAATGGAATATTACTCAGCCATGAAAAGAAACGGAATTGAGTTATTTGTAGTGAGGTGGATGGAACTAGCGTCTGCCATACAGAGTTAAGCAAGTCAGAAATAGGAAAAGAAATACCCTATGCTAACACATATATATGGAATCTAAGAAAAAAAAATGCTCATGAAGAACCTAGGGGCAAGACCGGAACAAAGATGCAGACCTACTAGAGAATGGACTTGAGGATATGGGGAGTGGGAAGGGTAAGCTGGGACAAAGTGACAGGGTGGCACGGACATATATAGACTACCAAGCGTAAAATAGATAGCTAGGGGCTTCCCTGGTGGCGCAGTGGTTGAGAGTCCACCTGCCGATGTAGGGGATACGGGTTCGTGCCCCGGTCCGGGAAGATCCCACGTGCCGCGGAGCGGCTAGGCCCGTGAGCCATGGCCACTGAGCCTGCGCGTCCGGAGCCTGTGCTCCGCAACGGGAGAGGTCTCAACAGTGAAAGTCCCGTGTACTGCAAAAAGAAAAAAAACATAAAAAATAAGATAGCTAGTGGGAATCAGCCGCATAGCACAGGGACATCAGCTCGGTGCTTTGTCACCACCTAGAGGGGTGGGATATGGAGGTTGGGAGGGAGGGAGACGCAAGGGAGGAGAGATATGGGAATATATGTATGTGTATAACTGATTCACTTTGTTATAAAGCGGAAATTAATGCATCATTGTAAAGCAATTATACTCCAATAAAGATGTTTATATATATATATACAATGGAGAAGACAGCCTCTCCAATAAGTGGTGCTAGGATAACTGAACAGCTGTATGTAAAAGAATGAAATTAGAACACTTCCTGACACAATACACAAAAATAAACTCCAAATGGATTAAAGACCTAAATGTAAGGCCGGACACCATAAAAGAGGAAAACTTAGGCAGAACACTCTTTGACATAAATCGTAGCAAGATCTTTTTTGATCCACTTCCTAGAGTTATGAAAATAAAAACAAATGGGGACTAATTAAACTTAAAAGCTATTGCACAGCAAGTGAAACCATCAACAAAATGAAAAGGAAACCCTCAGAATGGGAGAAAATATTTGCTAATGAAGCAACCAACAAAGGATTAATCTCCAAAATATACAGGCAGCTCATGCAGCTCCATATGAAAAACAAACAAACAACCCAATCAAAAAATGAGCAGAAGATCTAGATAAACATTTCTGCAAAGAAGACATACAGATTGCCAACAAACAGATGAAAGGATGCTCAACATCACTAATTATTAGAGAAATGCAAATCAAAAATTCAGTGAGGTATCACCTCACACCGGTCAGAATGGCCATCATCAAAAATCTACAAACAATAAATTCTGGAGAGGGTGTGGAGAAAATGGAACCCTCCTACACTGTTAGTGGGAATGTAAACTGGTACAGCCACTATGGAGAACTGTATGGAGTTTCCTTAAAAAACTAAAAATAAAGCTACCATATGATCCAGCAATCCCACTCCTGGGCATGTATCTGGATAAAGCCATAGTTTGAAAAAATACATGCACCCCAGTGTTCATTGCAGTGCTATTTACAATAGCCAGGACATGGAAGCAACCTAAGTTTCCATCAACAGAGGAGTGGATAAAGAAGACGTGGTGCAATGGAATATTCGTCAGCCGTAAAAAAAAGTGTGAAATAATGCAACCTGGATGGACATAGAGATTGTCATACTGAGTGGAGTATGTCAGACAGAGAAAGACAAATATCATGATATCATTTATATGTGAAATCTAACAAAGGGTACAAATGATATTATTTACAAAACAGAAATTGAGTCATAGATGTAGAAAACAAACTTATGGTTACCAGGGGGGAAAGGGAGGGGAGGGATATATTGGGAGATTGGGATTGACATATACACAGTATTATTTATGAAATAGATAACTAATAAGACCTACTGTGTAGCACAGGGAACTCTAGTCAATACTCTGTAATGGCCTATATGGGAAAATAATCTTAAGAAGAGTGGATATATGTATATGTATAACTGATTCACTTTGCTGTACACCTGAAACTAATACAACATTGTGAATCAACTATACTCCAATAAAAATTTAAAAAAATATAGTGCACCTGATTTACAGAATATTATGCTTTTTAAGAAACCATTTCTGAGGTCCATTTCAACCTTACAATTCTATGCTTCTATGCCTTGTAGCTTCTGTTATCCTTATTCATGGAAGGTTTATGATCTGCTGGTGCAAATCAGTTGCAAATGTTGAAAACTTTAGGACTTCACCTCATAAACAGCTTTTGACAGGCCTGAGAAATCAGGGTTGGGCCCCAGTTATTCCAGCGATAGAAAGCAGACCCTCTGCTTCAGTGAGGAGGCCAGGATGGAACCTGTCTACTTACTTTGCACCTGATGGGAAGAAGGAAGGCAAGCAATAGAACATTTGACTGATACTGGTTTAAGAGATCATGGCACGTTGATTGATTTACATATATTGAAGAATCCTTGCATTCCTGGAATAAACTCCACTTGATCATGGTGTATGATCCTTTTAATGTGCTGTTAGAGTCTGTTTGCTAGTATTTTGTTGAGGATTTTTGCGTCTATGTTCATCAGTGATAATGGCCTGTAGTTTTCTTTCTTTGTGACACATCTTTGTCTGGTTTCAGTATCAGGGTGATGATGGCCTCGTAGAATGAGTTTGGGAGTATTCCTCCCTCTGCTATATTTTGGAAGAGTTTGAGAAGGACAGGTGTTAGCTCTTCTCTAAATGTTTGACAGAATTTGCCTGTAAAGCCATCTGGTCCTGGGCGACTGTTTGTTGGAAGATTTTTAATCACAGTTTCAATTTCAATGCTTGTGATTGGTCTGTTCATATTTTCTATTTCTTCCTGGTTCAGTCTCGGAAGGTTGTGCATTTCTAAGAATTTGTCCATTTCTTCCAGGTTGTCCATTTTATTGGCATAGAGTTGCTTGTAGTAATCTCTCATGATCTTTTGTATTTCTTCAGTGTCAGTTGTTACTTCTTCTTTTTCATTACTAATTCTACTGATTTTTGTCTTCTCCCTTTTTTTCCTTGATGAGTCTGGCTAATGGTTTATCAATTTTGTTTATCTTCTCAAAGAACCAGCTTTTAGTTTTATTGATCTTTGCTATTGTTTCCTTCATTCCTTTTTCATTTATTTCTGATCTGATCTTTATGATTCCTTTCCTTCTGCTAACTTTGGGGTATTTTTGTTCTTATTTCTCTAATTGCTTTACGTGCAAGGTTAGGTTGTTTATTTGAGATGTTTCCTGTTTCTTAAGGTAGGATTGTATGGCTCTAAACTTCCCTTTTAGAACGGCTTTTGCTGCATCCCATAGGTTTTGGGTCATAGTGTCTCCACTGTCATTTGTTTCCAGGTATTTTTTGATTTCCTCTTTGATTTCTTCAGTGATCACTTCATTATTAAGTAATGTATTGTTTAGCCAACATGTGTTTGTATTATTTACAGATCTTTTCCTGTAATTGACATCTAGTCTCATAGCTTTGTGGTCAGAAAAGATACTTGATAGGATTTCAATTTTCTTAAATTTACCAAGGCTACATTTGTGAACCAAGATATGATCAATCTTGGAGAATGTTCCATGAGCACTTGAGAAAAATGTGTATTCTGTTGTTTTTGGATGGAATGTCCTATAAATATCAATTAAGTCCATCTTGTTTAATGTATCATTTAAAGTTTGTGTTTCTTTATGTATTTTCATTTTGGATAATCTGTCCATTGGTGAAAGTGGGGTGTTAAATTCCCCTACTATGATTGTGTTACTGTCAATTTCCCCTTTTATGGCTGTTAGTATTTGCCTTATGTATTGAGGAGCTCCTAGGTTGGGTGCATAAATATTTACAATTGTCATATCTTCTTCTTGGATTGATCCCTTGATCATTATGTAGTGTCCTTCTTTGTCTCATAAAATAGTCTTTATTTTAAAGTCTATTTTTTCTGACATGAGAATTGATACTCCAGCTTTCTTTTCATTTCCATTTGCATGGAATATCTTTTTCCATCCCCTCACTTTCAGGCTGTTTGTGTCCCTAGGTCTGAAGTGGGTCTCTTGTAGACAGCATATATACGGGTCTTGCTTTTGTATCCATGCAGCCAGTCTGTGTCTTTTGGTGGGAACATATAATCCATTTACATTTAAAGTAATTATAGATATGTATGCTCCTATTCCCATTTTCTTACTTATTTTGGGTTTGTTATTGTGTTGTATTTGTTACTTCCTGCTCTTGTGTTTCTTGCCTAGAGAAGTTCCTTTAGCATTTGTTGTAAAGCTGGTTTGGTGGTACTGAACTCTCTCAGCTTTTGCTTGTCTGTAAAGGTGTTAATTTCTCCATCAAATCTGAATGAGATCCTTGCTGGGTAGAGTAATATTGGTTGTACGTTTTTCTCCTTCATCACTTAAAGTATGTCCTGCCACTCCCTTCTGGCCTGCAGAGTTTCTGCTGAAAGATCAGCTGTTAACCTTATGGGGATTCCCTTGTGTGTTATTTGTTGTTTTTCCCTTGCTGCTTTTAATATGTTTTCTTTGTATTTAATTTTTGAAAGCTTGATTAATATGTGTCTTGGCGTGCTTCATCTCAATAGATGCAGAGAAAGCTTTTGACAAAATTCAACACCGATTTATGATAAAACCCTGAAGAAAGTAGGCATAGAGGGAACTTTCCTCAACATAATAAAGGCCATATATGACAAACTCACAGCCAACATCATCCTCAATGGTGAAAAACTGAAACCATTTCCACTAAGATCAAGAAGAAGACAAGGTTGCCCACTCTCACCACTCTTATTCAACACAGTTTTGGAAGTTTTAGCCACAGCAATCAGAGAAGAAAAGGAAATAAAAGGAATCCAAATTGGAAAAGAAGTAAAGCTGTCACTGTTTGCAGATGACATGATACTATATATAGAGAATCCTAAAGATGCTACCAGAAAACTACTAGAGGTAATCAATGAATTTTGTAAAGTAGCAGGATAGAACATTAATGCACAGAAATCTCTGGCATTCCTATACTCTAATGATGAAAAATATGAGAATGAAATTTAAAAAAACACTCCCATTTACCTACCATTGCAACAGAAAGAATAAAATATCTAGGAATAAAGCTACCTAAGGAGACAAAAGACCTGTAGGCAGAAAATTATAAGACACTGATGAAAGAAAGTAAAGATGATACAAATAGATGGAGAGATATACGATGTTCTTGGATTGGAAGAATCAATATTGTAAAAATGAATCTACTCCCCAAAGCAATCTACAGTTTCAATGCAATCCCTATCAAACTATCACTGGCATTTTTCACAGAACTAAAGCAAAAAATTTCACAATTTGTATGGAAACACAAAAGACCCTGAATAGCCAAAGCAATCTTGAGAAAGAAAAGTGGAGCTGGAGGAATCAGGCTCCCTGACTTCAGAGTATACTACAAAGCTACAGTAATCAAGACAGTATGGTACTGTCACAAAAACAGAAATATAGATCAATGGAAGAGGATAGGAAGCCCAGTGATAAACCCACACACATATGGTCACATTATCTTTGATAAAGGAGGAGGAATGTACAGTGGAGAAAGGACAGCCTCTTCAATAAGTGGTGCTGGGAAAACTGGACAGGTACATGTGAAAATATGAAATTAGAACGCTCCCTAACACCATACACAAAAATAAACTCAAAATGGATTACAGACATAAATGTAAGGCCAGACACTATAAAACTCTTGAGGAAAACATAGGCAGAACACTCTATGACATAAATCACAGCAAAATGCTTTTTGACACACCTCCTAGAGAAATGGAAATGAAAATAAACAAATGGGACCTAATGGAACTTAAAATCTTTGGCACAGCAAAGGAAACCATAAATAAGACGAAAAGACAACCCTCAGAATGTGTGAAAATATTTGCAAATGAAGCAACTGACAAAGGATTAATCTCCAAAACTTACAAGCAGCTCATGTAGCTCAATAACAACAACAACAAAAAAAAACAACCCAATCCAAAAATGGGCATAAGACCTAAATAGACATTTCTCCAAAGAAGATATAGAGATTGCCAACAAACACGTGAAAGAACGCTCAACATCATTAATCATTAGAGAAATGCAAATCAAAACTACAATGAGATATCATCTCACACCGGTCAGAATGGCTATCATCAAAAAATCTAGAAACAATAAATGCTGGAGAGTGTGTGGAGGAAAAGGAGCGCTCTTGCACTGTTGGTGGAATGTAAATTGATACAGCCACTATGGAGAACAGTATGGAGGTTCCTTAAAAAACTAAAAATAGAACTACCATAAGACCCAGTAATCCCACTACTGAGCATATACCCTGAGAAAACCATAATTCAAAAAGAGTCATGTAGCAAAATGTTCTTTGCAGCTCTATTTACAATAACCAGGGCATGGAAGCAACGTAAGCGTCCATCAACAGATGAATGGATAAAGAAGATGTGACACATATATACAATGGAATATTACTCAGCCATGAAAAGAAACGGAATTGAGTTATTTGTAGTGAGGTGGATGGACCTAGAGTCTGTTATACAGAGTGAAGTAAGTCAGAAAGAGAAAAACAAATACTGTATGCTAACACATATATATGGAATCTAAGAAAAAAAAAAAAAACATGTCATGAAGAACCTAGTGGTAAGATGGGAACAAAGACCCAGACCTACTAGAGAATGGTCTTGAGGATATGGGGAAGGGGAAGCGTATGCTGTGAGAAAGTGAGAGAGTGGCATGGACATATATACACTACCAAACGTACAATAGATAGCTCGTGGAAAGCAGCCGCACAGCACAGGGAGATCAGCTAGATGGTTTGTGACCACCTACAGTGGTGTGATAGGGAGGGTGAGAGGGAGGGAGACACAAGAGGGAAGACATGTGGGATCATATGTATATGTATAACTGATTCACTTTCTTATATAGCAGAAACTAACACAACATTGTAAAGCAATTATACTCCAATAAAGATGTTAAAAAAAAAAAAGAGATCATGGCATATGACTGTCTCATTCTAGGGCATATTTGTCTCTTGTGGCTGCCCTATATCCTCTCTATATTTTGGTTGTGTTTTATATTACAAGTACTCCCTTTTCAAGAATAGGGACCATAAACTTGTATTCACAGACTCCCTTGCAGCTAAAGTACAGGTCTGAGATTTGGCTTCTGCCAATTGGCTGTACCCATGCAATACTTGGATCCAAAAGTGGGCAATGTGAGGAAGTAGTCAGGTGTGGGCTCTCACTATGCTGGTGATCGCTGTGGTGTAAGCTTCTACTTCTTCAGAGCTTCAGGCATTCAGGCATAAGCAGCACTGGGGATGAGGGGCAATGACTATGACAGTGATGTTTTTACTAAAACTGTTCCCCTGACATGGTTAGATATTATTTTTATCTCTGTAGTTTCAAAGCCCAGCTCTCTGGTCCTCCTGCAGAGTCTGTGAGTCAGCTAACATCTTTTAAATATTATTGTTTTTTACTCGAAGTAGCCACAGTGGATGCTGTGATTTTGCAACTTAGAACCCTGACCAGTGCTGGCAAGTGACAAGGAATAGGTGATTCCAGGGTCAGAGCAGCAGCTTAAAGTATCTTTAAGGATTCAGCCACTATCCTCCCAAGTTTTGTGTTTACTGTTTATCTCAATATTGGTTCAATGGCTCCCAACATCACATCCTCACACTTCGTTGTTACAAGTCAATAATAAATTAATGGGCAGAAAATAAACTTTCTTTTGTTTTTCCAAAAAAAAATTTTTTTTAATTAAAGAGGAAATAATTTCTAGAAGCTCTTCCATGTTTCCTTCCTTTTGTTCATTGACCAGAACTGGGTCATAAGAGCACCACTAATTGCAAAGGGAGCATCTGACCAAAAGAAATGTGATAGCCATTATAAGCTGAGACCAGCCATGATTTAGTACAAGGGGCTGGAAAATCCAGATTCTATTATCAAGAAAGAACGAAGGGAGTGGCTGCTGTGTAGGCCACTGATGTCTGACACAATTACATTCCAAGCTTGCTCTCTCCTTGATGAGAACTGGCAAAGTGAATCTGCTCCTTTAAGAGGAAGCTTTACTATCAGATTCTGGTTTCCATTTTCGCCAGGACAACTCCTAGATGCTTCAGAACCTCCTGATGGACCCATTGTCAGAGAGATTTGGGTTTGAGTCATGGCTCTGTCATTTGCCCGGTATGACCTGGGCAGGGACTTTCTCACTTCTCTTTATTCATCTATAAAATGGAGGCAGAAATAGTGCTGCCTCATCGGTTCTTGTGAAGCTATAGTAAACACAAAATTCCTTGCACATGATTAACAATAATTTAGAAGGAGGAGGAATACAAATGTGGAATGTTCTGACACATAACCCTCCTAGGGAGGGTAGCTTGACAATGCATAACTTGGTGATTTTAGAACAGATAGTTTCATACCAACTACAATGTGAGATGTTTGCCAAATGTGTGTTTATAAGTGTGTTGTAAGAAAATGTTGCACAGTTATCTCCTTTAATCTTCATACAACCCCTTTTAACAGTTGAGGAATCTGAGGCTTAAAGATGCTCATGATGGACCTGAGGGTACATTTGGTAAGCAGCAGGGACAGAATTAGTCACCAGGTCTACCAGGCCTCTTTTCATTTTACCTTGGTACCTGGAAGCTGAGCACTACGGTCAATAGCAGATTGCTTGATAACCACTGAGGATCAATCTGAAGAACTCAGGAGCATTATGCTGGCTGTAGAATAGTGGCTTGTAGAATAGTGATATCACTTATGTTTTTAAGCTCCAGAGATTGAAGTCAAGGATCAGATTACTAGAGAGAAATTATGAACAACATAAGGAAAAATATGCAGTATGAGCTAAGCAACAGTAGAATGAGTGGTGTTGGTGAGAAGTGAGTTTCCTGTCACTAGAGATAATCAAACAGCACTGGTCTCCTGTAGAGATAATCTGTGCTTTGGATGGAAGCAAGGAAGTATGAATGAATGATTCTGAGGACGTTTTTAGTTCTGAGATCCAAGATTTTGTGAGAGAAGAGTGCAGGGCAACCCCAGCCTCATGAGAGGTTCTGGAATGGGTAGAATTTAACCTTTCAGTAGGATCAAAGTTCAGAGTTGATTAACTTACACGGGAATCCTGGAGTCAAACATATTTGATTTCTCTGCCCTTTCCTTCATTTCTCTGAGCCTCTGCTGTGAGGTGACAGTAAAGTCCTTTGGGTATCCAGGCTTTTCACTTGGGCATTAGTAAGAGAGGCTTGTTCTGAAAGGAAAGCAGGCTGACTGTTCTCACTGGCGGATCTCAGTAATGCTACCACCTGAGATGCCAAGACAAGCCAATGCACCCTATCCTTCTCCTGTCAGCACTCTTTCCTCCAACATGACACAGATTAAGAATTTACTTTTCAATAGCCTTTGATGAGTTTTTAAACATTTACCCTCAGGATTGTGCCTTTCTTTCTCTTTTTTGTTGTCTCAACTTTCAGCCAGCTGATCAAAATTCTAGCTAAATTTAAAGACTTTCAAATTGGGCCATTCAAAATTAAGCAAAAGGCACTGAATTTACTAAAGGTCTAGCACTTTTGATTAATCTTGAATTAATACTTCACTAATTTTCAATGCTACCTTTGAAACACAGAGCTGTGTTCTAACCTCAAATCCATTATCTTACCATTTTGAAAGGCAGGACTATCTTCCAGAGAATAAAAAAAAAAAAAATGCTGAGTGGTAGTCTCTTCTTGGAAGTTAGCCTTGTAAAATCAGCATTGATAGATAGTAGTCATGAAATATATATATATATATATTAGAAGACAACTGTTTTCTAAAACTATCTAACAAGAATCAGCTAGGAGAATTATTATAATACAGAGTAAAATAACATTTTTGCCATGTTGACACTAATTAATCTTTGTTATTTATACTAATGATTTTATGGTTTTATTGGTGTGCTACACTGCCAAAACTGTGGTTTATAATTTAACTTCCACTGCTGGGTGCAGAGAAGCCACTGGAGGCACCCTAATGATGAAAGAACAGCCATGGTAAGACCATGGAAAATGATACAAAGATGATTTATGTAATTTTCTTTTCCTATTTGCAGTTCATTAAATCACTGTCTTCTCACAATGACTAAGTGAAAATTAAAACACTTCAGGGAAGAGCTTGGGGTTCAGCATCATTAGAGGAAGAGAAATGGGTGCCTTCATGAACTTGACTGCAGAAATCTATAAAGCAGAACTTAATCAGCCTCTGCATTGATCTTGGATGCTCAGAGGCAGGTTTAAGATTGAGCAAATCTTTTTAATGCATATTCTTTCCCTTTGAAAAGCAGCATGTGATACATGAGAATGATTTAGAGATTATCTCAGACTTCAGTTTCATAAATTGAAATGGCACATAGCACCTTCCAGGTTTTCATGGAAAAATGAGAAAAGAATAGACACTCTTCATGAAGCTGCCTCCTTCCTTGGATTCTCTGTCCATGCTCCCCAAAAGCATTATACATACAGTGGCAATTACTTAGAAGAAAGAGAAATTGCTTGTTGTCCAAATGATCATAATAAAGTTGGGCCACCAGTGTTCCACTTCCTTTACAACTGCAGGTTCAGAGAGACCAGCAGAATATATGGATCTGGACTGGCAAGAGGAGCCTTTTCTCCCATAGTACATGATTTTCCATCCTCGTGGAGACAGACACCTTCTATATGAGGCAGGTGGCAAAGGCACCAAGGCTTTGGTGTCTGACAAGCTTGGACTTGAATCCTTGCTTCTGCAGCTATTATGAGTCCTTGAGAAAGTTACTTAAATTAGTTGAGCTACAGTCAGCTCCTCAACTGCTAAAAGGGGCTGATGAAACTCATCTCTCATATGGTTACAAAGGAATTAAAGGTAGTCATTGATGAGGACCGGAGGTAATGGAAACCATCCTAGTGTGATGCAAAAGTAGACTTTATTGGGGAAATTTACAAGCAGAGGGCCAGCAAGATTAGTTCCCCTTTGTTTCCTCTATGTAGAGAGTTGTCCAGGGGCCCAGATGGCTGGACAGAGTGTGAGGTTGTGCTATTGGAGTGGAACCTACCACCCTACTACTCTATCCTTCTATAGGTAGAGTGTGAGAGGGTTCTCAAAAGAGTGGCAAAAACAATCTGATCTTGCATCCCAGTTGTCCAAGAGGATTGTAGACAAACATTTTACCACTGGACACCAGCTCCTCAGGAGAGTTGTTTATTCCTGGCATGATATCACTTTCAACTTGTGGGAAGTCTAAACCCCTCCCACTTGAAGACATGAGAGTCAGTCACCAAGGGTGACATGTGCTGGAAACAGGGGTGAGGGGAATCTTTGAGGAGAAGGTGGCAAGTTTTGGACTGGAGTTGAAGCTGTGCCTTGGACTATATATTTGAGAAGAAGGCCACTTTGCCTAGATCCATGTATTTTGCAAGTCAAGATTTACTTTGGGGCTTCTCAAAAGTGGAACCGTGGTCTGCTGACAATACTCTGTATTTCTTAAATATTCTATCTTTCTATAACCTGTTATTCACAATATGCTCTCCGGCTTTCCTCCTGGGCCTCACTATGAGCCAGCAGAGACACTAAGAGCAAACTAACATAAGGTAAGATGTAATTAGGTTTATAAGAAAGGCATTTTTTGTTATTTTTCAATTCAACAAAATAAACATTTCTCATTCTACAATCTAGGCACCAGGGAATGTAGAAATGGGAGGGGGTTAACACCACCAATAATAACTCCAAACAGTTATTGAGTTTTACTGCCTACAGACAATACTCTAAGTACTTTATGTGTTTTATAAAAAGATATCTAACATATAACACCTGCCTTTGAGTTAGGTGGAGAGTCAGCCACTTAACCAACAGAATGGGCAATGCTAGCACTAAGTGCTATAAGAGTGTAACAGACAAATGCTATTGGAGCACAAAGAAGGGAGTGAGGAAGGTAAGAGAAGGGACATTTGAAGCAGAAGGGTGAGAAAGAATTAGCCAGATAGGGATGGAAGGAAGAGCATGAACAAAGTCACGATGGTGGTATTGATGATGGTGGTGATACAAAGCCAAGGAAGAGGAGGGAAAAGAAGAGGATGAGTAGAATGGCAAAAAACAATTAAGATTTAAGAGACATAAACTCCCAGCCACCATAAACACGTCTCTCAGTGCAGGTTTTCAACCCACATTTTCCACTCATTGACTTGGAAGGGACCGTGAGAAGCAAACATAAATAGGACTACTACAACCTTTATTGACTTCACCAAAAAGAAAAGCATCCTTTCCATAGACTGAAGGTTGGCTCTCTACCTCTCATCTGTTATTCTTGCTGTCCAAGGTAAACACACTTTAAAGGGAAAATGTCATTACTTCTCCTGGGATCTTTTTTACCAAGATCCTATAACTCTTTTGTAAATCCAGTGAGATGCTCTATGTAAAATCACTTTGAAAAAAGGCACCAGCAGCCAGCATACAGGCAAAGTCAGTGCTGTAAAGAAGTCAGGGTCCTCCTTTGCAGTCAGTGCTCTCACGGTGGAGGCAGCCATGGCCAAGTAGTCTAAGAGCAGAGGTGAAGTAGCAAAAGGACAGGGCATGTGGCACCTGGGTAACCCAGGTCTTCACACTAGCCTTCAGGGAGCCCCCTTAGTATCTTGCCCACATCCATTTCCACTAGGTAGTAAAACAGAGTGGAGAAACATACATAGGTTCACACATTCACTTGCAGCATAACATTTGTGGAGTGCCTGTGCCAAGTTCTGTGGACCCCATGGTCAAGGATCTCTCAGTGTATGAGGAAATGGACATGTGAAAAATAATTGTATTTTATCTGTGCCAAATGTTAATAAATTGTGGTGGTACAGAGGACTGAGATAATTGGTGGGGTGGGGTTTGTCAGAGAGGGATAAGGGTGAGAAAACTCCTCCCCCAGAGTGAACATATGTGAGTATGAAAGAGAGGAGCTTGTCTTTTGTTTTAATTCTTATTGGATATACTTAGTTCCTTTCACTGGGAGGTTTTACCCAGGAAGCAAAACAGTTAGCATAGAGTAAAGTGATAATGAAGGAGAGAAGGGGAATATGAGTCTGGGAACTAGGAAGTAAAGTGTTGTGTGAACATTTATACTGTCATAAGAAATGGTACATATACACTGGTTTGAGGTCAGATCACACACACACACACATACACACACACACACACACATACACACACACAAACAAATTTGGCAGAAAGTCAGTGAAAGGATTCAGATTAGTGGTGTGTAAGGTCCAACACTTCAGGAAAATTCTTCAAAGAAGCAGCACTGAAAGAATAGGATTAGCAGGCCTTTGTACAAGCTTTCCTTTGCAAACTGAATTTCTAGAAATTATGTCTCCTCTTTTGGCATTATCATGGCAATTGATAATGGAAGTAAGATTCCCCTCCACCAGTTACAGTAGGGTTGAGGATGTGAGATCTTACATTTCTGATGGTCCACCCCACCCTTTGACAGATGCTATATAAAATTTTATTTAATTCTTATGACACCGTATAATGTTGGGTATGAAAAGTTAGATCCATTTCATCAATGGCAGGAAATTGTGGCTTGAAGTTTACAAATTCTTTTTCTAAGGTCATGCAGCTGATATAAGTCAGACCTCTTTTATCCCAAAGCATATACATATACAAGGCTGCTCTGAAAACAGTGAACACCGTTCTTCAAAGGAATAGTGTTTTTTATGTGCACATGATCAAATGTGAGAATGTAAGATTTTTTTTATATGTCAAATATATTTATATGAGAATTATTATCATTATTTGTCATTACTTCATTGTCATTGAAAACTTTCCATTGTTTACATCTTCTAAATTTTTTTTTTAAGTCTGGTTCATTGGGAGGCTAGATTGTTGCAGTTTTCAACCAGCTAATTATCTAATGCATTATAGATATGCAATATAACACCTGTGCTTCAAGCTAACATTTCTTCTCTCCTGGCCAAGCACAAAAGAATCAGCATACTTTCAGACTCTGAAATCCTTAAAGTGATATTTATCATCACTGATTTAAAAATTGGAGTGCAAATGTCTTGAAGCATTTTATCTTCTCAATGTATAATTAATTACCTTGTTTAGAACTCTTATGAAGTATGTGGTGCAAGTATTATGATCCTCATCTTACATTCATCCATTAATTCATTCACTTTATAAATATTTATTAACATATTTAAAAAATCTAAGCCCCAGAGAGATAATTGATATACCTACAAGTCAACAGAAGAAGCTAATGACAGTCTGGAATCAGGGATCCTCTATCTGGGTTCTGAATCTGGGGCATCTCTCACTAAACTGTCTTGTCTGAGTATTGGTTCTAGTCTAGGTCTTTTAGATATATATTCATGCTGGCTTAGCTAAGTTATTGTAGGAAAGATCCTGATGGAACTAGTACCTTCTAAATCAACTCCCATTTCCTTCCAAACCCCTAGGGAAGTACAGCTCTTGGAACTGCTGTAGGCTTCAGAAGTCCTGAGAAATACATGCAGTGGCTTGTGTACTAACTCAGTTATAGGGGATGGGACTGCTTAATTGCTGTGAGGAGCTGAATACAGTTATTACTCAGAGTGAAAGAGCCTTGTTTCTTATTTTATTTGAAGGCTGACAATTATTTTCTGGAATGACTTGATGCATTATCAAAACTTCCATAGGAATTCAATGAAACATTCCACAACAGAGCAAATGCCCTCACCAGTTACTTAGCAAATATCTCTATATACATACGCTGTACTACCCAACAGTAGATGATTGGAAAATACACAGTTGTCCTCGAGTCTCTCTATTAGCTTTCTAGCACCTTCTGTGATCCTGTTCCTGCCTGTCCCTTCTCCAATTCCCCCATCAAAGATGGAATCACTACTTCCCATCTACCACCATTGTGTCCTTATAGAATTCTATGAATAGTAAAGTTACTTTAATTTAATTTCCCATTTTTTCCCCTATGAAATTGTGTACATACCTCCTAAAGGCAGAGATCTTGTTTTATTAACATTTGTAGCCTTGATGCCTAACACAGTATCTGATACAAAGCAGTCTCTTAAAAATGTTACAGGGAGACACAAGTGCATGAAATCAGGGATTCATAGTCCTTGGTTAATTACATATTCCTTGTTGAGTAAAAGAAGCAACAGGCTTTGAATATATCCTGTGCTTTCCTATCATGTATAGACTGATGCAATTAAAAAGGTTCTATCTTTTAGAAGAGGTAAGTTAATATGCAAATGACAAAAATCATTCATTTTTTCATTAGATATTAGGTAAATTATTACTTTGGTCCAGGCATGAGCTAATGACTAGGTATAAAAAGTAATAATAGGGGTTCTGGAGGGACTTACAGGCTCAACTATAATCACATAATTAAAATAAAGTAAACCAAGAGCCTAAATGTAAAGGAAGATTGAAACAGAAAGAAATTTGGAAAACTTCAAAAGAGACACAAAATAGAGCTCTAGCAGAGGAATTCACATGAAAATGAATTTTGGGAATTAGCAACATGGGGCCAGGCAATGAACAATGGGTTTCTACCATTTAGATGAAGTGTTCCTCAGTGTCAGGCATTGTGGTACCTTCCTTGTACACTATAACTTATTCCTTACACTAACCCTGGAAAATAAGCACTTGGACTTCTTTTACAGATAAAAACTTGGGATCACGAAGATAAAGTAAATAAGGTATAGTGGTTAAGAAGACATCTTTGGTGTCTGGCAGAACTGGGTTTGAATATTGGATCTAAAACTTAACTGTGTGGCCTTGGAAAAGTCATGTTAAGCCTCAGGATTTTTACCTGCAATATAGGGGTCAATGATAGTACCCATCTCACTGATAAGGCAGGTAAAGTACTTATTAGCACAGTGCTCAATACAGAATACATCACCTATTGACTATTCTTTAGTTCAAGATGGTAAGCTAGCAAGGCAGGGTTACATCCAGCCTTCTTTATTCCAAAGCTGATGCTCTTTCATGTTTGCTGTCTGTCTCGGTGACTTGACACACATTCATTAGATGCCTGACATGGGCCAAAAGGCAGAATGCAGCTCTTCTGATCATTTTATTAGGACATTCTGTCCAACTTGAGCTTTGAGCCCAATCCCAATCTCTCATTGGGTTTAGAGTTCAAGTTGGGACAAAAATGCCCTTAAAAAATCCTTTGTGGCTATAATGATACAGAGCTTGGAAGGGAGTACAGCTCTTTCTTATGTTTTTGACTTTGGAGAGTAAGTCTAAGCCTGAGGATGAGAAGGATGATTTTAGTTTTGAATATATTGGGTCTGAGATTCCCATGGATTATACAAGTACATAGGAAAGCACAAATGGGAAACACATCATAAAGACATTTTCAAGAGGAACTGACTACATGAGGGAGAAGGCTAGGAGGTTTTGAGTATGGTGGCAAAACACCAGAACCACAGTCCAAAAATGTGTCCTATTACTACAGATATCTTAAATGAAAGAGAGCAACATTGAAATCAAAACAGCAGAGGCAGATCTTGTGAGAATAAGCTCACAGTTTATCAGTTGAGAAACAGAAAGCAAAACAGAGCTGAGTCCACTTCACGAGACCCATGTGGTTGCTCAGAAGTAGAGGTGAATTAATATTCTGAAGGGCTAAGTGATAGCAGTAGAGACAGAAGGTAATGATTTTCATTTCCGTCAGCCATATAATCAGGCTCCTGATTTCCTGGAGAGGACCAGATTCTTGTATGATATGGAACCCCATCAAGAAGAATGTGCTCTCTTCGTTCCTTCCCCTTCTTTTCTTGTAGCAGCGAAAAGTCACGGCTTCACCCTCCTACCCAAATGTTGAGTCTTCAGTTCATGTGTCACTTATATTTGCCATCATATGTGACTTTAACTGTGTGTATACACTGATAGTTGGATTTTATAGTCCCCTTTGTTGGTCTCATGGCCTCCACACATATCCATGCTATTGTATTACCTCTAACAGCATATTCTCCAATATACCAATGTTCACAAGAATGCATCTTCTTTGCTGGTAAATATTTTATTGAGTGGTGTCACTGGTACTATTTCTGATGCAGATCTGACTCTTCTGTAAGGAATTTCCAATGTGAATGTAAGCAGACAAACTCACAAAAAAGACTCAGTAAATAGGATAAATAGCAGGATATATGCACAAGCTTTCATGAGAAAGTGGATGAGGTAATTGTTCATTGCACTCTAAAGACTGGGTACCTTGGATAGTTTTCAAAATCTCCACGCAAACATGGACAGAAGTTCCCTTCAAGAGAAGTACACAACATGGGTTGATTTATTATTTTGGCTACATTGACAGAAAACCCGCACCTGACCAACTTAAATTTAAGGAGATTTATTATCTCACAGTGTAAGACATCTATAGGTGGGGAAGGCTCCAGGCAGGGTACATCAGGGCTCTGAGCCTACCTCTCTGTGGCCCTGTCTTCCTTTGTGGGTTTTGCTTCATCAGCACTTCCAGGCATCATATCCAGGCATGCCAATGACTACAGGAAGAGACAGTACTCTCTCCCCCTTGTGTTTCTTTTTAAGAGCAAGAGAACGTTTCCCATGAGTGCCTTCCATGAGTTTCTCATATAACTAGCCTGAACAAGGTCATGCAACTGCCTCTAAGCCAGTCACTTGTAAGGGATATGAGATTACCATGATGGTCTTAGACTATCTGGGTTTTGTCCCATGAGCAGACATGTTTTCTGAGAGAGGCCACCTAAACAAAATCAGTATTCCATCAATGAAGAGAAAGAAGAGGACAGATTTGAAGTGGGCAGCTATTATAATAGGACAAGGGTAAAGAAGGTTGACTGATTCTGGGCAAGGGATTCTGGTTTTGGACATCTTGACACAGTTAGAAAGAAAATCTGGAGATTTAAAGAGCTGGATGTTGTGATCAGCAGCTACAGAAATATCAAAATATCTCATGTATCCATTAGACACAGCTGTGATTGAGCACTGCAATGTCAGATAACTCTGCACTTACTCTCAGAATGTGTGCAGTGTTAGAGTTGAAATTTACTATGAGCTATACTATGTGTAACTTTAAAAGGTTGGTAGTTATTAGATTTACCTGTTGGAAACATATCCCTGTAAAAATGAGGCACCATTGGCACGAAACTCTCTCTCACATATGAACTTACACAAAGAAATATATATATATATATATATATATATATATAACTAATAACTTATTTTTCATGCATATTAAATAATTTTTGCTTTTAGTAAAAGTCACATCAATAAATCAATAAGCAATTAAAGTTTAAGCATTCAGTCTGAGAAGAATAGCAGTACATGGAACTAATCTGACCCCCCATCTTGAGCTGGTTTTCAGTTTTTACAAACAAGCCTATGAAAGAGAAGAAAAAATTTGTTTCTTTTGCAGAAAAATGAGCAGAGTGGAGGCTGCACATGGGTTATTTCCAGAGGTTGAACAAGGCTTATACACAGCCTTGTTAAGTTACCTGTGAATGATTAGTACTATGACTACATTAATTGCTGAAAATCCATTGTGTATGAACTAAAGCTGGGATTGATGGAAATACTAAACTGTTCAGCCAAATGCATCCAGAGTTACGCTAGAGTGAAGGTATAAAAACAGCTACAAGATAAATTAACCATGAGACATCTGCAACAGCCGAGGCAGTCTGTTTCTCGAAGCCAGCAAGGGAACTCCAAGCACCTTGCACATTCCAAGTGGGTAGGTGGAGACTGGAGTGGGTTGCTGTGGGAAGGAACCACTCTCTTAAGGAGATGTGGCAACTTATGATGGCTGGGCCCCTAACATTTGGCTCAGAAATCTTCTCAAATTGACAGTCCCCTAAACACATAGCCTTTGAATAAACTATTGTACCTAAATGTAAGGCCAGACACCATCAAACTCTTAGAGGAAAACATAGACAGAACACTCTATGACATAAATCACAGCAAGGTCATTTTTGACCCATCTCCTAGAGAAATGGAAATAAAAACAAAAATAAACAAACGGAACCTAATGAAACTTAAAAGCTTTTGCACAGCAAATGAAACCATAAACAAGACGAAAAAACAACCCTCAGAATGGGAGAAAATATTTGCAAATGAAGCAACTGACAAAGGATGAATCTCCAAAATTTACAAGCAGCTCATGAAGCTCAATATTTAAAAAACAAACAACTTAATCCAAAAATGGGCAGAAGACCTAAATAGACATTTCTCCAAAGAAGATATACAGATTGCCAACAGACACATGAAAAAATGCTCAACATCATTAATCATTAGAGACATGCAAATCAAAACTACAATGAGATATCATCTCAAACCAGTCAGAATGGCCATCATCAAAAAATCTACAAACAATAAATGCTGGAGAGGGTGTGGAGAAAAGGGAACCCTCTTGCACTGTTGGTGGGAATGTAAACTGATACAGCCAATATGGAGAACAGTATGGACGTTCCCTAAAATATTAAAAATAGAACTACCATATGACTCAGCAATCCCACTACTGGGCATATACCCTGAGAAAACCATAATCCAAAAAGTCATGTACCAAAATGTTCATTGCAGCTCTATTTACAGTATCCAGGACATAAAAGCAACCTAAGTGTCCATCAACAGATGAATGGATAAAGAAGATGTGGCACATATATACAATGGAATATTACTCAGCCATAAAAAGAAACGAAATTGAGCTATTTGTAATGAGGTGGATAGACCTAGAGTCTGTCATACAGAGCGAAGTAAGTCAGAAAGAAAAAGACAAATACCGTATGCTAACACATATATATGGAATTTAAGAAAAAAAATGTCATGAAGAACCTAGGGGTAAAGCAGGAATAAAGACGCAGACCTCCTAGAGAACGGACTTGAGGTTATGGGGAGGGGGAAGGGTGAGCTATGACAGGGCGAGAGAGAGTCATGGGCATATACACACTAACAAACGTAGTAAGGTAGATAGCTAGTGGGAAGCAGCCGCATGGCACGGGGATATTGGCTCGGTGCTTTGTGACAGCCTGGAGGGGTGAGATAGGGAGGGTGGGAGGGAGGGAGACGCAAGAGGGAAGACATATGGGAACATATGTTTATGTATGACTGATTCACTTTGTTATAAAGCAGAAAGTAACACACCATTGTAAAGCAATCATACCCCAATAAAGATTTAAAAAAAAAAAAAGAAACAGGTATTTGTAGTGAGGTGGATGGAACTAGAGACTGTCATACAGAGTGAAGTATGTCAGAAAGAGAAAAACAAATACTGTATGCTAACACATATATATGGAATCTAAAAAAAAAAAAAAAGGTCATGAAGAATCTAGGGGCAAGAAGGGATTAAAGATGCAGACCTACTAGAGAATGGATTTGAGGATATGAGATGGGGAAGGGTAAGCTGGGACAAAGTGAGAGAGTAGCATGAACATATATACACTACTAAACGTAAAATATATAACTAGTGGGAAGCAGCCGCATAGCACAGGGAGATCAGCTTGGTGCTTTGTGACCACCTAGAGGGGTGGGATAGGGAGGGTGGAAGGGAGGGAGATGCAAGAGGGAAGAGATATGGGGACATATGTATATGTATAAATGATTCACTTTGTTATAAAGCAGAAAGTAACACACCATTGTAAAGCAATTATACTCCAATAAAGATGTTAAAAAAAATTATGTGGAAAAAGAAAGCTGCATAGCAGTGTATACAGTATGGTACACTTTGTGTGTGGGGAAAAAAGAATACAATTTTGTGTGTGTGTATATGTGTGTGTGTTTATATATATGCATAGACTATTTCTGGAAGAATATTCAAGAAACTGGCATAGTTGCCTTTAGGAGGGGAAACTAGGTAGATGAGAGACTTGTTTGTTCACTAAATACCCTTTTATACCTCTTGAGTTTGTACAATGTATATGTATTATATCTGGAAAATAAATTTTTAAAAGATTAAAATTTTCAAAAAAAAATAAACCATTGTATCTGTAAGACAAGACAGAATTTTATTTATTTTGTCACTTTAATTGCCTTTGAACATTGGTTCACGACTGTCTGGAAGGAACTTTCAAAAAAAAAATTCCAGACCTCTGCTACAGGGAAGGTTAAACTAGAATCATCTGATGCTGGTGGATTTTTCCTTCCATGTGAAGACTCTCTTAGAGCCAAGGCATCACACCATCTTCTGGTTATCTGAAATAATATAGGTCCATCTTAAGTAAAAAATTCCTGATGCAATTCAGTCCTACTAACAGTCTCTGGTTATATACACTCTCCTTTTCCTACAACAATATACCAAAGTAATTCCATCTAATGCTATTTATTTTTTTAGAGTATTGCTTTAAATAAGATTGAAAGATCTTAATGATATATTAGTGGGATAAGGGGTAGACCTGTAGAAAGAAGGAAAAAATGTCAGAGAGTCCTTGTTATCTGGGTTTTCATGATTGGAGCCTCCACTTACAGGGTTTTAGAGAGAAGTATAGTCACAATTGCATGAACATATCCATTACTGAATTGACCACTTATAAAAATCAGTCCCCATTCAAAATCAGTCCCCACTTAAAAGTAGAGCCTTAGTCAATGTCAATATAAGTCTCTCATGACTCATATACAGTCTTATAAATATGCTTTGTAAATTGATTATAAAGTAAATTAAAACTTTTTCCCCCAAGTGGAAGATTTAATGAAGTTAAAAAAACCTGCTATTTACAATAGCCAGGACATGGAAGCAACCTAAATGTCCATCATCAGATGAATGGATAAAGAAAATGTGGCACATATATACAATGGGCTATTAGCCATAAAAAGGAACAAAACTGAGTTATTTGTAATGAGGTGGATGGCCCTAGAGTCTGTCATACAGAACAAGGTGAGTCAGAAAGAGAAAAACAAATACCGTATGCTAACACACATATATGAAATCTAAAAAAACGGTACTGATGGACCTAGTGTTAGGGCAGGAATAAAGATGCAGATGTAGAGAATGGGCTTGAGGACACGGGGGGGAAGAGGGAGGAAAAGTGAGAGGGTAGCACTGACATATATACACTACCAAATGTAAAATGGATGGGTAGTGGGAAGCTGCTGCATAGCACATGGAGATCAGCTCGATGCTTTGTGATGACCTAGAAGGGTGGGATAGGGAGGGTGGGAGGGAGGCTCAAGAGGGAGGGGATATGGATATATATATATATATATATATATATATATATATATATATATATACACATATAGCTGATTCACTTTGTTGTACAGCAGAAACTAACACAACATTTTAAAGCAATTATACTCCAATAAGGATTTATATATATACATATATATGTATACATATATATATGTATATATACATAAAAGTGCTGTTGAAGAATGGCTGGAAACACATGCAGAATTATTGATGAATGATGATGTGGCAGAAACATAAGTAAGCATTATTTGAAGAAGAAATCCTCAAGCGCAATGACAGCCTAGGCATATAGAAGAGAATGCCATGAATAACAAAAGAATTAGAAAATAATGATAAAATCCTTGAATTTTGCAAAAATAACCCTTTTTACGATTATGCTGGGAAAGTCAATCTTAAAGTGAAGGATATGTTGTGAAATCATGATTTTGTTGGAAACATTAAACCAAGGGGGAAACAAAACAAGACCATTATTTGCTTTAAGAATTAGTACAACTATATTTATAAACTCTTTTTTCAAGTTTAAGTAAAATACATTTATTTTAATAATTTTTCAATATAAAATCCAAAAGATCTTTTAATTCATTTTTTAAAAGAAAATTTGATCCCCTTGATTGACCTTTTTCATTCACTTTGAGAATTCACTTTGAATGACCCTTTTAAGAGAATTAACTTTGAATGACCTTTTTCAGGTATGCATTACTGTTAAATAAGATGGTAAATATTCTGTTTTTACTGGGCCACATTACTGCATATGAGACAAGAAAAGCCCAGCATAAAGGACATCTAGTATAGAAGCATTACTTTGTCTTTGTGCTAGTTTTAAAATATGTCCACTATTTTTGGGATACTTCTTTCCTTTTAAAAGGCAGAGTCTAATTTCTCTGTTTTTGAGTGTGAGCTGGTTAATGACTTGCTTCTAACAAATAGAATAAAACAGAAGTGATGGTGGGTGTACTGGGTTTAATATGTACCCTTCTTCACAAAACAAATTTCATGTCCACCCAGAACCTCAGAATGTGACCTTATTTGGACGTAAAGTCTTTGCAGATATAATCAGTTAAGATGAGGTCATAGAGGATTAGAATAGGCCCTCATCGAATGTCTAGTGTCTTTATAAGAAAACAGATATACAGAGGGAAGATAGCCATGTTAAGATGGAGGCAGACACTGGAATGGTGCGTCTCTAAGCCAAGAAATGCCAAGAGTTGCAGGCAGCTAACAGACGATAAGAAAGAAGAGGCAAGGGAGGATTCCTTCCTAGATCCTTCAGAGATAGCATGACCCTGTTGACACCTTGATTTTGGAATTCTCACCTTCAGAAATGTGAGAAAATAAGTTTCTATAGCTTCTTTTTTTTAAAAGTTTGATCTTATTTATTTATTTATTTTTAAACATCTTTATTGCAGTATAATTGCTTTACAATGCTGTGTTAGTTTCTGCTGTATAACAAAGTGAATCAGCTATATGTATACATATATCCGCACATCCCCTCCCTCTTGGGTCTCCCTCCCACCCTCCCTATCCCACGCCTCTAGATGGTCACAAAGCACGGAGCTGATCTCCCTGCGCTATACAGCTGCTTCCCACTAGATATCTATTTTACATTGGTAGTGTATATATGTCAATGCTACTCTTTCACGTTGTCCCAGCAGCCACCCAGTTTGTGGCACTTTTCTATGGCAGGTCTAGCATAGGATGGCTTTGGTGAGTGCATCATACGAGGCACCAAAGTTTCTCTTTGTCTTCTCTCTCTCTTGGATATCTCACTCCAGGGAAAGTTAGCTGCCATGTCATGAAGATACTCAAGCAACCTACAGAGGACCCCCTGTGGTATGGAGCTGAGGTCCCCTGCAAATGGTCATATAAGTGAGTCATCTTAAAAGTGGGCCTTCCTGCCCCAGGCAATCCTTCACATGATTGCAGCCTCTGCCAAAATCCTGAATGCCCCTCCCTAAGAAAGCCTCAGCCAGAACCCCAGCTAAGCAAATTCCAAATATCTGACCCACAGGAACTGTGTGATAATAAGTACTCATTGTTTCAAGCCACTGAGCCTTGGCGTAATATTTTATATAGCAACAAACAACTAATACCTTTTTTCCCTCAGATCTAATTTTCCCACATCCAAAATTCCTGAAAGTGCAACTACAATCACAATGCATTTAGAATTGAACAGAGATTTCTTCTCCCAAGGCTATTATAATTTTCCATAACTTCATTTCCACTACTTATTCACCGCCTATTTCTGATAGATTAGAAAGTGGGCTTCTTTCTACCGTAGAACTCTCTCATAAAGCTCTATCATCTCTGAGATGTAAAGATTATAAATATGGGGACCTTCAAGATGGCAGAGGAGTAAGACATAGAGATCACCTTCCTCCCCACAAATACAACAAAAATACATCTACATGTGGAACAACTCCTACAGAGCATCTACTGAATGCTGGCAGAAGACCTCAGACTTCCCAAAAGACAAGAAAATCCCTACGTACCTGGGTAGGGCAAAAGAAAAAAAAGAACAAACAGAGACAAAAGAATAGGGACAGGACCTGCACCTCTGGGAGGGAGCAGTGAAGGAGGAAAGTTTCCAAACACTAGGAAGTCCCTTCACTGGCAGAGACAAGGGGTGGGCAGGGGGAAGCTACTGAGCCACAGAAGAGAGCACAGCAACAGGGGTGCAGAGAGCAAAGCAGAGAGATTCCCACAGAGAGGATCAGTGCCAACCAACACTCACCAGCCTGAGAGGCTGGTCTGCTCACCCTCCAGGGTGGATGGGGGCTGAGAGCTGAGGCTCAAGCTTTGGAGGTGTGATACCAGGGAGAGCACTGGGGTTGGTTGTGTGAACACAGCCTGAAGGGAGCTAGTGCACCACAGCCAACCAGGAGAGAGTCCCGGAAAAATTCTGGACCTGCCTGAGAGGCAAGAAGGGGTGAGTGAGGAGAGGGGATTCCTTCCCCGTCTGCCCACAGAAGGCAGATCACCGCCTAAACGAGCTCCAGAGATGAGCGTGAGCCATGGCTATCAGCTCAGACTCCAGAGATGGGCATGAAATGCTAAGGATCCTGTGTGCAAGCACAGTTCACTATCCACACCTACCCGTCCTGTGAGCCTGTGCAGCCCGCCACTTCCAGGGTCTCGTGATACAAGGACAGCTTCCCCAGGAGAACACATGGAATGCCTCAGGTTGTTGCAACATCACACTGGCCTCTGCTGCTGCAGGCCTGCCCCTCATTCCAATTATAACTACAGTACCCTTCCCTCCACCTTGCATGACTGGCCAGAGCCCCCTAATCAACCTAAACAGAAGACCCATACATATGCTATCTACAAGAGACCCATTTCAGACCTAGCAACACATACAGACTGAAAGTGAGGGGATGGAAAAGATATTCCATACAAATGGAAATCAGAAGAAAGCTGGAGAAAAAATTCTCATATCAGACAAAATAGACTCTAAAATAAAGACTATTACAAGAGACAGAAGGACGCTACATAATGATCAATGGATCAATCCAAGAAGAAGATATAACAATTCTAAATATTTATGCACCCAACATAGAAGCACCTCAATACATAAGGCAAATGCCAAAAGCCATAGAAGGGGAAATTGACAGTAACACAACAATAGTAGGGAACTTTAACTCCCCACTTTCACCAATGGACAGATCATCCAAAATGAAAATAAATAAGGAAACAAAAGCTTTAATTGACACAGTAGACAAGATGGACTTAGTTGATATTATAGGACATTCCATCCAAAAACAACAGAATACAGTTTCTTCTCAAGTGTTCATGGAACATTCTCTAGAATAGATCATATTTTGGGTCACAAATCAAGCCTTGGTAAATTTAAGAAAAATGAAATCATATCAACTATCTTTTCCAACCACAATGCTATGAGATTAGATATCAATTACAGGAGAAAAACAGTAAAAAATACAAACACGTGGAGGCTAAACAATACACTACTAAATAACCAAGAGATCACTGAAGAAATCAAAGAGGATATCAAAAAATACTGAGAAATAAATGACAATGAAAACACGATGACCCAAAACTGATGGGATATAGCAAAAGTAGTTCTAAGAGGGAAGTTTACAGCAATACAATTCCACCTGAAGAAACAAGAAAACTCTCAAATAAACAACCTAACCGTACACCTAAAGCAATTAGAGAAAGAAGAACAACAACAACAACAAAAAAAAAACACCCTAAAGTTATCAGAAGGAAATGAATCATAAGGATCAGATCGGAAATAAATGAAAAAGAAATGACAGAAATGATAGCAAAGAACAATAAAACTAAAAGCTGGTTCTTTGAGACGATAAACAAAATTGATAAACCATTAGCCAGACTCATCAAGAAGAAAAAGGAGAAGACTCAAATCAACAGGATTAGAAATGAAAAAGGAGAAGTAACAATTGAAACTGCAGAAATACAAAGGATCATGAGAGATTACTACAAGAAACTATATGCCAATAAAATGGACAACCTGGAAGAAATGGACATATTCTTAGAAAAGGACAACCTTCTGACACTGAACCAGGAAGATATAGAAAATAAAAACAGACCAATCACAAGCACTGAAACTGAAACTGTGATTAAATATCTTCCAGAAAACAAAAGCCCAGGACCAGATGGCTTCACAAGCAAATTCTATCAAACATTTAGAGAAGAGCTATCACCTATCCTTCTCAGACTCTTCCAAAATATAGCAGAGGGAGGAACACTCCCAAACTCCTTCTACGAGGCCACCATCACCTTGATACCAAAACCAGACAAGGATGTCACAAAGAAAGAAAACTACAGGCCAATATCACTGATGAACATAGATGCAAAAATCCTCAACAAAATACTAGCAAACAGAATCCAACAGCACATAAAAAGGATCATACACCATGATCGAGTGGGTTTTATCCAAGGAATGCAAGGATTCTTCAATATATGCAAATCAACCAATGTTATATAGGTAAATCAACCAATGTGATACACCACATCAACAAATTGAAGGAGAAAAATCATATGATCATCTCAATAGATGCAGAAAAAGGTTTTGACAAAATTCAACACCCATTTATGAGAAAAACTCTCCAGAAAGTAGGCATAGAGGGAACTTACTTCAAAATAATAAAGGCATATATGGCAAACCCACAGCCAACATCATTCTCAATGGTGAAAAACTAAAACCATTTCCTCTAAGATCAGGAAAAAGACAAGGTTGCCCACTCTCTCCACTATTATTCAACATAGTTTTGGAAGTTTCATCCAGGGCAATCAGAGAAGAAAAAGAAATAAAAGGAATTCAAATCAGAAAATGAGTAAAACCATTACTGTTTACAGATGACATGATACTATACATAGACAATCCTAAAGATGTTACCAGAAAACTACTAGAGCTAATCAATGAATTTGGTAAAGTAGCAGGATACAAAATTAATGCACAGAAATCTCTTGCATTCCTATACGCTAATGATGAAAAATCTGAAAGAGAAATTAAGGAAACACTCTCATTTACCACTGCCACAAAAAGAATAAAATAACTAGGAATAAACCTACCTAAGGAGACAAAAGACCTGTATGCAGAACACTATAAGACACTGTTGAAAGAAATTAAAGATGACACAAACAGATGGAGTGATATATCATGTTCTTGGAATGGAAGAATCAACATTGTGAAAATGACTATACTACCCAAAATATTTACAGATTCAATGCAAACCCTATCAAACTACCAATGGCATTTTTCACAGAACTAGAACAAAACATTTCACCATTTGTATGGAAATACAAAAGACCCCAAAGAGCCAAAGCAATCTTTAGAAAGAAAAATAGACCTGGAAGAATCAGGCTCCCTGACTTCAGACTATACTAAAAAGCTACAGTAATGAAGACAGTATGGCACTGGCACAAAAACAGAAATATAGCTCAGTGGAACAGGATAGAAAGCTCAGAGATAAACTCATGCACATATGGTCACCTTATCTTTGATAGAGGAGGCAAGAATATACAATGGAGAAAAGACAGCCTCTTCAATAAATGGAGCTGGGAAAACTGGACAGCTACATGTAAAAGAATGAAATTAGAACACTTCCTAACACCATATAAAAAAATAAACTCAAAATGGATTAAAAAACTAAATATAAGTCCAGACACTGTAAAACTCTTAGAGGAAAACATAGGCAGAGCACTCCATGGCATAAACCACAGAAAGATCCTTTTTGACCCACCTCCTAGAGAAATGGAAATAAAAACAAAAATAAACAAATGGGACCTAATTAAACTTAAAAGCTTTTGCACAGCAAAGGAAACCATAAACAAGTAGAAAAGACAACCCTCAGAATGGGAGAAAATATTTGCAAATGAAGCAACTGACAAAGGATTAATCTTCAAAATATACAAGCAGCATGCAGCTCAATATCAAAAACCAATCAACCCAATCCAAAAATAGGCAGAAGACCTAAAACCGACATTTCTGAAAAGAATATATACAGATTGCCCACAAACTCATGAAAGGATGCTCAACATCACTAACCATTAGAGAAATGCAAATCAAAACTACAATGAGATATCACCTCACACCAGTCAGAATGGCCATCATCAAAAAATCTACAAACAATTAATGCTGGAGAGGGTGTGGAGAAAAGGGAACACTCTGGCACTGTGGGTGGGCATGTAAATTGATACAGCCACTATGGAGAACAGTATGGAGGTTCTTTCAAAAACTAAAAATAGAACTACCATACAACTCAGCAATCTCACTACTTGGGCATATACCCTGAGAAAACCATAATTCAAAAATAGTCATGTATCACAATGTTCATGTCAGCACTATTTACAATAGACAGAACATGGAAGCAACCTAAGTGTCCATCGACAGATGAATGGATAAAGAAGATGTGGCTCATATATACAGTGGAATATTACTCAGCCATATAAAGGAATGAAACTGAGTTATTTGTAGTGAGGTGGATGGACCTAGAGTCTGTCATACAGAGTGAAGTAAGTCAGAAAGAGAAAAACAATACCATATGCTAACACATACATATGGAATCCAAAGAAAAAAAATTGTTCTGTTGAACCCAGGGGCAGGACAGGAATAAAGGTGCAGACATAGAGAATGGACTTGAGGACATGGGCAGGGGGAAGTGTAAGCTGGGACGAAGTGAGAGAGTGGCATGGACATATATACACTACCAAATGTAAAATAGATAGCTAGTGGGAAGCAGCTGCATACCACAGGGAGATCAGCTAGGTGCTTTGTTACCACTTAGAGGGGTGGGATAAAGAGGGTGGGAGGGAGATGCAAGAGGGAGGGGATATGGGGATATATGTATACATATAGCTGATTCACTTTGTGATACAGCAGAAACTAACACAACATTGTAAAGCAATCATACTCCAATAAAGATGTTTAAAAAAAAGATTGTAAATAAAGAGTGGCTGCCACTTTCATAAGTGAGATTTATTAGTTTTATTACCTCAGATACTTCAAAGATCATCTGAAGCATCTCATAGTTCTCTCGTAAAATGCCCTTAAATGTAGATTCCAACAGTGGCAGTCTCTTCAGTAAGTTTTAGAGGATGTTCAAGGGATGTATGTATGTGATCTCTGGTCTCCTGGATTCCTCAGAAAGCTCAAGAAAGGCAACTCTGCTGCTCCAACAGCTTTACCAGTGAATATACAAAGGAGGGAGAAGATCCCTGAGAATGGAGCAAACAACTCCCACAAGGATGCGACATAAGTCCACAGAGTCAGGCATTGGTCATTGCCTAATATACCAGATTCATCCAGTCCCTGCTGTGTACCAGGGACAGGATCTCAGGTCTCAGGCAGACAAGGAAAAAGAAGATAATGACCCATCATTTTCCATCAGGGAGATGATCCCTTAAAAATATCACCTCATGCAGTATGGTGAGGACAATAATGGAAATATATACACAGGTCAGTAGGAAATAAGAAATGAAGTGAGTTTACCAAATGTTTTTTGTCCCAGAATATATTTGCCTGCAGGTTTGTTCACCATTGGAAGTTGAATGGGAACCACCTTCAAAGTGATAGCTGCACCCATCTGATCTTGAAGGAGGAGGAAGAGGAAGAACAGGAGAGAAGAAACAAATCTACTTACATTGCAGGCTGAGTACCATAGGCTTGTGCCCCTGGGATGAATGAACGCACTCTGACGACCATCTATGTGTGGAAATCCTGTCCTGGGGCTGCCTGTGGTCAGAAATGCTAGTGAATCTTGTATATCAAGTACTGCACAGTGTTCTAAGTGCTTTGGAAGTGTTAGCTCATTAAATCCTCCTAATAACTTGAAGAAGTAGGTACTATTACTATTCCCACTTTACAAATAAAGAAACTGAGATACAGTAAGGGGCATAGCTGGATTCAAACCTGGGCAATCTGTCTCCAGACAATGCCCCTCCATATTAATCTCTCTTTACTACAGATGATTTGTCATCTTGATAAAATATGACACAAGGCAGAATTTTAGGACTTTCAAGCAAGTCATACAGGTCTAACACTGGTGAGCTTGCTATTACAAGAAAGGCTGGCTTGTGTCTGTGCTACATAGATATGTATAAAAAAGAGTAACGGGGAAGCAGACTTAGCTGTTTTGTGTTTTTGTGACCATTCCCTAAAATAATTAGGAAGCCAATACTGACTCGGATCAATGCATCATTGTGTATATCTTAAGTCTAAATAAATGTTAATGTAATACTTTGGAATATAATTAATTAGGTGTGCTAATAATTTCCTGGTGGGGTAGTCAGATCAGTTGGATGCGAGATAGTATGGACTGTTTAGTGTTATATAATAAACCCAGGACCATTCTATGAGACTTCGGTGCCAGCTAGGGAAACTCTGCAGCTCATCACAGATTTACTTTATATGGAAGCTGCTAAGGAAAAGAGATTCTGAGTCTCAAATCAGCTGTACTGCATCATTCCTTCCCTCCTTAATCCGTGGCTCCAAATAATTTTGTAAGTAGATAAAATTCTTAACCCATCCAAGAATAATATAATCAGAAGACTAATACTACAGTCTCTTCTCTCCTGGGGAAACCTCTTCCCTCCTGGGGAAATTCCTTCAGAGCACAGATGAAGCAGTCTCCTTCCTAAGCATCTTCTACCTTTCTGTTCGATTAAAGTTTATCTCATTGCAGGAATGGCATCAGCTTTCAAAAAGCTGAGGCTAGTGAATGGACTTCTGGACTTTTAGAGATATACAAAATGCCAAAATCTTTTCACATCTGGTATTGCAGTGCACCCTTGCATAGTCTACCCAAACTTTTTCAATGTCATGGCCACTTGAAATATGACAATAATGTATTTTTATCCCATTCCAAGAGGCACTGTTTTTTTTAGCACTATAAAATCTCTGAGGTTTGTATCTTCCAATTGTTAGCACCTTCCAATTCCTGTCATCTTGGGGACAGAAGTGACATGGTACATAAAATCATGCTGCTTCATATAATGGTTGAAATCTTGGGATTCAATGGAATATGGTATTTGTAAATCATGCTAAGGTAAACACAAGAAACTGCTTCTGGCTGGAGGCAGCCAGTCTAAGGGCTCCTGTAGCCCCAGGTTCTGGTTAGCACTCCTTGGAGGCTAAGAAACGCAGTATCTCAGTCATATCTGATTCATTTGTGAGACTCTGTGAAGAGAGTATTGACTCCTCAAATCTCAGTCATCCTTCCTGTAAAAGAGATCATAACAGTACCTTCCTGATAAGAGGCTTTTGTGGGCCTTCTGTGAGTTTATGTGCATAAAATACTATTCCTATAATATGTTATCAAAGAATCTTCATTACTTCTTGTCGGTTTTATAGGGCCAGGGCTAGGGGGAGGCAAGTGAGGCATTTGCCTTGGATGCAAAACTTAAGGGAAGCCAAAATCTCAGTGATCAAGATAAATAATACTTTCAATATTAAAAAAAAAATCAAAGCTAATGAAAAAAATCCAGGAGGCAAAATAAAAACAAAATTTTAAGCAAAAGTAGGATCTGGGTCTTCACCTGGATGACACACCTCATTGCCTTACCCTAATCTCTGCTCTGTTGGATCCTATTATTTAAAATATTGCATGAAAGTATTATATATCTTGATTTACATGTTGTTTGGTGTCCCCTTAAATTTTACACCTGAGGCTAATGCCTCACTTTCTTTACTCTAGTCCCAACTTTGGTTACATTTCTGATGTTAGACTGATTGTTTCTAATTGTGCCTAAACTGGTTTGATGTCAATTCTCTTTTCACTCACGCCCTCATTCAGCAAGCCCCCAGTCTCTGCCAGGTGCTGTGCCAGGCACTAGGGATACACAGTGATGAGACACAGCACCAGCCTGTGGACACTGATACACACAGATATGTACCATGTATTCTTCAGGGGTGTTGTAAATGCATCCATTCATTAATTCATCCCACAAAGTTCAGTGAGCACCTTCTCTTATGTGTGAGACACACAATATGTACCAGGTACAACAGGGAACTCAGGAAATTAATAATCAGTTCTATGTGGGTATGAATTTCCTTGTAAAAACTCTCATTAACAGTGACCTATCAGGAGGATGTAGAGAGAAACCCTTTTGCAATTCAAAATTTGCTGTGGCTACTTCAAATATAGCAACTAGTATAGTGCCTACCGTGTAAGACACACACAATAAACAAATATTTGTAAAATGACTGTTCAAACTAATGAATTCTCATAAGTAGATGGAGATGAAGAGTTACACTCTGCCCACCTGGAATCCCTTTGTTTACCTTGGATGCTGGTGGGCTTGGAGCAATGGAGAGAATCAGACTTTGCAATTAACAAATCTGAATTTGAAACTTGGCTCCACCACTTAATAGCTGTGTGACCTAGGTCAATTTACTTAATCTTTCTGAAACTATTTCCTCTAACAAAGTTAATACCACCAAACTTGTAAGTCTTTAGGGAGATTATGGATCTGCAGAGTATTTTTAGTCTGGCTCATAGGAGATAACTCATTAGATGTGCATTTCTTTCCTTTCCACTTTGTTTCAGAATTTGATGAAAGTGCAGGTAAGAAAGTCTGAGTCAACCTCAGGCAAAGAAAACCATTTGGGAAAGGGGTAGTGAGATTTCATGGCAGCTATAATGTCAAGGGCTCTGACCACACAAGGAATGGAACCAGTCTGTCTCTTTGCATCAATACCCCATAAACAAGTTGGATACAGGAAATGAATAATTCAAGTCCATTTCTACAAGACATTCACAAATGGATTGACTTCTCCAGGAAAGATGCCAAACTGCAGTCTTTAGCAATAGCTTCCTGATGGAATGTGGGCCTAAAGAAATGCTTCAAGGACAGGAGAAACACATGGGCTATAAGCAGGGAAGTCCTGAGTGCTAGAACAAAGATGCAAATTGGGGCTGTGCCATGAAAACAAAACTTAAACCATAAAATGTCACTCCACATGCAATTTAAGAGACATCTATGAGAAATAAACTTTTGAAAACTGCTCACAAATATTGGTGTATTGGCAAAACATTTCTATGAAAATATACAGTATGTCATATGCATAAATCTGTCCTGAGTTTTATGGTTCCATATACAAAGTCATAACGTATATAAAGTAGAGGAACATGGTGAACCAGTTCATTGCTTTAACTGATGCTGGTCAAATGGACTTGGAATAATCTATCAACCAAACAAGTACAATCACCATCTCAGAAGGATCCAGGGGAGTGGCAAAGGCAAAGGCAGGTCTGGTCATACTCATTTTATAGTGTGGCAGGTGGGTGGGGAACAGACTAAGATTTCTTGACTGCCTGCAATGAGCCAGGTCACTGCAAAGGTCATTACATCCATTATCTCACTTCAGATTCTCCACAGCTCTATGAGTCAGATGCTACTGTCCTCATTTCACAGATGAGAGAACTGACACTGAGAGAGGTTGAGTTACGTAAGCAAGAACACATAGGCAGCAGATATTGCACTGGAATAGAAGCCTCAATAAAGCAAGGGTCTTGGACATCAACGTACTCTCAGCTCTTAAAATGGTTCCTGACTCATAGTAAGTGCTGAATAAATATTTGTTGAGCAAGTGAGTAAAGATAGGAAACCCAGGTTCAGTTGATTCTATGTCTGGTGTTCTTCCCAGAGGGTCATGGTGGTGCTGAGGAATGAAGCAGCTCATCTGCACAGAAAAGAGGATTCATGGGGGACAATGAGAGCTGCCCACTCTGAGAGGACAGGTTACAAGCTGCTTCTTCTCCCCAGTGCCTGCCCAGACCATTTCTCCAGACTAGCCTGTACTGAATGCCCCTTCCTTGTGCTCTGAAAGTAGTTCATGAGGAGCAAAGTGGAGGCAGCATGGAATCTAGAAAGAGCACGGTGCTCAGAGGCAGCAGACCCAGTTCCAAGCATTGCCACTTACTAGAGTTATGACCATGGAGATGTCACTTAGGCCCTCCAAACCTCAATCTTCTTGTCTCTTAAAAGAGTATAATAATACCCATCTTATTATCTTTATACAGCTTCATAGGCTGTATATTGCACAACTCCACACTCTGTAAACTGCCATGTGAATGGTATCTTCTGGAGCTGTACTACAGAGCAGCCCTGCTCCTGGATGGAGGAGGAAGTTGTGAACAGCAGAAAGAAGCCACAAATGGAGCCACACAAACCCGAATTCAGATCAGCACTGCCACTCTCAAGCTGTACAGGCTTGCCTAATTTTCCTCACCTGTAAATATGTATGAGTATAAGTATGTACCTCATAGGGATGTTCTGAGGAAGAAATGAATTAATACATGTAAAGCACTTAGAAGACATGTAGCTACTGCTTGAGAGGTAGTTAATTATTATTTTTTATTATGTTATTTTACCATTTTTTTATTCTGTATTAGGCCTATTTTAGGGTCTGTTTTCCTGATGAGACTGAAATCTTATAGAAGGTAAGGCCTGTGTCCACTTATCCATCTATCATCATTCTCCCAGTGCTGGACAAGAACTGGGCCCTTGATAAATATTTGTTGCACTAATCTGAACCAGCTGTTGACAAATAGTAAAAGTAAGTCTTTTTCACCATGTCTCATTATGGATTTTCCTCTTCTGCTTCACAGACTGGGAAAAGGGAGCCAAATACCTCTTATCTTAGTTAAAAGGTTTAGATTTCCCTAAACTTTTTTTTCCCCCACCCTTAGTTCTAACTCAAATCCTTTTATTTTGAGAGAAATTAAAAGAGCTTTCTAGCTGGCTGCCAGTCAGAAATCCACACTCAACAAAGGAATTTTTTATGTGTTCTTCTTCTTTGGGTCATACAATTAAGTAGAAGAAATATATAGGCAACCTAGGCTCCCCAGGACCCAGCATAACACAGTCTTTAAATTTTCTTGGGTCAGAGTTAGAGTCAGGATCATGCAGCAGTGAGCTTGTCCATGTTTGTAGACAGCATGCAGATGGACGGACCCTCAGCCATGACCAGAGCCCAGTTCCATTTGAGCAGGTTCCAGCTGTGCTGAATTGGAGGGGAGGATATCAGGTTTGTCCATGGTCTGCACACTATTTTGATGAGTGGAGGTGACTGGCTGCCAAAGAAACTTCAAACAAAAAAAAAAAAACTACTGATTTTCTGAATTATAGTTGACCCTTGAACAATTTGGGGGTTAGTGCCAACCCTCTGTGTAGTTGAAAATCCATGGATAATATATAGTCTGCCCTCCCTATTTGAGAGTGCTCTCTATCCGAGGTTCCAATGTAACCGTAATTCCACATCCACGGATAGTATTTACTATTGAAAAATCCCCACATATAAGTGGACCTGTGTAGTTCAAACCTACATTGTTCAAGGGTCAACTGTATTTAGGAATGTGGGTAACATTTTTTTTAAGTAGTAAATATGTGCCAATTATAGTATTATTATAGTACTGGCACTTGCTTATATATTATTTAACTTAGTCACCACAGAAACTGATAGTGATAGTGATAGTGATAATGAACCTCCAGATTACAGACCCAGAGAGGTTAAGAAACTTGCCCAAGGTCACACAGCTGAAATTCAAATACTGGTTTGAATCTAATTAACATGTGCAGGGGTAAGCATTTGGGCTCTGCAGTCAGAAGGATCTAGATTTAAATACTAGGCCCACTTCTCAAGAGCTATTTTGTATTATGGAACCCATTAAAACTTTCTAAGACTCAGTTCCACCACATGTAAAATGAGAATAACAGCTGTATTCATTTTACAGAGCTGTACTGAAGGTTAAATGAGATAAGGCATCTGATTTATTTAGATTCATCTGATTCATGTCTGCCACAAAGTGTTCCATCAAGTTTATTTATTTAGTACTACTTTTTAAAATTTACTACTACTGCATCATGCTCTTTATGTAATTCAGATGTTCCCCATTCCCCTCATTCTTAAGAGAGCAATGCCTTTATGAATTTTTAATTTAGAAAGCCTAACTTGCCTCACCTGTTTTATTTAAATAAGAAAGTATCCTATTTAGAAATATGGGGGCTTTATCACTTGTCTTTCGAAAAACTGAAAAGAGGTAAGTGGATACTCAATAGAGCTTGAGTCTACTTTACTGCAAGACGTTAGCCTGAATACTTATTTTTGTTTAATAAAAAAGAGAATATTAAAAAGGTCCTGTTGATACTTAACTGTATAATAAAACTCATAGAAACAGCTGGATAGAGCGTGGGGCTATGAAATACAGCTGCAACCTAATAGTGTAATGCTGGAGGCCACGGTGTTGCTGTCCAGACCCAGGCTTGGCAGGCCTTTCTGCAGGAACCGGGACGAGCGCTGGGCAGGCAGGGGAGTGGCCAGGAGCCCAGCTGCTGTACGGGAGCCCCACTCCGTGTGCCCGACTGCTGCTTCTTGGAGTGTCTGTTGCACCAAATCCTTTAAAAAGAGACCCTTTCCCAGGACTCTACCCAGCCCGGGTCACCTCCCGGTGCATTTCCTCCAGCCTGTGCTCCTCTCCACTCTCTGCTCCCAGGCTCCTCCCTCCCATCAGCTCCTTGTGTCCACTTCAGGCCTCCCCAGCTTTGGTGATCTATTACACAAACATGTTTTCTGACTCAGTCTCTGCACCTGCCCTCAGCACACTTCAGATATTTACCCTCCAGTACTGTGAACTTGACTGTGGATGAGAGACACTCATCCTGCAGTCTGCTTGCTCAGTGGGACCTTTCTTTCATCGTCCCTCTAAGGAGGTCACTCTGGCAAACCTACCATCCAGAATGAGAAACTGAGGCCCAGGTTAAATGATTCACAGTGCAGGGTGGCAGCAGCTTCACCTCTGCTGTGCATTGATTTTCAGTGAGGTCAGACTGTCTCTGGCCACTCAGGAGACAGGATTAGGACTGAACAGTGGGCAGTAATATGAGTTGTGGCTGGAAAACATTCCTGTGAGGGAGAATTAAATGCATTTCCATGCAGTTTTTAAATGGCAGCAGGTAACCTCTGGGCAACCAGTGTCATAGCACTGGTATGTGTGGTTTCTAGGGGCTAGTCTTGTGGGAAGCTCCTGCTTTGCTAGGGAACTTGAATTAACAGAGGGGCAGGCTGAGCACTCACTTCCTAGTGACAGTGGCATCTGAGGAAGGCAAGCTCTGCTCAGGCCATCATCCCAGAACTGTTGAGAGAGGTTCCCCTCCTGCTCTCTTAGAAGGGGGTGCACAGTATAGGCTTCTGGGCATATGCCTGAGCTGAAGGCCATTTCTAAGCTTAAGATGATGCCCACAGGGGATATAGCAAACCAGGGAGTGATGTTACCACTGAAGACATATTTCAGATCATTTAAAAATCAAAATGGAGAAACTATGATTCGGACATCCAAAATGGAGCCAGGTGGCCATTGTGGATGTGGTTTCAGACACATTCCTGAATCACGGAGAACTTGAATTTTCTGAGCTATATCAAACTCAAGGACACCACCAGCCATTTTCAAAACAATATCTGCTAGCAGCTGCCAGCTGTAGACTTGTAGTTTCAAAGATCCCTCCCACTTCACAACTATGTAATCATTTTGAACCCCAACGAATCCTTGCTTCAAAAGCACCCTTATGTCTTGCCAGCTCCAATCCTAATTCTTGACAATTTATGTAACCTTGCAGTTCTTTGCCTTTATAACCCTCTCCAATTTTGTAGTCCGGTGGAACACAATTCAAGTGTTTCTTGAATCTGTGTCTTCCAGGCTACAGTCCTAACAAACCTCAAATAGATGCCCCTTTGTTTCAATCAGGTCTCCATTTCTGAAATTTTAGTTAATATCACTCACATTTACTTACCATTGGTGTGTGCTGGGGTCAGTGTTCCGAGTGCTTCATACAGCTCATTTCACTTAACCCTCACAACTGCTGATGGGAAGGTGCTATTTTCATCCCCATTTTACAGATGAGGCACAGAAAGTTGAGTAATTTACACAAGGTCACTTGAGAGTTTGTGTTCCTATGCTGCCCATCTTGCCACCCATTTGACTCTGGGGGAGACTGAGAGCAAAACTCAATAGGACGAGAAGAGGAAAGAATTTTAGCTTTGTATTAAAACTGCCCTGGGGTGGATATGGCTCTGCATCCTACTGCTTTGTGACTTTGAAAAAATTACTTAATATTAGTTTCCTCTTCTAGGAAATGGGGGATAATGCCAGCTTGAAGTCATTATGAGGAGAGGATAAATTAATTAGTGTGACACACAAAGCCCACAGTGCCTGACACACACAGTGCCTGACCTGAGCATTCTATGTATGTTAGATCTTATTATTATATGGGAAAGCATTTTATAAAATTTGAACTCTCATATACCTTTAACTCCACAATGGCAAGATTGTAATATGCACCATCGTTTAAGAAAAGATATTGACAATTAAACTATTACACACCATTGACTATAAGAAACATTTCAATTTTAGTGATGCTAAAATGCTAAATATAGTGTAGTATACCTATGTACAAACAATTTAAAAAGAATCTAGGATCCCTTGCCCCTGCCCATCACCCACAGCAAGGGAGGAAAGCATTGCAAACAAACAAAGACAGAGCACCAGTTTTATGAGTGCAGGGCCCAGACCACAAGGGGACCGAAGAGCTGCACACAGGTGCTCATCGGCCAGCCCTCTGCTGGTAGGAGGTGCATGAAGGCAATTAGCCCAGGCTAGTCTCTTCATTGGTGGAGCCACAGCGTTCAGTAATGGCAAAGTCTGGCTCTACCTCAAAGTAAAAAAAGGTAATGACAAAGAGAGTGATTAATTCCTTAAGTGGATCCTGAAAATAACACAATTTGGATTATGTGAGTAATCCATGAATGGGAAGAGGCCACAGGGTGTAGGAGAGGAAAGAGCAGTGGACTTAGAGCCTGAAGACTCTTGTCCTGGCCTCTGTTTTCCTCCCTAATTTCCTATGGGACTCGGGCTGGTGAGTTTACCTTTAGACTTCAATTACCTGGCTACAAATGAGGGGCTGAAGAATGAAACAATGAGGTTTTTCAGGCTCTGAACAAGTATGTGTCCTCACCCAATGCAAATGTGAAAGAGTTTGAGTGAAGATGATACTAGGAAACTTGACTTTCTGATGCTTCAAGCATTTCTGACCTGTCCCCTGGACAATCCTGGCCCTTTGCTGTCTGCTGTCTGAGCTTTCTACCTGAAAAGAAATGAACAAGCCAGAGTTAAAATGTCTTCCTAAAGCAGAGTCAATCCTAATGCATCTGAGATCCGTCTTTCATCCATGAAGTAGCAATGGAAGAGACACTGCATTCCAAACTCTTGTTTTAGTTTGTTTCCCATCGTTAATTCTGGTTATTTAAAGGGTCACCCACAAGAAAACTGATGAGAGAGACATTTCAGCAAAACAACAACAATGACAACTTCCAAATCCCCGAGTGCTGACCATGAGACCACAAGTTGTCTAGAAATGACTAACATAAAAGGACTGATATTTGTAAAGTAAGTGGCTGCCAAGGAGCATGAAATTATGACAAGACACAAATCACAAATAAACTACTGGAAAATTCAGAACAGCGATAGGAGCTACATAAACACTAAACTACAACTCAAATCGATATCCATTTACTTGGTCCACAATTGGGAGGAATGCAAAGGTGAATATGACACAATTCCTGTGCTGGTGGGTTTCTCACATTCTTGTGGGACAGAGAGAAAGCACCAAGATCGCTTTACTACAAGGCTGTCTGTGCAGAGTGCTGGAGTAGAGGTACAACAAAATGTTACTTGGAGGAATGGAGAACACTAACTTGAGCTGGAAGCCTTGTGAAAAGATCTGTGGAGGAGGGTAGACAGAGTGGAACAGGTAGATAACATAGTTCAACAGGTGGAGAAAGGGGGAATTGACATTGTAGGTGACTGGGGCAGCAGGAGCAAAATCCCTGATTCAGGACAATAATCCAGAGGATGGTGACTCAGTCATGGATTTCATGTTTGTATGTGTGTTGTGAGAGACAGAGAGACAGACACAAGAGAGAAAGAGAGAGACAGACAGAGAGAGAGAGAGACAGATGGACACACAGACACACAGAGAAAATGATTGTATCATATATGCAGTGCAAAGCAATGCATTTGTTTTGAGGAGGGAAGTAACATGACAAAATTAAAAACTATTGTCTTCCAAATGAATCAAAACCACTGTTTTTCTCCACAAAACCATATGCTCCATGATAATAATAATAAGCACTATTTACTGAGCATCTACCATTGCTAGTATTTTACAATTGTGATCTCATTTATTCACCACCACAACCGTCTTACATATGTATTATTATGCCCATTTTACAGATGAGACCACTGAGGTTCTTAGAAAGGACATAATCTGTCTATCATGGCAGAGCAAGGACTAAAGAAAAGGCTACCAGAGTCTAAAGACTGCTTTTTTCCACCCGCAATATATACCTTTCACCATGTGCTACTGATTTTATCACAAAATATGACCTCGTATTTTAACAAAGAGCCTTGGATGAGAAGCACCATCATTAGCATAGCTCTTCAAGGTTCACTCCTAGGAATCCCGAGCACAATACCACAAGGCTCTGGATGGTAAGTCTGTCCAGGTAAGGATACTCGCGTAATTTACCTGCCATGATGTGGCTGGGTTACACATGACTTCATTTTTTTTTTTTTTTCCTATTCCAGCAACAAACTATTGTTGGGTTTGAGGGAAGTATGACAATCTCACATTCTGTTCCCACAGCCATTCTCATATGAAAGGGCTAAAAATAGAGTCGCCTGTTTTTGTGATCTGAATGTTATTAAAGACAGTGGACAAGACTGGCACACTATTCCGTTTCCATAATATGATTTCTGGTCTAGTCTGCAAGAATAAGTATAATAACAATCCTTCTGATTCTGTAATAGTGTCTCTCCTTAGAAAACACTCATTTTTAGCACAGTTAGGTTAAGATTGGATGGGAAACTCAGGACTTTAGCTGACATCACTCAGTCAACTGTGAGGCCCACCTTCTGGAATTCAGGGGGAAAGCATTCAGTAACCTCATATTATCCTTTTCTGAATATTCATATCTGTGACCTGCAATTATAGCTATATAATATGTAAATCACAAAACAGAGGAGGAAAGAAGCTACTTATCAAAGATCTCTCTGGGAATCTCCTCCACAAATGAAGTCATATAAGTTTCTGGATTATAGGTGGACACCTGGAATCTCAGCTTGTAGTTTTCTTTGGGGGAAGATTTAAAATAAAGAAAACTATATACTCCACTTCAGTGAGCAAGAGAGAAGGGACAAAGGCATTAAAAGCAGAAGTGAAATGTGCAGATAAGAGCTTCATTTTATACTGAGAATGCAAGGTGCAATTTACCTGTTACTATTACTTTGTTTTGCTTTATGCAGGGCATTCCCACTGGGAGGAGACAGAAAATGTGCCCATGCAGAGGCAAGGAATCCCCACAGCTCACCCTTTCCACCAATTTTCAGCTTTCCAGCTATAAAACACTCAACTGCTGTGTAATAGCTCCGGTTACAGCTGAAAATGTTAGTCATTTCATCATACACAGTCCAAAAGTGGTATATAAAAGTTGTTTACAAGGGCGAAGCTGTAGTTCTGAAAGCTGACCTTGAGACCTCCTTCTACCTTGCCATATTTTAATTCTTTGAACCTGCAGCAACAGTTATGTTTTTATAACTACTAACACAGGAAGCTATTAAAACACTTGGCTCCAATGTGTCTTGGTCCCCACCTCAGCTGGAATGCTGTAAATGTTATGGCCAGCACATTTGTGCAAGCCCAAAGACAGAAACATCATATTGAAATAATTTCTGTGGCTAGTAAGGGGAAGGTGAGAACAGACTTCCAATCTAGGCCATGTGATGTAGTGACGGGGAGGATGAGTGCTGGAGTCGGAGGAAGCTTGAATCCTAGAGCTGCCTTTTAATTCCTGTGTGAATGGGTCCTTTAGCCTCTCAAAGTCTCAGAGTTCCCTTGTGCAAAATGGGAACAGCAATGGTACCTGACAGATAGGATGTGGTGGGAATTAAATGAGACATGTAAGGCACATAGTAAGGGCCCAGTAAAAGTTAGGTATTAATATTGTTGTTGAACTAATATCATTATCTCTTTGGCATCAGAGCTGGATTTTGGAATCTGTAGCAGATTGAAATTTTATGACCATATCCCCCTGTTATAATCAATTACTTCTTAAAACAACTTTATTGAGACATAAAAATTATATATATTTAAGGTGAACAACGTGATGTTTTGATACATGTATATGGTAAAAAGATCACCATAATCAAGCTAAATAATTTATCCATCATCTCTACATAGTCATCATTTTGTGTGTATATGTGCGTATGTTGAGAAGATTCAATTTAAGGTTTATTATCCTCTTAGCAAAGTATACAATATGATACTGTTAATTAACTATGGTCACCATGCTATACATTAGTTCCCCCAAATTAATTCATCTGAATAACTGAAACTTTGTACCCTTTGACCAACATCTCCTCATTTACCCCTCCTCTCTTCCCTCCCTGGCCCCTGGCAACAACCATTCTACTCTCTGCTTCTATCGGTTTGACTATCTTAGATTCCACATGTAAGTGAGATGATGCAGTACTTGTCTTTCTGTGTCTGGCCTATTTCACTTAGCATAATGCCCTCCAGTTTCATCCTTGTTATCACAAATAAGAGAATTTCCTTCTTCTTTAAGGTTGAATAATATTCCTCTGTGTGTGTGTGTGTGTGTGTGTGTGTGTGTGTGTGTGACATTTTCTTTATATATTCATCCATCAACACTTAACGTTGTTTCCATGCCTTGACCATTGCAAATAGTGCTGCAATGAACATGGTAGTGCAGATATCTCTTCGAGATCCTGTTTTTACTTCCTTGGGATATATACCCAGAAGTGGGATTGCTGGATCAAATGGTAGTTCTATTTTTAATATTTTGAGGGACATCCACTTTCTTAAGAGAACTCAGAGTTAATAGCGGTGAATTCTAGCTTTCTCTTCCTTCATCGAAGGATTCCAGCCTATGGCAAAATTACATTCCTTCCTGGCCCTGTCTGTGAGTGAGTGAAAGGAGGACCTGGCACACTGTCAGCAACCTGTGCTAGTATGCTAGGACCTCCCCAGTCTCCATATTTGTTATCCTTTGTTATCCTTTTCCCTCATACTGGAATTATTTGGCCTAGAAGGGTGTCTGGTATTATATTCTTGGCTGGGTCTGGAAATAACCTTGGAGGACCCACCCAACCAGTGAGGCATATGATTCCTTGTGCCACATTTCACAAAGGCCACTGAGAAGCTAAAAATACTAGTCAGGAGAGCTGGGTTCAACTCTTGGCTCTGCTCCCTATTGCCATAATCTTGGACAAATTATACAAACTCTCTGAGCCTCGATTTTCTCATCCAAAAAATGGAAATAATGTTATTATTTATTACAGAGTTTTTTTTTTTTTTGAAGACTAAAGGACATAACACAAAAGAACATTATAAACTGTAAAGAACTACCTAAATGTTACTTATTACTTTTGTAAGCTGGACAATCATTGTCTGATCAGTTACCTATAATGAGAATTCTCAGGGTTTCTGTGGCTGAAGATTGACTACATAAAAATAAATGTTGTATTTCTTATCAGAAGTCAGAGCAGTAGGGTTGGATGAGGAAAGGGTACAATGGTGAGAGGCAGGAGATTGTTGTACTGGGTCAAGCCAGGCTACATTGTTGCAGAAAGAGAATTGTGCCAGGGAGAGAACAAGGTTCACTTACTTCTGATTTATTAGAATTGAACTTCTTTACATTTTTTTCCTCTTTATACAGACTTATCTCACTTCATCCATATGCTCTTTCCAAATCCCATTCCTGGAAACCCTTTCTCTTCTGGTCTATTGAGACACTTTGGACTTAGGACTCATCAAACATTAATTTTTATATAGTATATGTTTTTACAGGATCCAGCACTGACCCCATGAAATTAGTCCTTCCTATTTGGAACCATCCAATTTGGAGAAGTTCAGGCACAGCCAGATTTGCCATTCTAGTCCTAGAGGACTCAACAGTCCTAGAGGCCTCACCAGTCCTAGAGGCCTCATTTGCAGCATTATCTGTTTTTCTTTCCTTGAAACACCAGTTAAGTTGAGTGGCTGGAAGTGTGACTACAAGCCACACTTAGGAGAGCGGGCCAAATGTGCAGTATATATTTTGATGCCATGGAGGAGGTGGGCCTGCCATTTCCTGCAGCAGGTCTGCAAGGGTAACTATCTGAGGAAAAGAACGGACTGGTGCAGGAAGGTTGGCTACTGTCCACACTTACTGCTCTGAGAAGTAGTCTGGAGGATGGATGCTGTCCTCAATGTTAGCAATCTCAAATAGTTCTCAGTAACTCTGAACTTGGAGGGCCAGCATGAAGTGGATTTTCTCTACCTCCTAGACTTTTACCCATGTAGCAGAAACACACTATGGACTACTAATGATATATAAGCCAATGTCAGCATAGCAGCTATTGATTTCTCTCCTCCATTAAAATATCATTGGAGGGTATTCAGAATATAAACCTCAGCAACAGCCAACCTAATAGCTTGAAATTAGGGGGGAAAAAAAGAGACTAATAATGGTATCAAGAGATATTGCACCAAGTACTTGATTTATTCCTCCTCCCCACTACTTGTGAGCTATATTGTTCTGATCTCTTATTAAATCAAGGATAGACACTGTACTTTTTGAAATTTTAACATAAAACACCTCCTATGCCACGTATGTGTGTGTGTAAATACCTTTTAAAGCAGGACAAGTGATTGTGCTGTTTCCTACGAAGTTGTTATAGAAACCAAAACCATTAAATTTGGAGATTTAGGAAAACAAAATTGGCAGCTATATCTCTTTCCTGTTTTGCCATATAAAATCAGCAGGAATAAAAAGGAGACTACTGACATTCCTTTTAGCCTGGAGAATAAAGGGCTTGAAAAGAGCAAAGGGGACTTAAGTCTTAAGTCTCTTTATCTTCAGAGCTCTGAAGTAGATGAGGAATAAGGCATGTTTTTAGTGAGGAGAAAAAGAGTCATTTTGCTTAAGATAAACAGGAGTTTTATAAAAGTGAGAATTATACAAAGGCTTAATGCTTGGGGAAAACATGAGTTCCCTATTAGGTTGGAAGGTGGGAGGCGGGAGGTGATCAGTCAGAGGCAGGCAACTGTTGTGCTAAAGTAGAGAGGCTTTGAGATGCAATGGAACTGATCATTAAGTTCCCTTCAAATCCAATGCTGTTTAATCCTCTGACTTTAGAAGTTTACTAAATTCACAGGTTAAAATTGCAAAGGTGGAAAAATAATGAGGATGTGAGAGAGAGAAAGAAAAAAAAGTTGGACAGATGCAAAGCCTAAGGTTAGAAAGGCATTATAAAAAGTTACACCTGTGGAAAAAAACTCCCCTTTTTCTCCTTGTTATATTTTAAACTTGCTGAATTGGAAAAATGGGAAATAGGTCACAATGTGTGGTTTTCTTTTTTTTTTTGAGATGATTTGGGTCAACTTTCTATATACCAAATTTACATGCTGTTGTTTCAAAAGCGACTCTGCATAGCAAAGAGAGAACATAATTAAAAATTCATGGGAAAAAAAGCTGTAATCAATGTAGAGTAAGCCTCTGAAAATTAGCCAATTAATCTGGATTTGCTTTGTTTCTTCATATCGAGGGACTTGATTTACATAAAAGAAGTCTAATGTGAACAATGAACACATACACAGAAAATAAGAGTTGAATAAATGATTATTTCTATATATTACCAGACACTTCAAAGGCTCATATTGAAAGAGGAATTACTAAAAGCTACATCTGAAAAGAACTCCAGAACCATGACCTTCTTAAAACAAGCAGTAATGGATTCTGCAAGGTCAGAAAGGTTTCAAAACAGAATTGCAAGACTTCTTGCATGGTCCACCATATACAGCAGCTACCCTTTTGCTATTGACACTATTTCTTCTTTAATTTACTCTCACACACAGAGCCAGGATCAATGAGTGGAAAACACACAGAGGTAAATTTAAACTCCTTGAAGAAATTTTCAGATGGTCTGATCTGTATAAAGAAAGCATCACCTACCAAGAAAGGCAGTCAAAATTAAGTTGGAGGACTACCTGAATCCAGAATCAAATGGGGAGATCCCTTCTTGCTGAGATTCATAGGATTCTTTGGCAACAAGTTCAGTGATCAAGAAAATGTTACAATAGATATTTATGACTTTATTCATTCAAATAAGAGGGATTTTACACAGAACCAGCATTCAACAGGACTCCTTTTTTTTTTTTTTTTTTTTTTTGCCTCAACCCTAGCACCTTCCCCCACCTCCAAGTGTGCCATTACACTCTAGAGGAGACAGGATACCTTACATTATTATATTTTTTCAGAGGTTAAGTTGCCCTTTCCAAAGGAAATATAGTGCAGTAATCATATACAAGAGTTCTGGATTCAGAAACTGCCTTTGTCTGTTTGGGTTGTCATAACAAAATACCATAGAGTGGGTGGCTTAAGCAATAGAAATTTGTTTTCTCACAGTTTTGGAGGCTGGAAGTCCAAGATCAGGGTGGCCATCATGGTTGGGTTCTGATGAGGGCACTTTTCCTATGCTTACATAGGCCTTCCTCAGCACATGTTCATGGGGAAGGAGAGAGAGGGAGAGAGAGGGAGAGAAAGGGAGAGAGGGAGAGAGGGAGAGAGGAGAGAGAGAACAAGCTCTCTCGTGTTTCTTCTAATAAGGGCACTAATCCCAGCTTGAAGGCTCCACCCTCATGTACTCATCTAACCCTAATTACTTCCCAAATGTCCCATCTCCAAATACTATCATATTGGAGGTTAGGGCTTCAACATAGGGAATTTGGGAGGAACACAAAGTTTTTAACAGAAACCAAAGTGTGATGCAAAGGTATGCCAACTTACTAGTTGTATGAGTTTGGCCAAATTATATACCTAAGTCTCAGATATTTCACTGGAAAAGAGAAACCCCAACAAAATCTTCCTGACAAGGTTGCTGTGGGGATTAAATCAGTAAATATACATAAAGCACTTTCACATAAAAATAGTCCAAGGGATTTTAGTTGCTACTAGTGTTGCTGTTATTATTAGTATTATTATCAGATGATACAGGATGATTGAAAGTTGTCCCATGTGTTTCTCTGTTTTTGCCTTGCTTTGCTAATTACCATTTGTGCTTGAATTCAGTTCAAATTTCACTTTGTCCAGAAGGCCACCTCTGATTATCCTCAATAAGTTGGATGGCACCTACCTTGCTCTCCATGACTAAGCCTACATTTGTGAGCAAAGAACTTTCTCACTGCATTGTGAATATGATTTTTCATTACTCTAGCTAGACTCTGAGCTACTTGAGACACTACCTGGAGTTAAGCCAAACTTCACAGTTAAGGGCACAGTCCTTCACCAGATCGTCCTCACTACTTCAGATACCAGTCTCAAGTTCAGGGTCCCCTGGGCCACCCTCACTTCTGACTAGCTGGCTAGAAACTCAGGGGTCCCTATGGACTCCCTCAGGCTTGATAATTCACTAGAACAAGTCACAGAGTTCAGAAAAGTGCTATACTTATTACTAGAATACAAATCAGAACCAACCAAAGAAGGGACACAACTTGCCCCAGCTTTGGTGTCCAGAGTTTTTATTGAAACTTCATTATGCTTCCATTATTGAATCATTGGCTGCATGGTTGAACTCAATTTCCAGCCCTTCTTCCCTCCACAGGTGGAAAGGCAATATGAGGTGTCTCAAAGCCCCAACCTTCTAATCACATGGTTGGTTCTGGCCTGGGCCAGCTCCAGTCCTGAGTCACCTTGTTAGCATAAACTATCAGGTGTGTGGTCTAAAAGGCCCACTATGAATAACAATGACACTCCTATCACTCAGGAAATTCCAAGGGATTAGTGGTTGTCTCCCCAAAACCAGGGACAAAGGGCAACCAAATACTTTATTTCACTGGGACAGAGATTATTCACTCTGAGTGCTTAGTAGAGTATATGGTAGGTGATCAGTAAATGTTTGCTGAATAAGTGATAATAAATGATTTACTGAATGAATAAGAGAAGTCAAAACAAGGCCATCGTCTTAACAACATAGAAAGACAAATTTGGCCAATTATCTTTATTTTGGGGTAGATTTATTTCTGGCATATGAAGCCCTCACATCCCTTATTCTATTCTCTCTCTACTTTCTCCTATTTTCACTGAGTTCTTCCCACTAGCATGTAATTTCTTGCTACTGTGAAGGAGACTCTAAGTTCCTCTTTAAAACTCTGCCTTTGCCTTTCACACCTTATCAATGGGATTTTACAGTGCTGATTGCTGAGGAAGTGAGACAGAAAACACTGCAAGAAAATCAAATTCCTCTCTCAGCAGCAGAAGCTCCTTGATGCATAAGAGCATTTCAATCCTGGTGTTCATTCCCCTCCACGTTATACTAATGTCAGTTCTGTTGCCACTCCATTATTATTATTAGCCACATCAATAAACAACCTGCAGGCTTGGTGCTTACTGCCTGTCAGATTGAAGCATGCAGGTGGAGTTATTAACACAAACTGATAATTCAGGTGCCAAGGGGCACAGTGGTTCCTGAGAGAGGCCTGAGGAGTAGTTTGGTTCCACAAACAATTATTGAATGCCTAGTATGTGTCAAATATTGTGCTGTGGGCTGGGGATACCAGTAATAAGAAGGCACAGTTTCTTGCCTTGAGGAATCTAGTGTCTAGGGGACCATGGAGATGAGGAAAGGGCAGAATGTATTTTCCCTCTTAGAGTCTTTCTTCCCAATAGAAATTCTTCAGGGTCCCGTCCTCTATGTCATCTCCTGAGATGTGACTGGCATATTTAAGATCTAAATTATTCCATTGTACTCCTGCACGTCTCATCTCATCTCCCTGCTTTATTTTTCTCTGTTGCGTTCATCATTACCTAATACACTATACAATTTGCCTGTTTGTTTGCTTGCCTCCTCCCACTAGAATGTAAACGCCATGAAGGCGAGGATTTTTGTCTTTTTTTTACTCAAGGCTGTATCTCCAGTTCCTAAATCTATGCTAGGATGTATTAGGTGTTCAAGAACAATTTCTTGAATGAATGAATCTACTAAACAATGGCTGTTTTTCCAACTGGAGAAACCTCTTCTTTGCTAATGAAAAAAATTTAAAGGTGTGTTTATGACGAGATCATCCCTTTAAAGTGGGCTGGGTATGTTCCCTAAGCTGCTGGGTATGGAGAGGTGTGTCCGGGTCACAGAGAGGAGGAAAAGGGAGACCATAAGCACTCAGAGTTAGACACTTTAGCATGTACTTTGTATGTGTTGTATCATTTAACCCTGTGAGATAAGATTCATTCCCCTTATTTCATAGATGAGGAAATGGAGGGTGGTCACAACCTTGCCTGTGGTTCCACACCTTATCAGTGCCAGAACTGAGCTTTAAACACAAGCCTGTATCATAACCTATAAGGAAAAGAATCTGAAAAAGATTATGTGTGTAAATGAATCACTTTGCTGTATACCTGAAACTAATACAACATTGTAAATCAACTATACTTCAACTTAAAAATACCATCTTAAAAACAAGCAAACAAAACACAAGCCTGTAGACTTCATATTCCATGTTCTTCCCATCTATGACATTAGGCTATCTACACCAAGTCTTGGTGAACACAAAAAATGAGCAAGATGCAAGGCACTGACAGACTAAGATGGACAAATCTGTGCTTAAAAAACCATGTTGGTCTGTAAGGTTAGGACTATGCACCCCTTTACACCATTCACAGAAGGCTGGACAGGGCAGATATAAAAACACTGCAGTGAATGAGCTATTGGCTTACCTCAACCCCATGTGGACTGTGCCCCTGGCCAGTTACTGCCATGAGAGATCAAAGGAACAAAAGTAGGGAGGAAAAAAAAAAGGCTATAACCAAATAAACAAAAAGCAATGTTTTAAAAATCTCTGTCATGTCCTGCTAGTTACTGACTGCTCCAGTAAGCCCATCTCAACTGTCCTTAATCCAAACTTGACTCTTCTTGGTTAAAGACACCCCTTCTCCAGATCTGAGCCAAGAAAGTCCCAGTGAGACACTAAGTTAGGCCCCAGTGAGGCACTCCGCTAGCAGGGACAGGGCTCTGAAATTAGTATGCTCTCTCCATGCCTTGCTTATAAAGGTGAACTGCAGTTCATGTAACAGCCTCTCCATGTACCCATCCTCCTTCTCCCTCCTGGCAGCTAGTTTTTACTCCAGTTCTTTCCTGTGTCCTCTTTATCTGGCTTTTCCCCAAGATTGGACCATGTTTCCAGCATATCCCCATCTACTAGGTTTCTCTGAACCTAGAGCAGAAGCAGAGTCCTTGCTCTTTCTGCACCCTGAACATCATTTGACTGACACTCAGAATACCCCCTGGAATTTATGATTATTAGCTTCTCCTTTAGAGGAAATGGGAGGACACCCTTTTTGGCTCATTTATTTCTCAACCCCTATCAAACTGCCTTCCGAATGGCCAGCCAGAGAGCCATGGAACTGATCCCAGGATGTCTTCTAACATAGTCATATGACTTATGATGTCTATTTTTTAAAGCTTAGTAGAAATGTAGCCTCATTTAATCGTTTTTAAATCCCATGAAGAAACACTGAAAATATTGTTAATGCAAGTTAGACAAATATTAGTAGAAAAATTAAAGGGAAAATTTGAAAATAATGGTAAAAAGCATAGTTCCTCAAATAGTCCCCTTGATTAAAAAGTTAAAACTCAGAAATACTTGGAATGCACTCAGCTGATGAATCCCCAGCATGAAAAACGACACAATGGTTTATTTTTGTTTGGTTGGCAATAAGGGTGACATATTTCCTGGCTTCCCTGTGCTTTAGAAAAACGGTCTCTAAAATTGAGACTACTGACAATTTTGGTAAGAAACGAGATGACATGTCAGTAGAATATAGGTAACTAGACATTTATAAGGCTGGTCACTGATGCAGAATTGATTAGCAAGTGTAATTGCAGTAAAATGCTCTCTGCTGCTGGGAATGATGACTTGTGGCATATTGAGAGGGGTAAGTATGATTTGCAAGGAAATGAGATTCCCAATATTAAGACTGGATCTACAAGCACCCAAATTGAATTGAAAATAACCTAACTATTGAATAAGACTATAGAGTGTAATGGTTAAGAGCATGGGCTTTAGAAGGAGACAGATCTGACTTCAAAGATCAGTTTTAACATGTATTCATTTGTTGACACGCAGCAAGTTCCTTAAACTCTCTGTCTCTGTCTCTTCTACAATAAAATGGGAATGCTAATAGTGTTTACTTCTATAGGTGATTGTGAGGATTAAGAGACAGTGCAAGTAAAGCAAAGTCTGTGTCTCTCATACTGCAGATGCTCAAAACCCAACCAAACAAACAAACTACCTGTATAGTTCTACTAGTTCACCAGAAACTCCAGTTACTGGAAGACAACCATCCAGTGGTCCACTGAAGCTAAGTCAGCCTATGGATGAGATGCACATTTTTGACTGATCAGGTTCAGATTTAGAGGCAACTGGCAAACTGTGGTCCCCCAGGTCAGAATCTGAGATTCTACCTTGTGAATTCAAGCTGCATGTAGCAGGAAAAATGTTCCCAGAATGGGAAATGTAAAAGTGAAGTGCCAAAGGTGCCTAATTATTTCCAACAAATTCGTAAAGTCTTCAGTGCGAATGTTGCATGAATGTAAATTTAAACAGTTTGATGATGATCCACAGTTTCTACATTATTCAGTCTTTGAAAACAGGTAAATCTGAGTTTTCCTTAAACAATTCTATCAAGATTCAAATAAAACAGGTGTAAGATGTGAAAAAAAGCTTATGGAAAGATATTCTACTTTGGATTTCTGTTGTATCTGGGGAAGCATTCATCTTATCCACTGCTCTCTCCCTCTCTCTCTTTTTTAGTAAACATTAATCCACCCAGATGGTGAATCATGGTAATCTCTCCTACCAGCTGCAGAGAGGAATTTTTAGTGAAGTGGGAATTTAAAGGTTTTTACATAAAGCACTAGGCTCGCTTCTACTTTTTCTCATAATGCTCAAATTATTTTTACTGCTGTGGGTTATAGATGCATGACTGTGGCACTGCTCCTGGAAGAAACTGACCTACAACTATTCAGAAGGTTCTTATGGTCTAAAGCAGCTCTCTCCTGCCCCACCCAGTATGAGTGTGCCAAGTCCCCAGGAAAAGGCACTCAGTGGCTAAGATTACAAGTTTTAGCCCTGAACTGACCTTATTTCACACTATGAACCCTACACAATCTTTGTTTGGCTTTTGTTGATATTCCTTCTGATCTTCTGGCCTCCCTTTTAATAAATCCAACAGGGATGTGGCCTTGATTTAGCCACTTCTCTAATTTCCAACTAAGAGATTTCTTTTCTTTTTTTTCCCTGGCCCAGCACTGCTCAGCCTAACCACCTGGTATTTTGACATCTCCTGTTTGACCTTAAGACCCTCCCTCACAAACAACTCCCATGAGCAGCTCTGTTGGACACTGCTCAGTGTTTATGTAGTCACTCAACCTCCTCAGTTCTTGCCCAAGAGGGTTAATGATGGACATTTATGAACATTCTCAAAGAAGTCTTATAGGAAGGAATGCCAATTTAGCTATGAAGCCTAAGACATTTTATAAAAAGTTATATACAAATAAATACACAAATACAAAATTGAAAGTCAAGATAATGCCTAATCTAAGTTGTGCTAATCACTTTTAATAGGAACACATTACTTAAAAAAAAGACATACACCTCTAAAGATATTCAAAATATAGTGACACAGAATGATGTTGATGCTTATAGCAGTTTTTAAACCTAAAATACAAAGGTGAAAATGTCAAAAAGAAATTCTAACACAAAAGGAAACCTATTGTCTGCTAATTAAGGCTAGAGAAAAAAGAATAATGCAAACTTAACCTTAAGAAGTTCATCTCTATTGAAGTTAAATTGTGAAAATTTCCATCTTGAACATTGAATTCTATGTGTACCCCTTTGATGACCACAAACCATTTCAAATGCACAGGGACAATCTTTGAGAGCAAAGAGAGGAGATCAGAGGGAACTCACTGTCATGCGAAGACTAATTGCTTCAAGATCAGGAAGCCTGGAATCTGGTCTTGGTCCTGCCGTGAACTCACTTTGTGAACTTTTTGGGCCTCAGTTTCCTGCTGTGTAAGTTTACTTGTGTGGCATTCAGGTCTGATTAATATAAGAGATCATCAGGAAACAATGCAAAACTCACCTGGAACTTAAACAGGAGTCTCTCTTCCGGATCCTTGGTATGATTTCATGTGATGATCATGTAGAAGGCAGGTTTCAGGATCCTGGACAGAGCTATTTTGACTCAAGATGTGGGAAGGAGAGAAAGGAGCTTATCTGATAGAGTAGAAAAAATCAGGGGATGAGAAAGAGTCTGGATGTCAAATCTTTGGGAAACTGGCCTCAACTACCCCAGATGGAGTTTGTCACTTCACTCTTTGGGCTCCCATAGCACTTTAGAGGGATGTCTATGAAAACCCATGTTAACATCCCTGGAAAGATCATAAGCTTCTTAAAGCAGAGCTCCTTGAGATTTAGTTCTCACCTGAGCCCTCTCTCTAGAGATTCTCATATCTAGTAAAGTGTAATCACCCACTGGTGATTCTGACATACACTGGTGTTAAGGAGATTTTAAAAACAGAGTACATGTCTTATCAAGTGCCTGGCACCTACTAGACTGCCAAGAAAGCGTACTAAAAGAATACATGTGCTGGGCTTCCCTGGTGGCGCGGTGGTTGAGAGTCTGCCTGCCGATGCAGGGGACACGGGTTCGTGTCCCGGTCCAGGAGGATCCCACGTGCTGCGGGCCCTTGAGCCATGGCTGGGCCCGTGAGCCCATGGCTGGGCCTGTGAGTCATGGCCACTGTGCCTGCGCATGCGGAGCCTGTGCTCTGCGGCGGGAGAGGCCAGAGCAGTGAGAGGCCCGCATACTGCAAAAAAAAAAAAAAAAAAAAAGAATACATGTGCTAAATAAATTAATGTGTTTCAGATACTGCAATCCAGCACAAAAACTGGCCTTAATAGGGTAAGTTACACTGGGAATCAGGAAAATTTCCATAGACTGTCACTACACCAAAGATGTTTTTAAATGAAGCCATGTAAGATCATCTGAGGTTACACCATGGTGAGAAAGATAGAAGGTTACACTACTACAAATAAATATTCTTTGTCCTAGGGTGCAAGATCATTCCCCTTAACCAGATGAAAACTAGGGCACCAAAAAGAGAAGGATGTAAACCTTGGAGTTTAGGAGTGGTTTCTCCAAAACTAAGATGGAAGAAGAGGTCAGGTGTTATTGAAAATGAAGCCTCAGCCCTTCCTGCCCATATCATTCTTTAATTAGTATTTATTTAGACCATTCCACTGCTGCATGATCTTTTAAGATTCTCTTAAGAATCTGACCTACCATCACTATGCTCTGTCTTACACTCTCCCTATAAGGAAGTTGAGATTCAGAAGAAAAGAATCACATCAAACTGAATCCAGTGATACAGTTATGGCTAACTCTATTTATACAATTAACAGCCCCTTCAAGGAGATTGCCCTGCTGATCCAGGAATCACCACTAGCTTTTCCTGGGCCATGGCTTTATAGTGCATGCTATGCTATTTTGCCCATCATGAAAGGGCTGGCAGTCCACAAATCACCTTAGGGGAGGATCACACTCTGAAGTGACTTGAATAAATGATTTGTGTAAGTTAATGTGCACTTCCTATGACTGTGCTGTCATTAAAACTCTGGGTCAAATCAAATAAGTCCATCAAGGTGCTATAAAATATGCATGCAAAAATAATGGATAGTTAAGAATAATAAAACCGTCCATAAAAGCTATGAAATAAATCAGCTATTCTTTCAGGCATGGAAAACAAAACACTACATACATCCAATGTATTATATACGCTGTAAGCACACATATATCGTATATGAGCACTTATTGATGTACTCAGAGAAGCACAAGGTGATGAAGGCGTTTGCATAATAGAAGAATTTTCTATCAAGGAGGCATTGACACATTGACTGAAACAATGCTTTAGGCTCTGATCAATGGCTTTGCCAAGGACAATCCCTCTGGTGAATACTTCTCATGGAGAACATGCATATCCCTAAAATGATGATTCGCAATAGGAAATACAGAAAGACTTACACTTACGTCATGAAAAGGTTCTCAAGTAGGTAGCTCTAAGATGTTCTAAAGGGATTATTTGCTTTCCTCTAAAACCATGTTTTTAATCTCAGATTATGGGGAAAAAATGTACCCCCAATCTTTGGGCCAAATAACGAACGAGTTAGGAGGTAAACATCTTTCCCTCCTTTCTTCCCATCTTTTTTCCCTCTCTCCCTTTCTTCTATACTTCCTCCTTCCCTTCCTCCCCACCTTAATTTCTTCCCCTCTAGCTCCCTCCCAAATTTTTTTTGGAAGTGCATTTTCATATCAGATGCTCCTCTGCACACTGTATTAGCAATGCCAGCATTCTTAGTGAGCATTTGCTTATGTAAGAAAAGTTGCAGATACAAATGTGCTACCAGTCCTACCCTCAGAGAGTTCACCATCTACTGTCAAAAAATCATGTGTAGGCAGTTAATGATAATGCCAGTAAGAATGAAACAGGTAATTTAAAAGAGAATATAAGCAAAGGAAAGAATGACTAATTCCAACTCTTAAGACTTTGGGAAAGTATATTGAACAAGATGACATTTGAATTTTGACTGAGGAATAGAATTTTCATCAGTAGGGGAGTAGGAAAAACATCTCCAGCTAGGAAATAGCATGTGAAAGACCTGGAGAAGAGAAAGGCAGTGGTTACACTCAGTCTTCTCTATGGAGCACCATGGCATGGCTGGTGTTCACATGAGTCTCTGGAATGGAAATGCTTCCTCCTCCTTCTAGCAAAAAGAATAAGAGCTAGTCCAAAGAATGACTTGGAACCTTAGTCATAGAGTTTTGTCAGCTTCATTACTTACCTATGTGTGGGGAGGTGGCTCCCCCACAAACTGTCTTGAATTCCTAACAATTCAATTTTCTCTCCTTTCTAGTGCTTGTTTTTAGCCCAGGGGAATTCAAGAACAGCAGCCCAAATCATTGTTCCCTCAGACACTATCAAGCCCATCCTGCTAGGCTCATGCTAAATTTACTGTGCTTTTTCCTCAGAGACGTCTTTGCCTCTCCTTTCTATCTGCCTTCTATCAGGACATCTCCAAGCATTTAGGTATCTCAGTACATGCCAGAAATCCAAATGTAGAAAAGGATTTAAGTTTTCTTGCAAGGGTATCTTGAGCCCTGAACAACAAAGATTATTTGTGGTGTTATCTGGATCTGGCTCATTCTGGATTTGCAAGAGTCAATTGTTAAATATTCAGGAATTTTATGAGCTGGTTGATATCATATTGGTACCTTGAAATTGATCAGAGTGGGAGTATTTATACCATGGAAATTGGCAAAGGCCCCAAGATCACAGATCTTATTTTCAGAGAACCAGTTGTTAGATTTTTACCAGTACCATACTGAATATTTGGCTCTTAAGAGTCCCCAGATATTCCACACCAGTTAGCTAAGACCACAAAAATGGCTTTCAGAGGATTATCACCTTATTCCATAAACCAATGGAATGTTAGTGTCCAGGGAAGTTTGTTGGGAGGTGGCTATCAACAATCGTGCTGGTCATAAACCCACGGTCAAGACTGCACATGCTGCAGAGGAAAGAGGAGAAGCATTGAAGAACATCATCTAAGAATGCTAGTTCTATTCCTTATTGACTATTTGATTTATAGAAGTTTATTTATGTCTCTGTATTTTGTTTCTCTTATCTGAAAAATAAGGGATTTAATACTTATGTAACAGAGTTAAAGATTAAATAAATATTTGAAGGCACTTAGAATAATGTATAGAACAGAGTAAGCACCCAATAAATAACTTTGGTAACAGATTAATGTAAGTTTAAATGCTAGTACTGCTAGCATTTAACTGCTAGTAATGCTGGCTTGTATAATCTTGTTAATGTTATCTAACTTCTCTGGTCTTCTGTTTCTTCATATAAAGAGTAGCATTAAATATTTCACAGGGTGTAGTGAATTGGGTAGTTGGCATTCAGCATCCTTCTGGGCTTCTCAGCATTGCAGTGGCTGGAAAAGTAAAAGCTACACTTCCCAGACTCCCTTGCAGCTAGTATTCAGAAGGGAATTACATTCTACCAATAAGATTCACCTGTGTAGGATTTGGAATGCAGATGCAAGGCAGAGAACAATTGTTCATTTCTGGCTTGTGTTGTTGTTAAGTATGGTTATGGAGACACTGGGCTTTTCTTCAACAGAGTTCCATTGTTCATGACTGGCTGCGGGGGTTTTGAGAGGCAATTGTGCTGGCTGGAGTGGTCCTCTGGTTCCATTCCTTCTGAATGTGGTAGCAGGAGCAGTTCCCCTGGTTTCCACAATGCTGTTCTCGGAATCATTCCTGAAAACCCAGCCTACAGTCCTCCAGTGATGTTTCAAGCTGTGTTAAATAACTTTAAGTGACCAAACAGGTGTTTATGTTCTGCAACTGAACCTTGACTGATAAACAGAGTTTGGGGAGGAATTTATAGGCATGTAGGACAATGAGTCTAAAAATGTCTGACATGAAACAGGTTCCTAATTAATGTGTGTCCCCTTTTCTTTTCATATTCATCAACCCTCCTTTCTCTGTGGAAGAAAAAGACCCAGCTCACCATGGCTTGTAATCAGCATAATTTGTTTGATGACCTTTCTGTGCCTTCTGTGGGATGAATGTGTGTTCATTCCCTGGAAAGCCAGACCAGTGCTCTAAGTCTGTTTTTATATATGTAAATCCTCAAAGGACGCTAAGCAATGTTAAAAGACTGTGGCTTTCATGGACAGAACTATACAGTTGCTGCTGAACTTGAGAGATAAGCCCATTCCTTCTGGAAATTGACAGAAGATGGCATTGCTTGGAAAAGTTTCCCATGGACTCCAAGAGTCAGTTGTGTTCATTTATGACCCTAGTCCTAGTGGAGGTAGTGTCCAACCCCAACACTTATTTATTAATTCTATTTTTAAAATTGCCATCGTAGCACCTACTCTGGGAGTAATTATTTTAAAAAAATCCAAAACTCACGTTTCCTTTCTCCATTCTTTTATTCTAGTCCTTTTCAAATTATTTCTTAAGCAATAATAATTGTTTCAGCAATTAAAATATCGGGAGGTGAGCAGAGCTGATTAGAATAGCCTCTGACCACAAGCACCAAAAATATCAAATGAGAGAGAGAGCTGGATTCTTAAATATGATCTCATTATTAACATGGTGTATTATATTAACCTAGTTCCAAATGTAAAATATGCTGAAAACACTGATATTCAGCTCTTCCTTGTTTTGTTTATGGCACTTCCGGCAACTGCTTACTATTAGAGCTAAAAGTTGTTGAGAGTATTACAAAACAAAGGCCTGAAAAAATAAAATGTAGATGTGAGTTGAAATAGCACTATAACATGAAACTCAGTGTCTGCTTCTATCATTCCTATAGCCTGTCTACTATACCTAAGGATGTTGCATCATGCCCTTGTTGGCATGTCTCCACAGTTACCCTTGAGCATCCTGTATGAGTGGGGTGAGGGGTACTCAGAATGAGGAGGGTGGTTTTAATCTGTGTCTGGATTTTAGACAGAATCATGGTATCATTACAAGGGTATACAAGTTACCATGAATGAACTTAACACTCACAACAGTCAACACAATTGATCAACAAATATCTTTGATCCTAAAAGTCATTTATGCTCTGCTCATAGCTCACTGTCCCTCCTTGTGTAGACAGCTTTATGTAATAGGGAAGAATGCTGTACAGATCTGTTTTCTATTCCATACTCCACCACTTCAAGCTTTGTGTCACAGACAAGTCTCTCAGGCCCTCTTCCTTTGTCTTTTTCACTTTTTAAAATTTTTTCAACTTAAAAAAATGATTTACATACAATAAAACTCCACTTTTTTGGGGGGGTGTATAGTACAATGAGTTTTAGCACATGTGTGGATTTGTGTAACCACAATTAAAATCAGGATACATAACAATTCCATCATCTCCAATACCTCCTTCATGTAGCCACTTTGTACTCAAATGCTCCTGCTCTACTCTCTGCCACATTTTACCCCTGGAAACCATTGTTCTCCATCTCTATAGTCCTGTCCTTTCCATAACATCATATAAATGAAGTACAATAAGTAATTTTCTGACACTGGTTTCCTTTGCTTAGTGTAATATATTTTAGATTCATCCATGTTGTTGCATGCATCAGCAGTTCATTTCTTTTTATTGCTGAGTAGTATTCCATTGTGTGGGTGTAGCACAGTTTGTTCATCCATTTATCTGTTGAAGGACATTAGGTTGTTTTCAGTTATTATGGATAATGCTCTTATAAACACTCATGTATAGCTTTTTGTGTGAACATAATTTTTCATTTCTCTAGTGCAGAATTTTTCAACCACCATACTATTAATTATTAAATGGGCTTTTAAGTGGGGTAATTATTTTATGTAGGAGGCTGTCCTGTCCATTGCAGATGTTTAGCAACATTGCTGGATTTACCCATTAGATACCAGTAGTGTCCATTGACCCAGTGTGACAACCAAAACGAAAAACATCTCCTTACATTGCCAAATGCCCCTTGGGGGGGGCAAAATCACCTCCATTTGAGAAAAAATGCTCTAGGGTAAAAACTCATAAGAGGGATTGATGTTCAATATAGTAAGTATATGTTTAACTTTAAAAGAAACTGCTTTTCAAGGTGTCTGTACCATTTTGCATTCCTACCAGGAATGCATAAAAGTTCTAATTGCTCAACATCTTTGTCAGCACTTGGTATTATCAGGTTTCTGAAATTTTAGCCATTCTAATAGTTGGGTTCTTCCTTCATTTTAAAATAAGAGCTAACAATACAATACTGTGGCAGATATTAGTACAGCTCACCAGTTCTGTGACTCTTGTCACTTGAGAAATTTCACTTCCTGTTCCCATTAAGGTGCATTTGACTATGTGAATTGCCTTGACCAAAAACTGGAAGTGAGGAGGGTCACTTCAGGGTAGCCACACAGAAGAGTTGATGCATTCTTCTCTTTCTTCCGTTCTCTCAGCTTTGGCAACCAGTTACATTCCAAATGGTGAGGACTTCATCAGCCAATGTCTTTGAGTGAGAATGACATGGAAGAGTCCTCTGCTAAACCTCAAGTGAACATGAGGTATTAGCAAGAAACAAACCTTTGTCTTTTTTTTTTTTTTTTTTTTTTTTTTTTGCGGTACGCGGGCCTCTCACTGTTGTGGCCTCTCCCGTTGCGGAGCACAGGCTCCAGACACGCAGGCTCAGCGGCCATGGCTCAGGAGCCCAGCCGCTCCACGGCATGTGGGATCTTCCCAGACCGGGGCACGAACCGGGGCACGAGAGGCAGGCGGACTCGCAACCACTGCACCACCAGGGAAGACCCCAAACCTTTGTCATGTTAAGCCACTGCTATTTTGAGATTGTTTGCTACCTCATCATATGCAGCCTAGCTTGACTAAAACCAGTTCCTATGTGCTTATTATAAGCATTTATGAAATAAATGTGGTTAATGCATTTAAGTACAGCTCTTGGCTCAAAATAAGTGCTCAGTAAATGATTGCTATTATTATAACCATTTCCTCTTCCCTGACCATACTACTACATGGTGATCCTTCTATTTATAAACTCACAGTTTTTATTCTCTGTAGTGCATTAACAGAACTATTTCAGCTCCTTCAAGGTACCCTGAGAACAGGTTGGTGTCAAAGAGTCAGACTGAAGCAAGCATACATCTCATTGGCCACCTGTCCCTCAGGTGTGCCGGTACACCATCCAGGGTTCAGGACACAGCATTACTGTGACACTGCAAATACATTGTTTTAGTATTGAGTCATTTTAAAACCTGTCTCCTACATATCATTGTCTGTTGTGAAGGTCTTTAATTAGTCAGCTAAACTTTTCACATTTTCTGTCTACTTGTCCATTTCCCAAGAATGTAGAGAGGTAACAAGGTATAAAAACACAGTGGTTCCCAAAGTTGGTGGTACATGAGAATTGCTTGCAGAAATTTGAAAATTCTGAATCCAAGACTTAATCCCACTGGGATTTCAGACATAGATCCAGGGTAAGGCCTAGAACTTAGTGTAGGTTGTGCTTCTACTTATAAGAGCCTTTGATCTGATATCTTCTATAACCCAAACATTTCTTTGATTACCCAACAAGATTGTTGCAAGATTTGAGGACCCTCTGCTTTTACCAGGATTTTAATGCATAATATGGGCCGAATAAATGCTTTTCAAATTTATAACTATTCATGCACTGACAAACAGGGTGCTCTGCCTGAGTGAGAGTCTCATTAATTCAGGTTTGAACTTCATGCTATGAGGAATATTCTTTTTACAAATATTCTTATGTGTAGCTCTGTTTATCTTATCAGGATAAACCACTAGAATTGGAATCATTAGGGATTCCAATATTACAAATAGTTGCATAAGTCTTCTAAGTGGTCTCCCTATCTCCATTCTCTCCCTCCTCTACTCATCTTCCTTACTGCTGCCAAGCCTATCTTTCTAACACATAGATTTTATCCTCTCCCTCTCCCATTTGACTAAACCTATGAGGGGATCCCTGTTCAAGATGGTGGTACTGAGAACACCTTTACCTCTCCTCAACCTCCTAATATTATTAAAATGAGCAAAGAGGTATAAAGCAAAGAATGAAATCAGTTAAAGCTCTGGAATATAGGAATGAACAGAAATTTTGAGGAGTTTCTGAATAATAGAGAACAAATAAGACAGGTTTGGCAGGAAGTGAAGACTAGAGAACAGAGAGACCTAAAGGAGACCAAAGAAAATCTCTCTGCAGAGAGGAGAGCCAATTGCTCCCAGCAGAATCCTGGAGGCATTCCACATGGACATCAACAAGTATGAGGAGCAGGAATGGAATGCAAAGAATCTCCCGAAATCCATGTTAGAGAGAGGAATTCATTTTTTTTTTTTAAAGGCAGTAACACATGTAGAGGAGTGAAATTCACTGCAGCTGGTACTCCTTGAGTGATGGTGTATTAACTATGTCATTTATATTCTGTATTTTGATGCTTTGACATCTGGGCCCTTGTTGATCTGGGGACTCTCTCTCCCAAGGATAGCCAATTCTTAGATAGTAAACATCTTGCCTGTGAGTATGCTTTCCATATGCAAACAAACTAATCCATAGTCTATACCTCTACTACCTCCTTTATTGGACTCTCACACTCAGGGTCATTATCCATCTGCTCTAATCACACCATGGCCAGGTACCAACCAACTAGGAATAACCCTTATGCTCAAGAACCTGCTGAATTTATTCAAACTAGTCAATGTTCAATCTTATCCTGACTCCCTGGTTCCTTCCCATGGAAACCATAATAAGGGCTCTTGCCCTCAGTTCCCTCCTTCCTATCTCCTTCCTGGCAGACCTTGGTGCTCCCCCATATAGCTCCCCATCATGTGGCATGCCCCCTCCCCTTGGGAGCTGTGAATAACAAACTATCTTTTCAATGACATTTATCTCCTTACTGTAGTTTTCTATTAATACACTATATTTTAGACAGAAGACTTTCTTACTGTGGTACTCCTGGTGTTCTGAAATTGACTGCCAACTCCCTACTCAATCTCTGATAGAAAACCCTGCTTATTGGCATATCCAGTAGGTTTAAGAAATAAAAAATAAATAAGTAGATAAAAGACCTAGGTAGAAGCATGATTTTAAAAAAGATAGATGTGCACTTCCCTGGTGGTCCAGTGGGTAAGACTCTGTGCTCCCAGTGCAGGGGGCCAGGGTTTGATCCCTGGTCGGGGAACTAGATCCCACATGCATGCTGTAACTAAGAGTCCGCATGTTGCAACTAACGAGCCTGCATGCCACAACTAAGAGCCCGCCTGCCACAACTAAAGATCCCTCATGACGCAACAAAGATCATGTGTGCCACAGCTACGAGCCAGCTCAGCCACAATAAATAAATAAATATTTTTAAAAAAATAAAAAGTTAGATGTAAAAACATATCAAATGATAAAATAGCAACAATTAACCCTGTGGTATTGGTGCATGAATAGATGAAGAGAGAAACTGAAAGAGAAAGCACAGTACAGACCCATACACATGGAAGAACTTAGTTGCATTTCAAATAAGTGGTGATGCATGATTTATTCAATAAATTGAGTAACTGGAAAATGTTAGATCACTTCATCACAAAACAGACTAAGAATAATTCTGAGATGGATTATAGGCATAAATGTTTAAAAAAAACCCCACAATGATTAAATTAATAGAATAATGTTTTTATAATATTATGCTAAAGAAGGATTTCCCAAGCAAGGACAAAACCCAGAAACGACAAAGGGAAAGATTTACAGATTCTATATCTTAAAAATGGAAGTTTCTGTATGCCAGCAAAAGTCTCTAATAACACACTTAAAAAACAAATGATAAAATAGAAAAAAATATTTGCAACACATGAAACAGAAAAATAGTTAACATTCATAATGTATAACAAACTCATCAAAATCAATATGAGTCTTATATAATAGAAAAAAAGAGCAAAGGGTAAGAATAGGCAAGTCACATGAAAATACAAAAGGCAAATAAACATATGAAAAACTGATGAACCTCACTAGCAATCAGGAAAATGCAAACTCAGTCACAGTGAGATAGCATTTTCTACATACCAGATTGGCAAAATTTTTAAATACTGATAATATCTGGGTTGGCAAAGCTAAGGGGGAAAAGGAACATCTTGTACTATTGTGATAGGGAGACAGCTCAGGGAAGAACAATTTGGCAGAATCCATCAAAATTACAAGTCTGTGACTTTTTGGCTCTGTAGTTCCACTTCTAGAAACATATCCTATTGGGATGCTTGCTCAAGTGCAAAATGTTAGAAGCAGTAGTAAAGAAACAGAAGTATTCTAAAGGCTCATTAATAGGGCCATGGTTGGATACTGTGGAATACTTTCACAGTGGCTGAAGAGAAAGAATAGACATATAAGCCCTGACTTTAAAATAGGTACCTATCTTGTATTTTTGGCTAAAAAGAAAACAACAACAACAACAACAACAAAAAAACAGAATGAAAGAAACTTGCAAAATAATATAACACATGCAGTATTATCTATGTTATATATGTGCATATATATTTATATATAATATATACAAAGATATCTGTATTTAGACATGTACAACACATATAAATATAAATAAATTAATAAAAAACTGTTTCATAAATCGTAGTATTGATTAGGAACCAAGATGGCAGAGTAGAAGGAAGTGCTCTCACTCCCTCTTGTGAGAACACCAGAATCACAACTAGCTGCTGGACAATCATCAAGAGAAAGACACTGGAACTCACCAAAAAATATACCCCACATCCAAAGAAAAAGGAAAAGTCACAATGAAATGGTAGGAGGGCCACAATCACAGTAAAATCAAATCCCATAACTGCTGGGTGGGTGACTCACAGACTGGATAACACTTATACCACAGAGGTCCAACCACTAGAGTGAAGGTTCTGAGCCCCACGTCAGGTTCCTAAGCTGGGGGTCCGGCAATGGGAGGAGGAATTCCTAGAGAATCAGACTTTTAAGGCTAGTGGGATTTGATTGCAGGACTTCGATAGGACTGGGGGAAACAGAGACTCCACTCTTTGAGGGCACACACAAAGTGGTGTGTGCATCGGGACCCAGGGGAAGGAGCAGTGACCCCAGGGGAGACTGAACCAGACCTACCTGTTAGTGTTGGAGGGTCTCCTGCAGAGTCAGGTGGTGGCTGTGGCTCACCATGGGGACAAGGACACTGGCAGCAGAAGTTCTGGGAAGTACTCCTTGGCTTGAGCCCTCCCAGAGTCCGCCATTAGCCCCACCAAAGAGCCCAGGTAGGCTCAGTGTTGGGTCACCTCAGGCCAAAAAACCAACAGAGGGGGAACCCAGCCCCACCCAACATCAGTCAATCAGATTAAAGTTTTACTGAGCTCTGCCCACCAGAGCAACAGTCAGCTCTACCCACCACCAGTCCCTCCCATCAGGTAACTTGTACAAGCCTCTTAGATAGCCTCATCCACGAGAGGACAGACAGTAGAAGCAAGAAGAACTACAATCCTGCAGCCTGTGGAACAAAAAACACATTCACAAAAAGATAGACAAGATGAAAAGGCAGAGGGCTATGTACCAGATAAAGGAACAAGATAAACCCCCAGAAAAAAAAAAACTAAATGAAGTGGAGATAGGCAACCTTCCAAAAAAAGGAATTCAGAATAATGATAGTGAAGATGATCCAGGACTTCAGAAAAAGAATGAAGGCAAAGATGGAGAAGATGCAAGAAATGTTTAACAAAAACCTAGAAGAATTAAACAACAAACAAACAGAGACGAACAATACAATAACTGAAATGAAAACTACACTAGAAGGAATCAATAGCAGAATAACTGAGGCAGAAGAACAGATAAGTGACCTGGAAGACAGAATGGTGGAATTCAAAGCTGCAGAACAGAATAAAGAAAAAAGAATAAAAAGACATGAAGACAGCATAAGAGACCTCTGGGACAACATTAAACACAGCAACATTCACATTATAGGGGTCCCAGAAGGAAAAGAGAGAGAGAAAGGACCCGAGAAAATATTTGAAGAGATTATGCTCGAAAACTTCCCTAACATGGGAAAGGAAATAGCCACCCAAGTCCAGGAAGCACAGAGAGTCCCATACAGGATAAACCCAAGGAGAAACACACTGAGACACATAGTAATCAAAATGGCAAAATATAAAGACAAAGAAAAATTATTGAAAGCAGAAAGGGAAAAATGACAAATAACATACAAGGGAACTCCCATAAGGTTAACAGCTAATTTCCCAGGAGAAACTGTACAAGCCAAGAGAGTGGCATGATATACTTAAAGTGATGAAAGGGAAGAAACTAAAACCAAGATTACTCTATCCGGCAAGTATCTCATTCAGATTAGATAGAGAAATCAAAACCTTTACAGACAAGCAAAAGCTAAGAGAATTCAGCACCACCAAACCAGCTCTACAACAAATGCTAAAGGAAGTTCTCTACATGGGAAGCACAAGAGAAGAAAAGAACCTACAAAAACAAAAACAAAACAATTTAAAAAATGGTCATAGGAACATATATATCGATAATTACCTTAAACGTGAACGGATTAAATGCTCCAGCCAAAAGACACAGTCTTGCTGAATGGATACAAAAACAAGACCCATCTATATGCTGTCTACAAGAAACCCACTTCAGACCTAGGGACACATAGAGACTGAAAGTGAGGGGATGGAAAAAGATATTCCATGCCAATGGAAATCAAAAAAAAGCTGGAGTAGGAATACTCATATCAGGTAAAATAGACTTTAAAATAAAGAATGTTACAAGAGACAAGGAAGGACTTTACATAATGATCAAGGGATCAATCCAAGAAGAAGATATAACAATTATAAATATATAGGCTCCCAGCATAGTAACACCTCAATACATAAGGCAACTGCTAACAACTATACAACAGGAAATCAACAGTAACACAATAATAGTGGGGGACTTTAGACCTCACTTACACCAATGGACAGGTCATCCAAAATGAAAATAAATAAGGAAACAAAAGTTTTGAATGACACAATAGACCAGATAGATTTAATTGATATTTATAGGATATTCCATCCAAAAACAGCAGGTTACACTATCTTCTCAAGTGCACATGGAACATTCTCCAAGATAGATCACATCTTGGGTCACAAATCAAGCTCAGTAAATTTAAGACAATTGAAATCATATCAAGCACATTTTCCAACCACAATGCTATGAGATTAGAAAAGAATTACAGGGGGAAAAAAACGTAAAACACACAAACACATGGAGGCTAAACAATATGTTACTGAATAACCAAGAGATCACTGAAGAAATCAAAGAGGAAATCAAAAAATACCTAGAGGCAAATGACAATGAAAACACAACGACCCAAAAACTATGGGATGCAGCAAAAGCAGTTCTAAGAGGGAAGTTTATAGGTATACAAGCCTACCTCAAGAAACAAGAAAAAATTCAAATAAACAATCTAACCTTACACCTAAAGGAACTAGAAAAAGAAGAACAAACAAAAACCAAAGTTAGTAGAAGGAAAGAAATCATAAAGATCAGAGCAGAAAAAAAAATGAAATAGAAACAAAGAAAACAATAGCAAAGATCAATAAAACTGAAAGCTAATTCTTTGAGGAGATCAACAAAATTGATAAACCATTAGCCAGACTCATCAAGAAAAAGAAGGAGAGGACTCAAATCAGTAAAATTAGAAATGAAAAAGAAAAAGTTACAACAGACACCACCGAAATACAAAGCATCCTAAGAGACTACTACAAGCAACTCTATCGATGCCAATAAAATGGACAATCTGGAAGAAATGTACAAATTCTTAGAAAGGTATAACCTTCTAAGACTGAACCAGGAAGAAATAGAATGTATGAGCACACCAGTCAGAAGTAATGAAACTGAAACTGCAATTAAAAATCTTCCAACAAACAAAAGTCCAGGACCAGATGGTTTCGCAGGTGAATTCTATCAAACATTTAGAGAACAGCTAATACCCATTCTTCTCAAACTCTTCCAAAAAATTGCAGAGGAAGGAATAGTCCCAAACTCATTCTATGAGGCCACCATCACCCTGATACCAAAACCAGACAAAGATACTACAAAAAAAGAAAATTACAGACCAATATCACTGATGAATAAAGATGCAAAAATCCTCAACAAAATACTAGCAAACAGAATCCAACAACACATTAAAAGGATCATACACCATGATCAAGTGGGATTTATCCCAGGGATGCAAGGATTCTTCAATATATGCAAATAAATCAATGTGATACACCATATTAACAAATTAAAGAAGAAAATCCATATGATCATCTCAATAGATGCAGAAAAAGCTTTTGACAAAATTCAACACCGATTATGATAAAAACTCTCCAGAAAGTGGGCATAGAGGGAACTTACCTCAACATAATAAAGGCCATATATGACAAACCCACAGCAAACATCATTCTCAATGGTAAAAAACTGAAAGCATTTCCTCTAAGATCAGGAAAAAGACAAGGCTGTGCACTCTCACCACTATTATTCAACATAGTTTTGGAAGTCCTAGCCACAGCAATCAGAGAAGAAAAAGAAATAAAAGTAATATAAATTGGAACAGGAGAAGTAAAACTGTCATTATTTGCAGATGACATGATACTATACATAGAGACTCCTAAAGATGCCACCAGAAAACTACTAGAGGTAATCAATGAATTTGGTAAAGTTGCACGATTAATTAATGCACAGAAATCTCTTGCATTCCCATACACTAATGATGAAAAGTCTGAAAGAGAAATTAAGGAAACACTCCCATTTACCATTGCCATTACCATTACCATACCTAGGAATAAACCTACCTATGGAGACAAAAGACCTGTATGCAGAAAACTAAAAGACACTGATGAAAGAAATTAAAGATGATACCAACAGATGGAGAGATATACCATGTTCTTGGATTGAAAGAATCAATATTGTGAAAATGACTATACTACCCAAAGCAAGGTACAGATTCAATGCAATCCCCTTCAAATTACCAGTGGCATTTTTTATGGAACTAGAACAAAAATATCTTAAAATTTGCTTGGACACACAAAAGACCCCGAATAGCCAAAGCAGTCTTGAGGGAAGAAATCGGAGCTGAGGAATCAGACTCCCTGACTTCAGATTATCCTACAAAGCTACAGTAATCAAGACAATATGGTACTGGCACAAAAAAACCAGAAACATATATCAGTGGAACAAGATAGAAAGGCCAGAGATAAACCCATGCACCTATGGTCAACTAATCTATGACAAAGGAGGCAAGGATATGCAATGGAGAAAAGACAGTCTCTTCAGTAAGTGGTGCTGGGAAAACTGGACAGTTACATGTAAAAGAATGAAAGTACAACACTCCCTAACACAATACACAAAAATAAACCCAAAATGGACTAAAGACCTAAATGAAAGACCAGATACTATAAAACTCTTAGAGGAAAACATAGGAAGAAAGCTCTTTGACATAAATCACAGCAAGATCTTTTTTGATCCACCTCCTAAAGCAATGGAAATAAAAACAGAAATAAACAAGTGGGACATAATGAAACTCAAAAGCTTTTGCACAGCAAAGGAAACCATAAAGAAGATGAAAAGACCACCCTCAGTATGGGAGAAAATATTTGCAAATGAATCAACAGACAAAAGATTAATCTCCAAAATATATAAACAGCTCATGCAGCTCAATATTAAAAAAAACAAACAACGCAATCCAAAAATGGGCAGAAGAGCTAAATAGACATTTCTCCAAAGAAGACATACAGATAGCCAAGAAGCACATGAAAAGCTGCTCAACATCACTAATTATTAGAGAAATGCAAATCAAAACTACAATGAGGTATCACCTCAAACCAGTTAGAATGGACATCATCAGAAAATCTATGAACAATAAATGCTGAAGAGGGTGTGGAGAAAAGGGAACCCTCTTGCACTGTTGGTGGAAATGTAAATTGATACAGCCACTATGGAGAACAGTATGGAGGTTCCTTAAAAACCTAAAAATTGAATTACCATATGATCCAGCAATCCCACTACTGGGCATATACCTAAAGAAAACCATAATTCAAAAAGACACATGCACCCCAATGTTCATTGCAGCACTATTTACAATAGCCAGGTCATGGAAGCAACCTAAATGCCCACTGACAGATGAATGGATAAAGATGATGTGGTACATATATACAATGGAACATTACTCAGCCATAAAAAGGAACGAAATTGGGTCATTTGTAGAGACGTGGATGGATCTAGAGACTGTCTACAGGGTGAAGTAAGTCAGAAAGAGAAAAACAAATATCGTATGTTAGTGCATATATGTGGAACCTAGAAAAATGGTACAGATGAACCGGCTTTCAGGGCAGAAATTGAGACGCAGATGTAGTGAAATAACATATGGACACCAAGGGGGGAAAGCGGTTGGGGGTTGGGGGTAGGGGTTTGATGAATTGGGCAATTAGGATTGACATGTATACACTGATGTGTATAAAACTGATGACTAAGAAGGACCTGTTGTACAAAAAAATAAATAAAATTCAAAAATTAAAACAAATAAATAAAATAAAATTACAGAGACAGAGTAACAGAGAGAGAGAAAATCTCTATATCCATCTGTATCCATCTGTATAGAGATATAGGTATATAGATACCTATATATCCATTATATATATAGAGAGAGAAGGATATAGATAATACTGAGGTATTTTAAACTTAGTGATTTTTAAAGGACTTTGAGATCTTTTAGAAATGAGATTATTGGGTTAATATTGATAATAATACCAATAAAAATAGCATTAGCATTTGTGCGGGACATTGTTGCTGGATGTTCTGAAGTCATTAGGTCTCATCTCCGTTTTAATGTAAGAAGCAAATCAGAGAGGTTAAGTACCTTGCCCAAAGCACTCTCTATGAATGGCAAGGACATTAATAGTGAACTATTAATCTGAAGTAAGACTAGTTTTAGTCCACAGCCTGTGGGTCTTCATTACACCACATTCCCTACACCTACTGAGCCTTGGTGCCTCTTGAGTAGACTGGGAGATAGGAGAGATTACGTGAAGTAAAGTATGGTCAAGGAGCATTGAGGGAAAAAAAATGGAAATTTAAATAGAGAAAGAATATATTAGGGGCTTCCCTGGTGGCGCAGTGGTTGAGAGTCCGCCTGCCGATGCAGGGGACACGGGTTCGTGCCCTGGTCCGGGAAGATCCCGCATTCCGCGGAGCGGCTAGGCCCGTGAGCCATGGCCGCTGAGCCTGCGCGTCCGGAGCCTGTGCTCTGCAGCGGGAGAGGCCACAGCAGTGGGAGGCCCGCGTATCGCAAAAAAAAAAAAAAAAGAATATATTAACTAGGACTATCTACCAAGAAATATTTTAGAGAAGGAAGAATTTAAGTTTGTTGGCAGGGTCCCTATGATTACAAGTAATTGGTTATGTGATTTTTCTCCATGGCATTACAAGCAATTTGACAGAACACTGTGGCTATGGACATGGCGTCATTATTCCCAACCCAAGATAGAAAAGCATCTGTAAAAACTCCTTTGCCACCTTCTGCAGCTTGAAGATGGGAAAGGGGGAAAGGAGCAGAGTATGTTAGCATTTTCTCACATTTGTTTGTAGTCCAAATGAATATATTTAACTGCTGTATTAGAAAACTTTGGAACTATTTTATAGCAAGTATTATCTAGAATTATTGCTCTTATCATTCAAAACTCAAATGTTATATTACAGAATTCAATTAAAGCCTGCATTTCTTGGAAAAAATAAACAAATAATAAATTCATAGTATTATATCATCATACCCCTCTTTATTTTTCCCAGCTGACCATTTGAGCCTTAGTACAAGAAAATCGAAGTTCTCTCACTTTTGGTTGCCCATCCCCAAAATTGTCCTAAAACCTTAGAGCCTCGTGAATGCCAATTGTGAATAGTACATGTTTGTGTTGTGTGGGTTTTTTTGTGTCTGTATGTGTGTGTTGGGGGAGGATGTCAATCTAACTTCCAGCCTCAAATGATGCAGCTGAATGTGGCTGACTTTCACAAGATGTGACTGTGAAGACTTGCTTCCCACAGTGGGGTTTACGATGGTGGTACTTGGCTATAATGATGTCCCTGACCTAGACATCTATACTTGGTACTCAGTGGAGGATGCTCTGCATGCCTTTTGAGCTAACATCAGCTAAGAGTGTGGCTTTCCATGCTCAACTCTCTAAGCAACTTCCAGGTCCCTGTCAGGGAGAGAGCAGAGTCAAGACTGGAATCTACCAGCTCAGAGACCCAGTGTTGCCACCTTTCTTCCATCTCTAGGGAATCCACCAAGGGGTCCAGGCAAGTTTTCCTTTAAAAAACCTCAGAAGTCATTATTTATTCTCCTTTCCTGGAATAAAGTATTAGTTTGGCAGTTCTCTTAGAAAAGAGAGGTTGTGCTTCCAACAAATGTAATTATGCTGGGGCCCATCTTAGTTAAGGTACTGGTGGAACACTTCATCAATGGGATAGATTTTATGTGTGTAGTACAGGTCCAGAAGGAATAACATCAAACTATTAATAGTCATAACCTTCTCATATTTATTCCATAGTTATCTGAATGAACTAAACTTTGGTTTGCTTTTATTTGGGGAAGATCAATGAACTTGTGTGTATATATATGTGTATACACACATACACATATATATTGCATATATGCAAACTAACTAAAAATAATAAACAAGTTTCTTTCCCTCACCTGGATCATTTCTATCATCTTATACACATGCTGTTATTCTTCCCAACTTAAAACAAAATCCTCTCTTGATCACTCTTCCCCCTTGAGATATAAGCCTATTTCTCTGCTGTTCTTTACAGCAAAATTCCTCAAGTCAGTATCATGTGCAACTCACATCCCATTTTCTCACAGACACATGCTAATCATGTTTTTCTTCTTCTACTCATTACTATTGCTCTTGTCAACATCACTAATGACCCTTGACCAACCTCAGTATTGTTGATCCGATGGTCAGTTTTAGTATTCATCATACTTGACACACATGCAGCTCCTTCCACCTGGGAACACTTTCTTCTCCTGGCTCCCACGATATCATGCTCTTCCACTTTTCATCTCCTTCACAACAGCTTCAGTTTAGTCTCCTTTGCTGATTTTACCTCAACTCCTCATCATCTTTTCTTTTTTTTAATATTATTTTTAATTGAGGTATAGTCGATTTACACCGTTTTGTTAATTTCTGCTCTACAGCAATGTGATTCAGGTCTACATATATTGATACATACATTCTTTTTTTTTAAATTACTCCTCCTCGTCTTAATGATGGTTGCCCCAGGGCTTAGTCTGTGAGCTTTATCTCTAGTTTGCTTTAATCAGTCATGGCTTTTAATGTCATCTATGTTAAACATACTTCATATTTTACTTTCAGCCTAGCACTCTCCTGAATTCTAGATTCATATACCCTACTGCTTATTCAATACATCTACTTAGATGTTTGATCAGTATGTCAAACCCAGTATACCCCAAACTGAACTCATATTCTCTCACAAACCTCATCTTGCATTTTTCTGCAAAATGATAAATAACTCCATCTTTTCGACTATTCAAACAGATATCTTGAAGTCATCCTTGACCCCTCTCTTTCTCTTACATTCAATATTTAACCCATCTTGTTGATCAACTTTCAAATTATATTCAGAATTTGAATACTTTTCACCAACTCTTCTGCTGCCACCTTGGGTCAAGACACAATAACCCTCCCCTGGATTGTTGCAATAACCTTTTCACTGGCTGCCCTGACTTGGCCTTTGAACCCATTCAGCAATTCTCAATAAAGAGTGATTCTTTTAAGCCATAAAGTAGATTGTCAGTTTACTTGCAACACTACAGAAGTCCCTCATCTTTCTCAGAGTAAAAGCAAAATCCTTATAATAGCCTATTAGACCTTACATGATATGGCCTCTGGAATCCCCCTGACATCATTGCCCTTTACTTCTCCTAGTCCCTACTTCTGCCTCTTAGCTTCCTCTAGAACAGGCTGGGCATTTGCTGTTCTCTTAGGACCTTTGCATTTGCTGTTCTCTTTCCCCTGCTAGGAACATTCTCCTTGTAATATCCAACGGCTTACAAATTTAACCCACCCAGGTCTTTGATTTGATGTCTTATTCTCGGTAAAGCTTTCTAATACTATTTAAAATAGCACTCCTCCCACCCTCCCAGCATTTCCTATTCCCCTTCCCAGCATTTTCTTCTTTTAGCAATTATTAACATCTATATTATATTCCTAAGGCTGCTGTAACAAATCACCACAAACTGGGTGGGTGACTTAAAACAATAAAAATCTATTGTCTCACAGTTCTTGAGGCCAGAAATCTGAAATCAAAGTGCTGGAAAGGCTGATTCCTTCTGGTGGCTCTAAGGGAGAACCTGTTCCATGCCTTTTCCTGGCTTGTGGTGGTTGACATGAATACTTGGTGTTCCTTGGCTTACTGATGCATCACTCTAATCTCTTCCTTCATCATCACATGACCTTCTTACAAGAACAACAGCCATTGAATTTAGGGCTCACCATAATCCAGTATGACATCATCTTAAGTTGATTACATCTGCAAAGATTATTTCCAAATAAGTTCGCATACACAGGTACCAGGGGTTAAGACTTCAACATATCTTTTTCTGGGAAACAACTTAGCCATGGCACCACCTGACATGCAACATATTTTGCTTATTTTGTTTGTTGTATTTGTCTTCATACAAGAATGCAAGCTCTAAGACAGCAGAACTTTTTCATCTAATTTTATTTTTTTCCAAGTGTTATCCTCTCAGGGACTAAAATGAGGCCTGACTTGTTGAATGATTGAAATCTCCCTGCTAGCTCCCCATGATGAAGAGGATAAAGGTCCAACCACTGGATATGACATTCACAGTCTTGTACAATCCACCGCTCAAGTTTTCACTCTTAGCTCTTGTCACCTCTCTCAGTGTCCTTCATTTTTACCAAAGTGAACTCTTGGCTTTGCCTCAAACATATACTTTTTACAGCTCCCCATATTTGCTCTTTCTTTCCCCTCTCTTAAAATACACTTCTTCTCTCCTTTACAACATGTATTACTCTGTTAAAATCTTATATATCTTCTTAAGATGACCTCCTTGATACCTTCCCTGAGCCCATATACAGCTAATAGCCTCCTTTCTCTTGGTCCCTCTCAGCTGTTCTAGTTTCCCCATCTTATCACATGGATGTATTGGTTTGTTGTCATGACAATCCCAGCCATGTTATTAAACAGGGAGACCCTTCAGAAAGGAACCAATGTCTTCCTTTTCTTTCTATCTTTCCTTCACTTCAAACTTCAAAATCCACCCAGTGCTTTGGAGTAATAGTCATGTGCTAAATACCTGTTGACAGAATAAAGAGAGCAAAGCAGATTTGCCATCTTAGTCTTTGAACAGATATAATGTTGGCCACTGGGCCCCAGATAATATGCACTAGAGTCAGGCAATGAGTAGAGTGGGAAAGATGAAGTTTCTAAGACTTTGTTAAAAGTCATTATGGATCCTCCAGGAATGTTCTTAGTCATGGGAAGAGAGTGCAGAGATTAGCACAGGAACACTCAAAATAGTGCAGGAGGCCAAAAATGAGATTATGTCTCTCCAAGCTATCTCACAGCTATGGCCAGCCCAGTAGTGAGGGTGGGTAGAGGGATGAATCTTCTCTCAGCCACATGCAACATCTCTAAAGACCCATTCCTTAAAGCCATTTCCAGAAGTGTTTTAAGCATTGTGGGTGAATTGAGCAGTGTGGTCTTAGACAAAGATGGACTGAGTGACTATAAAAGCTACAGCTGCCAACTATAAAAATTTCCTGGAGTAACAATTTCCTCCTGCAAATCAACTCAAAAATGTGATTGGTCTGTCTCATCTTTACGCAGTGTTCCACAAAGTCAGGACTACTCTGATAGAATCACTTGAGTGCTTTTAAAAAATCTAATTCCTAGATCCCATCTGAGATCCCTTTGAATCAGATCTTTGGGGTAGGGCCCTAGAACCCACATTGTAAATAAGCCCCCAGGAAAGTTTGACACATATTAAGGTTTAAGGATTCCTATCTTAAAGAACCTATCTCTAAATCCATTCATATAATCTTTCATGGTCAGCCCTATTCTTGACCTTATTCTTGATAGGAGTAAAAAAAAAAATAGCAAGTCTTTAGATAAAGTTAGGGTTTCTCTAAATACTCCCCTGCTTAGAGGATGGGCATCCAGAAAGAAGCTTGTTATCTATTGCTGTATAACAAACCACCTCAAAACTCAGCAGCACAAAATAATGATTTATTATTATCACTCATGGTTCTGTAGATTGCCTGGTCTCAGCTGGGAGGCCCTTCCTTGGTCTCTTTCATGTGGTTGTAACATGGGACTAGAGTCATCCGAAGACTCTCTGGGTTGGATGTTAAGATGAGTCACTCCCAAGACTGGCAGCTAATATTAGAAGTTGGTTCAGAGCTCTGCTGGGCCTGTCAACCAGAACACCTACACATGGCCTCTCCAGGTGGCTTCAGCTTCTTAGACAAAGTAGTTGGGTTCTGAGATGGAAATCCCCAGGAGTGAGCATCAAGAGACCCAGGTGGGGAAAAAAAAGAGACCCAGGGGGAGACTGCAAGGATTCTTAGGACTTAGCCTTGAAAGTCATGCAGTACCACTTCTACTGCATTCTGTTGGTCACACAGGGCCAGTCAAGAATCAAATGCACCATCACCTGGGTACAAAAGAGAATGATTCCTGGGAAGCATGGTGCATTGGGGGGCCAACTTTGGAGACTAGCCGCCACATTTACTTACCTTCTAATTAAACGTCCCTGCTCATAAGAGCATTTTTACCTTTACAAAATTAGTAATGGGTTCATTTACCATTTAACCACAAATTCCAAATGGAAGGTTCACCTACATGTATGAAAATAAAGTTACCATCAAAGATAACAAAACAGATGACCAAACATTGCTTGCTAAGGCTTCTGTGAAAGCTCTTTTAATAGATGGGGGCCTACTGGATACATCCATCCTTTGAGATGGATTTGATTATAATCCCAATCCCTAGACAGAAAGGGAGTTGGAGTCTCCCAGCTATTAAACAATTCTTGGAGGAATAAGCTGGCATAGATGAAGCATTTATATTGAGTATCGTGGGCAACTTACTTTCCCTAGTTTCTTCATTTGGAAAAAGGGAGAGAGCAAAACTACATGATTTTTAGTGTCTCTTCACTCCTGACATTCCATTATTGTGCCAGTGGCATAGGAATTTGCAGGAAACATCACAGAACTAAACATTTTAGTTAATTTATGGTTGTTGTAATGTATTTTTCTAAATCATCCATCTCTTTTCTGTCTTTTAGTTCATTCTCGAGAACAGAGCAGGCAGGGTGAGTGGAATTCTAGTTCTGTTGCAATGTGAGGTAGAGTAAAGTACAGACCATGGAGCCAGCAGATGCTGGGTCTGACTCTGGGCTCTGAAATTCATGAGAGTAAGGACTGTTCCTATTTGCTCAACCTCTCTGATCCTTGGCTTTCTCATTTGTAAAAAAAACACTAAGTCCATAATTTTGTTGGGAGGAATAAATGAGTTGAACTTTAAGATTCTACCCCACTTGGCCATTATTGTTTCGATTTTGTCTTTTTAACTTCACTTGAATGGCTTAATGGTTATAGTGTACCTGTAGCTTTCAGTTACCACAAATCTGTTTGAGAAGTAGTCAAAGTATGAATACTACATATAAATAATAAGTGAGTGAACAGTAATTCAAAGCAATAAAACCCTATTGGAAAATTTGGACTCAAACTACAATTTCAAATCAATCAAAAATATTTATTGGGTCACTAGCATTTGTAAGGCACTGTGCTCAGCTCCACAGAAGACAAAAATCATATTTGGTCCTTGTATTCAAAGCTTCCTTCAGTCTACTTATCCCAAGATTGTTGAATTTGGAGCTCGGTGACAGTAATGATAGCAACACAGATCAATCTGCCTGCCAAGGAGAGAAGTGAAAGCTTGCTTCTGCTCAGTGCATAGCAAACAGCTTGGAAAGAGTCCTGTAAACCAAGAACCACAAACAAGGCCATTTCTCCTCTTTCCCAGGTTTTCATAAGTAGGTCAAAAGAGTTAGGAAAGTATGTATATCTGAATAAGAAAACTGTTTCAACTGACAAAGATTCAAACAACAGTAGGGACAAATAAGAGATAGCAATAATTATCTTTGGTATCTAGCATGAAGAGAAAGAACCCAAAACAATCACATGTACTACCAGCCATCCATTATGACAGAGGACCCAACTGGGCAAGATGCTGTGTGGAGATTGAGGTGGTGTTTGTGTATGTATGTGCACTAGGCTTTTAGGAGTTCACAAAAGGGGAGATGAGACAGATACCTAAATAACTGTAATTCAGAGAGAAAGTGATAAGGGTTATAAAATCTCAAAGTTCTGAGGAATGAGAAATGACACCAGTCAGGTACTATGAGAAAAACTTGTTGAAGGAAGAGGTCATACTTCAGCCTAGTCTTGAAGTGGAGGTGGGAACAGTAAGCAATTTGGCTTAGATGAATAATAGAATTTGGAAATGGAAGAAGTAGAAGAAAAGTCTGTAAAGAAGGTTGAAGCCAGACTCTAGAGAATTTTTAATACTGACTTAAAGAGGTCATATTTTACCCAGTAGGAAATTATATCAGATAAGAATTGTTTTATCTGCAAATGACAGAGAAACATAACAGACAGTGGTTTGAACGAGAAGGGAGTTTGTTTATCCATGAAATGAGAAGTCAGGGGTCAGGCAGTCCAGAGTCTGTATGGTGGCTCAGTGATGCCATGGGAGACCCAGGCTCTTTCCATTTGCCCCACCCTGTCATTCTCCACACATGGCTTCTGTCCTCATATTTGCCACCTCATGGTCATAATATGGCTACTCCACCTCTAGCCTCATGTCTGTACTACAGGCAGGAAGAAGGGTTATGGATAAAGGGACAAATTCCCTCCTAAAACTTTCACTCACATCTCACTAGAAATATGTCATGCCATCCATAGCTGTAGGGGAGGCTGAAATTTTTTGAGTATTTTACACTTCCTGCCACAGTGGTAAAGAAAGCTAAGGGAAAAGATACTTATGAGTCCCTTTTGAGTAGCCAGTTCACAGTGACTAACATACTTATGATTTTTGAGCAGAGGAATAATAGAGTTGAAACTGTACTTCTTGACAATTAATTGGGCTGCAATAACTACATAACTGCACTTGGAGAGAATGGTGGCAAAGAGAAAGATGAGAACCCTAGGGTGTAGAGAGATTAAGTGATGGATTCATAATAATATATTAGTAAGTGGTGAAGTTGGGACTTGAACCCAGGCTGGTGACTTCTAAGCTCTTTCCACCCATTTCTCAAAGCTGACTCAAAGGATTTGAGCCTCATAATTGGGAGCCTATAAGGTCCTTAACAGAACTATCTCTCATATAGAGTCAGGTACATAAGCACCCAAGCTAGGAAGTCAATCACTCATTTATTCCTTCAACACTGCTTGAATTATGACTATTGGTGTTTCAAAAACAATCTTGAGATAGAGTGTAATAAGGTGTAAAGAATGGGAGTTCAGAGAAAGATGGGCTCAAATCCCAGTTATTCCTCTTCCCAGTGGTATGATTTTAGGTTACTCACATTAATTCTTTGATCTTCCATATCCTTAAATATAAAATGGGAAGGGGAATAACAGTGACAGAGATTTGTAAAATAAGATAATGTGGGTATGGAAAACATATAGACAACATGGGTTAGTTGGCTGAACCTGCACTCTCAAATTTCTTCTCCCAGACAATTCCAGCCAGGGTGGTTGTATGTTGTCATTTTGGCCAATCAGACACAAGTGAAGTTGGCTGTATCTTTAGGAATGCTTTTATTTTTCTGATACAGGTTCTGTCCTTTCCTCCTTCCTACTTCCTGATAGTGGGCATGACAGCTGGAGCTGATATAGTCATCCTACCACAATGAGGAAAAAGCCATGAGAATAGTAGAGGCTTCATCATGGGTAACAATGAACAAATGGACCAGCACTAGCAGCTGTCAACACCAAACCTCTCACCACTTGACAAAAATAAACTACTTATTTTTTTTTTTTTTTTTTTTTTTTTTAGTTTTTTAAGGAACCTCCATACTGTTCTCCATAGTGGCTGTATCAATTTACATTCCCACCAACAATTCAAGAGGGTTCCCTTTTCTCCACACCCTCTCCAGCATTTATTGTTTCTAGATTTTTTGATGATGGCCATTCTGACCGATGTGAGATTATATCGCATTGTAGTTTTGATTTGCATTTCTCTAATGATTAATGGTGTTGAGCATGCTTTCATGTGTCTGTTGGAAATCTGTATATCTTCTTTGGAGAAATGTCTATTTAGGTCTTCTGCCCATTTTTGGATTGGGTTGTTTGTTTTTTTGATATTGAGTTGCATGTGTTGCTTGTAAATTTTGGAGATTAATCCTTTGTCAGTTGCTTCCTTTGCAAATATTTTCTCCCATTCTGAGGGTTGTCTTTTCGTCTTGCTTATGGTCTCCTTTTCTGTGCAAAAGCTTTGAAGTTTCGTTAGGTCCCATTTGTTTATTTTTGTTTTTATTTCCATTTCCTTAGGAAGTGTGCCAAAAAGGGTCTTGCTGTGATTTATGTCATGGAGTGTTCTGCCTATGTTTTTCTCTAAGAGTTTAATAGTTTCTGGCCTTACATTTAGGTCTTTAATCCATTTTGAGTTTATTTTTGTGTATGGTTTTAGGGACTGTTCTAATTTCATTCTTTTACATGTAGCTGTCCAGTTTTCCCAGCACCACTTTTTGAAGAGGCTGTCTTTTCTCCATTGTATATTCTTGCCTCCTTTATCAAAGATAAGTTGACCATATGTGTGTGGGTTTATTTCTGGGCTTTCTATCGTGTTCCATTGATCTATATTTCTGTTTTTGTGCCAGTACCATACTGTCTTGATTACTGTAGCTTTGTAGTATAGTCTGAAGTCTGGGAGCCTGATTCCTCCAGCTCCATTTTTCTTTCTCAAGATTGCTTTGGCTATTCGGGGTCTTTTGTGTTTCCATACAAACTGTGAAATTTTTTTGTTCTAGTTCTGTGAAAAATGCCAGTGGTAGTTTGATAGGGATTGCATTGAATCTGTAGATTGCTTTGGGTAGTATATTCATTTTCACAATGTTGATTCTTCCAATCCAAGACCATGGTATATCTCTCCATCTATTTGTATCACCTTTAATTTTATCAGTGTCTTATAACTACCATATGACCCAGCAATCCCACTACTGCGCATATACCCTGAGAAAACCATAATTCAAAAAGAGTCATGTACCACAATGTCATTGCAGCTCTATTTACAATAGCCAGGACATGGAAACAACCTAAATGTCCATTGACAGATGAATGGATAAAGACGTGGCACATATATACAATGGAATATTACTCAGCCATAAAAAGAAACAAAATTGAGTTACTTGTAGTGAGGTGGATGGACGTAGAGTCTGTCATACAGAGTGTAGTAAGTCAGAAAGAGATAAACAAATACTGTATGCTAACACATATATATGGAATCTAAAAAAAAAAAAAGAAAAGAAAATGGTCATGAAGCACCTATGGGCAAGATGGGAGTAAAGATGCAGACCTACTAGAGAATAGACTTGAGGATACAGGGAGGTGGAAGGGTAAGCTGGGACAAAATGAGAGAGTGGTAGTGTATATATGGACATATATACACTACTAAATGTAAAATGATAGGTAGTGAGAAGCAGTTGAATAGCACAGGGAGATCAGCTTGGTGCTTTGTGACCAGCTAGAAGGGTAGGATAGGGAGGGTGGGAGGGAGAGAGACACAAGATGGAAGAGATATGGGCATATATGTATATGTATAACAGATTTACTTTGTTATAAAGCAGAAAGTAACACACCATTGTAAAGCAATTATACTCCAATAAAAATGTTTTTAAAAAAATGAATAATGCTATTGCATTATCCCAGAAATCATGATGATAAATAAATAGGTAAGTAAATTAAAAACAAAAAAACCCCCAAAAAACCCAACTTTTAGTTGGTCAAGTTTTTAAATGATAGATAAAATTTAAATGATCTTTCTCAAAAAAAAACAAAAATAAACTACTTTTTTATGATACCATGGTTTCATTTTCTATTACTTTCAGTTAAAAGCCCTTAATTTTGATATACTATGTAAAAGCACTTTGTGCCTAGTTGACACTTAATAAATTATTATTATTATTGTCACTATTGATATTATTGCTATTGTAAGAGGTAGATAACATCAAGCTACATACTAACTTGAAGACGAAAAGACTATAATAATCAAAATACAGGAGCAAATATGTGAAAAAATGGAAACAAAGTCACCACAAAGGATCGAGAATAACATAAAACCATGTGATTCTGTAGGGGTGTAAAATGCCTATGCAGATGTCGGGAAAATCTATGTTATAAACCCTAGGCTATAAACCCCAATTCAGGATTATAGTAAAGTACTCTCTCTGTCAGATGCAGAAACAGAGCACACATGGAGGGTTTGAGGGAGGGAAGAATTTCTACTGGAGAATTCTGAGCAATGGCTAAAAAATTAGTGCTCTGACTCTAGAAGATGGATTCTGTGGCTCCGATTTAAATTTAGTCTTCATGAGCAATCAGAAAAATGAAACTGGCCAAGAGAAACTGTGGTTTCCAATAAGGAACTTAGAAATCAGAGAAGTCAAGGTCCATGGAAATTAATTCTCTGACCTTCAGAATTCTCTAACCAACTACTGAATGAGATAAATTACTAATATATAATGAATGTTAAATGCTCAGATTTGCATGAACATAAAGTGCAAAATTGAATCCTATGAACAATAGATACCAAGAAGAATAGAAAGGCTATTTGAAAAGACAACAACAACAAAAGCTCTGGTGCATAACATAGTCCTAGGCATATATATGTTTGGTAAATAAGTTAATGATCAAATAACACAGGGTCATTCAGACAAAATCAGATATTCTATATTTGTGAGGTCAATAGATCAAAATTTCTATCAATCTATTTACTATATTTCAATATCATTTTTATGTATTTGTACATTTTCATAAAGGTTTGTTATAATTTATAAAAACACACAGCAATACAATAAACAATTTATAAAAGAATTTTGCAGTTCAAGATAGGTGACCATGTATGTCTCCTGACTCACATCCTGTTAAATGACTCAAATAATATATGAAAATAAGAAAAAAATAATAACATCACTGGAAAAGTATAAGGAGCTTGCCATTGGCAGATCAGACTACTCAGAAATTTCTGAGGGGTATAAGGCAGATGGCAACAGATCACTTACTAAGAATCTTAACAAGCTAAATAACCCACAGTACTCAATGGGGAAAAGAAGGTACCAAGAAAATATGAGTTTTCCCAGCAAAATTCTGGAGGGACCCCAAGATCAGGGAGCAGGAGAAAGTTGAGAGATAACTGAATAAAGATCCCTGAAAGAACTGGACCATTCAAAATGCTAATGCAGCATTTGTTCCCCTGAGTAAAGCTGAAAGAATGGCTCCCTGAATAGAGTAGGGTGAATGAGGGGCTCCCAGAGAGGGCACTAGGGTCCAAAAAGATATAGTGCTGGGCTCCCAAGTAACTTTGGTTACCATGGTGGGTCACTAAAGGGTAAATCCCCACACCTCCTAAAAAAAACTTCCCAGTCACTAGTCCCCACCCTTCTGAAAGGAGCCAGGGCTTCTGTCACCAGAATACATTCCCTGTTGGAGAGACAATGATTTTTGCATGTGATGAGAATGGCAAACTCAAGGCATCAGCCTGTTCATTTAGATCCAGATTTGTAAGCATGAACAAGTAGCCTAATCACTAATGTTGAATGAAAATTAACAGTCTGAAAGTGATTCATAGGATAAATAAAGACAAATCTTCGAGGAAAAAGAGCTAATGTATAAAACAGAAAAAAACAAACAAACTGTAAAACAAGTAAAATTAGAATCTTTCATAGATAATTGTGTGTCCTCCCAGTTAAAAAAAGATGAATCAGAATTCTTGAAAATTAAAAATATTGCAGAAATAAAATATATGCCTATCTCTGAGATCTGGAAAAGTAAGGCAAAGAACTCGCTTAGAAAACAAAGTAAAAATCCAAACAGGTGGTCTTTATAAAAAAAGCAGAGAGTGGTTTGTTAGGCAGAATAATGACCCTTAAAAAGATGCCCATATCTACCCCCTAAAAATGGTGAATAAGTTACCTTCCATGGCAAATAAACTTTGCAGATGTGATTAAGTTAAGGATCTTAAGATGGGGACACTATCTTGGGTTATTCAGGTGGGTTCAATGTGGGTTCAACATGGGCCCTTATAAGTGAAAGAGCAAGGAAAGAATAGAAAAGCTGGAGAGAGATTTAAAGATGCTGTGCTGCTAACTTTGAGGATAAAGGGAGGGGCCACGAACCAAGGAATGGAGGTAGCCTCTAGAAGATGGAGAAGGCAAATGAGTAACTTCTCCCCTAGAGCCTACAGAATAAATGTCATTCTGCTGACACCTTGATCTTCGCCCAGGGAAGCCAATTTCAGACTTCAGACCTCCAGAATAAAATAAGACATTTGTTTTGTTGTAGTTTGTTATAGCAGCAATAGGGAATTAATATACATGGAGAACAGATTCAGCAGACACAATAGCTGTATAGGAAGAATAAAAGAAACACATATGTTTAGTGGGTAGGATGTGACCAAATAAATAGAAGAAATGTCTCGGAGTTGAAAAGAGTTTCAGAGAAAAAAGCCAACCGAGTCCTCTATGGCAGAATTGTAGAAAATTGGGATCCTCAAGTATAAAGAAAAATCCTATAAGCTTCCAGAGGGAAAAAATATATAAGGTTAGTATAAAGGAACTGTTATCATTCTCATCACAAAGTCCATTATTTATTTGTGCTAAGGATTTTACTTTAACTTTCACCATGCAAGGACCCTGTACCATAAGCTTATATATATATATAAAATATATAAAATATAATTATATATAATTATGTATATAATTATATATATGTGTGTGTGTGTATATATATATATATATATATATATATATATATATATATATATACACATATATGTATGTATATATGCATGAGGAAGCAGAGCCACACTGAAGTTAAGCAGTCATACAGACGGTAAGTAGTAGATGTGGAATTAAAACTTAGGTTGGGGCTTCCCTGGTGGCGCAGCGGTTGAGAGTCCGCCTGCCGATTCAGGGGACACGGGTTCGTGCTCCGGTCCGGGAAGATCCCTACATGCCGCAGAGCAGCTGGACCCGTGAGCCATGGCCGCTGAGCCTGCGCATCCGGAGCCTGTGTTCTGCAACGGGAGAGGCCACAATGGTGAGAGGCCCGCGTACCACAAAAAAACAAAAAACAAAAAACAAAAAACAAAAAAACTTAGGTTGCCTATTTCTGAAACCCATGACTTTAGTTCCTAGCCTCGAACTTCTCATCTATAATCCAGAAAGCAGGAGAACAATGACCAATGCCTAAAAAGACCTAAGGAAATACATTTTGAAATTTGAGTCCTATCATTAAAGTATGAAGCAGGGGTGAAATTACATTTTTAGATATATAAGAACTTGGAGATTTTACCAACCACATAGCCTTTCTGAAAACAAAACTTCAAAAAAGATAAAATTTTTGGTTGTACTTCAGCAAAATAAAGCTGAGAAACAGAAATACATAGCATACCAATAAAAAAAGCAACGATATCAGTAAAACTGAGTTAATACTAAGTAATTGTTGAAAATATGGCAGTGAAATTTAATGGAACTGTTAAGTAGGTATTCACAAAACAGAAGAGGCACAAAGTGAAAACTTAATGACCTGGAACCAAAATTCAAGATAATTTTAACAGTACATAGGAAGTAGTAAGGAAGAAATAAAGGAATGATGTAAAATACCTGGTTACACAGCTCTTATTTTAAGTAAGGTGGCTGTAGGTACTGCTCCATTTTTATGGAGAAAGGAAAATAATTTCTGTTTGTGAAGAGTTTAAGGATAACCATTAGAAGAACAAAAATATAACGTGGAACTTTCAAACTACTAAAATGTAAAATGAAAAAATAACCAATAAAATATGATAAAGTATGAAAAAACATGAAATAACAAGCATATCAGACATTATAATGACTGAATATCAGTTGAATTTTTTTACTTAAAGGATTCAGTTGGAGTGGGGGAAACAAATAAACAAAACAATATAATCATATTTGTTTAAAGAGAAAATAAAACCACAAAAAGTTAAAAATAAAGGAATGGACTAAGATTTATGAGGCCAATGCCAGTACAACAAACACTTGGGAGTTACAGACAAAGTAGAATTCAAGACAAAAAGCATTATATACAAAAAAGAGTATACTGATAAAAACACGTGTTCTAATAATATAACACCTGTGAACGTTAATACCCATAACAATACATTTAAAAATTAAGGACAACAAAAGGAGAATTTTATTTAAAAAACTGGAAGATTTTTTTAATTGAATACTATAGTCACAAAAGTAAGGATCTAGAGGATTTGAATAACATAGTTAACAGTCTAGAAAGAATGAGGAGAGGAGAGGCAGAGATGAAAAGAAGGAACAGAGGGAAGAGGGAAAAGGGGTGAAAGAAAGAAAGGAAGGGGAAAAAAACCTGGACTTTGTTTCAGACACCCTGAACTATGCACTCTTTTTAGCTGACTATGAAATAGTTTAAAAAATTGATCACATACTAGGCCATAAAGAAACTCTCAATAAATACACAAAATCTCAAGTCTTACAAATTACATTCTCTGAGTATGGTGCAAGTGTAACAATGACAACAACAAAAAAAAAGTAAAGGAAAATAAAAATCTTCAGACATTTTTTAAGGACTCATATACATAAAATTTCATGTAAAGAGGAAATAAAAATTGATCTTGCAGACTTCTTGGAAATGAGGAAAAATGAGAACTCTTCATAAAACGTGAAACATTAAAATGATAAAGACTCTCAACTTTGGTAACAAAAAATTAAACGTTTTATGTAGAAAAACCCATTGATTGCTTAAAAGAAGGAGGAGAAAAACATTTGCAGTCTAGTTAATAAAGGTTTAGCACTCATAACATACAAAGAGAACCTATAAGTTAAGAAGGAAAAAAGCCAATAAAGAAATGGCAACTTACCCAGGAAGGAATAGAATTGGCCATTAAACATTGCAACAGATGTTCATGCTGGTAATGGGAGAAATGCATGTTGAAACAAGAGATGTTTTTTCGTTTTGTTTTGTTTTGTTTTCTGGAACATTTTTATTTTCTGGAAGTGAGGGAAAGTCTGTGGCAAGTAGACTTCTGTCCCTTTTGCTGTCTTCTTTATCCACTCCTGCACTTAGGAGCTACTGTGACCTTGGCCTTGAGATCTCCTGGGCTTCAGTTCCCTGACGGGAATGCCTACTATAGCCAGTTTTGAACACATAGTGGCCCAGGATCTGGATGCTGGGGAGAAAGAGTGTCGGCTCCAAGGAGGACTTGGTCCTTGTACTCAGAGATATTTTCATTTGTTCCAAATCCAACAAGAGACAATTTTTATCCATTAGATTGAAAAAATATATATGTCTGCCAATAATCAGTTTGGTTAGGATGTGGGGAAACAAACATTCATATACTTTTTGGCAGATATATATATTTTTTTTGGAGAGAAATTTAGAAGGACTTACCAAAAATTTTAAAACATAGATCTTTTGAAATAGCAAGATTACCTCTAGGAATCTATCCTGCAAGGATACTCATTGTATGATTATTTGAAGAGAGAATAACTGAAGATAACTTCAATTCTGACAGTAGAATGGCCAGATAAAGTACAGTCCAGCTATACCACACAATACTAAGCAACTTTTAAAAATAATGCAGGGCTTCCCTGGTGTCACAGTGGTTGAGAGTCTGCCTGCCGATGCAGGGGACACAGGTTCGTGCCCCGGTCCGGGAAGATCCCACATGCCGTGGAGCGGCTAGGCCCGTGAGCCATGGCCGCTGAGCCTGTGCGTCCGGAGCCTGTGCTCCGCAAGGGGAGAGGCCAAAACAATGAGAGGCCAGTGTACCGTAAAAAAAAAAAAAAAAAAAAAAAATTAAAAAATCATGCAGATCTTTGTGAAATGCCATGGAAGAACATACTTCTGAGTTAAGAAAAGAGTGCATGTGTGTGTGTGTGCACATACACACATATGTGTGTATGTATATATGTACATATATTATGTATATCTATGTGTTATACATAAATAATATATTTATTATATTACGTCTGAAAGGAAATACACTGCTGAACTAGCAAAAATGACTTTCCCTAGAGAGTGACACCTGGGACTTATTACAACTCTTTGTTGTTTTTGTTGTTTTATCTAAATATGTAACATTACTTTTGAAATTCAAAAAACTAACAAAAATAATTTAATTAAGGTGGAAGCAAGACAAGGTTATAGTAGTAAGAGGACACAATGGCTAGATAAGTTCACATCAATCCTGGGCTAAGTGGGCTATAAATCCAACACTGAGCCTCCTAGTGCTCAAAGCAAGAAGGAAAACATAACCAATATAATGGTCACAGAAACCATAAAAACCATGCAAAACAGCTGCTATACTCTCAAGAGGTACCATTTCCCCAGGCACTTTGATCTAACAGAAATTTCTCCTGGGGCTTTATATGAAGCATTGGTGCAAATGATGTCAAAATTCTACCCACGATAAACACCATGATTAATGTGTAAGGCTGCTTCTGAAACTGACCACAGTCATTCATTAGTTTAGTCCCAAGGAGGAGCAAAGTCCTCCTTCTTTGAGAAAACATTAGTGAGTCCAAGTAAAGTTCTTCAGACAGAAACATCCATAGAAGTAACATCATTGAAAAAAAAAATCACTACCCACATGTACAAAGTGAAGAATAAAGGAATTAATGGTCAGGGGGCAAATCTGTTCTCCTACCAACTCCTTCCTCAAGGACTGAAGCTCTTAATTCAAAGCCATGATCAAAGCTCGACAGAGTATTGTGACAACATGGAGATGCAGAGAACGTTTCTAGCTTATTCATACCTACATATAAGTAAATATGAGCAATTCATTTGTTTATGTTAGCATGTGACAAATTTCTTATTTAGCAGAACAAACAGAAGGCAATAATTTATTACTTAGAAAAAAATCAGGCCAACAAATTCCAAAAGGACTACTGTTATCTTAGGATGTCCTGTCCTTAGTCTATTAAAAGTGGTAAGGGAAAGCATGCTTCATGCCAAAGTGATGTGAAATGTTTACCTTGCCTTGTTTTAGGGTGGATGTAGTTATTACTGTTAATGTCACATTTGTTCCCTTGCTTTCCCAGCATACAAATCAAATTTGCCACTTCATGAAGCATGAAATTACCTTTTCAATACTAATTCAACAGTAATGTTGAATAAACTGCGAGCAATTACCAACCTAATCAGGAAATACTGTCTTCCCACCTCCATCACCTTCTAGTCACTAAAAATAGTCCTCTCTGCCCACACCGCAGAAGGGGATGACATTGATGTGATGATTATTTCCAAATCCTGGTAGCATTCCAAATCTCTTGGTTGGAATCTCAGTGAAATCCTAATCTCCCCTAGACATTTCCTGCATCCTTGAATCATTGAATGGTTACAGTGTTGTCATCTTTATTATGTAGAACACACACTTACTAAGTCATCTACAGGTAGTAGACATTCTAAACGAATGTTAAAGAGAGCTTTGTAGCTACTGTCTAGTAAGAGCTTATACTTTTAGCTGTCATAAGATCTTTGGAGAGATCGGAGAACCAGATCACAGAATTATAAAGAATAATAATAACAGTAATGAAAATAATATATGTAATAGTGATAGTAATTTGATATAATTATGGGAATACTAATAGTAAAAATCATAACTACCCTCTAATGAGTGCTTAGTACTTTCCATATATTTTGCTAAGTTCTTTATGATTATTATTTATTTAATACTCACTTTAAGCTATCCCATGAGGTACAGAGGACAAAACTGAGGTTTATAGAAGTTCAAAATTTCCCCAAGGTCACAAAGCTATTAAGCACCAAAGTTGATATTTAAACCAAGGTCTGTCTGAGTGTATAGTCCATTCTCTTCCACTCTTCCACACCAGCAAAAAAAGTCACAGAGAACACCAAGCTCATGACATGTAATTTTGTAATAAGTGAAAAATCAGGAGCTAAAATATTGGAAACTCAGGTCCCTGATTACAAATATTTACTTCGACTGCCCTTGCCTACAACCAATGGCAAGTGAGAATGAAAAGAACCTCTACAAATGAATCTAGTTAAAATCAAGCAGCAAAAACTATTCTTTACAAATTGGTTTCCTTTATGGTTAAGAGACGTATGGGCTTTATTGGTCTCTGATATACAGAAAGAAACTCAACCCATAGTTTCTGCTCCTCATCCAGAATAAAACAAAACAAAACAAAACAAACAAACAAACAAAAAACACAGAGAGAGACACCACTGATTGTTTTTCCTTCAGTGTTTCTGTCTCATGGGGTGGTGTATCTACTCTTCTCTTTCTCAGTCAATCTGGAGTAAAGCTCCTCATATCAGATGTCTTCCCTAGACAGCTCACATATATCTTATACCACCCATGTATATGTTGTATATGCCATATCTGGCTAGATCGTGCATTAAAGAACAATAGAATTATTATTTATACCATACTACAAATCTAAGACAAAGTGAGCTCTAACCTATATGTATCATATAAAGGTATCACTTCCTAGTTATGCTTACGTGAAACAGTTTGTGTTTTGTCAATTCTGAGTCTTATCTATCATCTATCTATGTATCTATCCCTATCTCTCTTAACTCTATTCCTCTCTCTCTCTCTCTCTCTCTCTCTCTTTTTTTTTAAAGCCACAAATGGATAGTATCAAGTGAAGAGTGGACTTTTTGGCTAATAGATTCACCCTTTGTCTGGGGCCAAATAAAAGCCAGAAAAAAATAGACCTTTGATGTAAAGTTCTCACACTTTTCATAAACTGGGTCTTAAACATCTTTCTACAACCTGGGCTACTCTATCCATCTATCCTAAGACAGATGCCTTCACTCACGTTCTTATGATCAGCCTTATCTCAAGTTCAAGATTTCATGCTTGCTACCACTTTCTAGGCTACCATCTCAGTTCCTCTCCTTGATCATAAGTGATGTTCTGTCCCATAAATGTTGCTTCAGGCCACCTAGAGCAGGAGACAGAAAAGGAGAAGGAGAGGGAATGATACTGATGATGATAACAAGAGGGGCTAATATTTGTTGAGCATGTTCATGTACCAGACATTGCAATGAACACTTCACATATAATATGGTTACAAATCCTCGTAATCTTATGAGGGAAGTACTGCTATTACCCCTATCATAGACATCAGCAAAAGAAGCTTAGAAAGGTTAAGTAACTTACTCAAGGCCATACAGCTAAAAAGTAGCAGAACTAGGGTCCCATGTGAATCCAGAGTCCATGTGCTTAACTACTTGTATACTACCTCTATGAATACCCTTTCTGCTTTAGTCTGGTCCCCAAAACACCTTATAGGACCCAGGCAGACAGGAACTATCTAGCCGCTCTGCATGTACAATGAGGGCCCAGCATAGAGCCAGCTTCTATTTAGTGTTGCTTGGGAATTATGATGACGAGAAGGTAAAGGTCTACTAAAAGGATAAATGCCCTAAGCTACAAATGTCAACAGACACACTTATGAACATGAGCGACAAGAATTTGGTAAATTCTCACTGGCTTTCTGATATCTCAGCTATAATACACATGTACACTGCTTGCTAGTCCAGTTCAGAAAGACTAAAGGAGAAAAAGAATTATTAGCACATTATTTTTTAAAATCTTATGTTCCTTGCATTTGGGGAGGTTTCAAATAATCATGACAAAACAACAGTTAAATGACAACTTAGTATTTTGGACTACTCTATTAGGGAAGGAGTTAGCATTTAGGAACTTATTCCTAACATCCAAAATTCAGAAATATGTTACATGTTCAAGATAAGAGAACATTAAGTAAACTACGGATATCTTAATAATTATGATGATGATGTCATCTTTGATGATAGAAGGAGCCTACACTAATCCTTAGGAATAGACTCACTCTCTCGTTTCATAGTCACAATATTCTGAGTTAATCTGAAGCTGAGTTATCCAGTCAGCATAAGGTGACATTATTGAGAGTTTATAATAAAGTGAAGAAATGAAAAAAGTAAGATATAAAATTTTATCTTTTGCAAGAGAAAAACTACTTACTGAAAAATATTGGAGAGAAATACAGTATAATATTAAAGGTGGTTGATTCTCAAAGATGGGACTGTGTGTGCTTTTTTCTTATTTCTTTTCTTTATTTCTTGATTGTCTCTTATAAGCCCTTGTTACTTTTACTATGGAAAAACACAAAACTGTATTTAAAATAAACAAGCAATGTGGACTTTCTTTCCTGGAGATGACTAACTAGGCAATATTTGTTCTCAAAAGGTCTTTTGGGGTCTCCAGGAAACCTAGGTTAGATTTTGGTCTTCATCAGGTAGAAAGGCATTTCCTACTGTTCTTCCTTGGAGGCCCTATTTTATAGTTCACCAAAAGAAGAACATATTTATAGACTGCACAGAAATGGAAAGATGCCTCTGGTGAATCATAAAGTGAGGAAATAAGTCACCTCAGGTGTCCATGGTGATTTATTCTTTCATCTCTTTTCACTTGTTCCTCACAAGAGCCTTAAGAGATTAGGACACCAGGCAATATTAATGCCCATGTTACAGAAAATCAGGGACAATGAGAATAGTTACCTGCCAAGACCACAAAATAGCTTGTAAATATGTGACAATGGAATCTGACCTCAACTCTTAATTCAGTGCTCTCTTTAATGACAACAGCTATCTACGCAGAGTTCTGATTACTCCTGGCAGGGAAGAAAAGCTTATCAGGCTATGGCTATCTAAAATATTGATGGATGAAGGTTCTGTGTAATGCCCACTCTAAATTCGGCATATTACAACTCTCAGAAAAATCAAAGGAATATCAGATGTATCATACTCTTTTATTCAGCCATTCATGCAAGACTCATTTATTGCATGCCACGTACTATGAAAGTCCTGGGGATTCAGTGATGGTGGCTTTCAGGCAGCCTATAGTGGGGAAGCAGACAATTAAATCTAAAAGTATAGTACAGTGGGAAGAGTGATGTGAAAGAGACATAATGAGGTGTCATAGCCTCTCTGAAGAGGGACATGTTGCTCCTCACTCATCCACTTGTTCATTCAACAAATATTCATCAAGTGCCTTCTTGTTGCCATTCTTTGTGTTGGGTTCTGGGGATATATAGTAAAGAACACTTGATCTATATCTTCAAGGATTATCATCTAATGGAGAAGAGAGAATGAATAAAACAGACTTATATTAAAACAGACATATTAAAACAGAACTGTGATAAATGTGGCAAAGGGTAATTAGTGTTGTAAAAGCATATGATCTATACTTTTGGTTCAAAGGAGAGTTTCTTTGCAACCCTCTACTAGAAACTGAAAAATGTTCTATTTCCTCAAAGCCTTGGACATTCAGAGGATAGTTTTCAGAGCTGATTGGAAGTAGCCTACTTGATAATGATTATACCTTTATTATAATAATTTGATAGATTCACTATTACTTATCATACTGAAGGTTTATTCTCTCCCTCCCCACCACTGCATATAGTAGATGCTTATCCTCTTGTCCTCAGTGTATGCATGAAGTGTAAAGTTGGACTGTTCCTCTCTTCCCAACAAGCCCCAAACACATTCCTAAAGAGAAAATTGCAATTATATCCATATTATTCATAGTAAAGCATTACCTCCTAACATGAAGCATCCTCCACTGAAGGTGACAGATGGCATTAGTATACTTATGTTAGAAGGAATGAAAACCTGATTATTCTCTTTCTAATTTTTTCCCCTCCTACATGAAGCATGGTATAGCCACCTCATAGAGTATGGTGGTGTGTCAAAACTTAATTAGCCAGCAGTTGTACTCCATCTACATTATGTTGGAAAATATATTTTCAAGAGCAAGAGAAAAGAACTCAAAATATTCTGGCAGGAAGGGATTTCTTAGAACACCAAGGAGAGAGAATAATGTAATAAGCTATTTTATATTATCAAGGCCTTAATTCTTTCTTGGATAAATATAAGCAGGAGAAAATTTTTTGGTTCCCTGGATGCAGTAGGGTTGGCATATCTTTTACACAAAAGTGGGAACTCAATGGCCTGACATATATATGTGTACTTATAGGGGAATCAGGAGTTACCACATTTGAAAGAAGTATGGTTCCTGTGTATCTGGAATGCATCATAGGGTGACCAACCATCCTGGTTTGCCTGGGACAGAGAGGGTTTCTGAGATGCAGGAATTTCAGTCCAGACAAACTGAGATGTTTTCTTCACCTTAAGTACATGTAAACTATGGTTATAGAAAAACTTTTAGTGTTTCAAACTTACAAGTTCAAGTTGGCCAAGTCAGTACTGTTTCCTCTGATCTCTTCTTTGACCATTGTGGAAAAAGAGGCTAACTATTCATAGAAACATCAAAGATCGTTCTTATTCCAAAAGTGGCTCATTAGTCCAAATCCCCTACTCATCTCTCACCATCTTTCTTCTCCTCTGGCCCTGCTCCTTGCATCTTAGCTACCATCTTCCCTGCTTCTGGGCTGAGTACAGTCAATTGTTCACTGCAGCAGAGAAGAGTCTCTCAGGCTCATCTATCCTCTGTTCATGAAGCAGGCCCAGAGCTCTTTTTATATTTTCTAGGGATTTTTAACCAGGGGACAGAAAAAAAAATGAGATACACTTTCTTTTGTTACCAAAGTATAGTTGATTTACAATATTATATTAGTTTCAGGTTACAACACAGTGATTCAATATTTTTTATAGATTACAAAGTTTCAAAGTAATAAAAAAGACCTCAAAAATCTCAATATAATAATGTACTTTTGGAGTAATGATGGCAGCAGTCAAGATGGAGGAGGAGTAGGAGGATGTGGAATTCATCTCTCCCCACAAATGCATCAAGAATGCATCTACAAATGGAACAATTCTCACAGAGGACCTGCTAAACTCTAGCAGAGAACCTCAGACACCTAAAAGGACAAGAAGGATCCCCGTATAAATGGGTAGGATGAAAGAAAGAAGAAGGAAGAGAGGAAGTGGATGGGACCTGTGCCCCTTGGGGGGAGCTGAAAGAAAGGAGAGGGTCTCACATTCGGGGAAGCCCCCTCACCAGCGGTGAGATCAGCTGGGACAGAAGCGGAGCTTCAGGGGCTCGGAGGAGAGCTCAGCAACTGGTCTGTGGCAGGCAGGACAGAGTGAGACTTACACAGCTGGTCTGTGACACGGCCCTGCACACTCCAGTCTGAGACAGGTGTCCACAAGTGTGCATGGGGACTGGGTGCTGTAATGTAGAGTTTGGATAGCAGATCTGGGGGTGGGGAGAACTGATGTTGGCTGTGAGGAGACAGCCTGAAGGGACAGGAATGAGGAAATCTGCAACCAGGAATGCTCGTGGAGGAAGTGCGGGCCACTATAGAAGCAAAGTGCCATTGTTGAGTGATGCACAAAGAGCAGGGCCACCACTGCAGCCTCTCTCCTCACATGCAGGGCCCAGGGAAGGCTCACACTGGAGTAGCTTGGGCGTCCCTGGTCATAGCCTCCTCTGCTCCCTCCCCACCTGGGCGACCCACTCACCCTGATCAGTGCCGTGGCCCCTTCCTGCCGCGGCAGCCTACTTGCCCTGATCACCACCTTGGTTTCCTCTTGCGTGATGGGCTCTCACATACCTATAGCCACCCAGGCATGTCCCGCCTGTGCAGCCTGCATGCCCTGATTGCCGCCTTTACCTCCTCCCACTTGACGGGCTCATGTGCTCTGGCAGCCTTGGGAGCAGATGGTGGTGGGTGGCTCACATGCAGAGATGGGGCTGAAAAAACAGCTGAGGCCCAGGGGCCACGTGGCTAAGGAAGAAAACTTGAAATCTCTCCTCGCAGCTGCATGAACCACAGAGTTACACCTCCACTGATGGCTTCCTAAATTCAGCACCTGTGGAACATCTGAAAGGACAGCAAGTGCTCCTGCAGCTGAGACAGGTCTGGCTTCAGCAACTGTGGGCTTTGTGGGCATGTACACATGGAAGTTGGGCCAGGCCAGAGTCTGAGCTGCCTCCGTATCTCCTACAACGGGTCCAGATGCATGACTATTGCAGTTCTGGGACCTGACTTCAGTGGATCTGAGCTGGTGACCTGGTGAAAACAATGCCTGAGAGTCACCAGGACAAATTGCCAGCATAACCCACGGTTAAGGTGGGACCGAGAGGAGTATCAACAACAGTGTAATTTGTGAGCCTGCACAATGGACAAAAGGGGACACAACAAGCACACCCACAGGTGAACAACTCCAGAGGAGGAATACTCAGTTGCTTCTCTCCCTGTGGGAGTGCTCCAGTCCCATTTACCTCACATGGCAGATCAGAAGCACAGCTAAGAAACAGATCTGGGGGCCTCTACTGTAACATAAGGTTGCAGACCATGCCCTTGAAAGGGTAGTGACACCCACAAAGCAAAGGGGAGGTCCTGCTCAATATCCAGTTTAGGCTGTGGTCACCACAACACCAGTCAAACCCCCAATCAAAGGGATAATGGCCAGCATACACTGAGGAAAGAGGTGGCAATCATCCAAAATAAAAACAGCCTTCACACCAAACAAAAAAAAAAAAAAAAAAGAAAAAAATATAATTAAACCCATCCAGGCTACACACAGATGTTCCCACATAAAAATAGACCTCCAAGACAGTCTGAGGGTCTGGCATCAGGAAGGAGAACCTCCAGAGCATTTAGCCTTCAAGGCCAGTGAGCTTGAGTGCAGGAGCTCCACAGAGCTGGGGGAAACAGAGACACCACCTTGCAGGGCTCACACAAGGTCTCACATGCACTGGGATCCAGCACAAAGCAGTAGCTCTATAGGAACCTGGGCTAGACATACCTAGAGGTATTAGAGGTTCTCCTGGGGAGGCAGGGGTTGGCTGTAGCTCACTGTGGGTTCAAAGGGACAGGTGGCAGAGGTCCCAGGGAATATTAATCAGTTTGGGCTCTCCTGGAGGTCCCCATTTCAGCACCCAAGACCTGACCCCACCCAACAGCCTGCAGCCTCCATTGCTGGAAAGCCTCAGGCCAAACAACCAGCAAGACAGGAACACAGCCCCACCCATCAACAGACAAGCTGCCTAAAGTCAGAATAATCTCACAGACAGCCCAAAAAACACCACTTGACATGGCCCTGCCCACCAGAGGAACAAGACCAGCTCCACCCACCAGAGGGCAGGCACCAGTCCCTCCCACCAGGAAGACTGCACAAGTCCCTGGACCAACCTCACCCACCAGGGAGTAGACACCTGAAGCAGGAGGAACTATGATCCTGCAGCCTGCAGAAAGGAGACCACAAACACAGTAAGTTAGACAAAATGAGATGACAGAGAAATATGTTGATATGAAGGAGCAAGATAAAAGCCCACAAGAACAACTAAATGAAGAGGAGATAGGCAATCTGCCTGAAAAAGAATTCAGAGTAATGATAGTAAAGATGATTCAAAATCTCAGAAAAAGAATGAAGGCTCAGATTGAGAAGATACAAGAAATGCTTAACAAAGACCTAGATGAACTAAGGAACAAACAAACAAAGATGAACAATAAAATAACTGAAATGAAAAATACACTAGAAGGAATTAATTGCAGAATAACTGAGGCAGAAGAATGGATAAGTGAGCTGGAAGATACAATGGTGGAAATCACTTCCAGGGAACAGAATAAAGAAAAAAGAATGAAAAGAAATGAGGACAGTCTCAGAGACCTCTGGGACAACATTAAGTGCAGCAACATTTGCATTAAAGGGGTCTCATTAGAGGAAGAGAAAGAGAAAGGTCCTCAGAAATTATTTGAAGAGATTAGAGTTGAAAACTTCCCTAACATGAGATAGGAAATATTCACCCAAGTCCAGGAAGTGCAGAGTTCCATACAGGATAAACTGAAGGAGGAATATGCCGAGACATATATTAATCAAACTAACAAAAATTAAATACAAAGAAAAAATATTAAAAACAAATTGGGAAAGCAACATATAAGGGAATAGCCATAAGGTTATTGGATGATTTTTTTAGCTGAAACTTTGAAGGCCAGAATGGAGTTGCATAATATATTTCAAGTAATGAAAGGGAAAAACCTACAACCAAGAATACTCTACCCAGCAAGGCTCTCATTCAGATTTCATGGAGAAATCAAAAGCTTTACAGACAAGCAAAAGTTAAGAGAATTCAGTACCACCAAATGAGCTTTGTTTTTGTTTCTGTTTTGTGGTACACGGGCCTCTCACTGTTGTGGCCTCTCCCGCTGTAGAGCACAGGCTCCAGACATGCAGGCTCAGCAGCCATGGCTCACGGGCCCAGCTGCTTCGCGGCATGTGGGATCCTCCCGGACTGGGGCACGAACCCACGTCCTCTGCATCGGCAGGTGGACTCTCAACCACTGCGCCACCAGGGAAGCCCCAAATGAGCTTTGAATCAAATGCTAAAGGAACTTCTCTAGGTGGGGAAAAAAGAGGTCACAACTAGAAACAATAAAATCAGAAACTGGAAAAACACTGGTAAAAGCAAATATACAGTTTAAGCAGGAAGTCATCCATACACGGATATGATATCAAACCCAGCAACCATGAGGAGAGTAGAGTAGAAATGCAGGAAATGGGAATTGCATTTGAAATTGAGACCAGCAACTTAAAACAACCTTGTATATATTATATATATATATATATAATATATATATATATATGTATATATATATTATATATATACACGGCTATATCAAAACATCATGGGAAATGCAAACAAAAAACTACAATAGATACTACAAACTACAATAGATACAAAATTACAATAGATACAATAGATATACACACAAAAAAGTAAAATCAACCCAAACACAACACTAAAGATGGTCATCAAATCACAAGAGAAGAGAACAAAAAAGGAAGGGAGGAAAAAAGACCTACAAAAACAAACCCAAAACAATTAAGAAAATGACAATAAGAACATACATACCAATAACGACCTTAAATGTAAATGGATTAAATGCTCCAACCAAAAGACATGGACTGTCTGAATAGATACAAAAACAAGACCCACATATATGCTGTCTACAAGAGATCATCTTCAGACTGGAGGACACATACAGACTGAAAGTGAGCAGATGGAGAAAGATATTCCATGAAAACGGAAATCAAAAGAAAGCTGGAGTAACAACACTCATATCAGACAAAACAGACTTTAAAAGAAAGACTGCTATAAGAGACAAGGAAGGACACTACATAATGATCAAGTGATCAATCCAAGAAGAAGATATAACAATTTTAAACATATATACACCCAACATAGGAGCACCTCAATATATAAGGCAAATGGTAAAAGCCATAAAATGCAAATCAACACTCAAACAATACTAGTGGGGGACTTTAACACCCTATTTACACCAATGGATAGATCATCCAGACAGAAAATTAATAGGGAAACACAAGCCTCAAATGACACATTAGATCAGGTAACCTAATTGATATTTATAGGACATTCCATCCAAAAGCAGCAGAATAAACCTCCTTCTCAACTGAAAATGTGACATTCTCCAGGATAGATCACGTCTTGCGTCACAAATCAAGCCTCAGTAAATTCAGGAAAATTGAAATCCTATCCAGCATCTTTTCTGACCACAATGTTAAGAGATTAAAAATAAATTAAAGGAGGAAAAACTGTAAAAAATACAAACACATGGAGTCTAAACAATATGTTACTATACAATCAATGGATCACTGAAGAAATGAAAGAGGAAATCAAAAACTACCTAGAGACAAATGAAAAGAAAACACAATGATCCAAACCCTATGTGATACAGAAAAAGCAATTCTAAGAGGGAAGTTTATAGCAATACAGTCTTACCTCAGGAAACAAGAAAAATCTCAGATAACCAAACTAACCTAAAACCTAAAGCAACTAGAGAAAGAAGAACAACAAAATCCAAAGTTAGTAGAAAGAATAAAATCATAAAGATAGAGCAGAAATAAATGAAATAGAGATGACAAAAACAATAGCAAAGATCAATTAAAAGAAATTAAAAGCTGATTCTTTGAGAAGATAAACAAAATTAATAAACCTTTAGCCAGATTCATCACACAAAAAAAGGGAGAGGACTGAAATCAATAAAATTAGAAACAAAAAAGGAGAAGTTACAACTGACACTACAGAAATACAAAGGATCCATCAGAAAATCTACAAACAACAAATGCTGGAGAGGGTGTGGAGAAAAGGGAACCCTCTTGCACTGTTGGTGGGAATGTAAATTGATACAGCCACTATGGAGAACAGTATGGAGGATCTTTAAAAAACTAAAAATAGAATTACCATGTGACCCAGCAATCCCACTACTGAGCATATATCCAAAGAAAACAATAATTCAAAAAGACACATGCACCCCAATGTTCATTGCAGCACTATTTACAATAGCCAGGTCATAGAAGAAACCTAAATGCCCATTGACAGATGAATGGATAAAGAAGATGTGGTACATATATACAATGGAATATTACTCAGCCATAAAAGGAACGAAATTGGGTCATTTGTAGAGATATGGATGGATCTAGAGACTGTCATACAGAGTGAAGTCAGAAAGAGAAAAACAAATACCATATATTCACGCATATATGTGGAACCTAGAATAATGGTACAGATGAACTAGTTTGCAGGACAGAAATAGAGACACAGATGTAGAGAACAAACATATGGACACCAAGAAGGAAAGTGGCGGGAGGAGTGGTGTGATGGGATGAATTTGAGATTGGGGTTAACATATATGCACTAATATGTATAAAATAGATAACTAATAAGAATGTGCTGTAAAAAAATAAAATAAAATTCCAAAAATAAGAAAGAAATACAAAGGATAATAAGAGACTATGACAAGCAACTATACAGCAAAAAAATGGACAACCTAGAAGAAATGAACAAATTCTTAGAAAGGTACAACCCTACAACACTGAACCAGGAAAAAACAGAAAATATGAACAGACCAATCACAAGTACTGAAATTGAAACTGTGATTAAAAAACTTCCAAGAAACAAAAGTCCCAGACCAGATGGTTTCACAGGCAAATTCTCTTAAGCATTTAGAGAAGAGTTAACACCTAGACTTCTGAAACTCTTCCAAAACATTGCAGAGGAAGGAACACCCCCAAGCTCATTCTACGAGGCCACAATCACCCTGATACCAAAACCAGACAAAGATATCACAAAACAGGCCTATATCACTGATGAACATATATGCAAAAATCCTCAACAAAATGCTAGCAAACCAAATCCAACAACACTTTAAAAGGATCATACACTGTGATCAAGTGGGATTTATCCCAGAGATTCAAGGATTCTTCAATTATGTGCAAATCAATCAATGTTATACACCATAGTAACAAATTGAAGCATAAAAATCACATGATCATATCAATAGATGCAGACAGAGCTTTTGACAAAATTCAACACCCATTTATGATTAAAAAAAAAAAAAAAAAAAAAAACTCCAGAAAGTGGGCATAGAGGGAATCTACCTCAACATAATAAAGGCCATATACTACAAACCAATGGCAAACATCATTCTCAATGGTGAAAAACTGAAAGCATTTCCTCCAAGATCAGGAACAAAACAAGGATGTCCACGATCACCACTTTTATTCAACATAGTTTTGGAAGTCCTATCCACAGCAATCAGAAAAGAAAAAGAAATAAAACAATCCAAATTGGAAAGAAGAAGTAAAACTGTCATTGTTTGCAGATGACATGATACTATACATAGGAAATCTTAAAGATACCACCAGAAAACAACTAGAGCCCATTTACACAGAAAATCTCTTGCATTCCTATACACTAACAATGAAAGATCCGAAAGAGAAATTAAAGAAACAGTCCCATTTACTATTGCATGAAAAAGAATAAGATACCTAGGAATAAACCTACCTAAGGAGACAAAAGACTTGTACTCAGAAAACTACAAGATGCTGATGAAAGAAATCAAAGACAACACAAGCAGATGGAGAGATATACCATGTTCTTGGATTGGAAAAATGAATATTGTCAAAACGACTATACTACCCAAAGCAATCTACAGATTCAATGCAATCCCTATCAAATGACCAATGACATTTTTCACAGAATTAGGACAAAAATTTGTACAATTTGTATGGAAACACAAAATACCCCGAATAGCCAAAGCAATCTTGAGAAAGAAAATGGAGCTGGAGGAATCATGCTCCCTGACTTCAGACTATACTATAAAGCTACAATAATCAAAACAGTTTGATACTGGCACAAAAACAGAAATATAGATCAATGGAACAGGATAGAGAGTCCAGAGGTAAACCCATGAAACTATGGTCACCTAATCTATGACAAAGTATGGAGAAACAGTAGTCTCTTCTGTAAGTGGTTCTGGGAAAACTGGACATCTACATGCAAAAGAATTAAATTAGAACACTCCTTAACACCATACACAAAAATAAACTTAACATGGATTTAAGATCTAAATGTAAGGCCAGACACCCAGACACTATAAAACTCTTAGAGGAAAACATAGGCAGAACACTCTCTGACATAAATTGCAGCAAGATCTTTTTTGAGCCACCTCCTAGAGTAATGAAAATAAAAACAAAAATAAACAAATGGGACCTGATTAAGCTTAAAAGCTTTTGCACAACAAAGGACACCATCAACAAAACAAAAACACAACCCTCAGAATGGGAGAAAATATTTGCAAATAAAGAAACCAACAAGGGATTAATCTCCAAAAATGCACAAACAATTCATGTAGCTCAATATGAAAAAAAAAAAAAACAATCAAACAAACCAACAACCAAATCCAGAAATGGGCAGGATACCTAAATAGATATTTCTCCAAAGAAGACATACGGATAGCCAACAGGCACGTGAAAAGATGCTCACCATCACTAATTATTAGAGAAATGCAAATAATGAGGTAGCATCTCACACCAGTCAGAATGGCCATCATAAAAAAAGTCTGCAGATAATAAATGCTGGAGAGGGTGTGGAGAAAAGATAACCCTACTACACTGTTTGTGGGAATGTAAATTGGTACGGTCACTATGGAGAACATTATGGAGGTTCCTTAAAAAACTAAGAATAGGGGGCTTCCCTGGTGGTGCAGTGGTCGACAGTCTGCCTGCGGATGCAGGGGACATGGGTTCATGCCCCGGCCTGGGAAGATCCCACATGCCATGGAGCGGCTAGGCCCGTGAGCCATGGCCGCTGAGTCTGCGCGTCCGGAGCCTGTGCTCTGCAACGGGAGAGGCCACAACAGTGAGAGGCCCGCGTACCGCAACAAAACAAAACAAAACAAAACAAATACCTAAGAATAGAGCTACCATATGATCCAGCAATCCCACTCTTGGGCATATATCCAGAGAAAACTGTAATTTGAAAAGATACATGCACCCCAATGTTCATTGCAACACTATTTACAATAGCCAAGACATGAAAGCAACCTAAATGTTCAACAACAGAAGAATGGATAAAGAAGATGTGGTACATATATACAATGGAATATTGCTCAGTGCTAAAAAGGAATGAAATAATGCCGCTTGCAGCAACATGGATGGGCCTAGAGATTGTCATACTGAGTGAAGTAAGTCAGGCTGAGATAGACAAATATCGTATGATATCGCTTATATGTGGAATGTATGAAATGGTACAAATGAACTTATTTACAAACAGAAATAGAGTCACAGATGTAGAAAACAACCATGGTTATCAGAAGGAAAGGGGGGGATAAGTTGGGAGATTAGGATTGACACATGCACACTACTATATATAAAATAGATAACTAATAAGGACCTACTGTATAGCACAGGGAACTCTATTCAAAACTCTATAATAACCTATATGGGGAAAGAATCTAAGAAAGTCTGGAGATATATATACACATATATATATAACTGATTCCCTTTGCTGTTCATCTGAAACTAACATAACATTGTAAATCAACTATACTCCAATAAAAATTAAAATAAAATAGCAATGAATGTAAAAAAATGTACTTTTGGCGTCTCTAATATATACATGAAGCAAGTTCTATCTCAGTTTCCTTATTTACTAAGTGCTTGCCTGACAGTTAATGCCTTCTCTAACCCCCAACCCCTCTTTGCTTCTACTATTGGCAGGCTTAATGACCAGGCCTCTATCTTAGGCTCCTTCCACTTCTCATGGCTATAGGAGGCAGTGAATGTAATATAAACCACATGGATTTGGAGTTCTCTGCCTGTTCAGAGCTGGTTTCAGATCCTGGTTCTTCCACCTTCTAGTTGAATATGCTTGGATGAATTACTTAATTCCCCTAAACTTCACATTACTCATAGAGATTTAAAAACATTAAAAAGTAATATTTACATATTCCCAATCTTCTAAGAAGACTGTTTCGTTTGCTCCTATGTTCAGCGTGATAGATAATTATGAGAAACAGAAGAATCTCAGCAATCAAAGATGCAAGTAAGTTCTCTATATTCTCCCCATTAAGGTAAGTAAGGGTTAAAGATTTGCTCTAAGGTTGGAAATAAGAAGATATTCATCAGTCCCCCAGCGAATGCAATTGACTCTCCCCTGTGGCATTGAGACAACTACAGAATTAGAAAATGGAGCTTAGATATGGAGTTAGAAATATTTGGGTAAATAGTTCACACCAGGTCTCAAGGGGGGATAATTCCTCTCAACCTCTCAGGCTTTTTGTGAGAATTAATTAAGAATGGATTTAAACTCATGGGGCACAGAGTAAGGTCTCAATGACCCTTGGTTTAGTTGGGCGGACTTCGTTTTCCTTTTTGGCCAAGGGAATCAAAGGCTTACACAGCTAGAAAGTAGCATTTCTAGCACTCCTTGGCTTCTCTTCTTACTTACCTAGAATCTATGGTCCATCACCACAATCAGTGCATTTCCCATAACTTAATTCCTTTGCTCCTCTTTCCTTTTATCACACTCACGTGGCCCACCCTATAGTTAATTGGAACTAGATCTCTGTCTACCTTGTTCCTGCCCCAACTCGAATGAATTTGGATAAAAACATACAGCTATATTTTCATTTGTAACCATAACTCTCAGTGTGCCTTCAGCACTCTGTGGAAACCCTATTATATTGCTTTGGTCAATTCACAATCACATATTCAGGGATATCTATTTTATATCTTCTCCTCACCCTCCTCAAATTTCCCATTCCCATTTTCACTTTCAGTTTATACCCTTGATTATTTGACTGATAACGCAAAGCAATTAGATATAGAGCTACTTCGTCTTCCCCTAACCCTGAATTCTCCCCCAGCTCCATCCACACCCAGAGCCTTCTCATCCCTCCAGCTATGGGACTGAGTTAGCCCTTTATCTACTGATGGACAGCATCTCATTTTTCACACTGGATCTCCCCTTCTCTTGCTTAAAGGAGGACTTGAAACCTACAGGTAACTTATCTTTCCTTAACATTACAAGTGAATTGGATTATTCCCATCAACATACAAATATGTCCTAATTTCTCCTGTCTGAAAAACAAAGCTTATTTTGATCCCCATTCCTTTCTAGCTGCCCTGCCTTCATATATACACTTTTTGTACACCCACAACTGCTGTGAGTACAGCTACTGGGAATCCTCAACTGCCAGAACTGCTTTTATCTGGTAAGAGCCTCCTGTCCAAGGTCATGCTCCCTTCACAGGTAGCCCTCACATCCACTGGTTATGTACTGGACTAAAGGTGAGAGCTCCCTCACTTTAGTGGGGGGCCATTCTGAAGGGCCATCCCAGCTTCAGAGCTCACCATGTGGTCACCTTCATCCTTTGTTGAGACTGCATCACAGGCCACCTTCTCCCTCTACTCATTCTTTCTTCCTTCCTTTCCCACATAAGAGTTAAGCTTGCAATCCCTCTCACATAAACTTTTGCACACCAATGTCCATCTCAGAGTCCTTTCTTGGGGAACCTGACCTGCAATACCTCCATTAAAAAGTAAACTCCACCAGTGCTGGAACCTTATCTGTCTGGTTTTCAGCTATATGTACAGAGCCTAGAACAGTACCTGGAACAGAGTAGGTGTTCAATAGATAGTTGCCAAATTAATTATAAAGTGGTAGAACTGGTATCAGATCCAGTTCTACAAGATTTTAAAGCCAGTGCTGTCTGCCTCACAGACACTACCATGAAGGCATTTCTAACTAATAACCTTGAGATCAAGTTCAATTTGAAACACTGCCCTTGCTTCTGCATGCACCTGACACCAGATGAGACTTACAGGCAGCTAAGCACAGGGATTAATCGAAAGAACTCATCCTCACAAATGTAGAACCTGGAAGAGCTCATGTGTGGCAGTGTAATTACTTAGATGGCATCGACACATCAGAAGGTCCCTGGAGAGTCCAGACCCAAGCTCAGCTTGAGAGGTTTCTATATTAACTTTGAATTTCCCTGGCCTCTGTCGCTTAAAGTCAAACAACACCATATTAACAAATTTGGAGTATGTAATTAATTTCTCCTTTTCTTCTGGCCTGCTAAGTAAACCAATATTAAAGACTAGAATATTTATCATGTTGACAGCTCCTGCCTGCTAGATTAGATTTTGTCAGGAAACTGAATTTTCCTCTGAGAGTATTCAATTTTTCTTGACTTCCACTTTAGACACTTTTGGTATTACCTAGCTCTACAACAAAATAAAATGGGAGGTAGCCAATAGAAGTAGTTGAGTATATTGGAAATCTTCATTCCAGACTATTTGAGAAATACGAATTCAGTTACTAAATAAAAAGCCAATTTGGTTAAAGAATGATGCTGTATCTTCCAAATGACTACTGTCGCATCCACTGGATTAAAACTCACAGAATCACAGCTCATATTCCAGTGATGTGTTTAGTAGTCTACTTTACCAAATCACTAGGAAAGCTATGTCCTGTGACATCTGTCCAAATGCAGAGAGAATCAAACTCTGATTATGCTAATCTGATATTGATACAAGGACATTAGTGAAATAGACTACTCTCACTGAATAAAATGCCCTTGGCTTTCATAACCAATTTTTTGACTTGACTTCATCTGGTTCTCTGAAAAAGCCAGAGATACAGCTTCCATTATATTTCAGGGAAGACCATAACTCAAGTGAAAGCATGCACAAGCACACACAACTTTTCAGAGCAGCCATGCTGTCTTTTCTACTATCAGTATATATGTGTAGCCATTTCCTAGTAACAGGTGAGACAGAAGGTAAAAGGTGTACTGAGATAGCTCTTTCCTGGCCTCTGTTAAAAACAAAACAAGACAAAATCTGTTTTGCAAAATTATAGTGAAGGTAGTTCGAGCTTCTCTGGAACTAGAGGTCAGGCCTTCAGAATTAGTTACTATTTATCTCCAGACTGAGTATAGAGCTTCCTATCATGATTTCTGGGATTGAAAACCACACAAAGCAGGTGAAATTCAGAGGTAAACACTACCAGTTTGAAAAGAGGTAAACATTGTGTCCTCTGTTCTTTCTATTGAGTTATTTTGAGACATGGGAAGACACTTCAGAAGCATGCAAAATACTAGAAATGAAAAGCCACACCTTTTATAGAGAACAAATGACAGTGTTGAGATGAGACTGAACCTGTCAATTTCCAGTCATCCATTCAAAGGACAAAGAGCCCATTTCAGGGAACCTTCTACAGATGTTCTTTTGATAGTTTTTTATTTAATAGTCAACTGGAGGCTCAGATTTTTATAATTTGATTTCCCAGAAAAAGCATCCTCTTCTCTGAGGAGACTATTCAGAACCTCTGAGATTTACAGAATTCAGTCTTGTGCAATGTGCTCATCTCATTGATGTTAACTGCAGTAGGTAAAAAGAGTGGTAAGAAAGATCCCTCTCCTCAACAGCCTGCAGGCCAACTCATAGTCCCCTCCTCTATTTTAACTGCACTGAGTCTTTGAAGCTACTGCACCTTCTTCCACTCTGTATGCAACTGGGAATATTTTCCACTTTAATTTTTGGAATTGTAGACATGTAGTAAAATGTTGCACTGTTTTGCTTAATCCATCTCCTCCTGCTTATATCTGTTATGTCTTCTTTTCAATTCCTGGTGACTGAAGCTATTTAAACCAGACCCAGCAGTCAGAAGCAGGGTGACAAAAATTAACAGGAGAAAGAAAAGCTCACATCCTTTTGTGGGTTCAGGCTGGAGGGTGGGGAGAAGAGAGGCTTAGGGAGGGGATAGTGTCAGAGGGGAGCCTTAGAGACAATGCACTGAATCCCCTTTGATGCTACCCTTAAGCTCTTTTAGAAAACTTAATCTCCAAAGTTTTAGTTTAATTTTGATTATAAACAAAATATCTTTCTACCAATGGTAATTAATAAAACTAGAAAGCAGAAAAACAGACCAGCTGATTTCCCTCTTCTTAATTAGGTACACTTGACAGTGCAAAGCTTTATTTTATTATCTGTTTTATTCTTCCTTCTATCTTGCCTCATTCCACAAAAGACTTAACATGGCTTACAGAAATAAATGTATATAACCTTACATATAACCAAAGAGTCAAAGCAAGTAAAAAAAATTGGAATAGAACAGCAGGATCCAGAGAGGAATTTAGTGGGTTATAAAGTCCCACTAATTTTATTACAGGTGAAAACTTGGCTCTGAAAATCTTGACACTCAAAGGGAAATGAACCACACAGTCACACAATTCTCATGCAGGAAAAAAGCACATCAATTGTACAGAGGAAGCAAGGTTTTTCCTAGCACTTAATATTAAAGGAATTTCTTACCTAGGGCTTCCTTTAGGAAGACCCAGTGACACAGTGTCCTTTACAAAACACCAGCAGCAATTTAAGGGTAGATATTTCTGCTGAATTGCTCATAAATTTGAGTTTTGAAAAGCTAAATGAATCTTAAAGACATTTGTGATTAGAGCAAGGGGAAAATTTTTGGTCTGTAAGTTGTGGTCTTTCAATTTATCACTTTGTTAACTTTGGATTGTTTTATGTGAAATTTTCTCAAAGGCAACCTAGGTAGTGGAGAAAATTTGTTGGAAGCTACAGATGGACATGCAAACATGGCCAATGGAATATGGGTGGAAGTGACAGTGGGCTAGTTTTGCCCCTAAGGCTTATGTGGCATTATATGCTTTACTTGCCCTCCTGAAAACTTTTGATCTCAACCAAAAGGACCGTTTCTAGGTAGTTGCTCCCCTCTCAGCCTGGGCCATAGAACATATCTGACCTTAACTTGAAGCTTGAATGAGGCCTGCTCCAGCAGACCTGAAGACCAATGAGCAAGAAGCACATGCTTATGTTTTATATCACCAAGATTTTGTAGTTACTTGTTAAATAGCATTATTGTGGCAATAACCTGCCAATACCCTGCCTTGACTACTTCACAAAGTTGTTCTGAAGATTAAGTGAGAGAAATGATCAGGGATATTATTTGCATATTCAAATTTAATGGGTAACTTATAGGAGCTCTGATGTTTATTCCAATATATGGCATATAGAGTTTTCAGTAGATTTACCTGCTGTTTGGTGGACAATGAACAGATCCTGGGACAGTTAGGGACCCAGGAAAGTATTGTGAAAAAATTGAAGCAAGTGAATAATAGAGGATGTGATTCATTATGCCTAGCATTACCAGATACATTAGTTGACATCTTATGTGAACCCTGTGTATTGCAACAAACACTATGTATATCATGCATGAATGGGGACTGAATTGAGACTGCTGGTTAGAATGATGCAAACCAACAATCCAGAAGGAACTCAAAAGATTGGGATGAAATAGTAATGAGCTACCAAAAGGAGTTTGGAAACTCAAGTGGAAGTCTGGCTGGTCTACTGCTAAGCACTAATCATTTGATATGATTGATATTATTTTGTTCAATCAGTAAAATTCTGAATTATCTACTTGTCTTTTTCTGGAGGTAACCATAGGAGTTATGATAACAACCACATTTCTGGATATTCTTATTTAACCTACTTTGGTCATCCTAGACCAAATTAAATACAATAAACATTAATCAAGCACCAACCAAAATTTTCAATGTGTACTTACTGGGCACCTTCTATGAACCAAATAATATGTGGCCTCAGGGATAAGCAGGCAGACCACCAGACATGGTTAAATTATATGCCAGATTGTACAATAAATGAGGACTGAACTTCATTAAGATTAAAAAGTATAGATATCATTGATGGGGACCAGGTCATGCCAACTCAAAATATGCCACTTTGACGTAAGAATTATTTTAAGCTGAATGCATTTGAGTTCCTGAAATCTCTTAACTGCCAAAAAGCAGAGTCTCCCCAAAGAACTCAATTGTTGTAACCCCATAGAATCCTAATCTTCTCTCTGCAGCAGCACCATACCCAGACAGACCACTGTCACAAACTACCATATCTCCCATCTATTATCCTAAGGGCCCATTTATCCTTCCCAAGTCATTTGCTTTTCCATAAGTTCCCTTTCTCCCCCTCTCTTTTCCCTACTAGGTAAGTTATATAGACTCCAAATTCTAACCACCCCTTTGAGTTACTCAATTCTGGCTACTCCTAAGTGTTAAAAGGCTCCACACATGTTAATAAGCTTCTGTCTGTTTTTGTCTTGTTAATCTATCTTCTGTCAATCTAACTTATAAGGCCCCTGCTGGAGAACCTAGGAAGACATAAGGAAAAAGATATACATTTTTTTCCTCCCTTACATCACAAAGCTTGTAATTTACCATGTATTTCACCATGTTATAGGTAGTATCTTTTATCTCTTTGGTGGACTAAAATGTACAGTAACACTGATGGCATAAATAACATTCACTTTAAATCATGAGCATATTATTACACTGGTAGCCTCTACTGAAATAATTTCCAGGGTCAGTTATTTCTCTGTTAAATTAAAATTAAATTATGGAAACACTATGTAAATACTAGGCGCAATAATGGGATGATTCCAATAAACTATGAGCCTCACCAAAATTCTTTTTTTAAAAAAAATTGAAATATAGTTGATTTATAAAGTTACATTAGATTCATGAGTACAACATATTCCCCATGCTGTACATTATATCTTTTTATCTTATTTAATAAAATAAGTAGTTGTTTGGACCTCTTAATCTCCTTACCCTACCTTTCCCCTCCCCTATCTCTATCCCTTCTGGTAACTGCAACTTTGTTCTCTGTATCTATGAGTCTGTTTCTGTTTTGTTATAGTCATTCATTTGTTTTATTTTTCAGATTCCATATATAAGTGAAAGCATATAGTATTTGTCTTTCTCTGTCTGACTTACTTCACTAAGCATAATACACTCCAAGTTCATCCATGTTGTTGCAAATGGCAAAATTTCATTCTTTTTAAGGCTGATGTATATATATACACACCACATCTTCTTTATCTATTCATCTGTTAATGGACACTTAGGCTTCTATTTTGGCTATTGTAAATAATGCTGCTGTGAACATTGGACTGCATATATATCTTTTTGAATTAGTGTTTTCATTTTCTTCAGACATTATACCCAGGAGTGGAATTGTTAAATCACATGGTAAAAAAAAAAAAAAAAAAAAAAATCACATGGTAGTTCTAGTTTTAATTTTTTGAGGAATCCCATACTGTTTTCCACAGTGACTGTACCAACACATATTCCTACAACAATGGATTAGAGTTCCTTTTTCTCCACATCCTAATCAACATTTATTATTTGTATTCTTTTTGTCAGTAGCCATTCTGACAGGTGTGAGGTGATATCTCATTGTGGTTCTGATTTGCATTTCCATGATGATTAGTGATGTTGAGCATATTTTCATGTGCCTGTTAGCCATCTGTATGTCTTCTTTGAAAAAAAATTCTATTCAGGTCTTCTGCCCACTTTTTAATTGGGTTGTTTGTTTTTTTTTGATATTGAGTTACATGAACTCTTTATTTGGATAAAGATATATCCCTTATCAGACATATCACTTGCAAATATCATCTCCTATTCAGTAGGTTGTCTTTCATTTTGTTGATGGTTTCCTTTACTCTGCAAAGCTTTTAATTACATCCCAATTGTTTATCTTTGCTTTTGCTTCCCTTGCCTGAGGAGACAGATCTAAAAAAAATATTGCTAAGACCTATGTTAAAGAGTGTACTGCCTATGTTTTCTTCTAGGAGTTTTATGTTTTCTGGTCATACATTTAGGTCTTTAATCCATTTTGAGATAATTTTTTTATATGATGTGAGAAAATGTTCTAATTTCACCCTTTTACATGTAGCTGTCCTGTTTTCCCAACACCACTTATTGAAAAGACTGTCTTCCCTATTGTATATTTTTGCCTCCTTTGTTGTAGACCAATTGACCATATGTGTGTGGGTTTATTTCTGTGCTCTCTATGTGTCTGTTCCACTGATCTATGTGTCTGTTTTTGTACCAATAACATACTGTTTTAATTATTATAGTTTTCTAGTATGGTCTGAAGACAGGTAGCATGATATCTCCACTATGGTCTTTTTTTTTTTTAACATCTTTATTGGAGTATAATTGCTTTACAGTGGTGTATTAGTTTCTGCTTTATAAAAGTGAATCAGTTATACATATACATATGTCCCCATATCTCTTCCCTCTTGCGTCTTCCCGCCACCACCCACCCCCCTCCATATTCCACCCCTCTAGGTGGTCACAAAGCACTAATCTGGTCTCCCTGTGCTATGTGGCTGCTTCCCACTATTTTACATTTGGCAGTGTATATATGTCCATGCCACTCTCTCACTTTGTCCCAGCTTTCCCTTCCCCTTCCCCATGTCCTCAAGTCTATTCTCTAGTAGGTCTGCATCTTTACTCATGTCTTGCCCCTAGGTTCTTCATGATCTTTTTCTTTTTGTTTTTAGATTTCAAATATATGTGTTAGCATATGGTATTGCTTTTTCTCTTTCTGACTTATTTCACTCTGTATGACAGACTCTAGGTCCATCCACCTCACTACAAACAACTCAGTTTCGTTTCTTTTCATGGCTGAGTAATATTCCATTGTATATACGTGCCACATCTTCTTTATCCATTCATCTGTTGATGGACACTTAGGTTGCTTCCATGTCCTCGCTATTGTACATAGAGCTGCAATGAATATTGTGGTACGTGACTCTTTTTGAATTATGGTTTTCTCAGGGTAGATGCCCAGTAGTGGGATTGCTGGGTCGTATGCTAGTTCTATTTTTAGTTTTTTAAGGAACCTCCATATTGTTCTCCATAGTGGCTGTATCAATTTACATTCCCACCAACAGTGCAAGAAGGTTCCCTTTTCTCCACACCCTCTCCAGCATTTATTGTTTGTAGATTTTTTGATGATGGCCATTCTGACCAGTGTGAGATGATATCTCATTGTAGTTTTGATTTGCATTTCTCTAATGATTAATAATGGTGAGCATTCTTTCATGTGTTTGTTGGCAATCTGTATATCTTCTTTGGAGAAATGTCTATTTAGGTCTTCTGCCCATCTTTGGATTGGGTTGTTTGTTTTTTTGATATTGAGCTGCATGAGCTGCTTGTAAATTTTGGAGATTAATCCTTTGTCAGTTGCTTCATTTGCAAATATTTTCTCCCATTCTGAGGGTTGTCTTTTCATCTTGTTTATGGTTTCCTTTGCTGTGCAAAAGCTTTTAAGTTTCATTAGGTCCCATTTCTTTATTTTTGTATTTATTTCCATTTCTCTAGGAGGTGGGTCAGAAAGGATCTTGCTGTGATTTATGTCATAGAGTGTTCTGCCTATGTTTTCCTCTAAGAGTTTGATAGAGTCTGGCCTTACATTTAGGTCTTTAATCCATTTTGAGTTTATTTTTGTGTATGGTTTTAGGGAGTGTTCTAATTACATTCTTTTACATGTAGCTGTCCAGTTTTCCCAGCACCACTTATTGAAGAGGCTCTCTTTTCTCCATCATATATTTTTGCCTCCTTTATCAAAAATAAGGTGATCATATGTGTGTGGGTTTATCTCTAGGATTTCTATCCTGTTCCATTGATCTATATTCCTGTTTTCATGCCAGTACCATACAGTCTTGATTACTCTAGCTTTGTATTATTGTCTGAAGTCCAAGAGCCTGATTTCTCCAGCTCTGTTTTTCTTTCTCAAGATTGCTTTGGCTATTGAGGGTCTTTTGTGTTTCCATACAAATTGTGAAATTTTTTGTTCTAGTTCTGTGAAAAACACCAGTGGTAGTTTGATAGGGATTGCATTGAATCTGTAGATTGCTTTGAGCACTATGTTCTTTTTTTCTCAAGATTATTTTGGCAGTGTAAGGTCTTTTGTGGTTCTGTACAAATTTTCGGATTGTTTGTTTTAATTCAGTGGAAAATTCCATGGGTATTTTGATAGGGATTGCATGAAATCTGCTGATTGCTTTGGGTAGTATGGGCATTTTAACAGTATTAATTCTTCTAATCTATGAACATAAGATATCCTTCTATTTCTTTGTATCATCTTCTATTTCCTTCATTAATGTTTTATAGTTTTCAGAGTGTAGGTCTTTCACCTCCTTGGTTAAGTTTATTCCTAGATATTTTATTATTTTTGATGTAATTGTAAATATTATATTTTGCTTGTTTTCTCTTTCTGTTAGTTTATTATTAGTGTATAGAAAAGAAACAGATTTCTGTGTTCTAATCTTGCATCCTGTAATTTTACTGAATTCATTTTTAGTTCTAATAGTGTTTTGGTTGAGACATTAGGGTTTTCTATACATAGTATCACATCATCAGCAAATAGTGACAGTTTTACTTCTTTCCTTCCAATTTGGATGCTTTTTCTTACCTGATTGCTGTGGCTAGAACTTACAATACTATATTAAATAGAAATGGCAAGAGTGAGCATCCTGGTCTTCTTTCTGATTTTAGAGGAAAAGCTTTCAGTTTTTTTACCATTGAGTGTGATGTTAGCTGTGTGTTTTTCATAAATGTCCTTTATTATGTTCAGATATTTTCCCTCTATAACTACTTTGTTGAGAGTTTTTATCATGAATGGATGTTGAATTTTGTCAAATGCTTTTTTGGTATCTATTGAGATGATCATGTGATTTTTATTATTTGTTTTGTTAATGTGTTGTATCGCAAAGATTGATTTGCAGATATTAAAACATCCATGTATCCCTGGGATAGAGCCCTCTTGATCATGGTGTATTATCCTTCTTATGTATTGTTGAATTCAGTTTGTTAATATTTTGTTGAGGATTTTTGCATCATATTCATCATGGGGACTGGCCGGTAATTTCCTTTTTGTGGTAGTGTCTTTGTCCGGTTTGGTATTAGAATAATGGTGGTCTCATAGAATGAATTTGGCAGTGTTACCTCCTCTTCAGCTTTTTGGTATAGTTTGAGAACGGTCAGTATTAACTCTTCTTTATATTTTTGGTAGAATTCCCCTGCAAAGCTCTCTGGTCTTGGACTTTTGTTTTCTGGAAATTTTTTAAATTACAAATTCAGTTTCATTACTAGTAATTGGTCTGTTCAAATTGTTCATTTCTTCTGTTTTTTTTTTTTTTTAACTTGTTTTTAATGTTGGTTTCTTCTTGATTCAGTCTTGGCAGGTCATATCATTCTAGAAATCTGTCCATTTCTTCTAGGTTGTCCAATTTTCTGGCATATAACTGTTCACATTATTCTCTTACAAAAATTTTAAAGGTTATTCTCCATTTATAGTTATTATAAAATATTGGCTATATTCCCCATGTTATACAATATATCCTAATAGCTTATTTTATAATAGCTTGTACCTCTTAAACCCCTACCACAATAGTCCCCCTCCTCCCTTCTCTCTCCCCATTGGTAACCAGTAGTTTGTTTTCTGTGGCTGTGAATCTGCTTCTTTTCTGTTATATTCACTAGTTTTTTTGTATTTTTTAGATTTCACATAAAAGTGATATCATATAATATTTCTCTAACATATTTTTGTATCTCTGTGGAATCAGTTGTTATTTCTCTTCTTTCATTTATTATTTTGTTTATTTGAGTCCTCTTCTTGATGAGCCTGGCTAAAGGTTTACCAATTTTGTTTACCTTTCAAAAAAACCAGCTCCTGGTTTCATTGACCTTTACTATTTTAAATTTTTTTGGTCTCTATTTTATATATTTCCTCTTCGATCTTCATTATTTCCTTCCTTCTGCTGACTTTGGTCTTTGCTTATTCTTATTGTCCTAATTGTTTTAGATAGTAGGTTAAGTTGTTTATTGGAGATTTTTCTCATCTTGAGGTAGGCCTGTATCATTATAATCTTCCCTCTGAGAATGACTTTTGCTATGTCCCATAGATTTTGAAAAGTTGTGTTTTTATTTTCATTGGTCTCACAGTATTTTCTGATTTCCTCTTTGATTTCTTCATTGATCCATTGGTTTATAGTAGCATGTTGTTTAGTCTCCACATGTGTGTGTTTTTCCCATTTTTTCTGTCTGTAATTGATTTCTAGTTTACCGTTGTGGTTGAGAAAAATTTCTATCCTCTTAAATTTGTTGAGACTCATTTTGTGGCCTAACATGTGATCTATTCTGGAGAACGTTCTATGTACACTTGAAAAGAACGTGTATTCTGTGGTTTTCGGATGGAATGTCCTGTTCAATCCAACTGGTCTAATGTGTCATTTAAGGCTACTCTTTCCTTATTGATGTCCTGTCTAGATTATCTGTCCATTGATGTAAGTGTGGTGTTAAAGCCCCCTAGTATTATTGTATTATTGTCAATTTCTCCTTCTATGTCTGTTAATATTTGCTTTTATATTTAGGTACTCCTATATTAGGTACATATATGTTTAAGAACCTTATGTCCACTTTTCTATTGATCTCTTTATTATTCTATAATGCCCTTCTTTGTCTTTTATTATAAACTTTGTTTTAAAGTCTACTTTGTCTGATATAAGTTGCTACCCCAGCTTTTTTTTTCATTTCCCTTTGCATGGATTATCTTTTTCTATTCCCTTACCTTCAGTCTTTGTGTGTCTTTAGCTCTGAAGTGAGTCTCTTGTAGGCAGCATATAGTTGAGTCTTTTTTATCCAATCAGAGACCCTATATCTTTTAATTGTGGCATTTAGTCCATTGACATTTAAAGTGATAATTGAAAGGTATGTACTTATTGCAATTTTGTTATTTGTTTTCTGATTGTTTTTGTAGTTCTTTTCTTTTCTTCTTTTAGTGTCTTCCATTGTGTTTTGAGGATTTTATTTAGTGTTATGTTTGTGCTCCTTTCTCACTAGTTTTTGTATATCTGTTATAGGTCTTTGATTTGCAGTTACTATGAAGTTCATATATGTTGACATAAAATTATATCTACTTATTTTAAACTAATAGTCATTTAAGTTCAAACACATTCTAAAAGCTTTACATTTTTTTTTACTGCCCCTTCACATCTTGTGTTTTTGATGTCATATTTTACATCTTCATATCTATCCCTTAACTGTTTATTGTTGTTACAGTTGCTTTTACAATTTTTGTCTTTTAACTTTTATACTAGCTTATTTAAGTGGTTGATCCACAGCCTTTACTATATATTTGTCTTTACCAGTGGGATTTTTCCCCTCCTATAATTTCTTATTTCTTTTTGTAGCCTTTCTTTTTTTAACTTAAAGAAGACCCTTTAACATTGTGGTTAAATACTGATAAATGCTCTGAGTTCTTGCTTTTCTAAGAAACTGTTTATCTCTCCTTCAATTCTGAATGATAACCTCACTGGTTAGAGTATCCTAAGTAGTACAGCTTTCCCTTTCAGCACTTTATATACATCATGCCACTCCCTTCTGGTCTGTAAAGTTTCTGCTGGAGTATTAGCTGATAGCCTTATGGGGGTTCACTTGTATGTGACTCTTGTCACACTTGTATGTATTGTTGCCTTTAGAATTCTCTTCTTAAATTTTGCCATTTTAATTATAAAATGTCTTGGTGTGGGTCTCTTTGGGTTCACCTTGTTTTGTACTCTCTGTGCTTCCTGTACCTGGATATTTTTTTCCTTCTTTGGGTTTGTGAAGTTTTCAGCCATAATTTCATCAAATGCATTTTCTCTTTTCTCCTTCTGGAACCCCTATAATGCAAATGTTATTATGCTTGATGTTATCCCAGTGGTCCCTTAAATTATTCTAAATTTTTATTTTTTATTTTTCTGTTTGCTGTTCTGATTGGCTGATTTCCATCATTCTATCTTCCAGGTCACTTATAAGTTCTGTATCACCTAATCTGCTGTTAAGTCCATCTAGTGTATTTTTCATTTCAGTTATTGTTTTATTCAGTTATGACTCATTCTTTTTTTACTATTTTTTATTTGTTTGTTAAAATTCTGACTGTTTTCAACTATTCTTCCCTCAGTTCAATTAGCATTCTTATTACTATTGCTTTGAACTCTATCAGGCAAATTACTTACCTTTGTTTAATACGTGTTTTTTTCTTGTTCTTTTGTTTGAAACATAGTCCTCTGTTTTCTCATTATATTTCACTTTTCCTCTCTATGAAATTAGTTGAAATAGATACTTATTCTGGTCTTGAGGACATGTCCTTGTGTGGGAATGTCCCTATGCAGTCTGTGTGTACTCAGTGGCTTTGGTGGAAGAGCTGGATTTGAAGAGCATCTTCCCCCCAGAGTGTTCTGGCAGAACCTCTTGGGTGGGAAGAAGGGCTGGAGTTGGAGGGGTTAGAATCAGAATCAGCTGCAAGACAGGGTTTCTCCTATGCTCAATGGCTGTCACCACCTCATAGGTGGTGAGGGGGCAGAACCTGAGGGGTTGGAGAAGGGAGGGAGTTGGGTGTCTCCTGGGTATGATGGCAGTCTCTGCCTTGATTTGGGATGTGGTCAGGGCCTGAGGGCTTGGGGGTGTACTTTTGTGTTGGTTTCACTCCAGCCCCCCTCAGTTGTGTGAGCCTTGGTTAGAGGCTGCATGGGAGCCAGAGGGATTGGTGCCACAACACTGAGATGGCTCTGCCCCCTCCTGGATGTCCAGAGATGTGGTCTCCACCCTGGAGTTAGCCTTGCTCCCTCCTAGAGTGCACAGGGACATGGCTCCCTGGTGGTGGTGGTCTCTGCCATGGAGCTAGTCTCAGTCTCTTCTGAGTGTGTGTGCCAAAGCATGCATTGACAATGGCTGCCTCCACTCTGACCAGAGGCAGGGCCAGGGTCCAAGCAGTCTCTGTTCCATCAAGTGTGGACACTCTCGTTGACAATGACAGCCTCCACCTTAGTAGGGAGCAACACTTGAGCAAGAGGGGCTAGAGCAGGAACCTGGAGCAGATTGAGAGCCCTGTTGGGACATTCCTGCCAAGCTAACCAGAGCCCCAGGCTGTTTACAATCTGCTGTCTCTGCTTTGTGACTGAGAGTAAACAAGTATGACCTCACTCTTTAAGAGTGGAGTCTCAGTTCTTTACAGCCCTCTGGTAAGCCCCATTGGTTTTCAAACCAGCTAAAGGGGCTTATCTTCCCAGTGTTGGATCCCAGGGTTGGGGTGCTTAATATGTAGCTTAAACTCCTCTCTCCCCAGAGAGGGTCCCTAAACCTCTGATATTCCCCTCCTCTTCTGTGCCACCTACTAGGGGTGTGGTTCCCAGCCAGATTGCTTCTACTCCCTTCCTACCAGACTCCAAGTAGATCTTTCTCTACAGTCTTTGTTGTAGAAGACTTGTTCAGTTAGTTCTCATATCAATTTCACTGAGAGTCATTCTATACGTAGTTGTAGTTTTCATGTGTTCATGAGGGGAAGTGAGTCCAGCGTCTTCCTACTTAACTACCTTGATCTTGAATCTTCACCACAATTCTTTAATATTAACTCCACTTTATAGATCAGGAAACAGGCTCAAGGAGATAAAGTAACTCGCTTAAGGACTGTCAGAGTCCAAGTACGTTCTTTTTTATCTATGTATCCTGCTACCTTCATAGTTTATTTACTGTGTCCCATATGGTATAACCACTAAAAAACAAAACAAAAAAAACTTGCCTGTCATTTCTCTTCTTTGCAGCTAGAAAAAGGTTTATTAACATTGGCATCAAGGAACATAAAGCAAAAACGTCCTAAGCTTTAAATTTGCTTTTCAAATACCACTATTTCAAAGGCAGATTACATGACTCCAATAATATGACTCAAAACCAGCACTGTGCATGCAATGAAAAGGAATATTTTCATCCATTATAAGAGACTGTCAGAGGAAAACATCTTACTGATATCACACCCAAGAGAACAGCATGTGAAGCAACATTATCATATTTTACTGAACTTTCATATACTCCACAGAGTATATGTATATTTTATCTTTTGAAAAGCCTTGGTAACAAAAGGAAAAATACCCATCTAAAACTCAAAGTGCACTCTAATAATGCTGCATTCACATTAACAACATTTTTTAAAAATTCACTATCTCATCTGTTCTAGGGATGAATATCCCTCAGTTACTGGAGGAAAAGCTCAGTCTTGTGACTCTGCACACTCTTTATAGCAAGGGATATGTCTGAAGCTTAGGGGCAGAGTGGAGGGCATCCATCCATTTATAAAAGCTTCCTCCCAATTAGTAAGATGGTGGTGGGGGATTTCTTGTGCACATGGAGTTAAACACAGTTGTCCCTTGGTATTTTTTCCAAGAGTCCCTGTGGATAACAAAATCTGCTCAAGTCCCTTATATAAAATGGCACAGTGCAATGAATATAACCATCCACAGATGTGAAGCCCAAGAATACCAAGGGCCAACATTACAAGATTAGCTTAATTTGCATATTCCTCTAGAATCACAGGGCTATTGATCCTAACTTCTAAGAACACATTTACATAAAGTTTTCAGGGCATTCTCAGTAAATCAGCAAAGGGAACTTTGGAACTAACAGTAAGAATCTCAAGAAAAGCAGGGAGAGAAAATATACCAGTTTTGGTAGTTGGGAGATTGGAGGCTGGATGAATCACTCTGAGGTAGAATAGACTCTAAAAACAAATGTCTTGTGGTACATGACTCTTTTTGAATTATGGTTTTCTCAGGGTATATGCCCAGTAGTGGGACTGCTGAGTCATATGGTAGTTCTATTTCTAGTTTTTTAAGGAACCTCCATACTGTTCTCCATAGTGACTGTATCAATTTACATTCCCACCAACAGTGCAAGAGGGTTCTCCACACCCTCTCCAGCATTTATTGTTTGTAGATTTTTTGATGTTGGCCATTCTGACTGGTGTGAGGCGATACGTCATTGTAGTTTTGATTTGCGTTTCTCTAATGATTAGTGATGTTGAGCATCCTTTCATGTGTTTGTTGGCAATCTGTATATCTTCTTTGGAGAAATATCTATTTAGGTCTTCTGCCCATTTTTGGATTGGGTTGTTTTTTTTTTTGATATTGAGCTGCATTAAATATTGTATGCTAACATATATATATATATATATATATATATATATATATATATACACACACACACACATATATATATATACATATATGAATCTAAAAAAAAAAGGTTCTGAAGAACCTAAGGGCAGGACAAGAATAAAGATGCAGATGTAGAGAATGGACTTGAGGACATAGGGAGGGGAAAGGGTAAGCTGGGATGAAGTGAGAGAGTGGCATGGACATATATACACTATGAAATGTAAAATAGATAGCTAGTGGGAAGCAGCTGCATAGCACAGGGAGATCAGCTTTGTGACCACCAGAGGAGTCACAAAGGTGTGGGATAGGGAGGGTGGGAGGGAGACCCAAGAGGGAGTAGATATGGGGATATATGTATATGTATAGCTGATTCACTTTGTTATAAAGCAGAAGCTAACACACCACTGTAAAGCAATTATACTCCAATAAAGGTGTTTAAAAAAAAAACAAAAGTGCAATGAGAAGCAAAAAACAAAAAAACATAAAAAATAAATGTCTTGGGTGAGGCATCCTTTTGTTGTTGACTGAGAACGGTGCTTCTGATTCCCACCAGTCATCGTCATTCAAGTAGCTTGCAGGCAAGTCCCCAGGCTCTTGTTTTAAATTTTTTGTCAGAGGCTCCTATGAAATTGTAAAAATGATGCTATCTTCTGAGAAACTCAAAAAAGGCTGAAGTCCCTTCAAGGTCAGACCATTCAAGCTTGGGAAAAATTCTTCTATTTGCTTTGGAGAAATACCACTGCCAGGATAAGAGTAATAGTGTCACGGTTCAGCAGCATTTGTGAGAGCAGTGTAGAGGACTGGTGGGTGACAAGAAGTGACCCCACCTGCACACACATTACACTCCCAGGCATCTCATGTCACCCCAGAACATTCGGAAAGGGGGCCTAGGAGGCTGAGGTAAGCTCCCAGCAATGCTCTTGAGTGGGGAAGCTGGGCTAAATAACATTGGAATTGCAAGCCTTTGATTTGATTGTCCTATTCCTGGTGTGATTTGAGAACTGAGGGTCACCTTTGAATTCCTTTCAGTCTTAACACTGGATGTGAAGAAGAATAACCTAAAATTTCCATCCATTATTATCATTATCTCTCTCACCACAGAGAACTTAGGGCAGTCTGAGGAATGAATGGCAGGGATATGTCAGCTTGCTTGTTAAATTATGCATATCATATGAAATGACTGAAAGGACAACTACCTAGGAGAAACAGAGACAGCATTTACTCCGGCCAGTCCTTTGAGGCTCATGACTTTAAAAGTTTTTCTTGATGTGCTCTGAGCCCTGCAGAACTTGGAAATAAGTCTAGCAGGATTTCCACAGTACAATTCACGTTCTTTAGGGGAATAGTCCAGATGCAGAAATACCAAAGTGTATCCTCAACAGGCACAGAAAACACTGCCACCCTCTACAGAGAGAAATATCCATGTTTGTGTCCTAGAAATGAAAACCACAGATCTTTCCCCTTACTCTATAGCTGCCAAATCTGGTGCAGTGATGACAATAACTATCTTCGGCATTTTATGTGTCCCTTTTTGGATAAAGGATGTAGGAAAATTACCCATTCAGAAACAACATTCAGTACATGGTTTGCCACCTTGCCAGGGAAGAGAGTGGCAGCCAGATAACAAAGCAGACCTATAGCACCACCTCTAAGGATAAAATATGTATGATGTTAGAGCCAAAACATATAGGCTGCAGAGATGAATTAACAGGCTGAAAATGGCGAAAACCTGGTGCAGGCTACCACTTTCCCTCATTCTTTCAAATTATGAAAAAGAGAAGGAAACTGGCTGAAGGTCAGGGTTCTTCTGATTCCATGCCCTCTTCTTCCTAAACCCTTGATACAGATGGAAAATATTTCTCCTCTGACTTTAGCTTTAGTGCAACATTCTGAAAAGGAACACAGTGGTGGAGTCAGACAGCCTAAGGTTGAAACTCAGCTTTTTCTTGTCATTCCTGTGACTCTAGGTAAATTATTTAACAACTGTACATTTCAGTTTCCTTGTCTGTAAAACTGACCATCTCAAGTTGTTTGGGGAATTAAATAACATAAAATATGTATGTATAAATGGATGTGGTAAGTAATTAATATATTTATTTCCTTTCTCTTTCTCCATCTATTTGTAATTCCAGGATCTGGGGCATGTTTTTTTCACTCATCTTTTTATCATTTCATTCAATAAACATTTATAAAGTGCTTTCTTTGTGCTATGTACTTTGCTGCTAACCAGAAGCTGTCAGCCACAGCCATAAAAATTACTGGGCCAAAGAAACCCAGACTGTAGGTCGATAGGGGTCACTCTTATTCAAGATCCTGTGCCTCATATCTGTTGACGCTTTAAGCACAAAATCCATGGGGGAAATAAATGCCAGACCACATAGTAATTGGCAAGGACAATATGTTCTTCCAAATAGACTTTGTTGCTCCCACTTGAATCTGGATCTAGGGACTCTGACTGTTGTTAATTCGCCCCTGAAATGTGATTAACACATACACTTTCCCTTTCAGCTATATAGGTCCCTGTCTATGAAAAGGCAAACTAAAGGCCTTACCAAAAGTGTAATTACGTGAATTTGTGTAACATTTGACCTTTGTTTCTTCATAATCCTTTTAATTTTATACTTTTTAATCACAGACAGTAGCAATATGGAACACACAGAATGTTCTGACTATATTAGTGAAGTCACCTATTTATATATAATCTGTGATCACTTACTTTCACCCATTACAGTCTTCTAAGTGGGTAGCGTACAGTTATTAACTTTCAGGAAGCCCCTATATATCATAGCATCATACCATTAAACTTTTTGGAAATTCATCACAAATCAGTATACAGATGACATTGATGTCTTATTGCTATTCATTCCTCCTGGGCCATTTTTAGCAGTTCAATTTTAATATCCCTGCAGTTCTGAAATATGGCTCACTCTAGTATCTGTCCTTTTGGTAATCACAAAAGGAAAACTTGGCAGTTGTCATACATTACACTCTTGAGAAAAATGCTAGTAATACTTTGAAATGATTGAAAAATGTGGACTCAAAACTGCCTGTCAGGGCTATTTTCTCACTCCTATTTAGATTTTTTTTTTTAATCTTACCTTTTGGATTCAGAAACTGTGAAATAATCATTAAAAGACAATGTATTGAATAAGAATCACTTACTTGGAAAAGCCTACAAGCGTCTCCCTATTTCTTCCTGTTGAACTTTCCAGCATGCTTCTAACATGGGTTTAAAGTGTTGCATGCAATGCTGCTAGAAACATGGTATCACTGACAAGAAGCTGGTGGGGGACTGGGTTTGTGAAATAGACTAGGACATCCCTGGTTCTGGAATAGTGGTGGCTAAAGCTGGAAAGTAAGTTGAGGACATTGCTTTGTGACTACCAAGGCATAAGCTACACACATATGCCAACCTTACCTCTGCAAAGATGTGATTAGGAGGAATATAGCCTTGTAGAAGGCAAGCAAGTAAAGCAGATGTATTAAGAGAGGAATTAGGATGAAGGTAAGGAAAGTCAGAGTCCCACATAATCACTTCTATGCTTCCTCCCCAGTTAGTGGCAACTGTGTTTGCGGAGGGTAGAGTACAGGGCACAGGAAGCTCAGTTTGAATGATGCTTCAGGAGGCCAAAATATGGTCACTGGAATCATTACCAATACGAATATTTGTAACAAATCTGAAACTTTATTTTCAACACTAGTTATAATAGATGCTGTTGTTGATCCACGCCAACCCCCTTTTCTAGATCAGTGGACAGGTCTTCCAGCTTCTTTGAATGTTGGTTGCAATCAACTCACCCTCCTCCTAGGAACTGTCCCTGGCCTGTAAGAATAGTGATGTGCTAATAAGTGTTTATCAACCAGCTCTCCAGGAAAAAAGATCCTGGTGTGAAGCATTTCCAGATTTCTGTGGTGTAGACATCCTTACCACAGTGGATTTCAATTACCAACTTGATATCACTGAGTGCAAATGTTGGAAGAGATGCACAAGACAGGCTCTTGAAAGCCAGTGTTAGCCAGTTCCTCTAGTCCACCACTGTGAAAAGCTGTTTTGCCTGGGGATTCCAGGGAGGTTAGACTCAGTTTAAGCTGCCTTCCTAGACCCAGGGATAGGTGGGGGACTGATAGAAGTCTGGTGCCATTCATGCTCAAGAGCTCCCTCTGGGATCAGGCTCCAGTTGGATTCCAATTGGACCCATATCTTTGCTGAATTTCTCCCCCTGCCTTGCTTCTCCCATTCCTTTGTAGCTTTCACTTGAGAATACTTCCTCATCAAATCATTTGCACAAGAGTCTACCTCAGGCTCTAAACCTGAGCTTGGAGAGCATCAGACTCCAAAAAAGGTGACGCAACACTTATTTTGGACTGATAATTTTGCCAAAATCTTATTCTATCAAAGTTTCTCCAGCTCAGAATAAATAATTTAGAAGTCATCAAACACTGAGTTCATTTCTATATTCAAGGCTACCTAACAAATGAGCACTAAGCAGCAACATGTTGTGCATAATGTGTATCCCCTCTCTTCATCACAGCACATGGAATGTCTTTTTCTCATATTGAAAATTTAGTGAAAATATCTACTTGTCTAAATTTCCTTAAGTCCCACAAACAGAATCTACTTCATTTTTTTCCTGAAACGATAAGGAAATTTATTTTTCTTTTATTTTCATACTGAAAGCTTCTAGGCAATGATAACCCTTAAACAGGATTCAAAGTCTCTAAAGTTCATGTAAGGAGAGCTTTGTTGGTTTATCCAGCCAAATGATCAGGCTTACAAGGAGTAGGTTGCCCAATTTTAGAACCTTGTTGGAGAAAACACACAACTGATACCAGATTTTTAATATCAAAATTCAGAACTTCTTTGGGTATGTCACTGTTTCTATGTCACCCAGATGCTCTGGCAGTTTTATTTTCTTGATTGTGATGGAGACACTTGTTCTGGAATGCTTGAGAGATAAGGTTAGCTGGGAAGAAGTCTGTAAAAATTAAGTCATTTTTTTCCCTTTCTCCTCCTCCCCCATATTTAGATGGATGGCAAGAAATTTGAGCTGCAAGTAGTGTATGTGAATAAGACGTGTTATTGTCTATTTTTATTTTTTATATATATATATTTTTTGCATTACGCGGGCCTTTCACTGTTGTGGTCTCTCCCGTTGCGGAGCACAGGCTCCGGACTCGCAGGCTCAGTGGCCATGGCTCACGGGTCCAGCCACTCCGCGGCATGTGGGATCTTCCCGGACCGGGGCACGAACCCGTGTCCCCTGCATCAGCAGGCGGACTCTCAACCACTGCGCCACCAGGGAAGCCCTATTGTCTATTTTTAAAAGAACAGTTAATTTGTAAAATGCCTGTTAGTTTTATCTGTGGAATCAAATAACCAGAAAACTAAGTGATACCATGTGACAGATACTTAACTCGTGAGATTACTGGAGGAAAACCTTCCTTCTAGAAAATCATCTGCCTATACATTCATTAAACACCTTCAGTTAATTCTCTCTGTATCCTTTTATAAAAATTGTGTTTGGTTCTCAGATAACTTGATTTTTCTGTCATTTAAGTATTGTCACCAAGCTCATACAATTTTCAATCCTTCTAAAATGTATGAAAGGGGAAAGCCTATTCCACTTTGAGGCAGAAGACAGAGGGCACAGGTTCCTCAGTCATATGTACTCAGGACCAGGAGAAAAGAGTGAAGAAAGGAAGGGGAGAACAGAAGTATAGGAAAAGGTAAAGGGGAGAAGGGAAATTGGAGAGGATTGGAGAGGGGAGGAAAAGATAAGGGAGTAAGTCAGACAGATGGAAAAGAGGAGGGAAATTAGAAAGAGAGAGAGAGAGAGCAAAAGAACAAGAAGCAGGAAAGGAAAGCAGTCTTTTAAAAGAAAATACTCACCAGAGGGGTAAAGAATGTGATCTAGATACATTTATAAAAAACTAAAGCCAGCATCCAGATGTTTCCTTGGGAGACTTGCCTAATGACTCTGCATTGATTTACTGGGTGATGTCAAGAAGTACACATTACATGAAACTGCCAAGACAGTGAGCAGTAATCTTCAGCCCAGATCTAAGCGAGGCAACAATGCATGAGAATCTGATAAGAACCTGATACCAGCAGCAGAACACCTTTACTCTGAATCTATTTCCCAACTGAGAATATAGCAACGTAGTATTTCTCACTTGGCTTAACTTTCATCACTTTTCAATGTTATGCTCTGAAACCTTCCACTGTCTGCCCAAAGCTCTGCTCTGAGCATAAACACAATTACCTTGGCCTACATTTTTATTTTTTTTATTTTTTTTTATTTTTTTTATTTTTTTTTTTAGCGGTACGCGGGCCTCTCACTGCTGTGGCCTCTCCCGTTGCAGAGCACCGGCTCCGGACGCGCAGGCTCAGCGACCATGGCTTACGGGCCCAGCCGCTCCGCGGCATGTGGGATTCTCCCGGACCAGGGCACAAACCCATGTCCCCTGCATCGGCAGGCGGACTCTCAACCACTGCGCCACCAGGGAAGCCCTGGCCTCATTTTTAAATCATTAATCAAAGTCCTTTCTTATAACATTCATTTTACCCTGAATCCTCCATTCTAGCTACTCAGAGAAAAATATCCTAAAGGAGAAAGAGTCGTGTATTCAAAACTTTGAGGAATAATTTTGAAAGAGGATGAGAAGAGGAGAATGCAAGTTTCTTCCAAACAAACACTAGGGCTTTAAAGGGCGTTTTCATTTAAACTAGAGGGTTTACATCCTAGTTAACTCCTCATTTCGGAATCAGCCTCAAACAAATATATTCCTTGTGTCCCATCTAACCACTACTCATATAGAATCAGAGTTTCTAGATTGGAAGGGAATTCCCTGGTCAAGTCAAAAATCTTATTTTATGCTTGAGCTTGTTCTACAGTCTCAAGTGGCTTCAGTGCCTGCCAGAATGCTTTTTGTGATGGGATTCTCAATGAAACATATGAAGGTCTTTCGTTTTTCACACAGCTTGAATTCTTATTTTGAATTGAAGTCTAGTCTAAGTCACTTCCAAACACCTGGGCTAGTTCTCTGTGTCTGAGGCTGCACAGGACAGTTATAATTAAAAGGCACCTGTATTACACTTTAAAACATTTTTATTTCAGATAGATAAAAATTGAACATAGAACATTTGATTCTTCTCATCACTTTAGTCCTCTTCTTTTCTACTTCACTTTGTCGATGTCTTTTCCATTAATTAATCTAACCATCAGTTCTGAAAGATCTGACTGATCTCAGATATTGTCTTCTTAGTGATGGTTATTGCAGGACAATGACCTCACTTATCATGGGCATAGTACCTTATATACTATATAATTAGATTGAATTGCTCTCTTGGCATCTTCCCTGTGCTATTTATTCATACTGAAAACATTATCAATTAACTTCCTCTACTTTTTTCACATGCAGAAATTTTACAACAAAATATCTAGCTCAGCCTGAATCTGTACAGCTTTTTATAAATATATACCTGGTAGGAAAGCTTTACCTTTATGCTTATTAAATTTCAAGCTTTTGGGTTGGGGATACTGGCAAGGTGGCTCTGAATTCTAATTCTGTCATTCAAAGAATTGCAATCACTTCACCTCTCAGCATATGTTACTGATTCAAATGTGAATATTAATCTTTTTTACAGAGAAACTCAAGTGGGAGTTAAGTGTTTTTTCACTAAGAGCAGCAACATTCCTGATGGTAGCTAATCTGGTCTGAATGTTTGTGTTCCCCCAAATTCGTATGTTGAAATCCTAATCCCCAAATTGTTGTTATTAGAAGATGGGGCTTTGAGAAGATGATAAAGGTAGAAGGGTAGAGAACCTCTTGATTGGGACTAGTACCCTTATAAAAGAGGTCCCACAGAGCTTCTTAGCCCCTTCTATCATATGAGTATACAACAAAAAGACACCAGCTATGAATCAGGAAAAGAGCCCTCATCAGAATGTGACCATGCTACTGCCTACATCTTGGACTTCCAGCCTCCCAAACTGTGAGAAATAATTTTCCATTCTTTATAAGCTATCCAGTCTGTGGTAGGTTGTTATAGTAGCCCGAATGGACTACGACAGTAGCTAACAATTGTTGAGCATTTTCTTCTTTGCCAGCCACTAGCTTAACTGCATTATAACCTGACTAATAAGTGCATTATTTCATCTAATTACTTCTATCACAACCCTATGAAATGAGTACTATTATGATCTCCCTTTTAAAAATGAGGAAACTGAAGTTTAGAGAGGTTAGACCTTTTGTATCTAGGTGGTCAGTGGCAAACCTAAAATTCAAACCAAAGCAGAACATCTATGCACATCTATGTTCCCTAAATGGAAATTTACTCTATGTTAATACTGTAACTTCCTCTAACTATAACTTTAAAACATTTTCTCATTCTGGAAGTCTCAATTCTTGTTGGACCTTATTCTCTCTGAAACTGTTTTTCAAGATTATTTCCCCTTTTGTCTTTTTCCTTGTCTATAAGCCCTTTCTCTCGCATCTCTTATATGTGATTTAAAAATATTTCTTGCAAAGACCCCTGTGTAGCCATATCCACTGTATCTTTAACTCCTGCCAGTTCCTTTTTTCATATCATCTTTTGTAATTGTATTATAATAATTTAACTTTTAAGAACTTCCCAATCCTTAACAGTTATCTTCCATGAGGCAATGAGATCATATCTATTTCAGCTATGATATTTCAAAATTATGCTTTGTTAGAGCTTAGGATCCAAGTTTGACAGTACTTAGCTTTTTTTTTTTTTTTTTTTTTAACCTTGGCTACCATATTTTCTAAGATAACACATCCACTTTCTCTCAGAGTTTTACCTTGTTGGTTAGAATTAGATCCAAATAGAGAAACCTTGTATTGCTTCCTTCTGAGAAAGGTTATTATCAAATGGAAAGTTGAGAAATTTATCAAACTACAAAATACAGATGCATAAGAATTGCATTCACTTCTTCATTAGCTTTTAAAGATCTGCTCTATCCCACAAATACACATAAAGTTATACATACAATTTCCATACCAGAGCTTCAGTGTAAAAAGACCTATGGTATTTAAAGACAGCTAATGAGTTCCAAATGAGTACATATACTTATCTATGAAAGTTTACTATCAGTTATCCAATAAAAATAAGCACCACACCAACATATCTAGATGACAAAATGGATCTATCTTTACATTTTTTTCAAACTTCCTCATATGGAGCCAGAATATTTAAAAGACCCTCCTACAGATAATATTTCATTCTACCTAATTTTCCATGCTAGTTTATATTCTAGCATCCCCATAAAGCCTGGTTCAAAAAATTCAAGTTCTTAACCCTATTAAAAATTAATGCTATCCCATTGCCTCTTCCACCCTCTTCCTTCTGGATTCTTGCTGGTATCATTGTTAATTAGGCTGCTTTTTCAAACAAGATGAACAGTCTCTTTTGCCAGGAATTGTCCCTTTATGAAGAAGACTTCAAGGAGAAGTAGAGACAATATGGTGGAGTAGAAGAGGTGATCTCATATCCTCTCATGAAAACACCAAAATTAAAACTAACTGCTGAACAACAATCAACAAAACAGACTGGAACACACCAAAAAAGATATGCTACATCCAAAGACAAAGAAGCCACAGTGAGAAGGTAAGCCACAATGAGACGGTAAGAGGGGAGTTTTTGCAACATAATCATGAACTGGAAAATAATTATATCACAGAGGTTCTCCCACAGGAGTGAGCGTTCTGAGTCCCATGTCAGGCTACCCATCCTGAGGGTCTGACATCAGGAGGAGGAGGCCCTAGATCATTTGGCTTTGAAGGCAAGCAGGGCTTGAGTGCAGGAGCTGCACAGAACTGGGGGAAAAGAGATTCCACTCTTGGAGGGCACACACAAGTTTTCACACACACTGGGACCTAGGGCAAAGCAGCGCTCCATAGGAGCCTGGGCCAGAAATATGTGTGGGTCTTGGAGGTTCTCCTGGGGGGGGTGGTGCGGGAGGTGGATGTGGCTCACTGTGGGTGAAGACACTGGTGGTAGACACCCTAGGAAATATTCATCAGTGTGAGCTCTATCAGAGTTTGCCATTTTGGCACCAAGATCTAGCCCCAGAAAACAGCCTGCAAGTTCCAGTGGTGAGACATCTCAGGCCAAATGACCAACAGGGAGAAAAGCCAGCCACATACATCAGGAGAAAGACTTCCTGAAGTCCTCCTGAATGACCACATGTCTCTAAACACACCCCTTGACGCAGCCCTGCCCACCAGAGTTATCCTTGGTGGATAACTTGGCGTTAGACCCAGCTACACTCCAACCTCACCCACCTGGGGTCAGACACCAGAAGCAGGAAGGACTACAAACGTGCAGCCTGAGAAACAGAGACTACAGACACAGAAAGTCAGACAAAATAAGATGGCAGAGAAATATGTTCCACATAAAGGAACAAGATAAAACCCCAGAAGAACAGCTAAGTGAAGTAAAGATAGGCAATCTGCCTGGAAAAGAATTCAGAGTAATGATAGTAAAGATGATCTAAGATCTTGGAAAAAGAATGGAGGCCAGACTGAGAAGATACAAGAAGTATTTAACAAAGAGCTAGAAAATTTAAAGAACAAACAAACAGATGAAAAACACAATAACTGAAATGAAAAATACACTAGAAGGAATCCATAGCAGACTAAAACATGCAGAAGAATGAATAAGTGAGCTGAAAGACATATTGGTGGAAATCACTGCTGAGGAACAGAATAAAGAAAAAGAATGAAAAGAAATGAGGACAATTTAAGAGACCTCTGGGACAATATTAAATGCATCAACATGTGCATTATAGGGGGTCCAGAAGGAGAATACAGAGAGAAAGAGCCAGAGAAAATATTTGAAGACATAATAGCCATAAACTTCCCTAACATGAGAAAGGAAACATTCACTCAAGTTCAGGAAGTGCAGAAAGTCCTTTACAGGATAAACCCAAGGAAGAATATGCCAAGCCACATATTAATGAAGCTGACAAAAATTAAAGACAAAGAGAAAATATTAAAAGGGAAAATCAGCAAGTAACATACAAGGGAATCCCCATATGGTTAACAGCTGATTTTTCAGCAGAAACTCTGCAGGCCAGAAGGGAGGGGAACAATATGTTTAAAGTGATGAAAGGGAAAAAACCTACCACAAAGAATACTCTACTCAGCAAGGCTTTCATTCAGATTTGATGGAGAAATCAAAAGCTTTACAGACAAGCAAAAGCTAAGAGAATTCAGCACCACCAAACCAGCTTTACAACAAAGGCTAAAGGAGCTTCTCTAGGTGAAAAAGGAAAGGTCACAACTAGAAACAAACAAAAATTATGAATGGGAAAGCTCACCAGTAAAGGCAAATATACAGTAAGGGTAGGAAATCATCCACATACAAATATGGTATCAAAACGAGCAATCATGAGAAGAGGAGAGTACAAATGCAGGATATTGGAAATGCATTTGAAATTAAGAGACCAGCAACTTAAAACTATATATATATATATACAGACTGCTATATCAAAGTGTCATGGGAACTACAAATCAAAAATCTACAATAGATACACACACACACACAGAAGAAATCCAAACACAACACTAAAGATAGTCACCAAATCACAAGAGAAGAGAACAAAGGGGAAAGGTAAAAAAAAAAAAAAAGACCTACAAAACAAACCCCAAACAATTAACAAAATGGCAATAAGAACATACATATCAATAATTATGTTAAATGTAAATGAATTAATTGCTCCAACCAAAAGACATAGAACTGGCTGAATGGATACAAAAACAAGACCCATATATATGCTGTCTACAAGAGACCCACTTTAGATCTAGGGATACATACACACTGAAAGTGAGGTGATGGAAATAAGTATTTCAGGCAAATGGAAATCAAAAGAAAGCTGAAGTAGCAATACTCATATCAGACAAAATTGACTTTAAAATACAGACTGTTACAAGAGACAAAGATGGAAACTACATAATGATCAAGCGATCAATCCAAGAAGAAGATATAACAATCATAAATATATATGTACACAACATAGAAGCATCTCAATATATAAGACATATGCTAATAACCATAGAAGGAGAAATTGGCAATAACACAATAATAGTGGGGAACTTTAACCTCCACTTACATCAATGGAAAGATCATCCAGACAAAAAATCAATAAGGAAACACAGGCCTTAAATGGCACAGTAAACCAAATGGACTTAATTGATATGTATAGAGCATTCCATCCAAAAGCAACAGAATACACATTCTTTTTAAATCTTTATTTATTTATATATTTATTTGGCTGCACCAGGTCTTAATTGCAGCACACAGCATCTTAATTGTGATATGCTGGATTTTTAGTTGCAGCATGTGAGCACTTAACTGTAGCAAGTGAACTCTTAGTTGTGGCCTGTGGGATCCACTTCCCTGACCAGGGATTGAACCTGGGCTGCTTGCATTGGGAGCACAGTGTCTTAGCCACTGGACCACCAGAGAAGTCCCAGAATACACATTCTTTTCAAGTGCACATGGAACATTCTCTAGAACAGATCACATGCTGGGCCACTAAGCAAACTTTGATAAATTTAGGAAAATTGAAATAATATCAAGCATCTATTTCAACCACATCACTAGGAGACTAGAAATCAACTATAAGAAAAAAAAAACACAAACATGTGGAGAAGAAACAATATGTTACTAAATGACCAATGGATCACTGAAGAAATCTAAGAGGAAATTTTAAAACACCTGGAAAAAAATAAAAATGAATACATGAAGATTCAAAACCTATGGAACTCAGCAAAATCAATTCTAAGAGGGAAGTTTATAGCAATACAAACTTATCTCAGGAAACAAGAAAAATCTCAAATAGACAACCTAAGTGCACACCTAAAGCAACTAGAGAAAGAAGAACAAACAAACCCAAAGTTAGTAGAAGGAAAGAAATCATAAAGATCAGAGCAGAAACAAATGAAATAGAGATGAGGAAAACAATAGCAAAGATCAAGGAAACTAAAAGCTGGTTCTTTGAGAAGATAAACAAAGTTGATAAACCTTTAGCCAGACTCATCAAAAAAAAAAAAAAAGGGGGGGGGAAAGGACTCAAATCAATAAAATTAGAAATGAAAAAGGAGAAGTTACAACTGATACCACAGAAATACAAAGGATCATAAGAGACTACTACCAGCAACTATAAGCCAATAAAATGGACAACAAAGAAGAAATGAACAAATTCTTAGAAAGGCACAACCTTCCAAGGCTGAACCAGGAAGAAATAGAAAATATGAACAGACCAATCACAAGTACTGAAATAGAAACTGTGATTAAAAAATTTCTAACAAACAAAAGTCCAGGACCAGATGGCTTCACAGGCAAATTTTATCAACCATTTAGAGAAGAGTTAATTCCTATCCTTCCAAAACTCTTCCAAAATATTGCAGAGGATTAAATACCCTCAAACCCATTCTATGAAGCCACCATCACCCTGATACCAAAACCTGACAAAGATACCCACAGGAAAGAAAATTACAGGCCAATATAACTGATGAACATAGACACCACAATTCTCAACAAAATACTAGCAATACGAATTCAACAATACATTAACAGGATCATACACCAAGATCAAGTGGGATTTATCCCAGGGATGCAAGATTTTTTCAATATCCTCTAATCAATTAGTGTGATACACTCCATCAAAACATTGAAGAATAAAAAACATGATCAGCTCAATAGATGGGGAAAAGCTTTTGACAAAATTCAACACCCATTTATGATAAAAAAAAAAAAACACTCTCCAGAAAGTGGTCATAGAGGGAAGCTACCTCAACATAATAAATGTTATATATGACAAACCTACAGCTAACATCATACTTAATGCTGAAAAGCTGAAAGCATTTCCTCTAAGATCAGGAGGAAACAAGGATGTCCATTTTTGCCACTTTTATTCAAGAAAGTATTGAAAGTCCTAGGCATGAAAATCAGAGAAGAGAAAGAAATAAAAGGAATCCAAACTGGAAAAGAAGAAGTAAAACTGTCATTGTTTGCAGATGAAATGATACTATACATAGAAAATCCTAAAGATGCTACCAGAAAACTACTGGAGCTCACCAATGAATTTAGTAAATTTGCAGGATACAAACTTAATACACAGAAATCTCTTGCATTCCTATACACTAACAATGAAAGATCAGAAAGAGAAATTAGGGAAACAATCCCATTTACTATCACATCAAAAAGAATAAAATACCTAGGAATAAACCTACATAAGGAATCAAAAGACCTGTACTCAGAAAACTTTAAGATGCTGATAAAAAACATCAAAGAAGACACAAACAGATGAGAAATATACTATGTGCTTGGATTGGAAGAATCAATATAGCCAAAATGATTATACTACGTGAAGAAATCTATGGATTCAACGCAATCTCTATCAAATTAACAATGGCATTTTTCACAGAACTAGACAAAAATCTTTAAATTTGTATGGAAACACAGAAGACTTTGAATAGCCAAAACATACTGAGAAAGAAAAATGGAGCTGGAGGAATCAGGCTCCCTAACTTCAGACTATACTATAAAACTACAGTAATCAAAACAGTTTGGTACATGTCCTGTGGTGCAGACAAAAAATACATTTTGGTACTGGCACAAAAAATGACACATACCTCAGTGGAACAGGACAGAAAGTCCAGAGATAATGTCATGCACTCATGGTCACCTAATCTATGACAAAGGAGGCAAGAATATACAATGGAGAAAAGACAGTCTCTTGAATAAGTGGTGCTGGTAAAACTAGATGGTTACACGTAAAAGAATGAAATTTGAACATCCTCTAACACCATACACGAAAATAAACTCAAAATGGATTAAAGACCTAAATGTAAGATGGCGTTCTATAAAGCTCTTAGGGAAAAAAACAGGCAGAACCTTCTTTGACATAAATGGCAGCAATTTCTTTTGGGATCCAACTTTAAGAGTAATGAAAATTTTTAAAATAAACAAAGTGGATCTAATTAAACTTAAAAGCTTTTGCACAGGAAAGGAAACCATAAACAAAACAAAAAGACAACCCACAGAATGGGAGAAGATATTTACAAACATAGAGACCAACAAGAGATTAATCTTCAAAATATACAAGCAGCTCATGCATCTCAATATAAAAAAAACAAACAACCCAATCCAAAAATGGGCAGAAGATCTAAATAAACGTTTCTCCAAAGAAGACATTCAGATAGCCAAGAAGCACATGAAAGGATGCTCAATGTCACTAATTCTTAGAGAACTGCAAATTAAAACTAAAATGAGGTATCACCTCACACTGGGCAGAACGGTCATTATGAAAAAAATCTATAAATAATAAATGCTGGAGAGGGTGTGAAGAAAAGGGAACCCTCCTATACTTTTTTTTTTTTTTTTTTTTTTGCGGTACGCGGGCCTCTCACTGTTGTGACCTCTCCCGTTGCGGAGCACAGGCTCCGGACGTGCAGGCTCAGCGGCCACGGCTCACGGGCCCAGCCACTCCGTGGCACGCGGGATCTTCCCGGACCGGGGCATGAACCCGCGTCCCCTGCATCGGCAGGCGGACTCTCAACCACTGCGCCACCAGGGAAGCCCCCTCCTATACTTTTGATGGGAATGTAAATTGGTACACTCACAATGGAGAACAGCATGGAAGTTCCGTAGGAAACTAAGAACAGAGCTACCATATTCTTCAGCATTTCCACTCCTGGCCATCAATCCAGAGAAAACCATAATTTGAAAATATACATGCACCCTAATGTTCATTGCAGCACTATTTACAATAGCCAAGATATGGAAGCAACTTAAATGTCCATTGACAGATAACTGGATAAAGAAGATGTTGTATAAATATATACAATGGAATATTGCTCAGCCATAAAAAGGAACAAAATAATGCCATACGCAGCAACATGGATGGAACTAGAGATTAGTATATTAAGTGAAGTCAGACAGAGAAAGACAAATATCATATCACTTATATGTGGAATCTAAAAAATAAATGGTACAAATGAACTTATTTACAAAACAGAACCCAACTAACAGACTTCAAATACAAACTTTTGGTTACCAATGTGGAAATGTGTGGGGAGAAATAAATTAGGAGTTTGGGATTAACATATACACACTACTATATTATAAAATAGATAACCAACAAGGACCTACTGTGAAGCACAGTGAACTCTACTCAGTAATCTCTAATAACCTATATAGGAAAAGAATCTGAGAAAGAATGGGTATATGTATATGTATAACTTAATCACTTTGCTGTACATCTGAAATTAACCCAACATTTTAAATCAACTATGCCCCAATACAAAATAAAAATTAGTTTGGGAAAAAACAGTGCCAATATGACTGATTTGACAGTTAATGATTTCACTGCTTCCATATTCCACAATTATGGTTAAATATTTATTTAATTCAGTAACTCCCATTTAACTTCTTTATGTTTGCTTTTAAAATTTTTAATAACATTTATTGTTTTCTTTCTAATTTTACAAACAATACATTTTCATTGAAGACAACAAGTGTACATAGAAGCAAAAGGCAAAAACAAATTATCACCTATAATCCCCATGCCCCCCAGAGACAAACATCATTAGCATTTTGATGCATATCCTCCCAGTGTCTACATACTTTTTTTTTTTTGAATTGAGGTATAATAGACTTACATTATGTTAGTTTCAGATGTACAACATATTGATTTGATGTTTCAATACATTAAAAAAATATCACCTTGATATGTCTAGTTACCATCAGTCACCATACAAAGGTATTAAAATATAATTGAATATATTTCCCATGCTATACATTTCATTCTATGATTTATTTATTTTGTAATGGAATTTTGTACCTTAAATTTCCCTCACCTATTTCACTCATCCCTCCACCAGTTTGTTCTCTGGTAACCAGCAATTTGTTCTCTGTATCTATATGTCTGCTGTTTTTTCTAGTTTTTATTTATTTATTTATTTTGGTTTGTTTGTTCATTTCTTTTGTTTTTAGATTCCACATATAAGTGAGATCATATGGTATATGTCTTTCTCTGTTTGACTGACTTAGCATAAAACCCTCTAGGTGCACCAATGTTTTTGCAAATGGCAAGGTTTCATTCTTTTTTATGGTTTTCCATTGTACATATATACTTTATCTTCTTTATCTGTATATCTATAGATGAAGGCTTAGGTTGCTTCAATATCATGATTATTGTAAATAATGCTGCAATAAACAAAAAGGTGCATATATCTTTTCAAATTAGTATTTTTTGTTTTCTTTGGAAAAATACCCAGAAGTGGAATTGTGGTTTTAATTTGTTTTTCCCTGATGATTAGTGATGTTGAGTATCTTTTCATGTGTCCGTTGGCCACCTGTATGTCTTCTTGGGAAAAATATCTATTCAGGTCCTCTGACCATTTTTTTTTTTAAATTAGATTGTTGGTTTTTTTGATGTTGAGTTCTATAAGTGCTTTGTATACTGTGAATATTAACCCTTATCAGATATATCATAAGCAAATATCTTCTCCCATTCAGTAGGTGGCCTTTTCATTTTGTTAATAGTTTTCTTCTCTATGCAAAATATTCTTAGTTTCACATAGTCCCATTTATTTTTGTTTTTGTTTCTCTTGCCTAAGGAGATATATCCAAAGTATATATATATTGCTAAGGCTAATGTCAAAGAGTATATTGCCTACAAACTCTTCTAGGAGTTTTATGCTTTCTGATCTTACACTTAGGTCTTTATCCATTTTGAGTTTATTCTGTATTTGGTGAGAGATAGTAGTTTACTTTGATTCTTCTGTATGGAGCTGTCCAGTTTTCCCAATGTCATTTATTGAAGAGGCTATCTTTACTCCATCGTGTATTCTTATCTCCTTTGCCATAGATTAATTGACCCTAGGTGCATGGGTTTATTTCTGGGCTATCTATTCTGTCCCACTGATTAATGTGTCTGTTTTTGTGCCAGTACCATAATGTTCTAAATACCATAGCTTTGTGGAATGGGTGGAAATCAGGGAGTGTGAAACCTCCTGCTTTGTTCTTCTTTCTCAAGATGGTTTTGGCTATTTGAGGTCATTTGTGTTTCCATACAAATTTTAGAATAAATTATTTGTTCTGGTTCTGTGAAAAAAATGCCATTAATATTTTGATAAAGATTGCATTGAATCTGTAGATACCTTAGGTAAAATAGTTCTTATAACAATATTAATTCTTCCAGTCCTTGAATATATTTTTCCATTTGTTTGTGTCATCTTCAATTAATGTCTTACAGTGTTCCGAGTACAGGTCTTTTATCTTCTTGGTTAGATTTATTCTTAGGCATTTTTTTTCATGCAATTGTAAATGGGGTTGTTTTCTTAATTTCCCTTTCTGATACTTTGTTGTTAGTGTATAGAAATGTGACAAATTTTAGTATATTGATCTTATATCTTAGATCTTTACTGAATTCATTTAGTAGTTTTCATATTCTTTGTTGGTGTCTTTAGGATTGCCTCTGTATACTATCATGTCATCTGCAAAGAGTGACGATTTTACTTCTTCCTTTCCAATTTGGATTCCTTATTTATTTTTCTTGTCTTATTGTTGTGGCTAGAACTTCCAATACTGCGGTGAGAGAGGGCATCCTTGTCTATTTCCTAATCTTACAGGAAATGCTTTCAGGTTTACACCATTCACTGTGATGTTAGCTGTGGTCTTGTCATATATGGCCCTTATTATGTTGAAGTATATTCCGTCTATATTCACTTTGTTGAGAGTTTTTGTCATAAATTGTTGTTGAATTTTGTCAAAAGCTTTTCTTGCATTGATTAAGATGATGATATGACTTTTTATTCTTCATTTTGTTAGTGTAGTGTATCATGTTGATTGATTTACAGATATTGAAAGCATTCTTGCATCCCTGGGATAGAGCCCACTTGATCATGGTGTATGATCCTTTCAATATACTGTTGAATTGGTTTGCTAATATTTTTTTGACAAATTTTCCATCAATTTTTAGCAGTGATATTTGATTCTAATTTTCTTTTTTGTGGTGTCTTTGTCTGCTTTTTGTATCAGGGTGATATTGGCCTCATAGAGTGATTTCAAAGGCCTTCCTTTCTCTTCAGTTATTTTCTAATAGTTTGAAAAAGATAGTTGTTAACTCTTCTTTAAATATTTGAGAGAATTCACCTGTGAAGCCATCTGGTCCTAGACTTTTTTGTTGAAAGTTATTTGATTACTGATTCAATTTTATTACTGGTATTTGGTCTGTTCATATTTTCTATTTCTTCCTAATTTGTCTGGGAGATTGTACATTTCTAGGAATTTACTCATTTTTTCCTAGGTTGTCTATTTTATTGGCATATAATTGTTCATAATATTTTCTTATGAGTCTTTGTATCTCTGTGGTGTCAGTTGTAACTTCTCCCCTTTCCCTTCTGATTTTATTGATTTGGCTCCTCTCTCTTGCTTTCTTGATGAGTCTTGCTAACATTTATCAGTTTTGCTTATCTTTTCAAAGAACCAGTTCTTAATTTCATTGATCTTTTTTATTGTTTGTTTGTTTGTTTGTTTGTTTCTTATAAATTTATTTCTGCTCTGATCTTTATTATTTCTTTCCTTCTACTAACTTTGGGGTTTTTGTTTTTATTGTAGTTCCTTTAGTGTACAGGTGGATTGTTTATTTAAATTTTTTCTTGAGGTAGGCCTGTATCACTACAAACTTCCCTCTTAGACCTGCTTTTGTTTCATCTCATAGATTTTGGACTATGTGCTTGCATTTTCATGTGTCTTCAGGTATTTTTTAAATTTCCTCTGATTTCTTCAGTAACCCATCAGTTGTTTAGTACCACATTGTTTAAACTCCTCGTTTGTGGTTTTTGCAGTTTTTTCCCTTTTAGTTGATCTGTAGTCTCAAACTCTTTTGGTCAGAAATGATGTTTGACGTGATTTCAAACTTTAATTTTTTGAGATTTGTTTTGTGGCCTAGCATGTGATCTATCCTGGATAATGTTCCATATACATTTGAAGAGAATGTGTATTATGCTACTTTTAGATGAAATGTTCTGTATCTATCTTTTAATACTATTTTGTGTAATGTGTTGTTTAAGGCCAGTGTTACTGATTTTCCATCTGGATGATCTGTCCATTGATGTAAGCAGGGTGTTATAGTCCCCTACTATTATTGAGTTACTGTCAATTTCTCCATTTATGTCTGTTTATATTTGTTTTATGTATTGAGGTGCTCTTATCTATGTTAGGAGCATATATATTTAAAACTGTTATATTTCCTTCATTGATTTATCTCTTGATCATTATATAATGTCCTTATTTGTTTCTTGTTACAGTCTCTGTTATAAACTCTATTCTGTCTAAGTGTCTCCATCCCTGCTTTCTTTTCATTTCCATTTGCATGGAATATCTTTTTCCATCCCTCACTTTCGGTCTGTGTGTGTCTTTAAATCTGAGGTAGGTCTCTTGTAGGCAGCATATATATGGGCCTTCTTTTTTACCCATTTACCCACTATATGTCTTCTAATTGGAACACTTAGTGCATTTACCTTTAAAGTAATTATTGTTAAGTATGCACTTATCAGCATTTTGTTAATTGTTCTGGGTTTTTTTTTTTTGTAGTTCTTTTTTGTTCCTTTCTTCTTTTGATCTCTTCCCTTGTGATTTGATGACTATCTTTAGTGCTATATTTGGATTCCTTTCCTTTTTGTGTGTATCTGCTATCAATTTATGGAAAAACCTGAACGAATTTTTTGGCCAACAAAATATATAGCAATACATGATTATTTTATGTTCAAGTGTATTTTAACAACCTTGCATTTTTACTCCTCCCCCTCCAAGTTTAATTTTTTTACCTCCTATTTTATATCTTTCTGGTTTGTGTATTCCCTAACTATTTATTGTGGATATAGATAATTTTACTTTTGCCTTTTAACCTTCCTTCTAGCTTTATAAGTGGTTGATCTATTACCTTTACAGTATATTTGCTTTTACCAATGAGATTTTTCCTTTTGTAATTTTCAGATTTTTAATTGTGACCTTTTCTTTTCTGCTTAGATAAGTCCCTTTAACATTTCTTATAAATCCAGTTAGTCATGCTGAACTCTTTCAGTTTTTCTTGTTTCTAAAACTCTTTATGCCTCCTTCAAATCTGAATGATAGCCTTGCTGGGTGGAGTATTCTTGGTTATAGATTTTTTTTCCTTTCATCACTTTGAATATATTGTGCCACTCCCTTCTGGCCTGCAAAGTTTCTGCTGAAAAGTCAGCTGATAGACTTATGGGAGGTCCCTTGTATGTAATTGGTTGCTTTTATCTTGTTGCTTTTAATATTCTCTCTTTATCTTTAATTCTTGCTATTTTAATTACAATGTCTTAGTGTGGCCCTCTTTGGCTTTATTTCTTTGGGACTCTCTGTGCTTCTTGGACCTGGATGTCAGTTTCCTTTCCCAGGTTAGGGAAGTTTTCAATTATTATGTCTTCAAATAATTTATCTGACCCTTTCTTTCTCTATTCTTCTATGGGACCCCTACAATGTAAATATTAGTGTGATTGATGTTGTCTCAGAGGTCTCAAACTATCTTCATTTTATAAAATTATTTTTTTTTTCTCTTTTCTGTTCTGTTAGGGTGATTCCTACTGCACTTTTCCAGTTTGCTGATCCACTCCTCTGTATCATTTAATCAACCATGATTCCTTCTAGTGTATTTTTAAATTTAAATTACTGATTGTTCAACTCTGTCTGGTACTTTATATTTTCTAATTCTGTTACACTTCTCACTGTGTTCATCCATTCTTCTCCTGAGTTCACTGAGCATCTTGATGATTATTACCTTGAACTCTTTATTGGGCAGATTGCTTATCTCCATTTTGTTAAAATTTTTTTCCTTAGGTTTTGTTTTGTTCCTTCTTTGGTACATATTTCTCCATCTCCTCATTTTGCCTATTCTCTGTATTTATATCCAGTGTTAGGCAATTTGGTTATATTTCCTGATTTTGGAGAAGTGGCCTCATGTAGGAGAGGTCCTATGGAGCCTACCAGCACACTCCCTTCTGGTCACCAGAGCTATATGCTCTAGGAGTGCCCCCTATGTGGGCTGCATGGGCCTTTCTGTTGTGGCAGGACCAACTACTGTGGGAATGCTGGTAGGTGGGGCTGCATTCTGCCTGGTTGGCCACCAGACTCTGCTTCACGTGGTGGTTGCTGGCTCACTGGTGGGTTAGACCAGTTCCCAGTACAGCTGGTTGCATGGGTTGGGGGGGTCCCTGGGCTGGTGCTGTCCTTCTGGTGGTCTAAGCCAGGTCCTGGGGCAGCTGGCTGTGGGGTCTGGGATGGTCCGGGGTTGGTGCTGGTTCACTGGTTGGTGTGTAAGTCCCAGGCACTGATAGGATAGAAAGAAGACTCTAAAATGGTGCTTGCCAGCACAAGTGTCCTTGAGGTATAACAAGTTCCCAGGCACTGCCACCAGTGTCTGTGTCTCCAAGGTGGGTCCCAATTTCCTTCTGCCTCTCTGAGAAGCTCTCCAAAATCTGCAGATGGGTCTGATCTGGGATACTTTCAAATTACTGATTCTGCCCTGGGTCCTTTAGCATGTGAGATTTTGTGTGCACCCTTTAAGAGCAGAGTCTCTATTTCCTAAAGCCTTCCAACTCTCCCAATATGTCAGCCTTGCTGACCATCAAAGCCAGACATTTTGGGGGCTCATATTCTTGCTGCAGGACCCCTTAGCTAGGGAGCCTAATGTGGGGCTTGGTCCCCCTTCCTCCTTGGGGAGAACCTCTGCATTTATTATTGTCCTCCCGTTTATAGGTTACCTACACAGGGGTGTGGGTCTTGACTATATTATGTCTCCACCCCTCCTACCCAACTCAATGCAGTTCCTTCTTCATAGATTTAGTTGTGGAAAATCTTTCAGCTAGTCTTGAGGTTGTTCTTGTAGATAGTTGCTCTGTAAATGATTGCAATTTTGGTGTGCCCATGGCAAGAAGTAAGCTCAGGGTCTTCCTACTCCTCTGTCTTGGACACATTTCTCCCAAAGTAGGATTCTTATATCCATATGCAATGCAACAATATGTGAGTGTTGTTTGAAAGTACACTTATTTTGGATTTTGTCCTATGTGTCAGATATGAACAACTGGATAAAAAGTACTCTTCTTCAAGAAAAAACAAACATTGTTTAAAAATTATCATTGTAAATAAGCATCTTAAAAGGTAAAAGAAACCACATTTGTTGTAAAATAAATATCCAAGACATCATATGTTTTGATTCTCATCTATTATTACTCTTTGTATTCTTGTGTTCACATTGAATTTCAGCTCTACCTCATGCTAAAACAAACAAACAAATCCTGTAATTCATCATCTGAGATCTATGCCAAGTCAAATATGTTCAAACAAACACAGTAACACAGTGAGGTACTGCAGCAGAGCTGCTGTGTGTGTTTGTAAATAAGGTACATTTAACAATGAGCAGGAAGAATGCTCATAGATACAAATGTGACATAAAACACATAATGACTGGGATGCATTTAACATGTTGATACCCAGCTGATCTCAGACTTCAAAATGTGGCAGCTTGCCCAAATTCTACAAAACCTCTCAATCTTTTAGAGAGGTTTTTAAACCTTTTAAGTTGGCTACACATTTCTTCAAGGAAAAACTAAATTCAGAGCCAGTGATTTGTATCCTTACTTCTAAAATAAATCTCCAATTCATTAAACACCATCTTTTAATAGTTTGCAAACATGATTTAGCTATTGTCTATCAAGTTTAGGCATTACATTACCAGTTAGTTTATCCAACTACCATCTATATTTTATATTTTCCACCTTTCACAAATGCAAAGGAAATAATCAAATGGTTCTCAGCTCTTCAAACAGCTGACAACACAAAGCATGCCAGATATAAATATTTACACCATCAAAAGTAAATGTTTCCAAAATTCCAAACTCCAAAGCATTTGAAAATTGATTTGGATCAGGTATACTTTACTAAATTGAAAATATACTTTTAAATCACATAACAACAAAAAAACACCAAAAGATAACATAACTTATGAATGATTTTTAACTCCAGCTATCTCTCATTCTCTTCTTTCCCAATAAATTTTAGAGAGAAGCTTTCCTGAATTAGTTTTTTTTATTTCTTTCACATCAAGATCTTCCTCTAAGATGGTATGATGGAAAATGAAACTTGTATATTCACTGTGTGTTAGCTTGCTACCTTTTCCATCCCACTCCCTATGTGCTTTTTACCTAATAATGCTTTAAATCCTTGTCATACTCTTACGAAAAAATCCAGTTCCTTAACATGGCCTCAGGATCTCACCTCTGCCTTCTTCTTCCATCCTTATCTCCTCATCAACCCCTCATAGGTCTCTGTGCTTCAGCCTTGCTGGCCATCTTTCAGGTAATTTCTGGAATTCAGGTACCACCCTTCCTTCTGCTTTGTGTGTGTTTACTTTTTTTCATTTCTCAGTTTGCCTAGAATACAGTTATGTCCTCCATCACACTCTCCAAGAAAGAAAGAGTGATTGCATACTCAAAATTGCAATTTGCCCTTTTTATATACTGGTCAGTGAACCTATACATGCTCATGACTTGATTTGAATGATTCAACTTTTTAAAGAGAGGTATATGTAGAAGCCAAGTCAAGTTCCTTTTAGGGTTTGTAAAATAAAACTGTAATTGGAACAATAATTAAGGTAGGTTAGTTTTCTATACGATCAGAACAATAAATGTCATGAACTTATATAGGACCTTTTTACAAAGGTGCTTCCTAAGTCATATTTAAAACAGCACACAAACACTACTTAGCTAAATAGTCTCAATCACATGCAAGATCCTTTAAAACTTGCCTTGTGACCTAAGTCAAAGTCACTAACAAAATCTTGATAGGTCATTCGATTTTTCAGTGCATGTGTGAAAATTATGTGATAAGAAAAAAATACAACATATATGAAGGTGAAAAGATTACTTACAAACTTGTGGTAATTAAGGTGAACAGACTGCATAAGGGGAGTAGAAAGCAGAGCCCAAGGAGCCCAACCCCTGGAGAATCAGCCACCAGCAGTAGTGAAATTTATCCAAATTTTAACCCCAGTTTCTTGCACACAAATGATTTTCCATTCCTCTTGAGTTCACAACAGCTAAATCACTTTCAAACACAATTTTCTGTGTGTGTTTTTTCCACCTTCAACAATCTACTCAACAGTAAGGGTAGCTAAATACAGATAAACCAGAAAAAACAAAAAAAAAAACAAAAATGCTAGATTCCAGTGATGAGGAAACCCCATGGACATTATGCTCTTCCACAAATTAAGGAGGAGCTCATCATGGGGGAAGGAGAGGGAAGAAGGGATGTTGATGTGAGAATCGAGAAGCATAGTTCAGCATTTCTGTGCAGGAACTATGATTCTTAGCCAGCAAGCCATAGTAAAATTAATTATTTACTTTCTTATAAATCATCTAATGTGATTTTTGTTTGTTTTTCCTTCCAGGATGATAAATGTCTGAGTTTACTTTTGTTAATTTTTTTTTCACTTTGTTGAGGTTAAAAGAAGCCCCAGTAAAGAGGTTTCTGAGAGGAAGAATTTTCCCAGCATGATATGCAGGGGAGGCAATGCTGTTTTCTGACTTTCTTTCATGAGCTACCAAGGGATAGGACTTCAGGCAACATCCAGGGAATACAAAGAAGTAATCAGAAGCATGAGGGTTTGACTAGGTAGAGAGAAAAAGCACGATTTACACATAATTATATTTGCTGGCAATAGGCCTGAGGTCTGTGATGTTACTCCTGGGTAGAAAGACAAACTCATCACAGAGATCAAGGACTGGAAGGCTGGCTTTCAGAATCAGCATCTCTCCCTGTCCTCAACTTCACGATGGAAGCAACATGGCTGCTTACCTTCCTGCCCCCAGTGTTGATGCGAAGGGGCGTCAGAAAGGGGTCGAAGATCATGTGACTAGTCTCTATATTGACTGGTGACTGCCGTTTCCCCACAGAGCAAAGATTCCAAGCTGAGTTCACCAATCCCCAGAAAGAAGGAACTAGAAACAGAAAGAAATTTTAGAATCAGGCTGGGGAAACAATGTAAAAAGAGCTATGGCACAAAAGTCATAAAATCAAAGAGAGCCATCCAATGTTTCCCACACATAGAGATCCTTGGGTGTCATTATGGCAGTTTCCTGGTCTGAATCTTGGTCAATTTCTCTAACTCTTAGCTTCATGATGTCTTAAGATCAGATTTTGTTATTTTTGACCCATTGATTCTGTGGCCTCTTTGATGGGTATAGATAGCTAGCATTAATGACTTAATAAGAAGGTGGCATAGTCCAGCCACATCATCTTTTCATATTGAGGTACACTAAATATATAGCAACTCCTGAGTTGATGCTCTGCTTTTCTGTTTGGCAGGAATGATATGGGAATCAACCTTGTTCTAGATAGAAAGTTTTATAAGCTTTTCAAAGAAGTAGCATTCAACATATATAAGGTATTTATTCTGCTGAGGGAGTGAATTATTTTATGACCCCCTATCAATGCCAGACAGGAGCTTGGCAAGTTGACTTAATGTACCATCAGCTGAAGAATGTGTTCATTAATAAGCAGAAAAAGATGGCATTGAGTGCAGAGTGCAAATATCCAAAGGGAAATCATCCACTCATTTTCAGTGTCACATTAAAGAATCTATTAAAATAAATTTCTGGACAATTTCCAGTCCTATTTTCTTCTGTTTGAAAAAGTTAGCAGAGAAGTGGGGTAGCCAACCTACTAATTTTACATCAGTGAAGATCAGCGACTATATCTTCAACATTTTCCTGCCCCCTCAGTATCTTTATTGAGGCTTTAGATCCATGTGTCCTTTATATGCCTCTGAGATTGTATGATCATCATTCAATCATCCATGCACAGCATCTATCAGCAGTCCAGTGAGCTCCTATTGCATGTCCAGCACTGGGTTATGCTGAATTTTGAAGAAGGCAGATGCATGTAAGAACAATTACCACACTGGGGGTGGGGTACAGTATGAGGTTAAGTCAAGTGTATATGAAACTCTAGATGAGGGGCACCAAAGCCTGCAGCAGTGGAAGTGGAAACAGGGAGCGATTCCTACAGAAGATGAACCTAACAATAAAGTCACAACCCTCTCAAATGTACGTGTCCTCTCAGGAACTCAAATTTAATACAACCTTTAATTTACAGCAGCCATTATTCCTTCCCACGTCATGGATGGAGAAAACTGAAGCAAGAGAGGTGTATGGCAAATACCTGCCAAAGATACTATGAAAGAGAGAAGTTTGGGGCTGGATGGTATGTCTAGTCCCATCTAAATTCAAAATTCTATAACCCTTTTAATTGTTATAGGAAATTATTGGGCAGAAGTGATAAAAACAAGTTCCTTAGAGTCTTAGAAGAATATTTCAACACCAAAATAAGGTGGGCTTCATTGTGAAATATGGCAAATAACTTAATTTGGTTTAACCCCTTGGCAATAAGCCTCTGGTAGATCCACCCCCTTTAATTAAAAAGTTTGAATTGACTTTCCAGCTATAACAGATTTTCAAAATGGCAGCAATGGCCAGGGTTACAGAGAGAGAAAGAGGAGGAGGAGGGGAAGGGGAAGTAGATAGAAGAATATGTACATGTGTTTCCTTGGCACTTTCATTTCCCATCATTATTTAAGCTATTTTATCTCTGCAAGTCACTTTATCTTTAGAAGGTACCATGACCTAGCAAAATTACAATATTTAAGGAAGCTCTTGCATTAAAAATGTATTTAAAAAACATAAACTTCTATCATCTATAAAATGCTCTTTTAAAATCACTGACTTAATTTTAGACTTATTCTTCAATCATTTCAAGTTTATTATAAAAATAAATCCTCCATCAGTGCATGTTCTTACCTGTGATTTTCAGTGATGCACATAAACATGGCAGATGTGAGGATGCCAGGGATACAGTCATGGCACTGCCACAAATTAGCTGTGTGCCCTTAGATAGCCATTTATTTCTTGGGCCTTGGTTGGTCTCTATGGCCTCTGTTGTAGGCTGAATAATGGCCCCCTCCAAAGATGTCCACATCCTAACCCCAGAACCTGTGAATGTGTTACCTTACATTGTAAAAGGTACTGGACAGAAATTACTAAATTAAGGATCTTGAGATGAGTAGATTATCCTGGATTATCTGGGCCCAACATAATTACAAGGGTCTTTTTTATGAGAGAGGTGTAGAAGGATCACAGAAAAAAATTAAGGATGGAAAGAGAGGTCAGAGAGTACAGAAGATGCTGGCTTTGAAGATGGAGGAAGGGAACATGAGCTAAAGAATGCAGGTGGCCTCTACAACCTGGAATAGGCAAAGCAACAGATTCTTCCCCTAGAGCCTCCAAAAGGAACACCAGCCTGCTGACACTGATCTTAACCCCATGAGACTCATTTCAGACTTCTCACCTCCAGAACTCTAAGATAATAAATTTGTGTTGTTTTAAGTCACTAAGTTGTTATTATTTGTCACAGCCACAATAGGAAACTAATACAGCCCCTTTTATCTTTAAAATCCTGTGAGACAAGAACTTCTTTGACAATCAGGCCATCTATGATGTCCTGGGGGACCTTCCCTGGAAGGCAGATTCATAATAAACATAGTAAGAGATGATACATATTGTATTTCATATACTCCCATGAAAATTATTAACAAAAATAATCAAATCCTATAAATGGATTGCCAGACTGCTATTATATGGCAACATGGGTGGGCAGATGCTTCTGTGCTTTACAAATAAACTTCACACCCCAAAAGTACCCCCATAAAAACACAAACAGCAAAAATGTTATGTGAACGTCTGATTTGCTCTTATTGGGCATGGCATTCTTTATGACAAATAGTTTCAGGGTTTTACATACCCACTTCACTATCGAGGCCTGTGTGTCTTGTTCTAACCACTTGCTTAGACAATTGAGGAATAACTGAGAAACACTCTTCCTTGCTAATCTGCGACCCTCATTAGCTCCACTCCTGAAGAGGTATCAAAGTTTATTCATCACTGGATTGCTCATTTTAAATCAGCCATAAATTAATAGTCTTTCAGAAATAGAAGCCACCTTAGTGGTCATCTAATCTAAATGAATAAACAAAATTAAGGCCATAAAGGCAGATAAAGTCCTCAACCCAAGACCACACACCCAGGGAGAGGCAGGGAAGGACAGAGTAAGGACTGGTACCCAGGTCTCAAGACTCACAGTGCTCTAAATCCCTTCAACCCCAGCAGGCTTCATACATGAGCAGGTAATTAGAGTCAGAGTTTCAGAGTTAAATTGTTGTTATGGCCATGGAAGACTTTTGCTACCATTTCTCTTTTGGTAAATCAAGAGTAACATTAATGCTTAGTCTCCAGTTAAAATAAATTTCAAGTGCAAAGGTTTAAATCAAACTGCTTTAAATATCAATCATCCCAAATAAAGTTAAGATTTTTAAAAAGCCATTCAACTATAGCTGGGTAGAAACAAGGCTTCAATTCAGGCAAGATAAGATGTGTTTGTGTCTCATCTGCAGAGCCTCAAGGAGAGCTAATGGGGATGACTGCTCATGAAGAGCTGAACTAGGCAAGGTTCTAGTCCAGATGAAAGAAGTCAATGCTCTTAGAATCATTGTTATGTGTTGGGACAATAATTAAGGTGTCTAGTCCACAGACCTTAGGTGCCGAAAGGGACCAAGAATAGGTCTACAAATGTCATGTAATCTAGGTTCTAGGGAAATGCTATAGGAGGAAGGCTGTGGAAACAGAAGCATGGAGTTCCCATACTTATTAGAGCATGGGAGTGAGCCAGTAGACTTTACCTTCAGAGCAAGGCTGGACAAATGAACTAAGGTTTCAAGATTTAGAGTAAGAAACTCTCCCTCTGGATTTGTGCAGAACTCTGTTATCCCCACAATTCTAATATGTAACTATGCTCCATATTTTTGATCCTTCAGGTTTATAAACTCCCCATGTCACCCCTGGGAACAGAAGTGACTTTGTAGAACGCTATGGCACTGCTTCTATTTCCAAATTTAGAGAATCATTGCTGAATTATTTTTTTCTTCATTCCCATGGTTGTCCCAATAAATCAAATTTTTAAATTTTCTGTCATTTTTTTTAAAGCATCAGTTATTATGGTTTACTAGCTAATGCGGTGTCTTTTTCTAGCTTGACTGATACAACTTATTGTTGAGAAAAAATGTGAAAAAGTAAACTTGAGTGAGAATTACTCTAATTAGTAAACAACTGGTCTGAAATGTTTGAATGGCACCATCTCTAGAATCCTTTTCACACAATCTTTTAATTTACATGTAACCTAAAATAGACACCTGACTTGGATATTTTTGCAAATTAATTTTCACAGAGACTAAACAATGGAACTTAACTGCTGCATCACAGCTATGTGTCATCTTGCCAAAACATTTCCCTGTGGCAATGCTGTCATTGTGACTATAAACTACAAAACCCAATGGTTTCTTGGCTCTGGGTCCAGTGAGCTATGAAAATGCTCAGTGACTGATTTCAGCTACGTAAAACATAAGCCTTGGAAAATTCAAAACCTATCGGTTGCTTATTCAAAATCAGTGAAACAAAAAGCTCAAGTTTAGCTTATTAACACATGGTAACCCTCAGACAAAACCAAAAAAGCTCCTACTAAAATAAGAAATAGTTTGAGAGAGCAATGAACTAGAGGGATCAAGTTTGATACTGAGTTAAAATTTGTCTCGATGACATTTGTATCCTATAGAAAATGCTCCAAAGTCAGTCTGAGCTTTTAGACATCCTCCTTGTTCATTTGTCCTGAATTGTCATTTGTCGTCTCAGCAGAATTTGCAGAGACCATGCTGTTATGGCAAGGAGTTTGACACTTGGAATTAATTCATGCAATTTATTGACTTGCTAAATCCTATGGAAACAATACAAACTCAAAAAGTGTTTATTGACAGCCTATTATGTGCCAGACATTAGGCTTGACACTGTGAATTCATGCAGCAAATATTTACTGAGGACCTACTCTATGTGCCAGGCACTGCCATCAGTTCTGGGTAGTCAGTAATGAATAAAACAGATATGGTTCCTGCTCTCATAGATCTTGCAGTCTAGTAGGGGATATGGGGGATAATGTTTATCTCCAAGTTTATATACGCATATCTATGTAATTAGAACTATTTGCAAGTACGCTGTAGAAACAATTAAAACAGTAATGAACTATAGAATATAGTATGGATTGGTGAGATAACCTAGGTAGAATGGCGAGGAATAATTCCTCTGGAGGTGACATCTAACAAACCCTGGAAGGACTGAGAGGAGTTGCTTCTGAAGAGTGGCAGGGGAGAGGGTGTCCAAAGAAGAGGAGAGGAGCAGGTCTTGGCAGAGAAGAGCCTGATGTGTTTAAGGAGTGGAGAGAAAGAAAGTTAACCTGAACTAGATGAGCCAGATGAGAAGAAAAGTGAGATGAAATGAGGTTGGCCAGGTAGACCAGGGACAGGAACTTGCATTTTACTCTAATGTATTAGAAAGCAACTGAGAATTTGGGGCAAGGGAGTACCATGGTCTGATTTATGAATTAAAAGTCTTGGTTGGAATACAGCCAAAAGTGAGCTTGCTTACCCTTGGAGTAGTTTGAGTAGGAAAAGAATTGGTTTCTAAGCAACAGTTGGGTTTTTATGAGAATTTAATCCTATTGCTTTGGGTTTGTTTAAATTCTATCTCAAAGGCACAACTAATTGAATGTTTTAAAAACTATTCTCTTCAACACACATTCCAATAAAATAGCATTTTCCTATGATGCAACTAGTGCATTACAAGTAATCATTTGAAGCAAGGAATATTTTCATGAAGAGATTCAGCTAAGGCAATCTTTTCTAGCTTTCAAGCAATAAACTAAGTTCCCAACTTTTTGGCCAAAGGAAAGCAATTGCAAGTTGGGAAAATGAATACTGGCATAAAACATATTTTCAGTGAATTCAGTCCTTACAAATAAAGGCTTCTGCTTCAATATAGCCATCTCTACTGTAGGGTTATAAAGCATATGAATACATTTAAAATAAGAACTCATATCTTTTCCTTGTTCTTTTCCTCACCAGAGCTGATTTACTGTCATTTTCCCTATTCTCAACTCTAATAAATCTCCACTTTGAGCCATTATTAATGAGCATGTTTGAAATACTCATTGCTGCAGGATTTTTGGCCCCTTTCTGATTTCAAATTTATATCATAAGGGGAGCTGGCTTTGAATAACTCCTTTGCTGCAATTCCTCTTCTATTGTTGGGACTCTGATTCATATTACATGGAGGGCTTCTAACTAGAGCTGCCCATTCTCTCACTTGGGAATCTCTAAAAGGTTGGAAATATCCTACTTAATACATAATCATTAATTTGTGCATTCACCTAAAAAATTAATGGAATATCTCCTATGAGCCAGATTTTTAAAAATGCTCCCACTCTAATGAAGACCTCTAATTGTGGGAAGACAGGCAAGCTAACAAATCATGCTATAATAAAACATGAGTTATAATTAAGGTGTGTGAATATTAAAGTCTAAATGGAGACAGGGGAGTAAATTGACCCTGACCCTTTCCTCAAGTGATGGCATCAGCCTTCCTAGCAGAGGAGACGTTTGAATTCATCCTGAAAGTATGAATAGAAACTACAAGCCATACAAATCTTATAACTAGTTAAAAGACTAAAATTTTTCTAGAAACTGAGACAAATTATTGCTGGAATTTGAATAACTTTTATGCAGGGAGATTTTAAGCCACTGGATCTTCTGACTTCCTCAACTTGGAGAGTTTGTATTACATAGGAGAAAGACCATGAGCTACCATATCCTTACCATGCAACCTTGAGCAGGGGGTTAAACTTCTATAGCCTTAGTTTCTCCAGCTATAAAATGAAGATGATACTTCACAGAGTTGTTGGGAAGATAAGTGAGAATATGCTTATAAAAGGTCTAGCATAGTGTCATTTCTATAACAAATATTCAATGAATGTTGGAGAAGGATTACCATGAGGGGATGTTGGGGAATGGTGTGGCCACCAGCTCTGTGATCCCACCACCATAACATTCCAGAGATGAAAAGGGTAAAGTTTCCAGGCAGGAGTGCGGAAGAGGGGAAGGTTTCAGAGGCCCACACATCCCAACCTGAATTCAGAGCAGGGAGCAGTCTAGGTCATAGGATTGGTCTCTCAATTTCATACTTTTAATGAACCATGTGAAATTATTTCTTGGATCTATAGCTCTCAACGTCTGGATGAATGGAGAGAGTTAGCAGTGATATGGGTCACCCAGCATGGTTTTATCTACAAAGAAAATAATTTTAATTTAGCTTTTGGAAGTTGGTGGATTATTTGTCTGTATAGCAGCTCCATCCTCCTGTTTGGGATTGGTTCTAATATGCTAACTGGCTTGCATCCCTGCAAGCACATCAACAGAGGGTGAAGTGAAAGGAAGGAAGGGGGAGTTTTCATTTGCTGATCAGTCACCATAATCTCTGTGCTAGGAACTTGACATATCTTATCTTGCTTAATCCTCCCCACAATTCTGTGAGATAATATTAACTGTTACTTTGTAGATGAGAAAAATAAGACTTAAAGAGGTTATATGACTTTCCAAGGTCACTTGGCCAGTAAGTAGAGGGACTAGAATTTGAAATCAGTTTTTTTCTCTAAAACAAATAAATAACAAGACAAAGGAAGCAAAGTAATGCATGTGTAGTAACATATGAAACAATACACAGGCATATAAAGCAAGAGGTAATCATCTCACCCTCCTTCCTTCCAATGACAGCCCTGAGGTAATTGGTGTGAACACTTTATTAGGCATCATTCAACATCTTTCACTATGCTCATACAAACATATTCAAGTACCTATACACAGAGAGAAGTTCTATTTATAAAAATAATTTTTGTTTCAAGTAACAATATACCATGAATGCCCTCTATGTCAGTCCTTCGTAGAGCTACAAATTCATGTGAAAGGCTACAGAGCTGCTGTAGTTTGAATGCACCTAACTTTTCTAAACCATTTCCTAAATGAAAGACATTAAGATTGTTTCCATCTTATTTTACCATGAAAATCAATGTTGCAGTAAATAGCCTCAAACATATACTTTTCATACTAGTAGTATTGTTTAGTCAAGGTATGTACATGCTTTATTTTAATAGATGCTGCCAGGTTACTTTAAAAGATACTGGCAGTGTCTATAAATATTTATGTTCCTAACAGCTGTGTGTGGTATGTCCACTTCCCCATAATCTCCATAGCACTGAATGTTATTTATTTATTTGTTTGTTTATTTACTTATGGCAATCTAATAGTAAAGATGGGATTTCACTGATTTAATTTGCATTTCTTAACTACTGCCACGGTTGAGTATCTTCTCATATGCTCATTAGCTATTTGCATTTCTCTTCTGATCCTATTCTTCATGTATTTTTCTCTGGGTTATTTGTGTTTTTCAAATGAGTTTTACCTATCATTTGAATTCTAGAAATATTAGCCCTCTGTCACATGCTATAAACATTTTCTCCTAGCCTATTATCTAGCTTTTAAGCTCATTTTTTGGTATTTGGTTATCTAGGGATTTTAAAATTTTATATGGTTGGATTTATCGATCTTTTTGTGCACAAGCTTTCTCTGTTTTCTCTATTATTTAATATTGCATATCCAACTAGAGTGTTTGTAAGTATTTTCCTAAATATTAAAAAAATATTTTTACTGTTATAGTTTTTACAATTTTATTTTTAAAATCTATCACAGATTAATTTGTATATACTTAGACCACAATCTGGGGTCTAAGGTTTTCCCAGATATAAACTGAATAATGCCATTATTATTTATTAAACAAACCATCTTTTGTGACCAATTGAGTGTTACTTTTATCACATATTAAGTTTCCATATACATTAGATTTGCTTCCAGTCTTCCTGGATTATTCAACCTATATTTATATTCCTGTGTCAGTGCCATATTGTTTTGAGTATAGTTACAATTTAAGGTCATTTATAAGATCAGGCTTCCTGATCAAAAAGCCTGCTCTCTTTCCCTGCTACCTCTAAAGGACTATACATGCTCCAGGGAAACTTGCTAGGATTAGTGACCCTAGGAATTTAACTGTGTTAAATTCTGAAAAATTCACCAACACGTTATTAGACAACAATTCCCTACAAATTCAAACATCTGGTGAAACACTTAAAATCCTGCAAAACATGTGGATATCTTGAAATACAGTGTCCCTTATCCATATCTGTTTGAGTATGTAAACATCTCCCTCTCTTTTTCTCCCTCTAATTCTCACTCTCTCTATATGTGTGCACAAAATTACTATTATACAAATTTCAAAAGTAGGCAAATGATGAAAGCCCTCTTGCCCAGATGTATGTGGAGATCAGTCGCCTTTTACAACTTCTCAGTGTTCACATTTGGGTAATCCTACAGAAATCTCCAGCCGTTCCAGTCTGTCTTGGTTTTGGCAGGTATTTAAGGCATTTTCTTTACCATTTGCAAAAATAAGGGCTCAGTTATCTTCATATTACATCAGGAAAAATAATCTTTGTGCTATCCCTGAGTCTTGGGGTCCAAACACGATAAAATTGGTCACTAAACAGGGAACAAAAACACACATATGATCTGTTGGTCTTTTCCCAATTCTGTACTGGGATGGATTGTCCAATAAGCCTGCATGTATTTTCTGTTGAGATGCTAGATTTAGCTTTCTTTGACATAGTGACTTCTACCAACACATTTAACTTCTCTTCTTAATTTTCCTATTTGACTTTGGCATCAACATGCTTCCTATTAGCAGGCAATAAAACATGCAGGCATCTCACTAACTGTAGCTCTCTATCATCCCCAAAATCTTGTTAAAGATCAAATCTGGGTGAATTCTTTGCTTTCAAATGATTTTTGTCCAACCAAGGTACCACTAGCCTAATCCAGTTCCCAATGCCATGTACTTTAGTTTTTGTAACAATTCCTTAAATTCCCCAACTCCAGGGTAAGTTCCACATTACAAATGATATGAGAGCTGAGCAGACACAGAAGAACCATGACTGGAAAATAGGCTACATCTCTGGTTCACAACAGAATTTAGTGCACAGCAAGGGTCAGAATTAGATTACTCAAGATCTGTGTTGTCTTGTATCCCTAGAGCTCTGATTCAATGCCATCATTACACCCTCAGTTCCCATTCCAATCCTTGGCACACTCAACAACTCAACAACTACTAATCAAATGTGTAGATAATTAAATGGATGGATGGATGGAAGAAACTGAACTATGTTGTCTGCTTTGCGTCTTATTTTCTCCCCGGTGCTTGTCATATTACAGTTCTTCAATACAGTTTGTGGAATGAATGGATGCACATCATTCTGTTTCATTTCCAAACCCTCAAAAATACAGTGTGCTCATTCCTACTTCTGGGCTCTTTTCCCCTGTGCTTCACTGAGGTATAATTGACAAATAAAAATTGTATACATTTAGGTTGTGCAACATGATTTTTTTAAGGTGTACAATGTGATGGTTTGATATACATATACATTGTAAAATGATTACCACAACCATAGCTACCTTTTCTTTTTGAGGTGAGGACTCTTAAGACCCACTTTCTTAGCAAATTTAAAGTGTACAATACAGAATTGTTAACTATAATCACCATGCTGTACATTAGATCCCAGAATCTATTCACCTTATAAGTGTATGTGTGTGCTCTTTGACTTACATGTTCCCTCTCTTCAGATCCTGGCAACCACTGTTCTACTCCCTAGTTCTATGAGTTTGAATTTTTAGATTCCACATTTATCTTCTTTTCTCTCTTGACCTTCCCCTATCAAATCCTATACATCCTACAATTCCTAATTTAAATCCCAATCCCTCCATAAATCATCCTTTACTGGTTAAGTCATCACTCTGGATTTCTAGAGAAGCTGGTTAGATGCCACATAACTTCATATTTAATTACACATGGTTATATTGTTCAATGTTTTGTGAATTCATTAATATCATTTTCTAAGTAGAAGTAAGCACCTCAAGATCAGAAACTTGAACATAGCACAACACCTGATTACAGGGCCTAGACCTATAAAAGATAATTCATGAAGTGATTGTTCAAGGTGAAATCTCTCTAAGGAACTTTTAAAAATAATTTTTATTAGAGTATAGTTGATTTACAATGTTGTTTTAATTCAGGTGTACAGGAAAGTGAATCAGTTATACATATATGCATATCCACTCTTTTTTAGATTCTTTTCTCATATAGGTCATTACAGAGTATTGACTAGAGGTCCTTATTAGTTATCTATTTTATACGGGTATGGTTTAGGGTACAGGTTAGGGTACAACAACGTTTTAGGGTTAGCGTACGTGTTAGGGTAAGGGTTAGTGTTAGTGTATGGGCTAGATTAGGGTACAGGTTAGGGTAAGACATCGGGTAAGGGTTAGGGTTAGGGTTAGGGAACGGGTACGGTTTTGGGTACAGGTTAGGGTACGACAATGGTTTAAGGTTAGCGTACGTGTTAGGGTATGGGTTAGTGTTAGTGTACGGGTTAGGATTAGGGTATGGGTTAGGGTAAGGCATCGGGTAAGGGTTAGCGTTAGGGTTAGGGTTAGGGAACGGATATGGTTTAGGGTACAGGTTAGGGTACGACAACGGTTTAGGTTTAGCGTACATGTTAGGGTAAGGGTTAGTGTTAGTGTACGGGTTAGGGTTAGGGTACGGGTTAGGGTAAGGCATCGGGTAAGGGTTAGGGTTGGGGTAGGGTCAGGGTTAGGGTTAGGGAACGGGTAGAGTTTCGGGTACAGGTTAGGGTACGACAACGGTTTAGGGTTAGCGTACATGTTAGGGTATGGAAATCCCAATCTCCCAGTTTATCTCTCCCTCACTTTCCCTCCTTTTAACCATAAGTTTGTTTTCTACATCTGTGACTCTATTTCTCTTTCATAAATAAGTTAACTTGCACCATTTTTTTTTAGATTCTACATATAAGTGGTATCATATGATGTTTGTCTTTCTATGTCTGACTTACTTCACTCAGTATGACAATCTCTACATCTATCCATGTTGCTGCAAATGACATTATTTCATTCTTTTTTATGGCTGAATAATATTCCACTGTATATATGTACCACACCTTCTTTATCCATTCCTCTGGCAATGGACATTAAGGTTGCTTCCATGTTTTGGTTATTTTAAATAGTGCTGCAATGAACATTGAGGTGCATTTATCTTTCCAACTATGGTTTTCTCTGGATATATACCCAGGAGTGGGATTGCTGGATATGCTAGTTCTATATTTAGTTTTTTAAGGAGCCTCCATACTGCTCTCCATAATGGTTGTACCAACTTACATTCCCACCAATGGTATAGGAAGGTTCCCTTTTCTCTGCACCCTCTCCAGCATTGTTTGTAGATTTTTTGATAATGGCCATTCTGACAAGTGTGAGGTGATAGCTCATTGTAGTTTTGATTTGCATTTCTCTAATAATTAGTGATATTGAGCATCTTTTCATGTGCCTCTTGGCCATTTCAATATCTTCTTTGGAGAAATGTCTATTTAGGTCTTCTGTCCATTTTTTGATTGGGTTTGTGTTTTGATCTAGAGCTGCATGAGTTGTTTGTACATTTAGGAGATTAATCCCTTGTTGGTCGTTTCATTAGCAAATATTTTCTCCCATTCTGTGGGTTGTCTTTTCATTTTGTCTAAATGTTCCTTTGTTGTGCATAGTTTTTAAGTTTAATTAAGTCCCTTTTTAATTTTTGTTTTTATTTCCATTACTCAAGGAGGTGGATCAAAACAGATATGGCTGCAATTTATGTCAGACAGTGCTCTACATATGTTTTCCTCTAAGAGTTTTATAGTATCTGGCCTTATATTTAGGTCTTTAATCCATTTTGAGTTTATTTTTGTGTATGGTGTTATGGAATGTTCTAATTCTATCTTTTACATGTAGCTGTCCAGTTTTCCCAGTACCATTTGTTGAAGAGACTATTTTTTCTCCATTGTATAGTCTTGCCTCCTTTGTCGTAGTTTAATTGACCATAGTGCATGGGTTTACCTCTGGACTTCCTATCCTGTTCCATTGATCTGTATTTCTGGTTTTGTGCCAGTGCCAAACTGTTTTGATGACTCTAGCTTTGTAGTATAGTCTGAAGTCAGGGAGCCTGATTCCTCCAAGTTTGTTTTTCTTTCTCAGGATGCTTTGGCTATTTAGGGTCTTTTGTGTTTCCATACAAATTTTAAGATTTTTTTGTCTATTTCAGTGATAAATGCCACTGGTAATTTGATAGGGATAGCATTGAATCTGTAAATTGCTTTGGGTAGTATATTCATTTTGACAATGTTGATTCTTCCAATCTAAAAACACGGTATATTTATCCATCTGTTTGTATTATCTTTGAGGTCTTTCATCAGTATCTTATAGTTTTCTGCATACAGATCTTTTGCCTCCTTAGATAGGTTTATACTTAAGTATTTTATTCTTTTTGATGCAATGTTAAAATGGATTGTTTTTAATTTATCTTTCTGCTCTTTTGTTTTTAGTGTATAGGAATACAAGAGATCTGTGTGTATTAATTTTGTATCCTGCAACTTTACCAGATTCATTGATGAGCTCTAGTAGTTTTCTGAGAGCATCTTTAGGATTTTCTATGTATAGTATCATGTCATCTGCAAACAGTGAAAGTTTTACTTCTTCTTTTCCAATTTGAATTACTTTTATTTATTTTTCTTCTCTGATGGCTGTGGCTAGAACTTCCAAAACATTGTTGAATAAAAGTGGCAAGAGTGGACATCCTTGTCTTGTTCCTGATCTTAAAGGAAATGCTTTCAGCTTTTCACCATTGAAAATGATTTTTGCTGTGGGTTTGTGGTATATGGTCTTTATTATGTTGAGGTAGGTTCCCTCCATGCCCAATTCCTTGAGAGTTTTTATCATAATGGGTGTTATATTTTGTCAAAACCTTTTTCTGCAACTATCGATGATCATATGTTTTTTGTTTGTTTGTTTGTTTGTTTGTTTGTTTTTTTACGGTACACGGGCCTCTCACTGTTGTGGCCTCTCCCGTTGCAGAGCACAGGCTCCGGATGCACAGGCTCAGCGGCCATGGTTCACGGACCCAGCCGCTCCGCGGCATGTGGGATCTTCCCGGACCGGGGCACGAACCCGTGTCCCCTGCCTCGGCAGGCGGACTCTCAACCACTGCGCCACCAGGGAAGCCCGATCATATGGTTTTTATTCTTCAGTTTTTTTAATGTGGTGTATCCCATAGATTGATTTACATATACTGAAGAATCCTTGCATCCCTGGGTTAAATCCCACTGGATCATGGTGTATTATCCTTTTAAAGTGTTGTTGGGTTTGGTTTGCTAGTATTTTGTTGAGGATTTTTGTGTCTATGTTCATCAGTGATATTGGCCTATAATTTTCTTGTTTTGTGGTACCTTTGTCTGGTTTTGGTATCAGGGTGATGGTGGCCTCATAGAATGAGTTTGGGAGTGTTCCTTCCTCTGCAGTTTTTTGGAAGAGTTTCAGAAGGAAAGGTGCTTAACTCTTCTCTAAATGTTTAACACAATTCACCTGTGAAGCCATCTGGTCCTGGACTTCTGTTTGTTGGAAGTTTTTAAATCACACTTTCAAGTTCAGTACTTGTGATTGGTCTGTTTATATTTTCTATTTCTTCCTGGTTCAGTCTTGGAAGGTTGTACCTTTCTAAGAATTTGTCCATTTCTTCTTTGTTGTTCATTTTATTGGCATAGAGTTGCTTGTAGTAGTCTTTTATGATCCTCTGTATTTCTGTAGTGTCAGTTGTAACTTCTCCTTTTTCATTTCTAATAATAAAATTAGAAATCAATAAATATTTGAGCCTTTTCCCATTTTTCCTGATGAGTCTAGCTAAATGTTTATCCATTTTGTTTATCTTCTCCAAGAACCACCTTTTAGTTTCCTTGACCTTTGCTATTGTTTTCTTCATCCCTATTTCATTTATTTCTGCTCTGATCTTTATGATTTCTTTCCTCTTACTATCTTTGGGTTTTGTTTGTTCTTCTTTCCCTAGTTGCTTTAGATGTAAGATTAGGTTGTTTACTTGAGATTTTTCTACTAAGGGAATTTTAAAGAAAAGTATTTGTGTTTGAAAAGACACCAGCAATGAAGTGGATTTACTAATATTTTGATTCTTCTCACCAGCTGGTTCCCTAACATATGCCCAGCCTTATGAAGCCCTTTGCAGTCCCACTAACATGTCTTGCCTACAGTGGTTCCACTGCCTAGAATGCCCTTCCCAATAGCCCATGCAGAAAGCACTTTCTCATCTTTCAAGATGAAGGTCAAAGAGCCCTCTCTAGGAAGATTTTCCTATCTGTTACTCCCTCCACTCTCCAGTCTTTTGATGGATCTCATGCCGATATCTGTGCAACTAGGGAACTCTTTTATTCTAATACATCTTGTTGCAATTTTATACATGTATGTCTTCCTAATAAATGGACATTTTTTGAAAACAGACTTCTGTCTCTAAATCACCATTGTTATGCACAGTGCCCAGTATATAATAAATTCACAGGCAATGTTGTTTGAATTTTAAAAAAGGATAAAAAGTAGTGAAGACTTGATATACACTGGTGGAAGAACAGACAAAAGGTGAGGAGTAGGGAGGACTACATTTTACTGAACATCTACTTTGTGACAGTCCCAGTATCAGGCATTTACTCAGGATGTGTATTTAATGTCTGATCACTCTCCCCCAATGAAGTGGGAAGATAAGTCCAAACCTATGGATACGGTCTTAACTATCTAGGTTGTGGAGTATGAATACCAGACACAATTAGGGTTTGATGGTATTCTTATCAATGCAAAAATCCAAATTTGGGTTACCAAAAGGAATAAAGAAAAAAGAATGGTTCAAGATGAAAAATCAAAGGAAGAAAGTAGATAAGTGAGGAGACTTGCAGTAGGCAGTAAGAAGAGGAATAAATGAATTTCATGAGTCAGGCAGTGAAGAGACAGAGAAGCATTTTATTCATTTCTATGTCCATGGGCATGGTATGCTCTGAACTTTCAAAAGTATAGCCTGGGGCAGAAATTCGATCCATTTCTTATACCAATCATGGAAGGTAGATTGAAGGCTGCATCAAATGATCATATTGGAAAAAGAAGTAAAGTGGTACCACCACAGGAGACCATGACATTGGTCAATATGGCTTTAGAACATAAAATAATGCCTACCCATGCTGGTACTTATGTTTCCATCTTTAAAGACATTTCTCATTTTCACAGAGCATTGTACAAAGATTCAATTATAATGAATGTAAAAGTGCTTTGAAAACTGTTACACATTCCTAATTTCTTAACTATTCATGTTTAAATTGCAACATGCTTACAATGACCAGTATTTTCTTGTTCAGTAGGGTCTCTGCATTTCAGTATAATTTTTCTCTCCTGGCAGTACAACTCAGGTTCACGTACTAAATACAAGGAATAGATCTTTGTTGTAATGCTTGCTCAAACAGATAGCATGAAGGCTGGCCTTTTCCTTTATCATCATTTAAAGCAAAGTGCGGTGCTTAATAAACCATGCTCCAACTTATGGCTTCTCCAGGAGATCCATGGCAACACAGCAAAAGAAATTCATGATGATCTGAGTGAAGCATTCTTTGAGACTGATCCAGCTTAGAAGGCTCTCTCAAATCAATGGCTTGAGACATTAAAGTCCGAAATCTTTTGGGAATAATGAGAATATGAATTTTCCTCATTATTGTTGGCAGCTCCCTGGTCTTAGTGGAGAAGAACTCAAAGTGCCCAGAGGAAACACCAGTTCATAGTGACAGGAGATTAAAATAGCATTTGAGTTTTAAAGGCTCAGATGCCTAGGAAAGTTAGCAAGGACTTTCAGAAATATAATCAGAAATATACAGTCATAAATATAATTAGCAGTGAATAGATCCTTAAAAGTTTTCTCTGTAAGCAGCCTGAGTCTCAACTCCAGTTCTGGCCATCACTTCCTGCTTTTGTCTATGCATTGGGAAATCAAGAAAAATCAGCAAAGCCCTCACTTTTGCAACACTTTAAGGCTTATAAAGCATTGTCTCAAAACACACGGTTCCACTACTTTCGATATAGTAGTACAGAAGTTCATTAACAATCTGGCAGTTTAACAAAAAAACACTGTGCAAAGTCTGGGTCATCAAACAGAAGAATGTACACCCCCTTCTCTCAGAAGGATGCAACTCTTTACATTTCTTTGATCTCCTGGAAAGCAAGAAGTAAAACCCAAGTCTAGAATTAATCAGAGGTGATGGATTACTGATAGCTATGAACATATACCAATGGAGCCTTAGTGTAATGATGAAGTGTTAATTTCAGGGACTAGCAAGAATCTATGAGCATAGGAGGCACTCAGTTAATATTGGTTCAGTGAGGAAATAAGGGAATAGCTTAATGTTTGAAAAGAAAGGAATCAGGGAAAGTTGGTTAAAGGGTCAAAGGTTTATAGGATGCTATAAATGAAGAGTTGGCCTAATGGTTTATTATTAAGCACTACCTCAATTCTAGGCCCTGTTCCAGTTTAATCCTCACAACAGACTCATCATGTGAATTATCCCAATTTAACAGGTGAGGAAACTGAGGCTCAGGGAAGTTAAGTTTCACAGCCAGTAATAAGTCAGGCCTGGATTCAAAGCCAGGCAACCTGCACCCCTTAAATTCCATGTGATCTCACTCACCTTGATTCTTGATCTTTAAGTAAACCCACCAATCAAATGCTGTCAAAAGAGCTGATTAGGGACCTCATACCAAATAAATCTGTGTGGGATTCAGGGATCTGCATAATTAATAAGCAGCCCAGGTGCTTCCAATGCAGGTTGCTCATAGACCATAAAAATTGGAAAAAGAGAAAAACAGCTGATAAAATTAACATATATTGGGAGAAAGTAGGTCTCACAAATTTACAGCAAGGTGACCTGAATAATGATAGATCAAAGGAGAAAAGCATACCAACCAAAGGGTTGATAAGAAAGAATAAAACAAAGAAACAAACATCCACATTTTGCTTCCTGCCCTGTCACATGAGAGAGGCACAGAAAGGTGTTTCTTGGTGGGAGTAGCAATATTTCACCAGAACTCACTATAGCCCTCAATGTTATCCACCTTCTTTTGTTCTAATTCCTTGACCACCAAGCAAACCTCAGATAAACATTCCTAAATGTTCTAATCTCAAAACAGAAAAATATTGTTTTTGATGGTAGACAGAAATAGTTCAGCTATTGGGGCAGGGGTTGGGAGTGGGTTTCCCAATTTCCTCATTATAAAGTAGATTACCATGACAAATTATTCATCATCCTGTGCTATTTTCATAAGAATCAGAAAGCCCCAAGGGCCAGATGATCTGTGGACATACCAAGAATATTCTGTTTCTTGATTTGAGAATCTGTGTATCAGACCCTAGGCCATGAGGGTTTGACCAACATGTGGCCTCTGACAGGCACTGCCAGCAACCAGGCCACACCTCCCACCTTACCAGAAAAGAGTCCACACTTATCATTACTTTAGAAACCATAAACTGTATTTAAAAACCAAGAATAATTTGTGACTAAAGATGTTCACCTGAACATAATTTATAACAATGAAGCACTGAAAACAATCTAAATATGCAACAATAGTAGGGAAAAGTTTTAGTAAATAAGGTGCATTCACATAAAGAATATTTATGCAGTCATTAAGATAAATTTTTATATAGAATATTGTTTCAAATATATAAAGCAATGTGCAATGGAGGGGAAAAATAACCAAAATGTGGATAGAAGTTATCCCTGGATAATGCAATTATAGGCAAATATTAATGTATATGCAACTATATTCATATGCTCCAAGCTTTCCACAATGAGCAGGTAGTACTTACAAAAAAAAAAAAAAATTAAAGACTGCTTATTTGGGCCAAATTTTAATCCCCCCAAGAATTTTATTCTTATGAACTGAGATTAATTGTCTTATAACATCTGTTTTCAGCATGGGAACGATAAAGAAAGACTGTCTGCCTCCTTGCATCCACTTTCCAAATTTCTTGGCTGATGATCTGGACATACCCAGGAATAAAATGCAGGTGATAAGCCTTCCCCTTGTAAGAAAGGAGAGAAACAGTCATCCTTAGCAATTGCCAAACAGGAGACATGAGAAGCCTCAATATATGGAGCAAGAATCCTTTCCTTTCATCCCTGCCCTTAGACATGAGAAGTTAATAGGGATTTAGTTAATTGGCTGATTTTTATCCTAATTGGCTAACAAATCTATTCCAATTTCAAGAAAAACCGAAGAGAAGAAAGTAACAACAGGAGGCTTCAGCTGCCAATGGATGTTTAAAAGAGCCTGCATTTTATGTTTCAGGAGGTCTGAGGTCCTTAGACTCAGAGCATTAGCTTCCCAGAAAGTGGGGACTCCATCAAGGAAGGGGTAAGTGACCCTGATGGACACCCCAGGCCTTCCTGCCTCCTTGAAGAAAAACCGAAACTTATGGCACACATTCGATTTTGTTCTAGTACTGATTTCAGCTTAAGCAAATGCAGACTCAATTCTTGACTGGGAATAGAAGATTCAGCAAAGCTGAGGCCTGGTACCATGTGAGTACCAGGGCCTTCTGAAAGATGCAAGTTAAGCTCATCGCAACTGAATTTGCTTTCTTCCCCCACACCAATTAGGTCTACCATTTAACGTAAGGATTAGCATCTCATTTCCTGGACTGTCATCCAAGTCTCAGAATTAAATCGCTTTGTGGTGCTAGCCTTCTGCAAAATTTTGAGGTAGGCTAAACTGGTTTTCCATATCTTTTCACCTGTCTTTTAAGCCTCATTCTGCCCTGTTCCCTTACCAGGTAGTCTATTTCCCTTCCTCACTCCCTTTCAGACTACCTCTCCTGCTCCCAGTAACAAGTGTTATTTATAGCCTGAACTATAACTCAGCATTTATGATCAGAAACATGCAAACACACTCTTAGGAGGGGTGGCAGAATGCTTGAAAATGGTGCTATATCAGAAATTCAGGTCAGATAAGAACTGTATCCAAACTATCCTAAAATTATGGCAGGAAAAGTAAAAATAATAAAAACAGACAAAGTAGAAAAGAATAAGGAAAGAAAGACATATGGTAAGAAGAGGTAACATACCATCAACACCGACCTCAAAACCAACTGACAAAGGTTTCAAGGCTCAGGCCATCCATCATTACAACAAATGAAAGGACTCCAAGGACAGCAGGCTGAAGAATCCAGAACTTATAAAAAATGAAGAATGAAGTATCTTCTATGTTTTTCCCTTTCCATTGCTTCTGTACATCTTTTTAACCTCCTAAAAATCTAAAATAACCATCCACTGAGAAGTCTCACAATATTCAGTTTCTCCCTGATTCCCTTTCCCTGCATTCATCTAACTGTTTTATTGCCTCTGGTACACTGGGGCCTTGTTAATGTAGCTTTCAAGACACTCCACTCTCAGGAAGCAGCCTCTTTTTGGGGCTTATCTCTCACTGCTCTTCTTCATGCATCTTGGCCTCCAGCTGAACAAGAACTCTGTCATTACCTGTGTGTCCTGGGGCTTTCCTCTTTCATCATACCGTGCTCTTTTCCTACTCATTAAAATCATACTCATTCTCCAAGGCTGGACTCAAGTATATCTTCCTTTGGGAATTTCCCAATGCCTCTTTCTGCCTCAGGAAGTGGTACTCTCTTCTTTCTCTGAAATTCTGTTGTATCCAATGTCTCTCCTATACCACTTCTTATAATATCTCATAATAGTGGCAGAAAGCATGTTTTTATGTCCTAATGTTCCTCGTAACTTATACTGTGATAATGGAATATCAACTGATCGATGAATGAATGAGGAATCCTGACCACAAATGCTGAGTAAATGCTACACCACACTGATGGATCTTTCTTTTATTCTTGCTTACTCCCTTTTGCTCTCTATGCACACATATATATACTCATGCATTTCTGCTAGTGAGAATAGTTTAGATATCTTAATCGATAAGTAAAAGATTGATAAGAAGGTAAAACAATAAAAGAAACCCATAATGATTAGTGCTTCCGTTCTCTCAAATAGAACAGATCTTTATCTACTTAGCCTTTAGAATATAATTATTTATGAATTTCTTTATATTGAATCCACCTTGTTCCACAGAGGGCTTTGGGCACTTTTTACAATGCAAAATCTTGACTTTAGGGTGCATCTTCACATGTCAAAAAATAAGTCAAAGACTTTGTGTAGACTTTTTGAGCCACCTTTTTCTGTGAGGCCGTGAATGACTGGAAGAAGCAGCCCAGATTTCTGCAGAGTGGTAAATGGGAGGACCTCATTAAACCTAATGGAGGTTCACCTGCCTAAGGTTTGTAAACAGAGCACATGTTATCATTGGTGTAGACATGACCTTGTGGGTCTCTTTGCAAACTATATTAGTGCTGTGCAAATATTCCCACTCAGTTGTAAAGGCACATTATATGCAGGGAAATTATTCTCCCAGCAAAGAGACAGATGTTTAACCTCACTTAATATGACACCATAGTCTGAATCCTTAACATTAGACAGGGGTCCTTTTTCAAGCTAGGGTAAAATTGTATGTGCATATTTTAACAATACTCTGTAGCATAAAGTCATTACCTCTTTCTAACTAAAAACTTTCTGCGCTTTCTTTCAAGCCCCCCTTGGCAATGTCACTTGCAGAGGCCATGGTGCACCTAGCAGAAATTGGTAATCATGAGATGATGCAGAAAGTGCCTGTGATGACATTTTTCAGCCTCTCTAAGAACTTTTAAACATTTTGGTTGCAAATTCCTGCAAAATAACATAGCATGACTTACTTTTAATTGTATAAGAGTCTGTCCCCAGAAGAATATGAAACATGTCTTTTCCAAAGATACTAGGAAGGCTTAAGAAATTCAAGGAAAATGGTAGGTGGGGTTTAGAGCAAACACACACATCTAGAACTATTCTTGGGGGCTTTGGCACACAAGAAACATATCCATCAGTCTGCTAGTGGTGATCAGGGATAACTGTCCTTCAGAACTTCAAACAGAAGGGGCCCAGGAAACTGAGCTAGGCCTGAATTTAGGCACAATGGAACTTCTTTTAATGTAGGGATGGAGCAACAATCCTGATAATGCTGGAACTTAACATGAGACACCCACCCGTGTGAGGTTCTTGCAGTTTCCAGCCTACCTTTCTATACTCTGCCTGTGGTGCTCCTGCTGGGCGTCAATAGACTCATTTGTGATTTACCAGCTCACTTCTGTAGATACTGCTTATAGGGGGATTTAAAGGGAAATGTGAAGGACCCACTCCTTCTGGTTTGCATCCTGTTCCTTTCAGCATTACTTCAGGAGTGGGGCGTCACTCTGGCAGCAGCAGTTGATTCCACTTTGCAGGTCTCCCTCCCACACTTCTAGAGCCAGCTTCATCACACCCCCTTTGAGATACCAATACCAACCAGCTGGCAGCACTCCCCAGAGGTCTGGGGTCCCAGTTGGCAGGAATCTCTTATGAGCTCCAAAGCCCTCAACAGCAAGCCCTACTCTGAGGCCCCAGTTTGGTGGCCTCCTCTGCTAGGCTTCTAAATTCTCATCCCATCTTTCTCTCTGTTCTCCCAGTCCTGGCCACTAGCTTATTTCTGTTATTATGACTCCTGTGAAACACAAGGGTTCCTTTTTCCCTTTCCAACTCTCTGATTAAACAATTATTTTATGTTAAATTATCTTTGTTGAAATGATTATGTGGTTTGTATTTTCTTAACTGGACCCTAATTGAGATTTATTACTTATAATGGAGTTACACAGACTTTTACTATATTGTTGATATTATATTTACATTCTGGATGGTGTATTCATGTGCTAAAACCATACGGGTAATCAATATAACCATCCTGAAAGATGTCCATGATACACTGAAGTGATAAAAGCAAATGCTTTTATAATTGGCAGGCATTTGCTATATAATGAGAGAAAAACAAAGGAAATAATTTAAAAGGATACTGTCATCTCTAAGAGAATACTTTATTATTCCTGTTAAAATGACTCTCAAAATAACTTTAACATATGTAAACAGGACAGTATGACATATATTTTTTTGCCCATATTTAGATGAAATTGCAATGACTATAAAACAATTAAGGTGCAATTTTTGGATATTTTTGCCACAATTTGAAACCCTAAACGTTTATACAATATGTGTGATTTAAAGGCATACATGCTTCTAAAATTTAACTTTTTAGATAATACAGCTAAAACTAACCCACATTAAAGTCCATAGCTGAGAAGAATTAGCAAAAATCTTAATTATAGTCTCATTTACACTTCTATTTTCAAACCCATTCATGAATTAATTTTAACTCTGTGCCTCTGCCTTCAATCAAGCTGTGAGTACCTGTCAGAAAATGACAGTATTTGAATATTTGCACTTATGTTTAAAATTTCTACATCTTGATTTCTTTGTCAAAATTTCAACTTAGAGCTGTGTGGGTGAGGCTCTAAGGCAGAGGCAATAAGGTTGTCTCTGAATGTGGTCAAGATTCCACATCCAGAGAATGTTCATTTAGTGTGTAAGCCAAAATAGATCTTCTTATTAAGATAGTTGACCTTCAACACATGATAAAGCAGGAGGAGCGCATGAGGTAGGGAAGCCAAGTGCTGAACAGGAACTTTAGGAGACCTGAGTTCAAGGCCATGTCCTTTAGTGTAACATTGGGCTAATGTTAATCTGTGAAAATGGGCATCGGACTACTAGAGCATTGTTGCCCCTTGAAGCTTTTACACGAGCCATTATAATAATAATGTTTATTTACCTGCAACATCTTAAAGCAACTCAGTCTAAGGCAGTGGTTGCCAAAATTTTGGGTAGTGTGGCCCTATCAGTGAAAAAATCAACTTCAGTATGCAATCCCATTATAAATATTTATTCATAGATTAGATCGATATGCTATTATATTAATTATTACATGTATCGGGTACCTCCTAAAACAGTGGATACTAGCCAATATCCTCTCTCATTCATCTGCAGTCACATCAACCTCCTAAGTGATGCCTGACACTGCCAAACATGTTCTTACCTCATGGTCTCTACACTTGATCCCTCTCCTTCAACTAGCCACTCCTTTCACACCTTCATCTACTTCAGATCTTTGCTCAAATGTCACTTTCTCAGAAGGCCTTTCCTGACCACCCTATTTAAATTTAAAATCCTTCCCTATGCTCTTCTTGCCCTTCTTCTCCCCCTTCTTCTTGCCTTATTACTTTCCGGAACACTTTGCTGTGGGTGCTCTCCATTTACCCTGAGGGTACCTCTTCCCCCTTTTGTACCCTTTTCTTGCCTTGGGAAGCTGTCCTGCATGGATTACATCCACTGGGCTCCTTTGCACTCTGGATTCCTTTTGAATTTTGCCAGTGGGAGGCACCAGCAGGGACTGGAGGGTGAGGGGAGAGAAGGGGCATTTATCCCCTCAGCATCTATCCCTGCAGGGCCACGGATTGGAAAATGGCTGCTTTCCACTAGCAAGGCCACACCTCCTGTTGGGCGTCCTTCTACATCCACAGCTCTTGGAATGATCTGGGACACTGCCCCCTCCCCTGGGGGAAGTAGCTTCCTACTCTTTGTAGTCCCTGGGGAGTTTCTTCTTAGTTTCTCTTAAATCCTGCCTAGCCTTCTATAAATAGCTCTTCATTAAATGCTCCTCAATTACTTACTTCTGAGTGTGCCAGCTGTTTCTTTCCAGGACCCTGACAACCAATATTTATATTGATAATCTGTTTTCTCTCATTAGAAGGCAAAATTCCTGAGGGAAGAGATTTTTTCATCTATTTTTATTGTTGCTGTTCACTGCTACATCCTCCGTCCCCAGATCATAATAGGCATTTAAGTAGTTGCCAAATAAATAGATGAATAACATTTTCCTCCTGGATTCCTATGGTTTGTCTTGCACATTCCATTTTGGAAATCACCAGCTTAAGATTCAAATATATATTCTTCTTTGCCTGATTTGACTATTGGATTAATTTAGCCTAATTCCCATCTAATACAAAGCTCTATTTTTAAATCATAAAAAAATGTAATTTAGTATCAAATCCCCCTGGAAGATCATAATTGTCTCCCACAAGATTCCTGTAATAATGGCCCCAACAGATACTGAGCCAGTCATGGGAAAGACTTTATTAGTTCACCTTTCTGTGGTGTCTCTGAGTTAACAGATTTGTCTTTCTCCCTCCTGATTTCTGCTTTAAGATCTTATCTTTCTTTCTTGCAATAAGGAAGATAAAAACTGCCTAAGGAAGTAAAGACTTGGCTGACCCACTTTATCCCTATTCACAACAGGAGAAAGTCACTCATAATCTTGTCCCCCACTAAACTATTTAATTTGCATACAATTGTCAATTATTTAATTAACTTACAATGTCTAGGGCTTAGTTGCCTGGATCAGACCTAACAACTGTCTTTAGTAACAACATTCCTTAGAGCAGAATAGCTAATTAAACAGAATGAATTTTTTTTTAATCAGAAACTCATATAAATTCCTTTTTGTCCTTTAACGTGAACATTTGGGTGATTACTTCTCACTGAATGGCCTTATGCCTATCAAACATGCCCAGTACATTTGGATAAACCTGATTATTTTCTACATGCTCGAATTTCCTTCTCTGCATAAATCGATAAATGTATCTGGGTTCCAAGAGTTACTACTGTACTGAACAGAACCCGCTGAGGTTGCTTTGGGAGGGAAAGCATAAATGGCAAGAAACTGCTGAATCCTGCATCTAGGAGGGAACATTTTGTAAACACAGTAACTTCCACGTTCATGTGGCTCCAGCTTTAAATGCTGTGCTCATCTCTGGCTATATATAGTGGCCTGAGTAAGAGTTTTCTCATGTGGTTGTAAATTTCTCGAGCTGCAGGTCAAAACATTGTGATGTTCAAACAGTCTTAAACTGTTTGAAGAAGAGGAAATTAACTGCCAATATTATTAAAATGGAACTCTTTCTATTCCAACCAAAATATATTAGCTTGAACAAATAATTGCTCACAAAGTAAGATACAATTGTCTTTCACTTGAATTTCAACAACATTTCTCACTGTCAGCAGTGGTCGACTCTAACCGTGTTATTTTAGTTTTCTAGGTTGGCTGTAACAAGTACCACAAAGCACAAACTGGGTAGCTTAAACAACAGAAATTTATTGTCTCACACCTCTGGAGGCTGGAAGTCAAGGTGTCAGCAGGGTTGGTTCCTTCTGAGGTGTGAAGGACTATGAACGAAAAACTGTTCCATGTGTCTCTCTCTTAGATTCTACTGGTTTGCTGGAAATCTTTGATGTTCCTTGGATTCCATGCAGCATCCCTATCTCTGCCTTCATCTTCATGCAGCATTCTCCTGGTGTGCATATCTGTGTCCACATTTCTCCTTTTTAGAAGGATGCTAATCATACTGGATTAGAGGAGAGGCATACCTACTCCAGTATGTCCTCATCCTAACTTAACTAATTATATCTACAATGACCTTATTTCCAAATAAGGTCACAATCTGAGGTACTGGTGTTAAGATTTGAACATGAGGGTTTTTTCTGGGGGTGGTGGGACACAACTCAACCCATAAGAAATGGCAAAAATGTTAAAAAAATAATACATTTCAAGAAGATGCTAAGAGACCACTGTATTCAACCCCTTTATTTTTTAGTGAAAAATAGAAAGATAAAGTGATTTGTCCAGGGCTTCCTTGCAGAGTTGGAAACATATACCAAGAATACAGGACTCTGGCTCTGGTTCTGGTGATTTCCTAAGCACATGACACTGCATTTAGTTTTATTCTTCCTGAAAGTGAGACTCATCTGCATTTACAGAGGGAGAAGCAGCAGCAGTGGCCTATCCAATTTGGAAAACCTGCCTCAAAACTGATGTAGCCCCTCTACATCAGGTTGCTTTGTGAGGGTCAGCCACAATGGGCAAATTAAGAAATGGAAAACAAGGTGTGAGTACTGAAAAATAAACCTGAGTGCCAGACACAGTACCTGGCACTTCCTCTACACTCTAAGGAAGTTTGAATTAATAAGCTAAACTAATTCTTTAGTAAAAAGAATTGTTCACATTCATTTAGAGCATCTATCATGTCAAGTATTTTCAAATCCATTACCTAATTTGTTCCCTGCAAACTCTGAGAGACAAGCATTATTTCTATTTGACAGAAAGAGAAAATGTGGTTCAATGGTAACTCTTTTTTTTTTTAATTTATTGGAGTATACTTGATTTACAATGTTATGTTAGTTTCAGGTGAACAGCAAAATGAATCAGTTATACATATACATATATCCACTCCTTTTTAGATTCTTTTCTTATATAAGTCATTACTTATATAAGTAGTGAGTAGAGTTCCCTGTGCTATACAGTAGGTCCTTATTAGTTACCCATTTCATGTACAGTAGTGTGTATATGTCAATCCCAATCTCCCAATCTATCCCCCCACTTTCCCACCTGGTAACCATAAATTCATTTTTCTACATATGTGACTCTATTTCTGATTTGTAAATAAGTTAATTTACACCAAATTTTTAAGATTCTGCATATAAGCTGTATCATATATTTGTCTTTCCCTGACTTACTTCTCTCAGTATGACAAGCTCTAGGTCTATCCATGTTGCTGCAAATAGCATTATTTCATTCTTTTTTATGGCTGAGCAATATTCTGTTGTACATATGTACCACATCTTCTTTATCCATTCCTCTGACTATGGACATGTTGATGGATATGTTGCTTCCATGTCCTGACTTTTGTAAATATTGCTGCAATGAACATTGGGGTGTATTTATCTTTTTGAATAATAGTTATCTCTGGATATATGCCCAAGAGTGGGATTGCTGGATCATACGGAAACTAGTTTTAGTTTTTAAAGGAACCTCCATACTATTCTCCATAATAGTTGTACCAATTTACATTCCCACCAGCAGTGTAGGAGGGTTCCCTTTTCTCCACACCCTCTCCAGCATTTATTGTTTATAGATTTTTAGATGATGGCAATTCTGACCAGTGTGAGGTGATACCTCATTGCAGTTTTGATTTGAATTTCCCTAATAATTAGTGATGTTAAGCATCTTTTAACGTGCCTCTTGGCCACCTGTATGTCTTCTTTGGAGAAATGTCTATTTAGATCTTCCGCCCATTTTTTGATTGGGTTGTTTGTTTTTTTGAAATTGAGCTGCATGAGCTGTTTTTGTATTTTGGAGATTAATCCATTGTTGGTCGATTTGTTTGCAAATATTTCTCCCATTCTGTGCGTTGTCTTTTTGTTTGTTTATGGTTTCCTTTGCTGTGTAAAAGATTTTAAGTTTAATTAGGTCCCATTTGTTTATGGGACCTAATTTATGGGTCTTTGTTTTCATTACTCTAGGAGGTGTGTCAAAAAAGATCTTGCTGCAATTCATGTCAGAGAGTATTCTATGCTTTCCTCTAAGAGTTTTATACTGTCTGGCCTTATATTTAGGTCTTTAATCCATTTTGAGTTTATTTTTGTGAATGGTCTTAGGGAGTGTTCCAATTTTATTCTCTTACATGTAGCTGTCCAGTTTTCCCAGCACCACTTGTTGAAGAGACTGTCTTTTCTCCATTGTATATTCTTGCCTCCTTTTTCATAGATTAGGTGACCACAGGTGCATGGGTTTATCTCTGGACTTTCTATCCTGTTCCATTGATCTATATATCTGTTTTTGTGCCAGTACCAAACTGTTTTGATGGCTGTAGCTTTGTAGTGTAGTCTGAAGTCAGGGAGCCTGATTTCTTCAGCTTCATTTTTTCATTCTGTAGACTGCTTTGGCTATTTGGGGTCTTTTGTGTTTCCATACAAATTGTAATTTTTTTTTCTAATTCTGTGAAAAATGCCATTGATAATTTGATAGGAATTGCATAGAATCTGTAGATTGCTTTGGGTAGTAGAGTCATGTTGACAATATTGATTCTTCCAATCCAAGAACATAATATATCTCTCCATTTGTTTGTGTCATCTTTGATTTCTTTCATTAGTATCTTATAGTTTTCTGAGTACAGGTATTTTTTCTCTTTAAGTAGGTTTATTCCTAGGTATTCTATTCTTTTTAATGCAATGGTAAATGGGACTGTCCCTTTAATTTCTCCTTCTGCTCTTTTGTTTTTAGTGTATAGGAATACAAGAGATCTGTGTGTATTAATTTTGTATCCTGCAAATTTAGCAAATTCATTGATGAGCTCTAGTAGTTTTCTGATAGCATCTCTAGAATTTTCTCTGTATAGTATCATGTCATCTGCAAAGAGCGATAGTTTTACTTCTTCTTTTCCAATTTGGATTCCTTCTATTTCTTTTTCCTCTCTGATTGCCATGACTCATGCTTCCAAACTATGTTGAATAAAAGTGGCAAGAGTGAACATTGTTGTTCCTGATCTTAGAGGAAATGCTTTCAGTTTTTCACCATTGAGAATGATGTTTCCCTTGTGTTTGTCATATAGGGCCTTTATTATGTTGAGGTAGGTTCCCTCTATGCTCAATTTCTCAAGAGTTTTTATCATATAAGGGTGTTGAATTTTGTCAAAAGCTTTTTCAGTATCTATTGATGATCATATGGTTTTTATTCTTCAACTTTTAAATCAGTCACATAGATTGATTTACATATATTGAAGGATCCTTGCATTCCTGAGCTAAATCCCACTTGATCATGGTGCATGATCCTTTTAATGTGCTGCTAGATTTGGTTTGCTAATATTTTGTTGAGGATTTTTATGCCTATGTTCATCAGTGATATTGACCTGTAATTTTCTTTTTTTCATGGTATCCTTGTCCAGTTTTGGTATCTGAGTGATGGTGGCCTTAAAGAATGAACTTTGGTATGTTCCTTACTCTGCAATTTTTTGGAAGAGTTTCAGAAGGATAGGCATTAACTCTTCTCTGTATGGTTAATGGAATTCACCTGTGAACCCATATGGTCCTGGACTTTTGTTTGTTGGAAGTTTTTAAATCACAGTGTCAATTTCAGTACTTGTGATTGGTCTGTTCATATTTTCTATTTCTTCCTGATTCAAACTTGGAAGGTTGTACTTTTCTAAGAATTTGTCCATTTCTTCTAGGCTGTCCATTTTATTGGTATACAGTGGCTTGTAGTAGTCTCTTATGATCCTTAGTATTTCCGTTGTGTCCATTGTAACTTCTCCCTTTTCATTTCTAATTTTATTGACTTGAGTCCTCTCCCTTTTTTTCTTGATGAGTCTGGCTAAAGGTTTATCAATTTTGTTTATCTTCTCAAAGAACCAGCTTTTAGTTTCCTTGATCTTAGCTATTGTTTCCTTCATCTCTTTTTCATTTAGTTCTGCTCTGATCTTTATGATTTATTTCCTTCTACTAACTTTGGGTTTTGTTTGTTCTTCTTTCACTAGTTGCTTTAGGTGTAAGGTTAGGTCATTTATTTGAGATTTTGTTTCCTGAGGTAAGATTGTATTGCTGTAAACTTCCCTCTTAGAACTGCTTTTACTGCATCCCATAGGTTTCAAATCATCATCTTTTTATTTTCATTTGTCTCTATTTTTTTATTTCCTATTGATTTCTTCAGTGATTCATTGGTTGTTTAGTAACATATTGTTTAGCATCCATGTGTTTGTATTTTTTACAGTTTTTTCCTGTAATTGATTTCTAATCTCATGGCATTGTGGTTGGAAAAATGCTTGATATGATTTCAATTTTCTTAAATTTACCAAGGCTTGATTTGTGGCCCAAGATGTGATCTATCCTGGAGAATATTCCATGTGCACTTTAGAAGAGAGTGAATTCTGCTGCTTTGAAATGGAATGTCCTATAAATATTAATTAGTCTATATGGTCTAATGTGTCATTTAAGGCTTGTGATTCCTTATTAATTTTCTGTCTGGATGATCTGTCCATGGGTGGGGTGTTAAAGTCCCCCAATATTATTGTGTTACTGTTGATTTCCCCTTTTATGGCTGTTAGTGTTTGCTTGTATACTGAGGTGGTCCTATGTTGGGTGCATATATATTTACAATTGTTATATCTTCTTGGATTGATCCCTTGATCATTATGTTGTGTCCTTCCTTGTCTCTTTTAACAGTTTTTATTTTGAAGTATATGTTTTCTGATATGAGTTTTGCTTCTCCAGCTTTCTTTTGGTTTCCATTTTCATGGAATATCTTTTTCCATCCCCTCACTTTCAGTCTGTATTTGTCCCTGGGTCTGAAGTGGGTCTGTTGTAGGCAGCATATATATGGGTCTTGTTTTTGTATCCATTCAGCAAGTCTATGTCTTTTGGTTGGAGAATTTAATCCATTTACATTTAAGATGATTATTGATATGTATGTTCCTATTGTGGCTTGATGACCATCTTTAGTATTGTGTTTGGGTTGCTTTTTCTTTTTTGTGTGTGTATATCTACTGCAGTTTTTTGCTTTGCATTTCTCATGATATTTTGATATAGCAGTATATATATAAGGTTACTTTAACTTTCTGGTCTCTTAATTTCAAATGCAATTCCCATTTCCTGCATTTGTACTCTCATCTTCTTATGGTTGCTTGTTTTGATATCATACTTGTGTGTGGATGATTTCCTACTATTACTTTATGCTTATCTTTATCGGAGAGCTTCCCATTTGTGGTTTTTTTGTTTCTAGTTGGGGCCTCCCTTCCCCCGCCCCAACCTAGAGAAGTTCCTTTAGCATTTGTTGTAAGGCTGGTTTGGTGGTGCTGAATTCTATTAGCTTCTGCTTGTCTGTAAAGCTTTTGATTTCTCTGTAGAATCTGAATGAGAACCTTGCTGGGTAGGGTATTCTTGGTTGTAGGTTTTACACTTTCATCACTTGAAATATATCGTGCCACTTTCTTCTGGCCTGCAGAGTTTCTGTTAAAAAATCAGCTGATAACCTTATGGGGATTGTGTTATTCATTACTTTTCCCTTTTGGCTTTTAATATTTTTTCTTTGTATTTAATTTTTGTTAGTTTGATTACTATGTGTCTCAGTGTGTCCCACCTTGGGTTTATCCTGTATGGGACTCTCTGTGCTTCCTGGAATTGGGTGACTATTTCCTTTTCCGTGTTAGGAAAGTTTTTGACTATAATCTCTGCAAGTATTTCCTCAGGCTCTTTCTCTTTCTTTTTCTGGGACCCCTATAATGCGAATGTTGATACATTTAATGTTGTCCGAAAGCTCTCTGAAACTATCTTCATTTCTTTTCATACTTTTTTAAAAAGTATTTTCCTTGGAAGTGATTTCTAACATTCTATCTTCCAGGTCACTTATCCGTTCCTCTGCCTCAGTTACAGTAAGTTCCCTACATACGAACGACTTCCATTCCAAGAGTGTGTCCGTATGTCCAATTTGTTCATTGGACAAAGTGCATTGAAAAAGTGAATTGGACAAGTCCAGCAACATTATCCTAGGTACGTAGCTAATACAATCGGCTATATAGTACTGTACTGTAATAGGTTTATAATACTTTTCAAAAAATAATACATAAAAAATGCACAAAAAATAATGATTTTTAATCTTATCATACAGTACCTAGAAAAGTACTGTAATACATTACAACAGCTGGCTTACAGGGGCTGGCATCAAGTGAACAGGCAAGAAGAGTCATTGACTGGAGGAGGGAGAGGAGGTGGGAGATGGCAGTATTGAAGGATCATCAGCAATAGGAGATGGAGGGCAAGCTGCAATTTCATTCACGCCTGACATTGTTGGAATGTATGTTCGCATCTTTGAAAGTTCGAAGCTTGAAGGCTCGTATGTAGGGAACTTACTGTATTAGGCTATTGATTCCTTCTTGTGTATTTTTCATTTCAGTTATTTTATTTTTCATCTGTGTTTGTTTGTTCTTTAAGTTCTTCTAGGTCCTTGTTAAATATTTCTTGTATTTCCTCAATCTGAGCCTTCATTCTTTTTTTTTTTTTTTTTTTTTTTTTTGCGGTACATGGGCCTCTCACTGTTGTGGCCTCTCCCATTGTGGAGCACAGGCTCCGGACGCGCAGGCTCAGTGGCCATGGCTCACAGGCCTAGCCACTCCGTGGCATGTGGGATCTTCCTGGACAGGGGCACAAACCCGTGTCCCCTGAATTGGCAGGCAGACTCTCAACCACTGCAACACCAGGGAAGCCCTGAGCCTTCATTCCTTTTCCGAGATTTTGAATCATCTTTACTAGCATTTCTCTGAATTATTTTTCAGGTTGATTGCCTATCTCCTCTTCATTTAGTTGTTCTTATAGGTTTTTATCTTGCTCCTTCATCTGAGACATATTTCTCGGTTGTCTCATTTTGTCTAACTTTCTGTGTTTGTGGTCTCCTTTCTGCAGGCTGAAGGATCATAATTCATCTTGCTTAGGGTGTATGTCCTCTGATGGCTGAGGTTGGTCCTGGGGCTTACGTAGTCTTCCTAGTGGAAGGGACTGGTGCCTGCCCTCTGGTGGGTGGAACTTACTCTTTTCCTTCTGGTGGGAAGGCCCATGTCAAGGGATGTGTTTTAAGATGGCTGTGAACTCAGGAAGACTTTATGTACCCTCACTGATGGGTAAGGCTGTGTTATTGTCTTGCTGTTGCTTGGCCTGAGGCTTTCCAGCACTGGAGCCTGCAGGTTGTTGGGTGGGGCCAGGTCTTGCTGCCAACATGGGGACCTCTGGGAGAGCTCACTTCAATCAATATTCCCTACAGCCTCTGCTACCAGTTTCCTTGTCCCAACAATGAGCTACAGTTAACCTTCACCTCCTCAGGAGACCCTCGAAGGCCCATAGGTATGTCTAGCCCAGGTTCCTATGGAGCTACTGCTTTGTGCTGGGTCCCAGTGCATGTGAGACCTTTTGTGCACCCTCCAAGAGTGGAAATTCCATTTCCCCAAGCCCTGTTGGGCTTCTGCACTCAAGCTCCATAGGCCTTCAAGGCTAAATGCTCTGGGCGTTCTTCCTCCCATTGCCAGACCGTCAGACTGTCTTGGAGGGTTTTATGTGGGAACACCCCTGTGTAGCCTGAGTGGGTTTAGTATTTTTGATGTGAGGGCTGTTTTTAGTATAGATGTCTGCCATGTCTTTCCTTAGTGTATGCAGCTGTTATCTCCTTTATATGAGGTGTGACTGACGTTGTGTGACCAGAGCCTGCACTGTATATTTAGCAGGGCCTCCCCTTTGCTCTGTGGGTGTCACTGCCCTGTCAGGGGTGGGGTCTGCCCCCTAGTTGTTGGAGTATAGGTCCCCACATCTGTTTCTTAGCTGTGTTTCTGATCTGTGGTGCAAGGTATATGGGATTAGAATACTCCTGCTGGGAGAGAAGCCACTGAGTATTCCTCCTCTGGAGTTGTTCACCTGTGGGTGTGCTTGTTGTGTCACCTTCACCCATTGTGTGAGCTCTCAGATTACACTGTTGTTGGCACTGCTCTTGGCCCCACCTTAACCATGGATATGCTGGCAATTGGACCTGGTGTCTCTCAGGTGTTGTTTTTACCAGCTCACCAGCATAGATGCACTGAAGTCAGGTCATGGGATTGCAGTAATCATGGGTCTGGACCTGCTGTTGGCACCATGGGGGCAGCTCAGACTCTGGCCTGGTCCTACACCCATGTGTACATTCCCACAAAATCTACAGCTGTTAAAGCTAGGCCCATCTTGGCTGTAAGAGCACTCATTGTCTGTTCAGATGCTCTGCAGGCTCTGAGTTTACAAAGCCAGTTATGGGGGGTATCAGTCCTCAGTGTGCACAGCTGTGAGGAGAGATTTCAGCTTTTCTTCCTTAGTTAAACAGCCCCTGGGGCTCAGCTGTGGTTTCAGCCCCACCTCTGTATGTGGGCTACCCACAGAGGTCTGCTCCTGAGGCTGTCCTGTAGCACACAAGTCTGCCCTGGCAAGGAGGGGGCATGGTGAAGGTGGCAGCCAGAGGCACGAGAGAGCTGTCCCAGTGGGCACAGGGTGCAGAGGGGGAGGCTGCAGCTGCTGGGGTCATGGGAATGCCCACCTCAGCAGAGACGGGGTGTGGAGGACAAGGAAGCTGCCACTGAGCTCACAAGAGTGCCTGCCACAGCTGGGATGGGGTGTGGAGGAGGAAGCGGCAGCTTCCAGGGTTGTAAGATTGCCCACCCTGGTGGGACTCCTTCCTAGTGCCCAGGGAGGCAGGGGCCAGCAAGTGGTAAAAGAGGCTGCAGTGGTGGCCCTGTCCTTTGCACATCACTCAACAATGGTGATTCACTTTTACGGCAGTCCAGGTTTCCTCCACGAGCATTCCCAGTTGCAGATTTCCTCACTCCTGTCCCTTCAGGATATCTCCTCACAGTCCACAGCAGTCCTCTCCCTGGGTCTGCCTTCCAAACACCACATTCCAGCCCCCAGCCCCCATGCACACTGGCAGACAGCTGTCTCAGGCTGGGGTATGCAGGGCTGTGGTAAGGACCATCTGTGTAGGTCTCACTCTGTCCTACCTGCCACAGACCAGTTGCTGCACTCTCCTCTGATAGCCCCTGAAACTCCCCTTCTGTCCCAACTGATCTCCCCACTGCTGAGGGGCCTTTCCCGGATACAAGAACCTCTCATCTCCTTCAGCTCCACCCAGGGGCACAGGTCCCATCACACTTCCTCTTCTCTTCCTTTTCCATTCTTCGTTCTTTCATCCTACATGATTATGCAGGTAACTTTCTTGTCCTTTTAGGTGCCTGAGGTCCTCTGCTAGTGTTCAGAAGGTGTTCTGTGAGAATTGTTCCATTTGTAGATGTATTATTGATACATTTGTAGGGAGAGATGAATTCCACATCCTCCTACTCCTCCACCATCTTGACTCCAGTGAGTGATTTTTTTAAACTAAAGTATTACAGCCTGACTTTATAAAATTTGTACGTTATTTCAAGTTTGAATTCAAATTTGTGTTGTTTTTACTAAATCTGTATTGTTCTGAGCAAAACTAAATTAAAAAAAAATTTAAGTTGATAAACTTCTTAGCATTTCCCTTCATTTTTTTTTCTACTTCATTTTTTTAAAAATCATCTTTATTGGAGTATAATTGCTTTACAATGGTGTGTTAGTTTCTGCTTTATAACAAAGTGAATCAGCTATACATATACATATATCCCCATATCTCCTCCCCCTTGCATCTTCCTCCCATCCTTCCTATCCCACCCCTCTATGTGGTCACAAAGCACCGAGCTGATCTCCCTGTTCTACTTCTCGCTTGAAATGTAAATTTGGGAAATTTATCACAGGCCAACCATCTCTCTCTAATAGCTCCTTCAAGCACTTGAGGCATCACTGCTTTGCACTCAGAAGATGGTCATAAAATATGAGTAAATGATGACAGTCCCTTTTCAGAACTGAGGGAGTCACAGTCACATAAGCTTAGGATCTGAATGAGCTTAGAGGCTTTCTAAACAATGCTCTCTGTTTTACAGATAAGGAAGCTAAGACCCTAGGTCCTAGAGCAAGTTGAAAACTCGATACCCTCTCAGTCCAGTGTTCTGATGATTGTACATCTGTCACCATTTCAATAAGAGAATGACCAGCTGGAAGAAAGTCCTACCAGATGGCTTGTTCCCCACTTCCTGTGAAAGCAAGAATGGTCATTAAAGATGCACGGGAGAGACTGCAAAAGAGTACAGTATTATGCAACAGTGATACTCAAAATTATTAAATTGGTAGCACCAGTGCCCTTCACAGGCACAAAGCAGCTCCTCTGTAAGGGAATGAAAAGAGGTCACATGTCATGGGAGATACTTCTTTCTATAGAGACCACGTCACAGCTCCAGAGGAAAGAACATCAATTCATTCCAGGGAATTTGTGTACAAGATAATGTATGCTTTTTCTCACATTGTCAAGATTCACAAAAGCAATAAGAAGTTTGAGCTCTATTACTGATGACCTCCCATAGAATATGCTACCTCTCATTTTTAAAAATAGTCTTACTCCTGGGTGGGGTATTTGATGGCCTTCAAAAAGAAATTGAATGCTTTGGTAGAACTCTTGAAAGGAATAAAGAGTGGAAAGAGAGGGAGGACAGGAAAAGGCAAAGGAGCTAGTCTCTCTGCTCCTGGATCTTTCTGGACCTTAAAGCAGTCATCTCTTTGACCTCAGGGCCTCACCACCTCTGAATAGTTTTTTTAATGTCCTCAACTCTTTTCAGACATTGTCCACACTGCCAAACAGGTTGAGCTTTGTCATCACCCATGGAAATCTTTGTTATATCCACACTGTAAAGTCTACATTCCTCAGCATGGCATACCAGGTCCTTGGAAACCCAGCTTCTGTTCTACCTCATTTGCTGCTTCACAGCTCCAGGTAACTCATAACTCAACCACACTTGGCCACTAGTCACTCATCAAACATGTCACTTGTATCCACTGCCTTGGGCATACCCTTTCTTCTTTCTTTCATCAAACAAAATTCTCCCCATGGCTCAAGGTTCAGCTCAGAAGCTCCCTTCGGTGAAAAATCTTCTGGTCAGAATGAGCCACTTCCTCACCTGAGCTCTTTCTCTAGGGCTCAGCTCAGAAACTCCTATTTTAAGCTCTGGTTCTTTTGATTATACTTAAGGACAAGCCATTTGTAAACCAATGCCAGATCTAGTAAGTTTTTAAAAACTTTTAATTTTGGACTAATTTTAGATTTACAGAAAAGTTGCAGTGATAGTATGGAGAGCTCCCACTTAATATTTTGCCAAATTATAAAATATTTTATATAACATATAAAGCATGATATTAAAAACACTTATCTCACCTCCTGTCTTTACCAAATCTCAGCACTTTGCCATATTGCTTCAGATTTTTCTTAAAAGACATAAAACATTATTGTTATTTTTAAAGTCCTCTGAGTACTTCTCCCTGATCACAGTCTCTTGTCTGCCTCAAAATTAAGCGCTCTCCTTATTTGTCATTTATGACTGTTTGGCATGCCTTTATATGTTCACTACATATTTATGTATCCCAGAAGTTATATGATTTCTTTGTATGTTGTTAAACTTCATATATACAGCATCATTCTGTATACGTCAATCAATTGTATATGTTTTGCTTTTCACTTAACATGTATTTGTGATTTTATAGATCTAGTTCATTCATTTAATCTTCTGTACAGTATTTTATTATATAAATATGCAACCATTTGTTCTACTCATTGCTAGACATTTCAGTTTCCCCGTTATTTTTCTTTAGTATGGACAAGGAAAAAAGCACACAACAATGTACATCGAGGCACTGATTTTATTAACAAAACCAGGAAGTGGACCTTGATTAACCCATAACTGTTAAACTTTCCCCCTCTAGAGTTCCATTCAAGTCCTGACAGAAGAAAAAATTAGAGACATCAAAATAATACTTTTGGCAGTTGTGAGAGGTTTCTTGTTCTTTTTGGTTCAGCAAAAATCCTTTTCTATAAAAAGTCAGGAAGGAACCCACCAGTATTTTTTAGGGAAATACATGTATAATGAGGTCCCTTTAAGCTCTCCCAAGCTCTTCAGAATCTTAAAAATGGAAGCAGGAGATGTTGTTCATATTATTATACAAAATGGTTGAGTTAAGTCCAAAGGGTACCTGGAGTCTTATCTCATTCAATTTGAATTTCCAGTATACACCATTGGTCCAGATTTAATCTTCCACTGAAATAATAAACTATTAAAAAAAAAACCCAAACCCAAAACACATGATTGTTTTTCCCCAAGCAGTTTTAAATATGCCTATACATAATTCTACAGAAAAGACGGGAGTAGACCAGCTCAAATGTTTTGTTCGCTAATTAAAGCAGAACTCAGATTATATTTCTTAATAATTTTATACAATTTGGAAAGAAGGTGAGAAATGTTATTACACAGTGCTCAGGCAGGGAAATAGATGCCTTGTATCAACTCAGATTTCTCCTTTGTTCCACGGGGACATTTGCCTTTATCACCTTTTTCTTTCTGCTTATTACAAAAGTATCTAATCTCATATGCATGGTGGTAGGATTGGAGACATTGGGTGAATAAGACAGTGTCTACTCTTAAGAATATACTAGCCACTCCCTGAATATATGAAAACATAATTTAGAAAGAAAGTGAGAGAGAGAGAGAGAGAGAGAGAGAGAGAGAGAGAGAGAGAGAGGTGGCATGGTTCTCTGGGGGAGGCAAGAGATTGAAGGAGAGTGCTAAAAAATAGGATATGAAGTGCATTCCACATAGAGGGAGCATGCAAACGAAGGAATACTAACAATCACTGCCTCTAAGGAACTCCTGCAATAGTACATCTACTTGGAATCTAAATCCTGGTTTCCATAGTTTTGTCAATTCCACTACTATCCAAACTGTGTTATAGAAGAAATAACACAACTTGGTTCACAAGAAAAAAGACAATATGGAATGTGCCACATACCAGCTATGGTGAACTAGTTTATATTCCCTAAGAATACCATGAATTTTCAAGTCTCTAAGTCTTTCCTTATACCCCTACTTTGGATGACATTCTCTGAGTGCTCCAATTCTCTATGGCCTCATGCATCCTTAAAGCTCATTTTAAGCATAACCTCTCTAGGAAACCTCCCTTACTCCCCTCCTGAGGCATGAATCATCCCTGTGTGTTCTCCCAGAGAAGGCTGCTTCTGCCTCTGTAAGTACAGCACTCAGCACAGTCTGACAAACAGCCTCATAAATTGTGTGTGCCTCTGTGTCCTCTACTCTTAAAAGACAGGAATTCGTCTAATTCATCTTTGTAATCCCCTCAGTACATGCCATGGTGCCAACATGTAGTAAGTGTTAAACATGCAGTTCATTAAATGATTTGCATAGCCAAAAAGGAAACTGGCACTGGGAATTAGAGTAATCAACAGATCCCAGTAGTGCCACTGCCTTAAACTTCATGTGGATATAATTCCTTTGAAAATAACTGTGGGATTTTTATTGTTGTTATTGTTGATAATTGCCACTAAGTCCCTCAGCTCTATCTAGAAGTCCTAGGTTCAATTCCCTGGGCCAGAAACCAAGCTGTGTATATTTAGTGGGTGTTGAGGGTATTCCCCATGGATCTCTTTTACAAATTGTGTTCAAAGTGGGCCATTTCCTGCTAGATTCCTCACCTTTCCTAAGTAGCATATGGTGAAATGTTTATTTTTATTAAAGCAAGTAAATAGTACAAAAGTATGTCAAAGAAAGAAAATTTAAAAGGCAAGAAGAAAAACACTAGACATAGAGTTTAAAAGGCTATTATTTGCCCATCAATTTTATGATTTACTATATTTTTTGAAACAACTGTGAATGGCTTTTTCTTAAGTAATGTTTGGGTTTGTTTTGTTTTTTTTTTCTATTTTCTCTAGAAATTTTATAGGAAAAGAGAAACATACTTTAGCAAGGAAGGCTGAAAATTATTTTAAAACTCAAACATATCAGGCTAATATATTCATAATATAAAAACAAAGCAAAACAAATAAACACATGAGCAAAAATAAAACAAGAAATAAATGAGAGTACCAATAGAAGGAGAAGTAACATTACTATAGCTTTGTAGTATTGTCTGAAGTCTGGGAAGATTATGCCTCCTGCTTTATTCTTTTTCCTCTGGTTTGCTTAGTCAATTCTGGGTCTTTTATGATTCAATATAAAATTTTGGATTATTTGTTCTAATTCTGTGAAAAATGTCTTGGGTAATTTGATATGTGTCACATTAAATCTGTAGATTTCTTTGGGTTAGTATGGCCATTTTAACAATATTAATTCTTCCAATCCAAGAGCATGGATATCTTTCCATTTCTTTATCTTTAATTATCTTTAATTTCCTTTATTAATGTTTTATACTTCTCCAAATACAAGTCTTTCATCTCTTTGATTAGGTTTATTCCTAAGTATTTTATATTTTTTGGTGCAATTTTTAAAGGTTTTTTTTTTTTTTTTTTTTTTTTTTACATTCCCTTTCTGCTAATTCATTGTTAGTGTGAAGAAATGCAACCAAGTTCTGTGTATTTATTTTGTATCCAGCTACCTTGATGAATTCATTTATCAGTTCTAATAGTTTTGTGTGGAGTCTTTAGGGTTCTCTATATGTAGTGTAATGTCATTTGCATATACTGACAATTTTACCTCTTCCCTTCCAACTTGGATATCTTTTATTTCTTTTTATTCTCTTATTGCTGTGACTGGGACTTCCAATACTATGTTAAATAGAAGTGGTAAGAGTGGTCATCCTTGTCTTGTTCCAGATTTTCAAGGCTTTCAGCTGTTCACCATTGAGTATTATATTGGCTGTGAGTTTGTTGTAAATAGCTTTTATTATGTTGAGCTATGTTCCCTCTATACTCACTTTGGTAAGAGGATTTTTTTTTTTTATCATGAATGAGTGAATTCTGTCAAATAATTTTTCTGCATCTATTGAGATGATCATGTGGTTTTGGTCTTTTCTTTTGTTGATGTGGTGTATCACACTGACTGATTTGGGTATGTTGAACAATCCTTGTGCACAGGGGACTATGTTCAACATCCTGAGATAAACCATAATGGACAAGAATATAAAAAAACAATGTATATATGTGTATAACTGAGTCACTTTACTGTATAGGAAAAAATAACAACATTGTAAATCGACTATACTTCAATAAAAGAAGAAATTTTAAAAAGAAGGAAAACTAACATGTAATTTTGTTTGGTACCAGTTCCAGTGACCATAGAGTAAGCATACACTACTCTACATCTCCCACTGATTAATAGTAATAATATAAAAACATCTATCTGAGGACTCAGAAAAGTAAATAATAGCAGATGAATTGGAGAAAGAAATCAAAATTGAAAGTATGGCCAACATGACAATGAATTTATTGACATTTTCTTTTTCTTTTCTTATCTCTCAGCTTGGATTCTAGGGCACACAAACCACAGAACTGCACACTAGGTAGGGGGAGGAAAAACTCCAAAAGAAATTTATTCTCTATTTTTCTGTCCAGAGGACTGAGAAGGAAGAGTAGGTGGGATGGAGACTGTGGAGGGAAATTCCTTCCTATGTTTCCTTTTTTTTTTTTTTTTTTTTTTCTCATCTGGCTTACTCAGATGAAGACAAGCCCAGGTCACAGAACTATACATTAGTAAATACAGAAGTTATATATATATACCTAAAACTGAGAGAAATTCTTTCTCTTTGAGGAGAACTAGAAAACTTGGTTCCTGAGGTCCAAAGTGTGTGTGTGTGTTGTGTGTGAAATCATAATTAATTTTCTTCCTCCCTTCTCTTTCATTGATTTGTCCCCAAGGTGAACCAAGTCAAAGAAAGTGTGAAATGACAAAGGAAACTTAAACTCTGACTTTTAAGTCAGAAGATCTGCGAGAGAAATCCCTGGAGACTTGAGAGAGAAGAGGAGTTATGGAGAAGAAGCTGATAGAGAAAATGAACCCCTAAATCTGTGTATAAAGTCCCAGACTCACCACTGAATTGCACATGCATTGAACCTAACCAAGATAGTAGAGCAAATGTTTCAAGAGTTGAAATATGATGTAAAACAAAACCCTGGTTGACCACTGGGTGGTGTATTTGTGGAGTAGACCGAAAAGTTCTACAAATGCTTTTAAAACTAAACTGACATATATCTTTCTTAATTAGTGTTTATACTTCCTTTGGATAAATACCCAAGAGTGCAACTGCTGGATCATACAATAGTTGTATTTTTAATATTTTGTTGAACCTCCATACTGTTCTCCATAATGGCTGCAATTTACATTGCGACCAACAGTTCACAAGTGTTCCTTTTCCTCCACATCCTCTCCAACACTTGTTAATTGCCATCTTTTTTAGCCATTCTGACAAATGTGAGGTGTTATCTCATTGTGGTTTTGATTTGCATTTCCCTGATGATTAGTGATGTTAAGCATCTTTTCATGTGCCTGTTGGCCATTTGTATGTCTTCCTGGGAAAAAGTCTATTCAAATCCTCTGCCCATTTTTTAATTCAGTTTTTCGTTTTTTGAAGTTGAATTGTATGAATTTTTGAGTATCTTGGATATTGGCCCCTTATCAGATATATCATTTACAAATATCTTCTCTCATTCAATAGGCAGGCTTTTCATTTTTTTTAAAATACTTTCTCTCACTGTGCAAAAGCTTTTTAGTTTGATGTAGTCCCATTAGTTTATTTTTGCTTTTGTTTCCCTTGCCGGAGAAGACATATCCAAAAAATATTAATAAGAACAATGTCAAAGACAACACTGTCTCTATTTTCTTCTAAAGGTTTTATGAGTTCAGGTCTTACATTCAAGTCTTTAATCCATTTTGAATTTATTTTTGTGTATGGTGTGAGAAATTAGTCCAGTTTGATTCTTTTGTATGTAGCTGTCCAGTTTTTCCAACACCATTTATTGAACAGACTCTCTTTCCCCATTGCCTATTCTTACCTCCTTTGCCATAGATTAACTGCTTGTATAAGTATGGGTTCATTCTGCTCTGCTCCAGTGATCTATGTCTGTTTTAATACCTATACCATACAATTTTGATTTCTGTAGTTTTGTAGTATAGTTTAAAATCAGGGGGTGTAATATCTTCAGATTCGGGTTTTTTCCTCAAGATTGTTTTGGCTATTTGGAATTTTTTGTGTTTCCATACAAATTTTAAAATTATTTGTTCTAGTTCTGAAAAATGCCATTGGAATTTTGATAGGGATTGCATTGAATCTGTAGTATGCCCTAGTATGATCATTTTAACAATATCATTTTTTCCAAACCATGACTATGGCATATCTTTTCCATCTGCTTGTGTCATTGCAGCATTATTTACAATAGTCAAGATATGGAAACAACTTAAGTGCCCATCAGTTAATGAATGGATAAAGAAGATCTGGTGTACATATACAGTGGAATTCATAAAAAAAATAATGAAATCTTGCCATTTGTGACAACATGGATGGACCTAGAGGGTATCATGCTAAGGGAAATAAGTGAGACAAAGACAAATACTTTATGATTTCATTTATATGCGGCATCTTAAAAATCAAAACGAACAAATATAACAAAACAGAAACACAGTTATAGATACAAAGAACAAACTGGTGGTTGCTAGAGGGGATAGGTTGGGAGGGGGAAAGAAATAGGTAAGGGAGATTAAAAGTTACAAACTTCCAGTTGCAAAATAACTGAGTCATGGGCATGAAATATACAGTGTGGGGAATGTAGTCAATAAATATCTTTGGTGACATATCATAACTAGACTTATCAAGGTGATCATTTTGAAATGTATAGAAATATCAAATCACTATGCTGTATAACAGGCACTAACAGAGTGTTGTAGGCCAATTATACTTCAAAAACAAACAAAAAACTCATAGAAAAAGAGATCAGATTTGTGGTTAACAGAGGTGGGTGGAGGTGGAACTGGATAAAGGTAGTCAAAAGATACAAACTTCTAGTTATAAAACAAGTAAGTACTAGGCATGTAATGTACAGCATGATAAATATAATTAACACTGCTGTATATTACCATGAAAGTTGTTAATAGAGTAAATCCTAAGAGTTTTCACCACAAGGAAAATTTTTTTTTCTACTTCTTTAATTTTGTAACTATATGAGATGATGGAAGTTCACTAAACATATTGTGATAATCATTTCACAATGTATGTAAGTCAAATCATTATACTGTAGAGAGAAGAGATCAAGAAGGAGGAATAAAAGATGTGGAGCTTATCTCCCCTCATGAACACATCAAAAATACATCTATATGGGGAAAAATCCTCACTGAAAACTAACTGGAAACTGGCAGAAGGACTCCTGAACAGCCAAACATGTAAGAAAGATACACACGTAAATGGGTATGAGGGGAAGAAAAGTGATTGGGTCAGCATCTGTACCCTTGGGAGGAGACTCAGAGAAAAATGGAGATTACACAAGCATTCCCTTCCTCTGAGGTAAAGGTCCTCATGCAGGAAGACACAGAACAACACACATTTAAAGGGAACAGTGCAAGCTTGACCTTGACTGTCAGTGCTTCTGCTCCAGTAACTTGAAATAAGATTGTGTCCATGGCAGTGTGGTAATAGCCAATGAACGGAGAGAAAGTTCTGCCTCACATTGTGCACCAGCTCTTGTCTCTCCACCCCCAGCCCCATCTCCTGTCAAGGTGATACCTGCCAGCAAACCCTGAGAAAAGACGCGACTGGCATCCATATTGAAACCAGCTCTCCCACCAAAGACATCAGACACGAGCAATCTGCATAGGGGCACTTCCACATAAGAACACACCTTCAAGATCACAATAGGTAAAAGTTTCGCCTAAATTCGTAGAGGCAGAGAAAGTTAAGCAAAATGAAACCTGATAGGAACTACCTTCAATTGAAAGAGGAAGAGAACACACTTGGAAAAAATTGAAACAAAATTAACAATTTACCAGATAAGGAATTCAAAAACTCAGTAATAAAAATGTTAACTGAACTAGGGAAAAATAATTGATCTAATCACTGAACATTATAACAAGGAGATAGAAAATATAAAAAATGACCCAATCAGACATAATCAGACATGAATAATCCAATATCTTAAAAAAAAAAAAAAAAACTCTAGAAGGAATGAATAGGAGACTAAGTGATACATAAGAACACATAGTGATCTGGAAGATAGAATAATGGAAATTACCAAATCAGAGCAACAGAAAACAAAAGCAAAAAAAAAAAAAAAACACAAAAAGAACAACATTTTAAAAAGTGAAAGCAGTTTAAGAGACCTCTGGGATAATATTAAGTATTCCAACATTTGCATCATAGGGGTTCCAGAAGGAAAAGAGAGAAGAGGATTGAAAATGTATTTAAGGAAATTATGGTTGAAAACTTCCCAAATCTGAAGAAGGACACAGATACCCAAGTACAGGAAGCACAGAGGGTCCCAAACAAGATGAACCAAAACAGAAAAACACCAAGACATATCATAATTAAAATGGCAAAAAGTTAAAAGATAATTCTAAAGGCTGCAAAAGAAAAACAAAGGGTCATATACAAAGGAATTTCCATAGGCTATCAACTGATTTCTCTGCAGAAACTTTGCAGGCCAGAAAGGATGGTCATGATATATTCAAAGTGCTGAAAGGGAAAAACCTGCAACCTAGGATACTCTACCCAGCAAGATTATCATTTTGAATAGAAGGAGAGATAAAGACCTTTTCAGACAGCAAAGACTAAAAGAATTCATCAACACTAAATCTACCCTAAAAGGAACATTGAAGGGTCTTTTCCAAATTAAAATGAAGTAAGAATCTATAAGAAAGGAAAAATCCCTCTAAGAAAGGCAGATATGTAGGACTGAGGATCAACCTACTGTAAGAAGTGAAGATGAAACACTTAAATAAGCCAGTATGTAGATGAAAAGACAATACATTATAAAGCAACTATAACTACAATAAACAATTAAGGGATAAGTATAAAGATGCAAAATATGACATCAAAAACACAAAATGTGGGGGAGGGGAATACAAATGTTGATCTCTTAGAATATGTTTGAACTTAAATGACCATCAGTTTAAAACAAGTAGATAAAGTCATAGGTCAATATATATGAACTCCTTGTTAACCACAAAACAAAAACCTACAATAGATACACAAAAACCAAAAAGAAACTACTAAAGAAAGTCATCAAACCACAGGGGAAGAAACCAAAAGGATACTTGAACAGAGAACTACCAAAACAACCAGAAAACAAGAAATAAAATGGCAATAAATACATATCTAAATGTCAATAAGTTAAATGCTCTGATCAAAACACAGGGTGGGAGGGGGACCTTGAAGATGGCGGAAGAGTAAGACGTGGAGATCACCTTCCTCCCCACAGATACACCAGAAATACATCTACACGTGGAACAACTCCTACAGAACACCTACTGAACGCTGGCAGAAGACCTCAGACCTCCCAAAAGACAACGCATCATCCCAAATTGAGGAGGTGGTCTCTGACAGCAAGATTTATGATTTTTCCCCATTTACCTCTTTTAGTGAGGGTGTATGTGTATGCTTCTGTGCAAGATTTTGTCTGTATAGCTTTGCTTCCAACATTTGTCCTAAGGTTCTATCCATCCCTTTTTTTTTTTCCTAAATAAGAATTTTTTAATTCAATAAATTTATTATACTTTATTTTATTTTTACTGTATCTTCTTTCTTTCTGTCTTTTTTCCTTCTTTCCCTCCTTCCTTCCTTCCTCCCTCCCTCCTTTCTTTCCTTCTTGCCTTCTTTCCTTCTTTGCTTCTTTCTTTCTTTCTTCCTTCCTTCCCTCCTTTCCTTCTTTCTTTCCTCATACTTCTACTAATTCCCTCTACTTTTTCTCCCTTTTATTCTGAGCCGTGTGGATGAAAGGCTCTTGGTGCTCCAGCCAGGAGTCAGGGCTCTGCCTCTGAGGTGGGAGAGCCAACTTCAGGACACTGGTCAACAAGAGACCTCCCAGCTCCACATAATATCAAATGGCGAAAATCTCCCAGAGACCTCCATCTTAACACCAGCACCCAGTTTCACTCAATGACCAGCAAGCCACAGTGCTAGAAAACCTATGCCAAACAACTAGCAAAACAGGAACACAACCCCACCCACTAGCAGAGAGGCTGCCTAAAATAATAATAAGGCCACAGACACCCCAAAACACACCACCAGACGTGAACCTACCCACTAGAGAGACAAGATCCACCCTCATCCACCACAACACAGGCACTAGTCCCCTCCACCAGGAAGCCTACACAACCCACTGAACCAACCTTAGCCACTGGAGACAGACATCAAAAACAGCAGGAACTACGAACCTGCAGCCTACAAAAAGGAGACCCCAAACACAGTAAGATAAGCAAAATGAGAAGACAGAAAAACACACAGCAGATAAAGGAGCAAGATAAAAATGCACCAGACCTAACAAATGAAGAGGAAATAGGCAGCTTACCTGAAAAAGAATTCAGAATAATGATAGTAAGGATGATCCGAAATCTTGGAGATAGAATGGACAAAATGCAAGAATCAGTTAACAAGGACCTAGAAGAACTAAAGATGAAACAAGCAATGATGAACAACACAATAAATGAAATTAAAAGTACTCTAGATGGGATCAATAGCAGAATAACTGAGGCAGAAGAACGGATAAGTGACCTGGAAGATAAAATAGTGGAAATAACTACTGCATAGCACAATACAGAAAAATGAATGAAAAGAACTGAGGACAGTCTCAGAGACCTCTGGGACAACATTAAACACACCAAAATTCGAATTATAGGGGTTCCAGAAGAAAAAGAGAAAAAGAAAGGGACTGAGAAAATATATGAAGAGATTATAGTTGAAAACTTCCCTAATATGGGAAAGGAAATAGTTAATCAAGTCCAGGAAGCACAGAGAGTCCCATACAGGATAAATACAAGGAGAAATATGCCAAGACACATATTAATCAAACTGTCAAAAATTAAATACAAAGAAAGCATATTAAAAACAGCAAGGGAAAAACAACAAATAACACATAAGGGAATCCCCATAAGGTTAACAGCTGATCTCTCAGCAGAAACCCTACAGGCCAGAAGGGAGTGGCAGGACATACTGAAAGTGATGAAGAAGAAAAACCTGCAGCCAAGACTACTCTACCCAGCAAGGATCTCATTCCGATTTGATGGAGAAATTAAAACCTTTACAGACAAGTAAAAGCTGAGAGAGTTCAGCACCACCAAACCAGCTTTACAACAAATGCTAAAGGATCTTCTCTAGGCAAGAAACACAAGAGAAGGAAAAGACCTATAATAACGAACCCAAAACAATTTAGAAAATGGGAATAGGAACATACATATCGATAATTACCTTAAATGTAAATGGACTAAATACTCCCACCAAAAGACACAGATTAGCTGAATGGATACAAAAACAAGACCCTTATATATGTTGTCTACAAGAGACCCACTTCAGACCAAGAGACATATACAGACTGAAAGTAAGGGGATGGAAAAAGATATTCCATGCAAATGGAAACCAAAAGAAAGCTGGAGTAGCAATTCTCATATCAGACAAAATAGACTTTAAAATAAGGACTATTAAAAGAGACAAAGAAGCACACTACATAATGATCAAGGGATCGATCCAAGAAGAAGATATAACAATTGTAAATATTTATGCACGCAACATAGGAGCACCTCAATACATAAGGCAAATACTAACAGCCATAAAAGGGGAAATGGACAGTAACACATTCATAGTAGGGGACTTAAACACTCCACTTTCACCCATGGACAGATCATCCAAAATGAAAATAAATAAGGAAACACAAGCTTTAAATGATACATTAAACAAGATGGACTTAATTGATATTTATAGGACACTCCATCCAAAAACAACAGAATACACATTTTTCTCAAATGCTCATGGAACATTCTCCAGGATAGATCATATCTTGGGTCACAAATCAAGCCTTGGTAAATTTAAGAAAATTGAAATTGTATCAAGTATCTTTTCTGACCACAACGCCATGAGACTAGATATCAATTACAGGAAAAGATCTGTAAAAAATACAAACACATGGAGGCTAAACAATACACTGCTTAATAATGAAGTGATCACTGAAGAAATCAAAGAGGAAATCAAAAAATACCTAGAAACAAATGACAATGGAGACACAACGACCCAAAACTTGTGGGATGCAGCAAAAGCAGTTCTAAGGGGGAAGTTTATAGCAATACTAGCCCACCTTAAGAAGCAGGAAACACCTAGAATAAACAACCTAACCTTGCACCTCAAGCAATTAGAGAAAGAAGAACAAAAAAACTCCAAAGCTAGCAGAAGGAAAGAAATCATAAAAATCAGATCAGAAATAAATGAAAAAGAAATGAAGGAAACAATAGCAAAGATCAATAAAACTAAAAGCTGGTTCTTTGAGAAGATAAACAAAATAGATAAACCACTAGCCAGACTCATCAAGAAAAAAAGGGAGAAGACTCAAATCAATAGAATTAGAAATGAAAAAGGAGAGGTAACAACTGACACTGCAGAAATAAAAGAGATCATGAGAGATTACTACAAGCAACTTTATGCCAATAAAATGGACAATCTGGAAGAAATGGATAAATTCTTAGAAATGCACAACCTGCCAAGACTGAATCAGGAAGAAATAGAAAATATGAACAGACCAATCACAAGCACTGAAATTGAAACTGTGATTAAAAATCTTCCAACAAACAAAAGCCCAGGACCAGATGGCTTCACAGGCGAATTCTATCAAACATTTAGAGAAGAGCTAACACCTATCCTTCTCAAACTCTTCCAAAATATAGCAGAGGGAGGAACACTCCCAAACTCCTTCTATGAGGCCACCATCACCCTGATACCAAAACCAGACAAGGATGTCACAAAGAAAGAAAACTACAGGCCAATATCACTGATGAACATAGATGCAAAAATCCTCAACAAAATACTAGCAAACAGAATCCAACAGCACATTAAAAGGATCATACACCATGATCAAGTGGGGTTTATTCCAGGAATGCAAGGATTCTTCAATATACGCAAATCTATCAATGTGATAAACCATATTAACAAATTGAAGGACAAAAACCATATGATCATCTCAATAGATGCAGAGAAAGCTTTTGATAAAATTCAACACCCATTTATGATAAAAACCCTGCAGAAAGTAGGCATAGAGGGAACTTTCCTCAACATAATAAAGGCCATATATGACAAGCCCACAGCAAACATCATCCTCAATGGTGAAAAACTGAAAGCATTTCCACTAAGATCAGGAACAAGACAAGGTTGCCCACTCTCACCACTCTTATTCAACATAGTTTTGGAAGTTTTAGCCACAGCAATCAGAGAGGAAAAGGAAATAAAAGGAATCCAAATCGGAAAAGAAGAAGTAAAGCTGTCACTGTTTGCAGATGACATGATACTATACATAGAGAATCCCAGAGATGCTACCAGAAAACTACTAGAGCTAATCAATGAATTTGGTAAAGTGGCAGGATACAAAATTAATGCACAGAAATCTCTGGCATTCCTATACACTAATGATGAAAAAACTGAAAGTGAAATCAAGAAAACACTCCCATTTACCATTGCAACAAAAAGAATAAAATATCTAGGAATAAACCTACCTAAGGAGACAAAAGACCTGTATGCAGAAAATTATAAGACACTGATGAAAGAAATTAAAGATGATAGAAATAGATGGAGAGATATACCATGTTCTTGGATTGGAAGAATCAAGATTGTGAAAATGACTCTACTACCCAAAGCAATCTATAGATTCAATGCAATCCCTATCAAACTACCACTGGCATTTTTCACAGAACTAGAACAAAAAATTTTGCAATTTGTATGGAAACACAAAAGACCCCGAATAGCCAAAGCAATCTTGAGAACGAAAAAAGGAATTGGAGGAATTAGGCTCCCTGACTTCAGACTATACTACAAAGCTACAGTTATCAAGACGGTATGGTACTGGCACAAAAACAGAAAGGTAGATCAATGGAACAGGATAGAAAGCCCAGAGATAAACCCATGCACATATGGACACCTTATCTTTGATAAAGGTGGCAGGAATGTACAGTGGAGAAAAGACAGCCTCTTCAATAAGTGGTGCTGGGAAAACTGGACAGGTACATGTAAAAGTATGAGATTAGATCACTCCCTAACACCATACACAAAAATAAGCTCAAAATGGATTAAAGACCTAAATATAAGGCCAGAAACTATCAAACTCTTAAAGGAAAACATAGGCAGAACACTCTATGACATAAATCACAGCAAGATCCTTTCTGACCCACCTCCTAGAGTAATGGAAATAAAAACAAAAATAAACAAATGGGACCTAATGAAACTTCAAAGCTTTTGCACAGCAAAGGAAACCATAAACAAGACCAAAAGACAACCCTCAGAATGGGAGAAAATATTTGCAAATGAAGCAACTGACAAAAGTTTAATCTCCCAAATTTACAAGCAGCTCATGCAGCTCAATAACAAAAAAACAAACAACCCAATCCAAAAATGGGCAGAAGTCCTAAATAGACATTTCTCCAAAGAAGATATACAGACTGCCAACAAACACATGAAAGAATGCTCAACATCATTAATCATTAGAGAAATGCAAATCAAAACTACAATGAGATATCATCTCACACCAGTCAGAATGGCCATCATCAAAAAATCTAGAAACAATAAATGCTGGAGAGGGTGTGGAGAAAAGGGACCACTCTTGCACTGCTGGTGGGAATGTGAATTGGTTCAGCCACTATGGAGAACAGTATGGAGGTTCCTTAAAAAACTACAAATAGAACTACCATATGACCCAGGAATCCCACTACTGGGCATATACCCTGAGAAAACCAAAATTCAAAAAGAGTCATGTACCAATATGTTCATTGCAGCTCTATTTACAATAGTCCGGAGATGGAAACAACCTAAGTGCCCATCATCGGATGAATGGATAAAGAAGATGTGGCACATATATACAATGGAATATTACTCAGCCATAAAAGGAAACGAAATTGAGCTATTTGTAATGAGGTGGATAGACCTAGAGTCTGTCATACAGAGTGAAGTAAGTCAGAAAGAAAAAGACAAATACCGTATGCTAACACATATATATGGAATTTAAGAAAAAAAAAATGTCATGAAGAACATAGGGGTAAGGCAGGAATAAAGATGCAGACCTCCTAGAGAACGGACTTGAGGTTATGGGGAGGGGGAAGGGTTCGCTGTGACAGGGCGAGAGAGAGTCATGGACATATACACACTAACAAACATAGTAAGGTAGATAGCTAGTGGGAAGCAGCCGCATGGCACAGGGATATTGGTTCGGTGCTTTGTGACAGCCTGGAGGGGTGGGATAGGGAGGGGGGGAGGGAGGGCGAAGCAAGAAGGAAGAGATATGGGAACATATGTATATGTATAACTGATTTACTTTGTTATAAAGCAGAAACTAACACACCATTGTAAAGCAATTATACCCCAATAAAGATGTTAAAAAAAAAAAAAAGTAATACAAGAGAGAGAGAAAAAAAAAAAAAACATAGGGTGGCAGATTGCATTAAAAAAAAAAAAAAAAAAGAATGTTTCAATATACTGCCTACAAAAGACCACTTCAGGGCAAAAGACAAACACAGACTGAAAATGAAGAATGGAAAAAGATATTCCATGGAAATGGAAATGGTAAGAAAGCAGGGTGGCAATACTCATATCAGACAAAATAGACTTTAAAACAAAGACTAAAGCAAAAGACAAAGAGGGGCATTATATAATGATAAAGGGACCAATACATAAGTGGACATTACACTCATTACACCCAATATATGCACCCAATGCATAAACACCTAAATATATAAAACAAGTACTAATAGACATAAAGGGAGAAACTGACAAATATACAATAATAGTAGAGGAATTCAATACCCCACTTACATCAACGGACAGATCATCTGGACAGAACATCAATAAAGCAATAGTGGTCTTAAATGATACAATTGACCAGTTAGACTTAATAGATCTCTACAAAATACTACACCCCCAAACAGCAGAATAAATATTCTTTTCAGGTGCACATGCAACATTCTACAGTATAGATCACATGGTAGGCCAAAAAATGAAAGACAAGAGAATTAAGAAGATAGAAATTATATCAAACCTTTATATCAACCATAACATCATGAAACAAAAAATCAACTACAGAAAAAAATTGTAAAAGAACAAACATGTGGACACTGAACACCATGCTACTAAAAAAAAAAAAAAAAAGTCAATGAGAAAATCAAAGAGGAAATCAGAAAACACCTAGAGACAAATTAAAATGGAAACACAACTCTCCATAATCTATGGGATGCAGCAAAAACAATTCTAAGATGGAATTTTGTAGTGATACAGGCCTTCCTCAAGATACAAACAAACAAACAAAAAAACTCAAATAAACCTAATCTACCACCTAAAGGAATTAGAAAAAGAAGAACAAACAAAGCCCAAAGTTAGCAGAGGGAAGAATGTAATTAAGATCATAGAGGAAATAAATAAAATAGAGACCAATAAAACAATAGAAAGGATCAATGAACCCAAGGGCTGTTTTTTGAAAAGATAAACAAAACTGACAAACTTTTAGCCAAGCTCACGAAGAAGAAAAAAAGTGAAGATGCAAATAAACAAAATAAGAAATGAAAGAGGAGAAATAACAACCAATGCCACAGAGATAGAAAATATCATAGGAGAATACTACAAACAGTTATATGCCAACAAGTTGGAAAACCTAAAAGAAATGGACAAATTTCTAGAAAGATACAACCTACAAAGACTGAATCAAGAAGAAAAAGACAATTTTAACAGACTAATCACTAGTAGTGAAATTGAATTTGTAATAAAATAAACTCCCTGCCTGCAAACAAAAGTCCAGGACCAAATGCCTTCTAGGGAGAATTCTACCAAACATATAAAGAAGAACTGATACCTATCCTTCTCATATTATACCCCAAATTAGAGACGATAGAACACTCCCAAATTCATTCACAAGTCAACCATTACCCTGATACAAAAATAAGACAAAGACACTACAAAAAGACAAAATTATAGGCCAGTATCTTTGATGAGTATAGATACAAAAATCCTCAACAAAATATTAGCAAACTGAATCCAGCAATATATAAAAAGGATTATATACCATGATCAAGTTGGATTTATTTCAGGGACACAAGAATGGTTCAACATTGACAAGTCAATCATTATGATACAGCACATTAACAAAACAAATAATAAAAATGATATATTCATTTCAATAGACACAGAAAAAGCATTTGACAAAATTCAACATCCATTCATGACAAAAAATCTCATCAAGGTGGGTATAAAGGGAACATATCTCAACATAATAAAGGCCATTTGTGGTAAACCCATAGCTAACATCACACTCAATGGTGACAAGCTGAAATCCTTTCCTCTAAACTGAGGAAAAAGACAAGGATGCCCACTCTCACCAGTTCTATTTAACATGTTATTGGAAGACCTAATCACAGCAAACAGACAAGAAAAAGAAATAAAAGGCATCTAAATTGAAAGAGAAGAAGTAAAACTGTTACTATTTGCAGAAGGCAGATATATATAGAACCCTAAATTCTCTGCCCTAAAACTATTAGAACTACTAAATTAATTCAATAAAGTTGCAGAATACAACATTAATATACAGAAATCTGTTGCTGTTCTATACACTAATAATATCAGAAAGAGAAAGTAAGAAAAAAAAAAAAGCTCATTCAAAATCTCATCAAAAAGAATAAAATACCTAGGAATAAACTTAACCAAGGAGGTGAAAGACCTATACTCTGAAAACTATAAAAGACTGATGAAGGAAGTTGAAGATGATACCAAAACATGGAAAAATATCTTCTGCTCTTGGACTGGAAGAATTAATATTGTTAAAATGACCATACTACCCAAAGTGATCTTCATATTCAGTGCAATCCTTACCAAAACACCCATTACATCTTTCACAGAACTGAAAAAAAAAAATCCTAAAATTCATATGGAATGACAGAAGGTCCTGATTTATCAAAACAATCTTAGAAGGAAGAACAAAGCTGGAAGTATCATGCTCCCTGGCTTCAGACTATACTACAAAGCCACAGTAATCAAAATAGCATGTTACTGGCAGAAAAACAGACCCATAGGTCAATGGAACAGAATAAAAAGCCCAGAAATAAACCCACATACATATGGTCAATTAATCTATGACAAAGGAGGCAAGAATATACAATGGAGAAAAGACAGTCTCTTCAGCAAGTGGCACTGGGGAAAATGAACAATCACATGTAAACCAATGAGATTAGAACATTTCCTCAAACCATATATGAAAATAAACTCAAAATTGATTAAAGACCTAAATGTAACACCTGAAACCATAAAGCTCCTAGAAGAGAACATAGGTAGAATACTCTTCGTCACAAATATTGGCAATATTTCTTTGAATCTGTCTCCAACGGCAAAAAATAAACAAATGGGACCTAATTAAACTTAAAAGCTTTGACACAGCAAAGGAAACCACTGACAAAATGAGAAGACACCTACAAAGTGGGAGAAAATATTTGCAAATGATATGACTGACAATGGGATTAATATCCAAAATATATAAACAGCTAATACAACTCAGTATCAAAAAACCCAAACAACCCAATCAAAAAATGGGCAGAAGTCCTGAATAGATATTTTTCCAAAGAAGACATACAGATGGCTAACAGGCACATGAAAATATGCTCAATATCACTAATATTTAGAGAGATGCAAATTAAAACCACAAGATATCACCTCACACCTGTCAGAATGGCTATCATCAAAAAGTCTACAAGTAACAAATGTTGGAGAGAAAATGGAGAAAATGTAACTCTTGTACACTGTTGGTGGGAATGTAAGTTGGTGCAGCCACTGTGGAAAACAGTACGCATATTCCTCAAAAAGCTAAAAACACAACTACCATATGATCCAGCAATTCCACTCCTCGGTATATATCTGGAAAAAAAATACCCAAAACACTAAATCGAAAAGATATATATATACATTTCAATGTTCATAGGAGCACTGTTTACAACAGCCAAGATATTAAAGCAAGCCAGGGGCCCATCAGCAGATGAATGGAAAAATAAGATGTGATGTGTGTATATATACAATGGAATATTACATTAAAAGAATGAAGTTATGCCATTTTCAGCAATGTGGATGGCCCTAGAAAATATTATGCTCAGTGAAACAAGTGAGACAAAGACAAATGCTGCATGATGTCATTTATACATGGAACCTAAAAAATAATACAAATGATCATATGTAAAAAAAAAAGCAGACTCACAGATATAGAAAACAAAGGGTAGAGGGATGGGGGAGATTCAAATAAGGAGTATGGTATTAAGAGATACAAACAGGGGCTTCCCTGGTGGCACAATGGTTGAGAGTCTGCCTGCCGATGCAGGGGACGCGGGTTCGTGCCCCGGTCCAGGAGGATCCCACATGTCGCGGAGCAGTTGGGCCCGTGAGCCATGGCTGCTGAGCCTGCGCGTCCGGAGCCTGTGCTCCACAACGGGAGAGGCCACAACAGTGAGAGGCCCACGTACCGAAAAAAAAAAAAAAAAAAAAAAGAGATACAAACAATTATGTATAAAATAGATAAGCAGCAAGGTTATATTGTATAGCACAAGGAATTATAGCCATTATCTTGTAGAAAATTTTAATGAAATATAACCTTTAAAAATACTGAATAACTATGCTGTACACCTGAAACAAATATAATATTGTAAATCAACATTTCAATAAAAATAAATAATTAAAAAATCATTATACTGTACACCTTAAACTTTACATTGCTGTTTGTCTATTTTGTCTCAATCAAACTTGAAGAAAAAAAACCTAAACTGCGATAAGAAGCACAGTCTACAGACAGCAGGTTGGGACTTGTGGCAAGAACCATACCAGGTTGATTCCTTGATAAAACAAACAAAAATCAAAAACAAACAAAAGGAAAACACTCTCTAGATGATTTTAACAGGAGTAGATTCATAAACAAAATTCTCAAAATTTTCTAATACAATCCAAAATTACTAGTTGTAAGAAAAACCAGGAAAATCTCAATAACTCTCCAGAGAAAATATAATCAATTGATACCAATACCTAAGTTGACCCATATGTTGAAATTATTGGACAAAGCTTTGAAAGTAGTATTTTAACTATGCTCCACTAAGTTGGAGAAAACAAATCTTTTGAAATAAATGGAAAGGAAATGGAAGATACAAAGAAGAATCAAATGGAAATTTTAGAGACAAAAAATGTGGAAACTGAAAAAAATTTTACTGGATAGCAGAGTGGAAGTGGCAGAAGAAAATCACCAAACTTGAAAATAGATCAATAGCAATAATCCTTTCTAAACAAGAAGAGACAAAACTTAGAGGAAAAATATATAAGCAGAGCCTTAGGGCCACGTGAGACAGGTTTTGCATTTGTGTCACTAGACTCCCAGAAGGAGAGAAAAAAGAGACTGGTGAAGAAAATTTATATCTGAAATCTTCTCAAATTTGGTGAAAGCTATAAATGTGCAGGTTTAAGAGGTTGAGAGAACCCCCAAAATGAAGAAAATAACATACAGAGTTATCATAATCAAACTGCTGGAATCTTAAGATAAAGAAAAAATCTTAAAAGCAGCAAGCAAAACCCCAACACCTTATATATAGGAGAACAATTCAAATGACAGCCTATCTCAGTGGAAATCATGGAAGTTAGAAGACAGTGTAATAATCTATTTAAAGCGCTGAAAGAAAAGAATTCTTAATTCAGAATTCTATAACCACTGAAAATATCGTTCAGGAAATAAGGTGAAATTAAGACATCCTTGGGTGCAAAAAAAAAAAAAAAAAAAAAAAAAAAAACCCAAAAAAACAAAACCTAAAACAAATGGTAAAAGAAGTTCTTTAGGCAGAAGAGAAATGATGCCAAGGGAATCCTGGAATCCCAGAAGTGAAAGAAGACAATAGAAATGGTAACTATCTGGGTAAATAAAAATAACCTTTTTTTCTCCTCTTAAGTTCTTTGAAATATGTATGACGGTTGAAGTTAAAAGTCATAACATTGTCTGATGAGGTTTTCAAATTTTTATAGATGAAACTACAGCAAAAAAGAGGGAGCATAAATGAACATATATGGTTATAATGTTTGCATTTTTCTTGTGTATGTAAACTTTGAAAAGATAGATTATGTATATTTTAATAATTTGGGCAACCACTAAAAACAAGCTATAAAGGGAGACACAGTCAAAAAATAAATTGATAAATTAAAATTGAATACTAAAAAAATCAAATAATAAAAAGAAGATAGAAAAGTGAAAACAAAAGAAAAAATCAGAGCAAACAAATAAAAATATAATAAAATTATAGGCCTAAATCTATCCATATGAATAATTACGTTAAAGTAAATGTTCTAAGCAAAATGAACAGACAGAGGATCAGATTTGAAAAAAAAAGGTAAGATTCAACTACATGCCATCTACAAAAAAGCCACCTTAAATATAATTATATAGGTAGATTAGAAGTAAAAAGAAGGAAAAAAGATATACCATGCAAACACTAGTTAAAAGAAAACTGGAGTGGCTATATTAGTATCAGATAAAGTAGATATCAGAACAAGAAGAATTACTGGGGATAAAGAACATAACATAATGATGAAAGGGTCAATTCACCAAGAAGACACAACAAATTTATACGTGTATGCACCAAACAGACCTTTAAAATACACAAAGCAAAAACTGAAGCTGGAAGAAACAAATTAAAAATTATAGTTAGATTGCAAAACCTTCTCTCGGTAATTAACAGAACAACAAGTAAACACAAAATCATCAAGGATATAGAAGTTCTGAAAAAAACTCAGCTGATTTGACACATATAAAACATTCAACACAACAGCAGAATATACATTATTTTCAAGTGCACATGGAACATTCTCCAAGATAGACACATATCTTGGGTCATAAAACAGACCCTAACAAATATTAAGTGATTGAAATAACTCACAGTATGTTCTCTGACCATAATGAAATTAAACTAGAAACAAACAACAGAAAAATGTTGGGGAAAAAGCACAAATATTTGAATATTAAACAACACTTCTAAATGATACATTGGTCAAAGAGGGTATCATGAAACATTTAGAAATATTCTGAACTAAATGAAAATGGAAATACTACATGTGATGGTCAGTTTTATGTAGTCAACTTAGCTCGGCTATTGTCCTTATTATTTAGTCAAACATGAATCTAGATGTTGCTGTGAGGTAGAAATGATAAAGTCTATAGCCATTTTATTTTAAGCAAGAAAGATAATTAGCTGAAAGTTTAAAATAAAGATAAATTAGAACAGTGTCCTTCTTAAGCAGCTTTCCTGAAATGCTGTGAGCATATTGAATGAAAGAATAGATTTGAACCATAAGAAACAGCCCAGTTCTTGTTTGAACTCAACTATATATTTATTCTTCCAACCAAGAGGATATTTATCGAATATCCCCTATCTGCCAGCGAAAAACCCAGTTCTTCCATACCATGTCTTTATTCCCTGTGTCTCCTTTTAGTATTCACATAGAACACTTTGTGACACCAGCTGAGCATCCTACAATTTGACTCCAGTATGACATTATCTGTCCTGACATTCAGTCAGATTTCAGTTAAGGGCTCAGTCCCATAAGACTGCTCCCACCCTACTTCAGATGCCAGTTACAGATAGTAGGTCCCCCAGGTTACCTACAACTTCTGTCCAATTTGGTTATAAATTGGAGGTTCTCAAGATTTCTTCTTCAAGTTGATCAATTTTAGAGCAGTGCCAGAACTCAGGGAAATACTACCAGCTTATTAGGGGATAAAGGATACAGATGAACAGTCAGATGAAGAGATACATAGGGAAAGGTCTGGGAAGGTCCCAAGCACAGGAGCTTCTGTCCTTCTCGATAGGTTCAAAGACAAATATAACAAGAGATGCTCCTACTGCCTTTATCAGTTAAGAATTCATATATATATATATATATATATATATATATATATATATATATATATATATATTCTATTACCTCAGAGCCAGGTACTGTGTTAAGCAATGAATATTAGACCAAAAGTTAAAATGAATGAATGAATGAACGAATCCTTAAGGAATTTTTGTGTGGATATTAGATAATGAGTAGGAAGTAAGAAGAAAAGCCCATTCCAGGCAGAGGGAAACAATGTAAACAAAGAAATGGAAGTAGAACAAGAAAAAATTGCTCTGAGAAACTATACTTTCTGCCCCTAAATTCTCTTTGCTTCCTTTCCCAGGTCTCCAGCAGCGGGGATTGGATGTACTAACTGCAGTGCGACAGCCAAAACATGGAGTTACAGAGTGGGCTGTTGGTAAAATAATAGAAGTACACGGAATAGTTAGCTAGCCCAAGGAGTGGGAAGGGGAGAGATAGAACACACATTTCAGGCCAATGCAGATTTTGTACTCCAAATGAAATTTCTCCAGCGTCTGTAATTTAAAAAATACTATGCAAGGCTGAGCAAAAGTTGTCCAATCCCAAGCTACACTGACTGTCTTTACTTCATTTGAATCCCACTAAAGCACGATCTTCTCAAATATCCTTTTATGATATCTAGATAGTCTAATGCTTCAATTTAATTCTATGAGAGTGTGGATTGACAATGAATATGAAAAACTGAGGGGATTTCCCAAAGAAAGTCATTTCCTCGAAGGAGAAAGAAAAAGCCCTCCACAAAGTACAAGAAATCTTTTGGTTTTATTATTTATGTTATTTGTCCCTCATATGATGAATCAAGAATGGGAGTCTAAAATCTAAATTAAAGGTTACTGCAGCAGCATTTTTTTTAAAAAAATTATGCTACATGGCTTTAACAGAGGAAAAGTGATTCTATTATCACCCTGAATATTTTTTGTAGAGAAAGCACAGATGTATTGCACAGCTCAAATGCTGAATCCTCTTTGGTTTATTCAGAATTATTTGAATTATTAGGTCACATAGGATAAGCATGATAAGCATTAGTCTTTTTGTGATCTAATTCATCAATCTTTCCAAAGTTACTAAGGCAAATTCTATTCTAAATTTTATTCTAAAAGCCTCCATAATTTTGTTTATTTCTGTTTATCAAAAGTCACAAATAAGTTTCATTTTCTCTGCTATTAGATACTTTTAAAAATAAAGTAATACTTGTATTGGAAGGTACAATATCTACATTCCAGGAACAAAATAAAAGTAGAGAGGAGTCAAGAAGCAACAAGCAATAATAGTGGATTTGAGGCTGGGAGGAGAAGCTGTAGAGAAAGCAGACAAGAAGTGATGAAAATTTACTTGTCTACATCATGAACCTGCATGGGAAATATTGCTCTAAACATTCTATATTTGAATAGATGTTATATGGTAATTGGAGTTAATTTGCTAATGGGTGTTATCTGAATATGGATTTCAAAACACTCTATAAAATAAGTTCTAGATAAGATTTTTGATTTGCTTGGAAAATTGTCATAAATGATTTACTAAGAACCTAAGAACCTAGAGCTGTTTATCTGCTTAATTTTGGAGAGTCTCAGACAAATAATGAGGATATTCTAAAAGTGAACCTAGACTATAACACACATATTTACAGGCAACCATGAGCTCACAGTTTCCTATCCACAAATGGCAAAATCATGCTTATTATCCACACAAGCTTAGGAATAGAATAAAACATACCATAATTCTACCTACTGAACAATTTCTTCTCTAAGAAGCACAAATACTTAGTGAGGTTATGTTTAAATCTGTCCTTGGGCATGACAAATGAAAAATGTAACTGTGTGTGATATGGACCCCTTATTATAGAAGGACCCTTTAGAAAAATCTATCATTTTTTTTTTGTCTTTGTTGTAGGAAAAAGCTTAGTCAACATTATTTGGGGATGATCAATCTTGACAGCAACCACAATAGAAAATTAACATTTGCTTATCAGAACTTAAGATATTTCAGTTAACATTGGTGTAGGAGTGAAATTTACCCTTATCTAGCTAACTTTCAGGAGTAGCAAAAACAGAGGATTTTCACAAGACATTAGAACTATTTAAAATATTTATTGGTGTATTTTTGAACTTTCCATTTCTACCACTTTAAAAAGAATTCACATTTTACATAGTGTCTCATGTTAATTAAAAGTTATCATTTCATGTTTATTACAGAATAAATCTACTATAGATCTATTTCATTATCCTAAACTAGTATACCACATATTAAAAATAATTTTAAATGTTTTTCTTAAAAATTGTAAAAAAAATATTTTAAATTGAAAATTTTCATTAATTAAAACTTTCAGTTCATATGAATTGTTCCCTATTCTACCAAGTAAGAGTAACTTTCTATTGAATTCCAGACTATACCTTTAATCAAAGTAGAGAGGTATTAAAAAAAGTCTAAGCACATAATCTATATCAAATACCTTATGGTCTTGGAGGAAGAAAAATAGATTAGCATATGCAATTTTAAAACCAAGTAGAATCGGGAATTATAGAAAATGTGGTATGAGAGTTATATAAGGGAAGGATGCTACTTGGGGAACTAGAAAAAGAGAAAGGTTTCAGAAAAGATGTGAGATTTACTCTGGGCCCTCTCCCTTTTTTTCTGGTCCTTGAAAAGTTCATATTGAAGACTATAAAATTTTTTGGAGACTAACTGAAAAACAATGCTGTGATCATAAATTGTCTTGTTCTCTTTAAGAGAATCCTCTAATCTTTAACATTAGACTCTATACCTATACTTTTGAATACTCAAGATTATAAATGGTATTCTGAATTAATTTTTATTATAGACTTTGCTGAATATCTAAAATATTTGAAGGACAACAGTAGTGCTATTGATTTAGAGATTAATAAGACAAGGCTCTTGCCTGAGAGGTGGTTAGCATATATTAAAGGAAACAATTTCATGAACAGATATAAATTTAACATGCTGCAATAAGAGAACAAGGTATCAGGAGAGCAAAAGGAGAATGTTGTTTGAAACTACCATGCATTCCTGAAAACTGTATCTTAAAGCAGGTGATCAAAATGTAAAGTGTTATTTAGCATGAGGTTTACTCTTTTCACCTCTGAAGGCAATGGAAAAAAATTAAATGAGGAGCTAAAGGGAAGAAATGAATTGAAAAAAAAAAGAAAACCCTCATAAAAACAAAACTATATTAAGCAATATTGAAAGCATCAAAACATGATGACAAGTTTAATTTCTTTTGTGTACATCATCTGTGGCATGTGATTGTTTAAATCAAGGGACCATCCAAAATGTCACCTAACCAAAAAGTAGGAAAACTGCAAGCAAAGTTATATAAAGAATCACAGGGAGAGACTTTCATTCACCTAACTTCAGGCTGATGTGGCTCAGCACTGCCTGATCAAAAGGTTAGAAAACGCTGCAAAATTGACCAACTGATGAGATAGTATTCTACAGTGTCTAAGTCTAATAAAAAAATCAGGAGTTTCAATTCCTGACATAACAGAGTAATAAATATCAGACTAACTTTCCTGCCATGAACTGGAAGCAACTACTTTCAGGCATTAACAACACAGAACACAAGTCTGGGATACTTGAAAGAAGAAATACACACAAAGTAAGCTCCATATTTGCCCTGAATTTCTGTCAGAAGGCACATTCCAAGCCTTGACATACGGAAGTGGAGCCCAAGCAAAGAACAGCACTCTCAGCTGGGTGAAAGAAAGAGAAATTAGGCTACAGGAGTGATAAGGATGGAATCTTTAGATTAAGGTGGAGGAGAAGAAAGAGAGTGTAGATAAAGTGGAGATAAAGAACTGTGTAGATAAAGAGTTCCAGAACCTGCCTTGGAGTTGCCTAGACATGCAAAGGGCTAGATTTCATGAAGTCTGGCAGAGAATAACTTCTGAGAAATTGGAGCTCAATAAAGTTTCTGAAGGCTGTGTAATGTGAGGAAACATTGGAGTTCTGGTCATTCAGAGTGGGACGGTTTCACTAACTTTCCCAAGCATACAGTTAAAATCTTATACAAATCACAAATAAGAGTAGGGATACACTAGCCCTAAATTATCCTTTCAATCCATCCTAACAAAGCCCAAAGAGTCTTGACAGCATAAAGCTGATTCTCCAGTAAATTAACTACTTTCCAGAAAAAAGTCAATGCACTTTAAAGAAAGACAATAAAATTTAGATTTTAAAGATGAGGCAACCAACAATGTACAACATACAATAATAATTTACTAGAATATGAAGCTGGGAAATATGACACATAACTAAGAACAAAAATGTCAATAGGAATAGACTCAGATATGAAAATAAGGTTGCAATTAGCTGATAAGGGCTTTAAATATACCTATTATAAATATGTTAATTTTTTTTAAAAGATTGAGTAAACAGACAAAAAGTCTCAGCAAAGAATTAGAAACTACAAAGAAGAACTGAATAGAAATTCTAACTAAAAATTACAATAGCTGAAAAAAAAAAAAAGAGTAGCCTTGGCAGTTGATGGAACAAAAAAGAAGACTATAGGATGAAATAAACTATATAAACTAAATCTCAGAAAGAAAAATAAACTTGAAAAAAGGAACAGAGCCTCATTGATCTGTTGAACGGTATGAGATGTCTAAATATATAACTGAAGTGCCACAAGAAGAGGAAGAGACTGGGCAAAAACTATGTTTGGAGAATTAATGGTTAAAATTTTTCAAATTGATGAAAAATTTCATATCACAAATGTAATGAGCTGAAAAACCAGTCCAAAAACCACAAATAAAATCAGACATAGGCACCTTATAGTCAAGATAATGAAAATCTACTTTACCATTGTATTGAAGATAAAAAGAAAATCTTAAAAGCAATCAGAAAAGACACAGTGCATACAAGAGAAAATGATAAAAACTATAGCTGACTTCTTATCAGAAATAATGCAAGCAGGAAGGCAATGGGACACATTGAAAGTGTTGGGAAAAAAACCTGTTAACCTAGATTTCTATATCCAGCCAAGTATCTTTAAAATATGAGGGTAAAATAAAGACATTTCCAAAAACCTAAACTCAAGAGAAATTGAAACAAAAGAGATGTTAAAAATTTTTATATTAAAACATAATGGAACACAGATCTAGTTGAAAGAATGAAGAGCACAAGAAATGGCAAAATATGTAAGTAAACAGAACTATTTTGGGTTGGTTTTTTTTTTGATAACTGATATTTTTGAAGATAGACTGCAATAAGTTAAACATGTGTTTTATAATGTCTAGATCAACTAAACAATAACACAAAGAGGCATGGCAAAAAGTCAATATAGGAGATGAAATAGAATACTGAAAATTATTCAGTTCACCAAAAAGAAGGTAGGAAAGTTGCAACTGAAATAAAAGAGCAGATAGGACAAATAGAAAACAAAACACAATAAAACAAATAAAAAAGAAAACAGATATGAAATAACAAATACAAAAAAATAAACATGGTGTATTTAATCTAAACTTATAATTACACTGAGTGTAAATGGACTAAATCTTACAGTTAGAAGGCAAAGATTGTCTGACTGGATAAAAAAGCAAGAGGAAACCATTTGGTATTTATAAGAAATCACTTTAAACATAAAGACATAGACTGGTTGAGAGTTAAAAGATGGAGAAAAACATATTGTGCAAACATTAATCATAAAGAAGTAAATGTACTTATATCGATATCTGAAAAGTTAGACTTCAACAAGTAATGTAGTATCAGGGAAAATGAGAAATACTATAGTGGTAAAAGTTACAATTCATCAAGAAGACATAAATCTTAAATATTAATCATTTAATGAGAAACCTCTCAAATGTATGAAGCAAAATTTATCTAAAGGGAGAATTAGACTAGTCCACAGTCATAGTTGGAAACATTAACCAGTCTCTCAATAATTGTTAGAACAAAATTCAGTAAGATATAGAAGATTTTTAAAACACTATAAATATTAAATTTGACTTAACTTTTATAAAACTTTATGTTCTAAAATAACAAGATACATATTATTTTCAAGATGGACTATATACTAATTTATAAGACAAGTGTCAATACATTTCAAAAACAACTGGGTGGGGACACAGCCTTACCCTCAGCAGACAGGCTGCCTAAAGACTTCTTGAGCCCATAGTCACCTCTAGATATGCCGCTAAATGTGGCCCTGTTCACCAGAGGGCCAAGACACAGCTACACCCACCAGGGGGCAGGAACTGGCCCCTTATGCTAGGATGTCTACACAAACCTCTAGACCAGCCTCACCTACCAGGGGACAGACACCAGAAGCAAGAAAACTACAGTCCCACAGCCTGCAGACCAAGTCAACAAACTCAGGCCATACACTACCCAACATCTAGGTGGCCCCTGGCCCTTGGGTGATGAAAGGAGAGTGCACTGCTGGGAGGCATAGGACTTCTCCTACAGAGGGTCACTTCTCCAAGGTTGAGAAACATAACCAACCTACCACATATATAAAAATACAAATAGCAGTTTAGATAAAATACGTTGACTGAGGAACATGTTTCAGATGAAGAAAGAAGATAAAACCCCAGAAGAAGAGCTAAGTGACATGGAGATAGGCAATCTACCCAATAAAGTGTTCAGAGTAAGGGATGTAAATATGATCAAAGAACTCGGGAGGAGAATGGATGAACAGAGTGAAAAGTTAGACGTTTTTAACAAATAATTAGAAAATATAGAGAACAACCAAACAGAATTAAAGAATACAATAACTGAAATGAAAAATACACTAGAAGGAATCAAGAGTAGACAAAATTAGGCAGAAGAACTGATCAATGAGCTGGAATATAGAGTAGTGGAAATGACTGCTGCTGAACAGAAAAAAGAAAAAAGGAACAAAAAGAAAGGAGGACAGTTTAATAGACCTCTGGGACAAATTGAGTTCACTATATTCACATTTTAGGGGTCCCAGAAGGAGAAGAGGAAGAGAAAGGGCCTGAGAAAATATTTGAAGAGATAATATCTGAAAACTTCCCTAACCTGGGGAAGAAAACAGTCACCCAAATTCAGGATGCGCAGAGAGTTCCATATAGGATTAACCCACAGAGGAATACACCATGACACATTGTAATCAAAATGACAAAAATTAAAGATAAAGAGAGACTATTAAAAGCAACAAGGGAAACACAACAAATTACACACACGGAAACTCCCATAAGGCTATCAGCTGATTTTTCAGCAGAAACACTGCAGGCCAAATGGGAGTGGCATGATATACTTAAAGTGATGAAAGAGAAAAATCTACAACCAAGAATATTCTACACAGCAAGGCTCTCTTTCATATTTGGTGAAGAAATAAAAAGCTTTACAGACAAGCAAAAGCTAAAAGAACTCAGCACAACAAAACCAGCTTTACAACAAATGATAAAGGAACTTCTCTAGGCAGAAAAAGAAAAGGTCATAATTTAGAAACAATTTAGAAAACTTCATTGGTAAAAGCAAACATGCAGTAAAGGTAGGAAATCATCCACAAAGCTAATAGGGAGGTTCAAAGACAAAAGCAGTAAAAATCGTTTGTGTCCACAATAGGCAGTCAAGGGATACGCAAAACAATTAGATGTAAAATATAAAATCCTAAACAGTAACTGTGAGGGGAGGAGAATACAAACACATGGTATCTAAAATGCATTTGAAATAAAGAGACTTAAAAAGAAAAAACTAGAAAAGATCAAAGAAATGAAAAGCTGGTTCTTTGAAAAGATAAACAAAATTGATAAACATCAAGAAAAAAAACGAGGGAGAGGGCCAAAATCAATAAAATCATAAATGAAAAACTTACAACCAACACCACAGAGCTACAAAGGATCATGAGACTACTATGAGCAACTATATGCCAGTAAAATGGACAATCTAGAAGAAACAGACAAGTTGTACAATTTCCTAAGACTGAACCAGGAAGAAACAGAAAATGTGAACAGACCAATTACAAGTAATGAAATTGAATCAGTAATTTTAAAACTGCCAAAAAGCAAAAGTCCAGGACCAGATGACTTCACATGTGAATTCTATAAACATTTGGAGAAGATTTAACACCTATCCTTCTGAAACTATTCCAAACAATTGCAGAGGAAGGAACATTCCCAAACTCACTCTATGAGGCCACCATCAATCTGATACCAAAACCAGAAAAAAACACTACAGAAAAAGAAAATTACAGGCCAATATCACTGATGAACATAGATGCAAAAATTCTCAGTAAAAAACTAGCAAATTGATTCCAACAATACATTAAAGAGATTATACATCATGATGAAGGGGGCTTTATCCCAGGGATGCAAGGATATTCAGTATCAGCAAATCAATCAATATGATACACCACATTAACAAATTGAAGAATGAAAAGATGCAGTAAAAGCTTTTGTTAAAAATCAACATCGATTTATGATTAAAAAAAAAAAAACCTCTTAAGAAAGTGGGCATACAGGTAAGCTACCTCAGCATAATAAAGGCCATATATGACAAACCCATATAAAACATCATACTCAACACTGAAAAGCTGAAAGCATTTCATCTAAAATCAGGAACAATACAAGGATGCCTACTCTCACCACTTTTAGTCAACATAGTTGTAGAAGTCCTAGCCACAGCAATCAGAGAAGAAAAAGAAATAAAAGGAATCCAATTGGAAAAGAAGTAAAACTGTCACTCTTTTCAGGTGAAAAGATGTTATAAACAAAAAATCCTAAAGACACTACCAGAAAAGTACTAGAGCTTACCACTGAATTTGGTAAAGTTACTGGATACAAAATTAATATACAGAAATCTGTTCCATTTCTGTACACTAACAATGAAATATCAGAAAGAGAAATTAAGGAAACATTCCCATTTACCATTGCATTAAAAAGTATAAAATACCTAGAAATAAACCTACCTAAGGATGCAAAAGACCTGTACTCTGAAAACTATAAGATGCTGATGAAAGAAATTGAAGTTGACACAGATGAAAAGATATACTGTGCTCTTGGATTTGAAGATCCATATTGTTAAAATTACTACCCAAGGCAATCTACAGATTCAATACAGTCCCTATCAAATTACCAATGGCATTTTTCACAGAACTAGAACAAAACATTTTAAAATTTGTATGGAAACACAAAAGACCCCGAATAGCCAAAACTATCTTAAGAAAGAAGAACGGAGCTGGAGGCATCATGCTCCCTGACTTCAGAATATATTCCAAAGCTGCTCATCTGAACGGTATGGTACTGGCACAAAAGCAGACATATAGATAAATGGAACAGGACAGAAAGCCAAGAAGTAAACCCATGCACTTATGGTCAATTGATCTATGACAAAGGAGACAAGAATATACAGTGGAGAAAAGACAGTCTCTTCAACAAGTGGTGCTGGAAAAACTGGACAGCTACATGTAAAAGAATGAAATTAAAACATTCTCTAACACCATATACAAAATAAACTCAAAATGGATTAAAGTCCTAAATGTAAGAATGGATACTATAAAAATCCTAGAGGAAAACATAGGCAGAACACTCTTTGACATAAATCACAGCAAGATATCTTTTGACCCACCTCCTAGAGTAATGAAAATGAAAACCAAAATAAAGAAATGAGACCTAATTAAACTCAAAAACTTCTGCACAGTAAAGGAAACCATAAACAAAATGAAAAGACAACCCACAGAGAAGCTGAAAATATTTGCAAAAGAAGTGACCAACAAGAGATTAATCTCCAAAATACACAAGCAGCTCATGCAGCTCAATATCAAAAAACAAACAACCCAATCAAAAAATGGGCAGAAGATCTAAACAGATGTTTCTCGAAAGAAGACGTACAGATGGCCACAGGCACATGAAAAGATGCTCAGTATTGCTAATTATTAGAGAAATGCAAATCAAAACTACAATGAGATACCACCTCACACTAGTCAGAATGGACATCATTAAAAAGTCTACAAATAATAAATGCTGGAGAGGGTGTGGAGAAAAAGGAACCCCCCTACACTGTTAGTGGGAATGTAAATTGCAGCCACTATGGAGAACAGTATGGAGGTTCCTTAAAAAAACTAAAAATAGAGCTACCATATGATCCAGTAATCCCACTTCTGGGCATATATCTAGAGAAAACTCTAATTCAAAAAGATAATGCACCTCAGTGTTCATAGCAGCACTATTTACAATAGCCAAGACATGGAAGCAACCTAAATGTCCACCAACAGATGAATGGATAAAGGAGATGTGATTGATGTGTGTGTGTGTGTGTGTGTGTGTGTGTGTGTGTATATATATATATATATATAATGGAATATTAGTCAAACTTAAAAAAGAATGAAATAATGTCATTTGCAGTAACATGGGTGGACCTAGAGATTATCATATTACCTGAAGTAAGTCAGACAGAGAAAGACAAATATCATATGATATCACTTATACATGGAATCTAAATTACAATATAAATGAACTTATTTACAAAACATAAATAGACTCACAAAAATAGAAAACAAACATATGGTTACCAAAGAGGAGGGGGGGAGGCGGAAGAGATATATTAGGAATTTGGGATTAACATATACACACTACTATATGTAAAATAGGTAAACAGCAAGGATCTATTGTTTAGCACAGAGAATTATACTCAATATCTTTTAATAATGGAAAAGGATCTGAAAAGATATATATATATATATATATATATTCACTTTTCTGTACACTTGAAACTAACACAACTTTGTAAATTAACTATACGTCAATGAAAAAGAAAAAAGAAAAAATTTCCCACTCAGGCACAAATGAATACTATCAAATATTTAAGAAATGTATGATATCAATTTTACATTCACTTTTTCAGAAAAATACAAGATATGTGACAATTTTCCAATTTATTTTATTAAGCTAGCATATCTTTTATACCAAATCCAGACAAGGACTTTATAAGAAAAAAATGAAGACCAATACCTCTCATGAATCTATAAACAAAATTACTTAACAAAATATTAGTAAACAAAACACAGTAACACATTTTTTGAAAAGGTTATATGTAATAACCAAGAAATATTTAGTCCAGTAATTCAAGGTTGGTTAAATACACAGAATTCAATTAATGTAATCATCACATTAAAAGTAGAAGAGAAGAAACGTATGATCATTTCAATTGCCACAAAAAACTAATTTTACAAAATTCAACGCAATTGTGAAAAAATTATCAGCAAACTAGGAATAGAAGGTATGCCTTCAACCAAATAAAATGCATCTGCTCAACACTTACAACTAATATCATACTTAATTATGAAATATTAAAACCTTTCCCCATAAGATCTAGAAAGAGACACAGATGTCCATTGGCAGTACTTCTATTTAATGTGTTATTAGAGATCCTAGGCAGTACAATAAAAACAAATAAATTACAATAAGGATTGTAAAGGAAGAAGTAAAGCCAGCCTTATTTGCAGATGTCATAATTGTGTATATATAAAATCCTAAGTAATCTACAAAGAAAAATCCCTGACAAAATAAAAAGTGAATTTATCAATACCATGGATACAAACCAATATAGAAAAAACAATTGGGTTCCCCTATGCCAGCAATAAACATTTAGAAAAAAAGTTTAAATGCCATTTACAATATCATTAAAAACATAAAATATTTAGGGTTAAATTTAATGAAAGCTATACAAGAGCTCTATGCTGGCCCTTACAACATTGCTAAGAGAAATTGAAGAAGGCCTACATAAATGGAAAGATGTACCATGCTCTAGGGAGAGAAGGCTCAATATTATTAGAAAGTATTTTCTTCTCAAATAGATCTAAAGATTCAACAATGCATTTCTAACCATATATATGTATTTGTAATAGAAACAAACAAGTTGATTCTAAAATTTATATAGAAATGTAAAGAATCTAGAAAAGAACAATCTTAAGAAAGAACAAATTTAGAGAAATTCAAAACTTAGTATGAAGCCACAGTAATAATGAGGTTTTGACAAAAATATCAACAAATAGATCAATAAAACAGAACTGAGATTCCAAAAATAGACCATACTGTTATGTTCAGTTGATGTTTTTTGCAAAGGTACTAAAGCAGTATAATGGGGAAGATAAACTATTTTCAACAAGTAGTACTGATACAACTAGATATCAATGTGGGAAAAAGCAAGTAAACCTCAACTTCTACTTCATACCATAAACAAAAATTAATTTTAGTTGAATCATAAACTAGCTAAAGCTATAAAAATTAAAGAAGAAAATGTGGGAAAATATCTTTCTGAACTTAAAATAGTACACAATAAGCATTAATCATTAAAGAAAAAATAAATTATATTTCATCTAAATAAAAAATTTCTGCTGATCAAAAGGCAGAAAATCGGGCTTCCCTGGTGGCGCGGTGGTTGAGACTCCGCCTGCCGATGCAGGGGACATGGGTTCGAGCCCCGGTCCGGGAAGATCCCACATGCCGCAGAGCGGCTGGGCCCGTGAGTCATGGCTGCTGAGCCTGCGCGTCTGGAGCCTGTTCTCCGCAACGAGAGAGGCCACAACAGTGGGAGGCCCGCGTACGGAAAAAAAAAAAAAAAAAAAAAAGGCAGAAAATGAATAGGCAATTAACAGACTGGAAAAATATACTTGCAAAATGTATATTTTGATAAAGAATTTTTGTTCTGACAAACTAAAAAATGAGTTTATCAATATCACAGATAAAACCAATATAGAAAGATCAATTGGGTTCCTATTTAATGTCAATAAGCATTTGAAAAAATAAAAGCAATTTTTCTGTTTAGAATATCACAGAATATGTAAATTATTTAGGGTTAAAGTCAATGAAATATTTATGAATTCAACCAGAAATTCCATGTCAGCTAAATATACAAAATTCTATTGATGTAATTAAATTAATGTGTCCAGGATAGGTACGTAACTCATTAGTACAAAACAAATAAACCAATTTTAAAACTTGTGCAAAAGACCTCCAGTCACTTCACAAAAGGTGATATACAAATAAACAATAAACATATGAAAGTATTCAACATCACTATGATGCTATCATAATGACAAACATCATTAATCATCAGGGAAAGACAAATAAAAAACATAGTGGGTTACCACTATACATCTGATAGAATAGATAAAATTAAAAACCCTGACAACAGCAAATGCCAGTGAGGAGGTACAACAACTCTAATAACAGTACCTTGCTGGTGTAAGAATAAATGTTACAACCACATTGGAAGAAGTTCTGGCAGTTTCCTAAAAGGTTAAATACATACCCACTATATGATCTAGACTTTTCATTCTTAGGTATTTACCCAAGGAAAATGATAATATATGTTCACATAAAGATTTGTAAACAAATGTTGGGAAAATCTATAAACTGTGACATAGCCATACAATGGGATATTGCTCAGGTGTAAAAAGCAAAGAACTATTGCTACATGCCCCAACATGGATGGATCTCAAAAACATTATAGTCAAACAGAAAAGACTACCTACTAAATGACTCCATTGTATGAAGTTCTAGAAAACTAGTCTATGATGAATCAAATGAATGAATATAACAAAATAGAAATAGGCTCACAGGTATAGACAACAAACTAGTGGTTACTAGTGGGGAGAGGGGCAGGGGGAGGAGCAAGATAGAGGTAGGGGATTAACAGGTACAAACTACTATGTATAAAATAAATGATACAAGAGTATACTGCACAGCACAGGACATATAGCCAATATTTTATAATAACTTCAAATGGTGTATAATGTATAAAAATATTAAAAAGTATGTTGTACACCTGAAACTAATATAATATCTTAAATCAACTATATTTTAATTTAAAAAAAGAAAAAAGAAAGGTATCAGAACATCAGTTCTTTCTTGAGGGGATAACTGATTGGGAAGGTACACAAAGAAACTTTCTGGAGTTATGAAAATGTTCTATACCTTGATGGGGATGTGTTACATTGGTGTTTACACTCATCACAACTCAATGAACTTTATAGTTGAGGTATATGCATTTTACATTAAGTTGATTATATCTCAATTTTTTAAAAGGCTACACCTGTGATTAGTAATAGACGCTAGTATTTGCTTCTGCCTTCTCTAGGACAGAATTTAGTTTCTTTCTCTTTTTTCCTGTTGCTGAGATATACATCAAGTGATAATAAAAATAGCAGATGTGACAATACTGAAATTGGTGTGACCAATTAGGGATATATCTAAGACAAAATAACTCATTTGAATGTTAAGAAGGAATGGGCTGAATTCAGGAAATCAACTGAATTTATCTATCATATCTTTTCCCTAACATATTCCACAGGTAAGCAGAGTATAACATGTAAAGATATTAAGAACTTAGTGCATGCTTGGAAAATTGTCATTCAGCTTTACAAGCGATTAAACAAATACCAGATGTAGAGCTAGTTTCCCAATCATGAATTTTAACTTATAATTCACTGACAGGCTATAAAAATTCCTTTGAGCTTTTCCTCTCTCTTACTTCCAACACTGAACTCTGGTGACTTAGGTGATCATCAAGGAAAAAAATCATGCATAAATATTACAAGCATTGTGTCTTTCAGTGATTGTTTATCCTGATATTTAACCAGCGCATCCATTGTGTACTAACCTCCCCTGGGTGGCATTGAAGGCAGGTAAGTAGGAGATTCTAATCACTGTTATTAACAACATATAGAAGCTTTCCATATATTCAGCTATAGGCTATCAAATGTTATGAAACATTTTGCATCTATGAATTATAGGTGTTCAGGGAAAGAAATTTAATGCACTAATTCATTACAACTTTCAAGGAAAAAGCATTAAGAGAAAATACTAAAGGAGATTCCAGTTTCATATGTTCAACCTTTGCTTGGACTAATTTGTAACTGCAAAGGCTATTCTAAGCTATGCATACTACTCAAGAATCACTGTGCTCTTTTATCTTTTTCCCTACTTGGAATGTTCCCCGTTTCTCTCTTGGTGAAAGTCTTACTCTTCACTCCGGACGGTGCAAATACCACAGCCTCTCCCCAGCAAACTGTCTCACCAACCCTAGGTATTTTAAATCTATTTGCTCACTTCTCAGTCTTTTCTAGAGGATGGAGGAGCTCATTGAGGGAATGTACTTTGAAATATTAATCTTTGTGTCCTTGTGGTCTAGCTCACAGTAGGTGCTAAGTAACTGTTCAATAAAGGACAAAATGAATTTATACAAAGCAGAGATTTTGGAACACCATCAACCCTATAGTTTGATTAGGTGTCAACTTCATGAAAATATTTTCAGGTCCAGATATCCAGCTGTTTTGGATTTTTTTTTTTAACCTTGAGTCTTCCTCCAATAATAGTGTTTTTAGTTCCAGTCTAATCTAGTTTCACATCTTTGAGTCGATTTTCACTTTCACTATAGGAAATGATATTTATTTTACTCTATTTTCTTGATACCAAACTCTTCTGTGTTTTATATCTGGTCACCCTTAATAGAGTATGTCATTTATCCACCGCAAAACTAACTCTGTCCAGATTACTCATTGTTTAATGTTCCCTGTCAGCTTTCTGGGCATCAGGAAACCTGATACTTTTCAAGATGTATTCGTATACAGGACATTCATAAGAGAGAGTGCTTTCTACCATCATGAGTAACTTTTATTTCTCTCCTAGAAACAAATTGGGGATTAGTGTACACAATCTTTCTCACATCAAGCTTTTTAATTTGATTGATTTCTTCCACTATACTGTGCAATATCAAAAATACCATGGAAATCTCAATAAATTATCTGCACTTAGAGTGCCTCTTTGCCTCTCAAATGCAATAATATACTCTAACTTTAAAAATGGATGGCAGGCATTATTTGTCATCATGGATCCCAGCTCTTCTAGTTTATTGCCAGATGACTGCATGTGTATTTCACCTTTTATTTGTTTACTTTATATTGATTTAAAATCTTATGCAAAAGCAAAACAAAACAAGATACTGCCTGTGGCTGTACACCAAACATGAAAAATTACTATAGTTAGATCAAATTTCAGCAAACAAAACTCCAGCAGCAAGACAGTCTGGTTACTCAACAATGGAAACAGAAGTCAATGACTATTTGTTATTCACTCGCACCTTCATAATTGAAGATATCTATATCTATTATAAATATCAATTTTTTTTAAAGCTATCAACAAATAGAGAACATGTAACAGTAGGGTGCCTTGTCCTTCTGTAAGGTCAAAATAATGTTTGGGGGACAATTTTCAGGGGAGCCAGTGCTGCCATGTTCCCCTGGATTATTAAGCATGTTTGTCACATGGTCCTCTAATCACTGTGATTATATGAGCTTTGTGGTTGGAATATGGTGAAGGATGATTAAGGAAAAGAGAGTACCTGTAGGTGAAGCAAAATATCACCTATGTCCAAAAGAAACAGGACTGATGGGATAGGCAAAGATGAAATCAATGATACCGAAAGTAGAAACAGCCCATTCTTTATGCCTCGGGCTCAGAAAAGGAAGGGAGGTTTGCCATATGTCAGGGTGAATTTCCTCAGCTGCTTTGGTAGGAGTGCTTTAACTTCTGTTCTCCTTGGCAAATATTCCCAACCTAAAGTTTCTATTTGAGAGTTGACTGTGAATAGTATGACTATCATAGTTCTTGCCTTTCAATTAGTTTTCCCCAAATTATTCCTATTCTATCACTTCTCAACCTTTAATAGATTCTAGATTCATTAGATGGCTAATTCAATTAAAGCACTGCACCTTTTCACCAAAAAATGAACATCTACCCATCTATAATTCTGTATACAATTTCAGAGAATAACATGATGTACAAAAATACACAGGAAAAAAGCAAACAAAAGGAAAGTCAATGTCACAATATGAAAAGCAAACCAAGTTGAATTCAAGGAAAAAAAACATTCAGCTAAAAAGAGAAGATAATTTCCTTGGTAAAATATAAATTGGAACTATGACTGTTCTGAACTTTTATGTACCAAATAATATTGTATTGAAACACCTAAGATAAAATGACAGAATATAGGGAAATTTTAGGGAGAAAGTTGAGGAAATAATTTGGTGAAGGAGAGTTTTATATTTCTTTCTCTGTTTCTGACTGATTAAAAAGGCAAAGCAAAGGAAGAAAATGCAATATCAAAATAACATAATTTTAAAAGTTGATCTGTGTTTCTATTTGTGTGTGTGTGTAATTCTGTACCCTACAAATACGTTCTGAGTACCCATGGAAAATTTGCAAAAGTTTACCATATATTTTTAGGACAAAAACACTTTAAATAATTTTTTTTAATGTAAAAAACATGGTTAAAATATAAACAACAAGCTATTTAGAATTAAATCTCTCTACTAGTTCTTGTGTCAAAAAGAAAATTAAACTTATTAAAGTTTACCTGTAAAATGGCTGAAATATTACATGTTTGACCTATGAAATATACCTTGAGATTCACTTAAAGCTTAGAAAATTAAATTAACAAATCATAATATAAGAAGATAGGTTATAATTAACTTAAGAATTAAGTTAATTAACTTAAGATTAACTTAAGAATCCATTAAATAAATGTTTATTAAAATCTATGTATTAGACAAAATCATAAAATAAGAAAATACAAGACAGAAAAACTGCATATTTGAATACTAAACCTGAGACTATTGTTCAAAGGGAAAATGAAAAGTAACAGCAACAGTAAAAACACAAAAATGGATGAACTATTCACCAAGCTATTTAAGAAAGAAGTAAAGCACAAATACATAAAAATTGAAATTGAAAAGGAAAACAAAAATTGAGGGGATTTGTAATCAACAGATCTGCCTTACAAGAAATGTTAAAGGAAGTTCTTAGAAGAAGGAAAATGATATAGGTAGAAACTCAGATCTACCTATATAGAGAAAGGAAGAGAATTAGAAATAAATGAAGGCAAAATAAAATCTTTTATTTTTCTTTTTATTAATTACTCTAACAGGTAAGAGTTTGGTCAAAATAATAATCATAATTATCGATGATTACAACTTATGGATAGTGAAATGACTGACAGCAGTGTTGTTAATGGACAGGAGGGAGGAATGGGGAATACTCTAAGGTATTTGCAGTACCCATGAAGTGGCATAAGTGTTTGTTATTTGAAAGTGGACTTGGATTAGTTATAAATGTATTTTGCAAAGTCTACGGCAACCACTAAAAAAGTTTGCAAAAATTAAAAAGCCTGTAAAAGACAGAAATCAAGAATTAAGAGTTGTGTCTTAGATGCATTAACTTTGAGAAAGTTTTAAACATGCAAGCCAGTAAATGGGGAAGATGAAGAGAAAGGAAAGAAAATGAAAAGTAGGAATCAGTGTGGTAGAAAAACAAAGAGAAGATGGTTTACAAAATGCCAGTGAAAACATATTCTCATAAAAGGGTAAAAGATATTTTAAAATGCATACAAAATATTAAATACGTATAAAACAGAATGTTAACAGTAGTTGTTTCAATGCAGTGGTTTTGTGGGTGATTTAATTTTGGGTTTTTTTTTTCTATCTTCCAAAACTCTTCTGCAATAAATATGCAACACCATTGTAATAAGAAATGAAATGATGAAAATTATTTTTGAAATATCAGACCCCTTTCTCTTACTCAAGAATATACATATTTATGTCTAGCTTTGTAGTAGTGTCATCTACACATATTATAGGGAAAACTGTTGGTAAAAATGTTCTGGAGTAGCACAACCCAATAGAAATACAATGGAAGCTACATATATATATATATATAGTGTGTGTGTGTGTGTGTGTGTGTGGTACGCGGGCCTCTCACTGTTGTGGCCTCTCCCGTTGCAGAGCACAGGCTTTGGACGCGCAGGCTCAGCGGCCATGGCTCACGGGCCTAGCCGCTCCGCAGCATGTGGGATCTTCCTGGACCAGGGCACGAACCCATGTCCCCTGCATCGGCAGGCGGACTCTCAACCACTGCACCACTAGGGAAGCCCCTACATATATAATTTTAAGTTTCCAGGTAGGCACATTGAAAAACATTAAAAGGGACAGATGAAATTAGTTTTAATATTGTATTTTATTTAACCCATATATCAAAGTATTATTTAAATACATCACCAATATAAAATATAAATGAGCTAGTTTATCTTTTTTCCCTTAATCTTTGAATCTGGTGTGTATTTCACAATTATACCACATCTCAACTCATTTCAAATGTTCAATAGCCATATGTCAACAATGGCTACCATACTGGACCGTGTTATTCTAGATCCTTGCTACTCAAAGTACGGTCTACAGAGCAGAAGCATTAACATTACTGAGGAACTTGCAGGAAATGCGCAACCTCAGTTCCCCACCCTGGACCTACTGAATTAGAATCTACATTTCTAACAAGTTGTCAAATAATGCTGGTCCACAGACCACACACTGAGTAGCAAGACTATATATGTCCAACTCAAACTTCCTCTAGAGTTTCTGCAGTGGTTCCCAAACCTGTTTCTTAACACTATTCTCTTTGTCTTTATCTCTATCATTTCTCTAAATAGCACCGACTATGTGCTGGTTACTGTGTGCTATACAAGTCCTATCATGCCCATTTTACAGAGGAAAAAACAGAGACACTGAAAATTTATGTAATGTACCCAAGATCACCCAGCCCAAGACCCACATTTGTCTAGGTGCCCAAGACTACCTAGTAATTACTGGAGTTAGGATTTGAGACCAAGCAATCTGCCTCCAGAGTCCTGTGTCGTTTTTGTTTTTGTTTTTTGTTTTTTGCTTTTTTGCGGTACGCGGGCCTCTCACTGCTGCGGCCTCTCCTGCTGCGGAGCACAGGCTCCGGATGTGCAGACCCAGTGGCCACAGCTCACGGGCCCAGCCGCTCCAAGGCATGCGGGATCCTCCCGGACCGGTGCACGAACCCGCGTCCCCTGCATCGGCAGGCGGCAGAGTCTTGTGTCTTAATCGACAGATTTCTATTTGCATATCTGTCTTTCCCATTTGAGATACTTCAAGGACATACACCATATCCTACCCACCTTTGCTCCAAAGCACCTATATAATACACTAAATGTTTTGGGAAGGAACAAATGGAGGACTCATCTGTTCTCCTACTAGGACTGTCCTTCAGGACCAAATGCCTTGGAGTATAATGCCTGACCCCCATTTTATGGATGCTAGTAGACTTATTATTACTGTGTGTCAGGCTCTGGTCAAAGCACCTCCTAGGTACCAGTTTTGTCTCTATCGTTTTGCACTAATATTATGCAGATATTTATGAAAGTTATGGATAATATCCAAACCCATTTTTTCTTCTAAAAAACGTTTCTCCCTGGGAATTCCTTCGTGGCCCAGTGGTTAGGACTCTACGCTTTCACTGCTGAGGGCCCAGGTTCAATCCTTGATTGGGGAACTAAGATCCCTCAAGCTGCATGGCGCAGCCCCCCAAAAAGCTTTCTTCCTAAATAGTTAAAAGATAAATTTTGTCTAAATGATAATCTAACAGGTCGGATTTCTGTAAGAGGAAGATTTGAAAACAAATGAAATGACCATAAAGTAAGGAGATTTAAGGAAGAAAGTGAGAAGCTTGGATAATTCCAAATCCAAACAATCACCTTTTTAAATATCTAGGTAATAACTTTTCTTGCACATCCGTTAGTGATCTTTTCAGATTCTCTTGCCTTTTGTTCTAACCTAATCAATCTAATTTTGTTTATTTTCTCCTCAGTTAACATCCCTAACCTTTGGAGTGTCCAATTCTTATTCCTTCTTCCTTTGGTGCTTTCAACTTTGTTTCTCACCTGATCACACTGAAGTAGCTGAAAGGTTCTCAAGGACTTGGAGTCGTGGGTAGGGAAGCACCTTGTGCCTTTTACTAGATTCTCAAGCTGTCGGCTAACATCTGGCTGCTTTTCCAAGGAGGTGTTGTCAAGTCAGAAAAACCACCTGCCTCATAGATGGCCTGAGTTTCTGCCCCTACAAAAGCAGACTCCACAAAGATGGAGAAGAGTCTGCTTTTATGATAAGATATAGAGATGACTATGGTGTGAATACACTTTCCACCACTTAAAAGCTGTGTTTCAACAGTTACTTTTCTTAACTGTGTAAACTTGGATGAGATACTTAACCACTATGAACCTCAGGTTTCATCTACAATAAAGTGGCATTTTTACTTACCTCCTATGGTGTCTGATATCATTAACTGAGAATAAAATATATGAAAAAATATAGTGTAAATAATACACTGATAAATAATATCACATAATCATTCTCCTGCAATCCTTTTCCTATTTAATGACAGGAGTTCTGAGGCCCCAAATTTTTAAACCTTCCAATTGCCAACACAAACATTTCCATGTCATCCTCCTCCAAGATGCATTTGTCCTTCAGATGCAATTCATGTTACATAATATTTGTATGCAATGCTCTACTTTATTTACTTACTAAAACTGTATTATAAAATCTCTAGGATGGAGTCTGGGTCAGTTTTGTCTTCCTTCTTAGGCATCTATTACAATGCCAGGAATAAACAGGCACTTAATAAAACCCTGTTGTTGATGACAAGTATCACCAATATCTTTGGAAAACTTTCCATGAACTCCTCAGTTTGGTCACTATTCCAGCTCTACCCTCTCATCCTCAGGGTCCTCAATCACAGACCTCCCCTCACTTCCTGTAAATCAAGTATTATTATAAAACACTTCAAACATACAGAGAAGTAAAAGATCTATGTTTCTACCACTCATATTTCATAAATGTTTACCTTTTGTCATATATTATTCAAGTTCTGTTTTTTTAAGATCTAGAAATGTTTCAGATACATTTGTGATCTTTTCAATCCTATTTCTCTTCCTCCTCTAAGGCAACCACTGTCCTGTTATGTCTATAAGTTTCATTTTTAACTTTCTGTAAAAATGGACTTATAATGTTTGTGTCACAGGGTTATGAGAATAAAATAAAATAAAATATATAATGTGGTTGACAGTGAGTAAAATGTGCAGTAGTTTGATCTATCATCCTCATAATCGCCATCATCGTTGTCATCATTATTGTCATTATTACTTTTCTCTGCACACTTATCTGTCTCCTCCAGTAGAGTTATGCTTTTTTGAGATCTGGAACTGTCTTTCAAAACCTTCTATATACACACAGCTTAGGCAAGTTCCTGATACATAGTTAGTATACAATATTTGTAAATTAAATAAAATTAAATGAATGCTACAAAAACTGGAATGATGGCCATCCATTCTCTGATTTCAGGCATAGTCTTAAAACACATTAGGCATTGTCTTTACCAATTCGCTAAAATAGGAACTTAACTGTAATATGCAGGCTGCTATTCACTCATCTTGAAAAATCCATAATAATGATAATCTCTTAATTCTTTCAAGTGTCCCTGATTGTTTGTATCACTTATTCATCTCCAATATCTGGCTCCAGATAATGAGACAAATTTAAGGTTCTTGAAGTTCAGAAGCTGAATTAAAAAATGAGCAGGTATTGGATAGATGTGTGCTCAGTATTCTCAATATCCTCTCAAGATAAAAGCAGCTTTTTAGTTTGTTATAACCCAACTTTCTGTTTTCTATTCATTTATTGAGATTTACAGACATCAAAAAGCAGAAATTGCCATTTAATATTATTTACAATAAAATTCTCCTTTGTTTACTTGACACTGAATCCCAACAGTCAAGGAAGCAGCAACTCTTACTCATTTCCCCCATACACTAATTAAATGGTTTAGTGCAAAGATCAGCATAATTAAATAATTAGAAAACAATGAGAAGTGCTCAGGATAATTTGTAATATCAGTGCATTGATGGATTGGGTCCAGATTCCAGAATTTGATTGGCAGGACTTTATTAAGTTTTCACAACACTTAGGTAGGCTGGGAGCTCCTTTATGAGGCTCTTGCACATTAATCCAGGCTTCCGTTCTCATTAATACTGATGAGTGAAGAGAGTTAATTGAATTATGTATGAAGCACTGCTGATTAAATAATATTTCACTCCTCACTATAAAATTAGCTCTGCTGGATTAACATCCACTGTTATCTCTGACACAATGTCATAAGAACCTCTTCTCAAGCATACACTTTGATTCTTTTCCATCTGTTCAACTTATGCAGCACCTCAGTTACCACTGGAACCAACTACTCTTCAGCTCTGATATGAGGTCATTTTGGAGAACTGAGAGTTGTTTATTAACATCTGTGTAAGTATGTGCAAAAATTCTCCCCAGTGTTCCCAGTATTCTGAGGACATTATTATTTAAATCCACTGTGGAACGTGAAGAAAAATTTTAATAATTTATCATTGTATTCTGCCTAAGGTAATAGGAAGAAAATAACTCAGGGTCTTCCAAATCAGCCTGGAAAATTACTTTATGAGCTGCATTTGTGGTTCTGCCTACATTTTCTACACCTTCCTCTTCTCACAGAATCCCAATGTCTGTTGAGAAAACAAAGTCTCTCCCTGTCAACAAGGTACTCAAGTTTCTCTCCTCTCTCCTTCCTTCACTCTCTTTCTTCTTTCGATTCATCTCTTTTTATTGTGAAATTTACTAGATGCAAGACGCTGTAACGGGTGCTGGTATGCAGAGATAGAAGATCAGCTCGGTGCTTTGTGACTGCCTGGAGGGGTGGGATAGGGAGGGTGGGAGGGAGGGAGACGCAAGAGGGAAGAGATATGGGAACATATGTATATGTATAACTGATTCACTTTGTTATAAAGCAGAAGCTAACACACCATTGTAGAGCAATTATACTCCAATAAAGATTAAAAAAAAAAAAGCTGTGGTTACTCTTTTAGAGGAGCTCACATCTTAAAAGGCAATAAAATAGATATATAGATATTTAATATCATGTGATCAGTACATAGTAGAGATATGAACAGTGCAGAAAAGGGAGTGACCAATTCTACTTGGAGAAGATGAAAAGGCTTTGAAATTGGAAGTGACAAATGAGGTGAGTCTTGAAAGGTGAGTTGGAATTTTCCAGGTCCTGACTCCATTAGAAAGAAGAAAAAGAGTACAGGGTGAATTAAATGGCATGTAGATCCATCATCCATTGAGGTACTGGAGTAGGGATTAGACTAATAATCCAGGAGTTTTGTTTCTCCCTATGATTTAGATAAGATTTGTTGAATATGATCAGTTCTCCCAGGATGATGGTGTATTACTAAGCAACATGGTGTAATGGAAGGAAGAAGGCAAGAGGCCAAATTTGTATGTGACCTTAGTCAAGTTAATTACCTAGTCTGGGCTTTAATTTCTTCAACTCTAATGTAAGGAGTTTGGTCATGACATATCCTACTGAAAGTGTGCAGACATTCTGACTGATAGTGGGGAATGAGGTTGGTCTGTCTCCAGAAGAGGTGGCTAAAAGGCTAGCTTGGTGAATTTACTAGAGATTTGGGTCTGGCTTCTCACTTTGAAAGTCCACAAACTTCTTTTTATCAGGGCTACAGAGATCTGGACTTGAGTACCTGATTTACATAGACTAAATTTATGAGATTAAAGTTTATAAATCAAGTTCTTAATTTATAATACACGTTCTTGTCAGCCTACCTTGAAATTGAAATATTCTTCTACAGGGAAAGCCATATTTTAATCAAAGGTTACTTAAGCATGGACTCAAAGCAAAGGGAATTGAATGATTTAAATGTTTATGACACCATGTCCTGAAAGCACCTACCTCAGTGCATCATGGGGAACTGATTTTTAGTGTAGCTGGACCAGGAACTCCTTTCTAAAGACAGTGTTAAAGAGTCACTGTGAAGTTCCAACTCCCAGACTCTCTTTTCCTCTAAACTTTCTTTACTCACCAATTTTTCTTTCCTATAGATCTCAGTAAATATGTATTGTCTACATATATTGATCCCTCGATAAATTTGCCACAAGTTTATGGGGCATTCCTTCTTCGTAAGATGACTGTCTCATTCTAATGGTCCTTGGCTTGATTTGATAATTCAAGTTGGAGAGGACAATCTTACTTTTCATACAGCTAAGTTCTTAGAAGCTCCTTTTTCCTACTTACCAACCTACATCTTCTAACTCTAGGATTCTAAGACATATAATACATTATCTTCTCATGGTTTGCAAAATATTAGACCTACAGAAGATGCTTGAATGATACTGAATGTGACAACAACCTAACAATCAACAAATAGGCATAATTATATAAAAAGAAAAGAAAAAAGCTGATAAGATGTCAAGATCATGATTGATATACAAAGCTATATTTCAGGAATAAAACCATGTAATGCATTTTATCTTTCATATCTCAAGTTCATAAAATATTTAATACCAACAAAGCAACCAAGAGAAGAGAATAAAATCTAACAGCATTTGGATTATTAGAAAAATGGCACTTTTTTTTTTTTTTTTTTTTTTTTTTTGCGGTACACGGGCCTCTCACTGTTGTGGCCTCTCCCGTTGCGGAGCACAGGCTCCGGACGCGCAGCCTCAGCGGCCATGGCTCACGGGCCTAGCCGCTCCGCGGCATGTGGGATCTTCCCGGACCAGGGCACAAACCCGTGTCCCCTGCATCGGCAGGTGGACTCTCAACCAATGCGCCACCAGGGAAGCCCAAAAAATGTCATTCTTTAATTAACATTAATTGCTTTTATGCTGTGCTTTTTTTATTGCAAATAAGTAAAAGTATTTAGGAAATAAAATGCCCAAAACACAATTGCTGAATTTTCAGCTAAGAATTCTGTTTATGTTTTAGGATTGCTTCAAAAACAAACAGGCAAATAATGGTTTAATGAAATAATTGAAGTTTGATCATTAGGAGAAGACACTGTTCAACCATTCAAAAAAAAATAATTAAACCCTCAGCAGACCTAATAAACATTTTCATTAAAATTATATTCAATCATTACATTCAGTGACATACTCTAACTGAAGGAATTGGGTCTAACGAAAAGAGAATGTAAATGGAAAAAAGCATAGCTGAGGTTAATTCCAAATTTTCTATAGTATCTGAGAAAGCTGTGTGTTCTTTGTGCAAAGGTTCTCTGTCTATCCAGGGCTAAGGATGACTCGACCAAGATGGTTGGATTTTCAGAACTAATTTCCTGTATTCTTTTTGCTTTAAAACCTTTCCCAAGGCTTCCTTTTAGCAATGGAACCGAACTAGGTCAGCTAATATGTTCCCTTACATATTACATTTCTTCTTCCCTTAGGAGTCATCACTTTTCTTCTTGAAATAAATTCGCCTAAAGAATCAAAGCCATTTCTCTCAATCAACTTCCCATCATTCTCTATGGAGCCTTCAGTATACACAATTATACTGTCAGAAGTGTCACCCATTCACTAAAACACAACAATTGAAAGCCTAATAATAATAGCAGTTATTATTTATTGAATTCCTCAAATATGTCTTGCCAGCTGTGCTAGGGATTCAGTGATAAATAAAGCACTTTTGCTCTTGAGGAGTTCCCAGTCAACCAAGAGAAGCAAACATGTAAGCAGTTGTTCACTGCAAAGGAAGATATGTGTTATAAGAGCACACATGAGGAAGAAGCTTTCTCCAATGGGAGTGAGCTAACTCTCCCACAACTCTTATTCATGGTGTCATCATCCACCCTGTCCCCAACACGCTGAAGTCATACCCCTCTTCTCTTCCATCCTTTCATATTAAATGGTGATTTCTACTTTGGAAATATCTCTGCAATCTTTTCTCAGTGCTAATGAACTGGGACCTCAGCATCTCTTGCCTGGACAACTACAGTAACATCTTTGCCATTACTGTCTTCCCTCCAAAAATTATTACTATTAATTTTGAGCAGCACTGATTCAAAAATTGCCATTGGCTCTGACTTTTCCACAAGATCAAGTTCAATCACTTCAACATGGTCCATGTAACCTTTCACAAGCTGTCCCTCACACACTTCTCCAGCCTCATATCCCACATCATTCTCCAGGCTATACCAAACTTCTCTTGATTCACTCAACTTGCCATGTTCTTTCTATTATCTGTAGCTTTGAGAATTCCCTCTTCTCTGCTTGGCATATCTTTCTTTCTGACTCCATCTTCCTGGGAAAACTCTTATCCATAGACCAAAAAATCATTCCCACTTGGCTTTTCATCACCCAACTTGCAAAGGGATACCAGATAGGCCATTCACCCAACAAATGCAGGCTGTGAGGGCAAAAACTTGATTTTTAAATAACAGTGGAGGACCACACTACAGCAAAGTGAAAAACATTCACATGTGGTAAAAATGTCATCAGGACAGATGCTATAACGTGCTCAACTATTTTCTGTGGATTTAATACATTTCTCAAAATATCAAACTTACTCACAGCCAACAGGTGCATCCTGGGGTTTCAGAGACTGAATTTTACTCTAAACTCCCTGACTTCCAATCCCTCCACATGGTTAGTTCCTGCTTACCCTTCAAATTCTGGCTCATATTCAAACTCTTCAAGAAATCTCTCTAGATGTCCTTCTCAGGTTGGTCCCTGCTCTCATCTTTCTCATAGAATCTGATTTCTTTCCTTTATAGGACTTACCCCAATTTATCATTATATATTTATTGTTTATTTACTGTCTGTTTCTGTACAAGTTTGTAAAGTCCACAATGATAGAGAACACCTTTGTTTTATTCATCTATACCCACCCAGCACTAGCCTGGAACAGAGTGAGTCTCAACAAGTATGTGTTGAATGACTACAATTCCATGTTGCATCATGCCAGATAACATAACAGCATAAAAATGTAGATTATATGTCCATCATAGTTATAGTCTGTTTGCTGGAGAAATCAATAATTGAAGATCTACACACATCAGGATAGGTAAGTTGTTATCAAGAGTTTTGTCTGTATGAAGGTCCCATGAAAGTCCTCCGAGAAAGAGGGACAAAAGAACTTTGAAATTTGCAATCAAGCTTAGCAAAATTGTTCCTAAACTCTCTCAGAGACAGAAATTCATCCTTTGCTAGAAGAGAGTCAAACTGCTTAGGCTTTTTCCAAAAAAAAATGTTTATTTTAGGTGAAGAAAAAATATTTTTAGATGTATCAATGCAGGAACAATTAAACAGTATTTGACACAAACTGGGAGAAACTCTATCATATTTAAAATAGCATTCTCCAAGAAACTCAAAGCACAGAGCAATACTTTCGGAATCTCTGAACAAGACTGACACCACTGAGGAAATATCTCACCTCATTCTTTATGAGAGAAGCACTCAGAGTAACAGAAGGGAGTCAAAATAATCTTGTAACAATGTCAGCCTCCAATGGCAAACCCAAGGTCACCTTACCCGTGGGAACCACAGGGACAGAAGAATCTGGGGATTATGGTCACCAGATGGGAAACTGGAGAGCAGCATGTTAACTGTAATATGTGCCAAGGTAAAAGATATGTTACACTGGTCACCCAGCCTGCTGAAGAAAGACAAAGGAGGTATTTGGGAACTCAGTTGGTCCTCTTGATGGGGACCCAGGTCAAAGCCTCTTTACAGAGGCTATGGCTGCCCATGTTTTTTTGTTCATCCACCCAAATGGCTGTATCCTGGAGAACAAGAATTTTAAAAAAACATACCATTAGAGAAAATGAAGGAACAAGAAAAGTAGTAAAATAATTTTGTGCTCAATTACGTGGACAGACTGCAGGTGCTACAGAGATGGGAGAAAGAGTATCCAGAAAAGGATGGGATATAAATATTTGTTCTCCTGCATTTCTTCATGGAGCTAGTCAGACAAAGAACCAACCTCATAGAATTACAGAAACTACCCCTTCTTTCTCTTACTCCCATTTCCCTTTTATCAATGAAAATAACTGCTCTCAACTCTGAAAATACCACCTTTCACTGTGGGCTCCCCTGGGGCCTGCTTTCTGCACAGTGCATCAATTTATTTATATTTATATGTCCTAATATGTATTTTTCAATTGGCTTCTATTATGCAACACACCATAAGGAAAGAGCCTGGTATTAAAGTCACACTGTGTGGCTTAATTTCACTTCAGTGGCAGGACTCTGGTTTTAATCAGCTTATTTTGGTCACAGATTAATTCTCAGTAATCATCCAGGAACCAAGTGACTCTCTCTTCCCCTTTCCTCTCTCTTCCATATGGAATAGAACATTTCTTCCACTCCACATAAACAGGAGTGAAAGCCAGCTTTTAAACTGGTGTGGTGAAATTGCCACTTGACTCTCCATTATCCCTACTAGTAATGGGAATCAGTGGAGTGAGTAATCTAAAATAATGGCTGGTTCCAAATCAAACATATTTTTCTTGAGGAATACAATATATAACTTTTTCCCCTAAAAAGAATTATCTTTCTTACTAATTATGTTTTCTTGGTCCCCAAGTAGGAATCAAGAAAAAAAGAGATAGCCTTTTTTTTTTTTTTTTTTTGCAGTACACGGGCCTCTCACTGTTGTGGCCTCTCCCATTGCGGAGCACAGGCTCCGGACACGCAGGCTCAGCGGCCATGGCTCACGGGCCCAGCCGCTCCGCGGCATGTGGGATCTTCCCGGACCGGGGCACGAACCCGTGTACCCTGCATCGGCAGGCGGACTCTCAACCACTGCGCCACCAGGGAAGCCCCAGAGATAGCCTTTTTTAGCCTGCCAAGCATTGTTTGGGGTACATTATAAACATTATCTTGTGCAATCACTCTATGAGGATGGCATTATGACTTCCAGTTTATATAGAAGGAAATTACGAGTCAGCAGAGCTTTGTGAGAAAATCTCTGGGCTAAGAGTTAGAAAAAACAGAGTTCAGGTTCTGTATCATCACATACTTACTCAAATTGGAGTATGTATATTGTGCCAATTTAGCTATGCTAAACTGTTTCACAAAATTCCTTTTGCTGCAGAGTTCAAAGTTAGCATGGATCACAAGAGACATTTTGGGTGGGATGTGGAAAGTGAAAGTGAAATAGCATGCGTATTCTTTTCATGTGGGCAAGGTTATTGCAGGTCTGAGGCAGCAGCTGTAGCTCAAACACTTGCTTATCTGCTAGCTTGAGTTGTTTGTGTGGGGCAGTAGCCAGACCTGCAGCAATTTTATTTCCTGCTGGACATTGTATGTGTGCTTAGCTCCATGAAGTAGAATACCAACTTTTCCTGCAGATAATTCCATCATCAAAGTTGAAAGCTTTGTGGTGGTGAGAGACTAATATGAGTTCAGGCTATCCTCATGAGTTCTAGCCCACCCATTTTGTCCTTGCTTCCCCCTGTTCAGAGTCATTTTTCCTTCCTCACTGCTTTAAATGTGGACTTCAGGCTCCAGTATCAGATACAGAAGCAGTAGCCTCACATAGACTGTTTAACCAGCCCCCACAATTTCATAAGGTCCAATCCCTATAATAATCCCTTATTCTCTATAGCTCCTACTAGGTCTGCTTCTTGGATTAAATTCTGACCCATACACTGAACAATCCTAGGCAATCACTTCCTCTCTTCAGATCAGTATTATTTAATCAGTAAATAGTCCTTTCTGGCTCTATAGTGAAAGTGAAGGGTGACTCAGAATTGCGCTAAGGGGTTTTCTTTTTGTTCACAGATATCACAAAATAGGTAATTTATATATGGATAATCACAAACTAAATTAAAAAATGATGTGAAGATGAGTCATCATTAGGAATTAGGTCTTGAACTTCATGATGTGGATGATATTTCAAGGGAGTCCTCAAGCTCTGAGCCACCTGTGTGAAGAAGTGTGTGATGACAATGAAGTTTAAGAGCAAGATTTGTGGTTGTTGAGTGTCCTTGTTTTGCGTAGGTTCAATGAAATAAATCCACACGTGTCTAACACTTCATTTCTTTTAAGTATTTTTACAGCTAGTATTCACATTTGTCAAAATGCCTATTCTAGAGTTGCTATAAGAAACATATTGACAATAGAAATGGAGACCTTGGATGAAGCTAGGCACATAAGAGTGAATAAAAGGTAATTATTATTTCTTAAATTTGTATGTTTATTTGACTTTTGCTAGCTCTCTTCACGGATCCTCAGGGTAGTCCTGAAATGCTACTATCACCCACTTTATTTAAGAGGAAATAAGCACAAAGTATATAAATGACTTGATCGAGGTCATATGGCTCCCAAGTGCTCACAAGGAGCAATAGCAAGTGATAGAACAAGGACCAATAACCTGATCCCCTGAAGTAATGATGATAAAGCTGGTATGTATGGAGCATATACGTTGTGTCAGACAATGCCTACACATATTAGCTTATTTAATCCTTATCAAGAAACAAACAGGGCTTCCCTGGTGGCGCAGTGGTTGAGAGTCCGCCTGCCAATGCAGGGGACGCGGGTTCGTGCCCCGGTCCGGGAAGATCCCACATGCCGCGGAGCGGCTGCGCCTGTGAGCCATGGCCGCTGAGCCTGCGCGTCCGGAGCCTGTGCTCCGCGACGGGAGAGGCCACAGCGGTGAGAGGCCCGCGTACCGCAAAAAAAAAAAAAAAAAAAAAAGAAACAAACAAAAAAACCTATAAAGGCACTAATTTTTATTCCTTGTTTACAGATTAGGAAACTGAAACTTAAAGATTAAGAGATGATAAATTACCTACTTTATGTTATATAGCAGGTAAACAGTAAATGGGGACTAAATCTGAACAGTGGGGTGGGGATGGTTTTCCCAGCTTCAGCTTCTTAATAGTGTATCTATATAGTACCTGTCACATAATGTTGCTCTGAGGACTGAACAAGATAAGTAAGATGCTTATACCATACCTGAAGTGTACTGAGAACTCCTTTTTCATTAGCGATCTCATCCAATAGTCCATACTCAGTCTAAGTGCTGCTGGTTCTTTTATTGCTTATACCAGGGATTAGGAAGCTATGTCCTTTCACCCAAACCCAGTCTGAGGTCTGTTTCTGTATGGCTCATAAGATAAGAATGGTTTTTACAGTTTTAAAGGGTTGCCAAAAAAACCCCCCCAAAACCCAAAGAATATGCAACAAAGACCTATGTGGCTCACAAACCCTAAAATACTTACTATCCAGTGCTGTACAGAAAAGTTTCCCAACCCATGGTCTTATATCATGCTGCTTCATTGACCTTGATATGAAGAACTAAAAGAGCCAGAAAGGCTACATTGATTTACTCTAAACAAGGCAGAACTTTGGCCTAAAGACTGAATAGATCTTGGAAGATAGGAAAGTTTGAAAGAGGCAGAAGAAAGCTCTGTTTGGTGTTTTTCAGTGAAGTGAATAAAAATGAATGACAAACCAGATGTTCTCTCTGCCACAGCAACCTTACTGCTGTCCCATCTTGCTGTAAGCAATGAGAGAATAAACAACTGTAGAGGAGTGGGTTTTTATAGGGAAATTCTACCTGCCATGCTCTAAATTTATTTCCCCACACATAAATAAATAATGAACATGCAATACATCTAAGTTCATTTATTGGTTATTTTCCATGCATAATTTTATTTGATCCTCAAGATCCAGTTATGGGGGAAAGAATCAAGTCCTCCATTTTAGAAATAGGAAACAAAAATAAAAGAAAACTAATATGCATTAAGAAACTTTGATGTGTCATGCACTCTCTAGACACTTCCACATTCTCTCATGTGAGCATCACAACTTCACATGTCCTACTGTCATATATTTAGTTATTGTTATTGTTGTTTTCTAACATATGAGAAAGTTGAGGCTGAGAAGTTTAGGTAACACCTCACAAGTAGCAGGCTCTAAAGGCGGGATTTGAACTCCAAGTCTGGCTACAACCTTAGCCTCTTCCCAAGCAGGAGATGCAGGATAATCCTGCTTTCAAAAATAAGGAAAGAGAGGTTAGAAAAGGAAGCTTAGGATACCAGATGCTTCCACTTTTCTCTTTAGGTTACATTCTGGAACATTCAACAGACTGACCTTCTCTTCATTCCTGAATATACTCCCTTTAATCTATGGATCGTGGCATAGGCCACTCCCCTTGCAGGGATATCCTTAACTGCTCTTTACATCTTTCAAGATTCAACTTGAGCATCATCTCCTCCTGGAAATATTTTATCAAAACCTTTTTTTGTTTGTTTGTTTTTACTGTGGCAACAATCCTAATCCTTCAAGGATGCTCTCCAGTTTACATGTCTGTCCCATGGTACCTTGTCCTCTCTCTATCAAGCACATACCACACACACTACATTGAAATAGCCAGTTTAGATATTTCTTTCTCTCACTCTACTGTCACTTCCTTGAAAGCAGGGGCTATATTTTGTTCATTCTGTTTCTCCAAGCTTTAGCATAGTCCCTGACCTACAAGCAATCAGTTGGTACCTATTAAAGGAATGAGTAGCTGATCTACTCATTCCTTTAATAGATCAGCTACTCATTCCTTTAATAGGTGTGACCACCTACAGAGGTGGGATAGGGAGGGTGGGAGGGAGGGAGACGCAAGAGGGAAGAGATATGGGAACATATGTATATGCATAACTGATTCACTTTGTTATAAAGCAGAAACTAGCACACCATTGTAAAGCAATTATACTCCAATAAAGATGTAAAAAAAAAAAAAATTAGGGTTGACCTTAGAACAAAAGTTAATGTTCTGTGGTGTGATGAATTGGGAGATTGGGATTGACATATATAAACTAATATGTATAAAATGGATAACTAATAAGAACCTGCTGTATAAAAATAAATAAAATAAAATTCAAAAAGAGAAAAGGAATGAGTAGATGAAAGCTTTTGTTTTCCTGTTTAGTAATTTTTAGGTTACAGTTTTGGATACCAGTTGATGGAAACACACACATGAATGCTCATTAATCTTCCAATGATATTGAAGTAGAAGCTTAAGACATGGATATGGAACTTTTCAACTCAGGTAGAAAATAAAACACCCAGAGTTTACTCATAAGGAAAATGGGTGCATTTAGATGCAATGACTTCCTTTAAGTAAAAGGTAGAGAAAGAGACCTCCCAACTGCCCTGTTGAATTTTATCAACTTTGAACTCTGTGTGTTGGTACTGAGCTAATCAAATTAGCATCCATCCCCACTTCCATGTGCAAGGAATCTTCTTTCTTTCTTTTTTTTTTTTTTTTTTGCGGTACACGGGCCTCTCACTGCTGTGGCCTCTCCCGTTGCGGAGCACAGGCTCCGGAAGCGCAGGCTCAGCGGCCATGGCTCACGGGCCCAGCCGCTCCGCGGCATGTGGGATCTTCCCAGACCGGGGCACAAACCCGTATCCCCTGCATCGGCAGGCGGACTCTCAACCACTGCGCCACCAGGGAAACCCAAAGAATCTTATTGCTAAAGGAATAAACTCTTCCCTCAAAATATTCAGAGTAGTTACTTATAGGAAAAAAAAAAAACACATTAATAAGTTAGCTGTCTCTTACCAGGACAACCACTGAAAATTACATGCACATCCCAAGGGGCCACTTCCTAGTTATATTAATAAATCAAAATATCTACTTATGATGATTTATTTGTAGATCTTGATGCTGAAATCTCATTTATCATTTGCAATGCAATTTGCCCATCTCTACAGATCATAAAAATTCACTGAATTATGCTTCTTCTTATGGCATAATTTAACATCTTGTTTTTCAGCACTAGAATAAATCACCATGATTAATATATAATTTCCATGTGTTATCCCTTAGCAGTCAATTGTAAACAATGAATTTTATATATTCACATGTGTTTCAAGAGTCAATGAAACAAACTTTCTCACCTCATAATTTCTTAAACCAAAAGGTACAAAGAGACATATCTAACCTATTTCAGAATCAGAATCAGAACAACAAAACTGCCCAGTTAATAAGAACACCAGCTGTACATTTCTGGAATAAGTGCAATATCTTGCTGATTCTACCAAAATTGTGATTTATATTCAATACTATGGAAGAGACACATATATGTGTTTTGTTAGAAGTTGACAGTAGAGATTTTTAGTACAGCCATTCTGTGCCTTAGACGCTAACAAGAGAGTTAAACCTACTGAAATGAAGTGATTCAAGATCTAGAATAAAGTTATGAATTTTGCATTAATCAATATGATCCTACCTTACATTATTTTAACACTATTCTACAAAGATATTGTGTTTCAATAATTAATAAATATTTTTTTCTTAGAGAAAATGAGGCATGGAGAGATTAAGAGAATACCTTAAGAAACAAGAATGAGGTAATGATAAACAGCATTTATTGTCAACAAGTCTAGTTCTTGTTTTACAAGATAACAGATAAATAACATACTTTAATAATGAAAAAATTCAATTTTTAGTATAAAATTATTAAAATACCAACTTATTTTTAATATTGAAGAAATTTGTTAATTGTTCCCAGACATCTCAAAGCCAGGCCAAAAACAAGGCTCTTGCTTTTCTTATTCAAATCTTAAACTGGTCTGAAAAACAAAACAAAACAAAAAAATCCTTAAGATTCTCAAATACTTAAATGCTTTCAACTTCACTGGTATATTAGCAAGTTACTCTAATGTATATAACTAAGAAATTGGGTGTTCATAAATATGAATTATGAATATCTCTATAGTATATATTTTCCGCCATAAAATGTAGTAAAGTATAAAATAATAATTTAGTTAACCCTTTAGAACATTAATGATTCTATAACATATCAATAAAATCATTTATAAAGCCATAAAAATAAATTCTGCTTCAAAAATTATACTTCATTATGCTTCTACACTACAGTCCTAACATTAACAATGAATTTATCGGAATCTTAAAAGAAATTTTTATCTCCATTATGTATTTACCTGTTGAGAGTTATTCTCTAAGCAGTGAGTAAAAGAAAACTTCCAAGGATCATTGAAATGAAAAGAGTGGGCAGTCTACCAGGGCCACTCCCTAGCCAAGTGATTGGCTCCACCACCAGATACACACTGTGTGTTTTCTACCCCATGCCACTTTGGCATTATATTCATCAAATATTATGGCTCTTTAGGGTACTTTGCTAATAGTAAACACGATGAGTGTTCTATCTGGCCTGGGAGAGCTCTATTTCACTGGTTTGGAGCAACCATTGAAGCCGTTTCATGGATGGTCTATTCTTTATCAGACTGTCATGGTCCAGAGAAGCTATACTGGGGGCTAGTGTGGATTTGATCTGCAATGTTAATGTAATGATAAGTTCTTCAAGAATATCCCTTTATATCCTCACAAATTAATGGTTTCAGAAAACTTGCTCTAAAATATATTGGTCTCTTGGTTGTATTAACCAACAAGTCACATAAGAAACAAACAGGGGCTGGAAAATGGTGGTCCATGAAACATGGACATGGAAGGAGAAGAGTGACAAATGAAAAGATAGGAAAGATGAGGGGAAACTGACTTAAGTGTTCAAGAAGAGAAGAGGATGAAAAACAACCCTTAAGTATAAATTTCTTTTATCTCACTAAGAGATTCCATGGGTCTTAGAAGTAAAGTCAGATTGCAACTTTCATTATCTGATGTAGACTGAAGTAATGAGATCCAGAGAGAAAAAAGATGCAGAAGGCACATACTCCCAAATCCCTGATGAAAGCAAAATGATCAGAGGTCCTTTTCTTTATCTCTAGAAGGAAGTAGCACCTGATGTGACTTGTGCCTCCCCCTAAACCTGGAATCCCATATTGATAGAGTGCTTAAATGCTACAGCAATAAACCAGTAGGTCCCTATGGGAGAAGGGATGAAGTCATGATGTACAACTTTATTTTCTGCCCCCTAGTTCCCAACCAGGTAAACTCAAAAAGGGTATGTGGCAAACTTGTGCCTAAAATTATGAAATATTGCGATAAAAATATTACAGAAATACAGAGAATAATATAACAATGCCACATCACCCCACACCCAGATTTAATAAATGTTAACATTTGTCATTCTTTCAACAGATCTCTCTTTGTGAAAACAAAAAAAGCAAATTCAGTGGAAGACCCATTTTCATAATTTTTAAGCCCACTTTTCCCCTCTCACTGGAGATCTGCTTTATGTCCTTTATGATGATTGTTTTTATATTTTTACTACATATATGCTTATCCATACAACAGAACTTGTTTATAGAGTTCTTTGAAGTTTTACATAAGTGTAATCATATAGTGTACTCTGCAATTTGCTTTTTCACACAAGATTTGTTGAGATTTATGTGTTGATATGGGTATATCTAGTTCATTTGTTTTAAGTGTAGTAAAGTACACCTGCAGAAATATATCTTTTCTAAAAATGTCATGGCAATTCTTGGACCCTATCAGAATTTTGATTGAAATATTATTGAATTAATTCATCTGGAAGAATTAGCCTCTTTATTATATTAACTCTTGCCATTCATGTACATTGTCATTCTTTCACTTTCATCCAATTTTTTTTTTGTTTTATTTTTTGTTTTGTTTTTGCGGTACGCGGGCCTCTCACTGTTGTGGCCTCTCCCGTTGCGGAGCGCCTGTGCAGGCTCAGCGGCCATGGTTCACGCACCCAGCCACTCTGCGGCATGTGGGATCTTCCAGGAGCGGGGCACGAACCCGTGTCCCCTGCTTCGGCAGGCGGACTCTCAACCACTGCGCCACCAGGGAAGCCCCTCATCCAATTTTTGGATCTGTCAATCATATATATATATATATATATATATATATATATATTTGGTTGTTAGTTAAGGCCTTCCACATATGTTATATATGTAGTTATATGTTCCTTATAGTCATTATTGTGAATTGTACCTTTTTTCCCCTATTATATTCTCTATTCTGCTATGGTTGATGTATAAACATACTTTCAATTTTTGCATATTGATCTTATAGCCCAATAAATCTGTTAAATACTCTTCTTAGCAGTTTGGCTATATCATATTCAAATAATTTTTTTTCTCCTTTTCAAATCCTTCTATTTTTATTTATTTTTCTTGTCTTGTCATGGCTAAAACCTCCACTGACAATTTAAATGCTAGCAGCGCCACTGTTTTAATGCAAATATTTTTATATATTAGCCATAGGTAAGGTATTTGATATAAGGCTTTGGTAGATACTTTTCAATAGATTAAGGGACTTTTATTTGAAAATCATTTTCAAAAATAACTTTATTATTATCCATAATATATGCTAAAATTTAAAAGAATTTTTCTGCTTCTATTGAGATGACAATGCAATTTTTATTTTTAATTTTTTTTAAACATCTTTATTGGAGTATAATTGCTTCACAATGGTTAGTTTCTGCTTTATAACAAAGTGAATCAGTTATACATATACCTATGTCCCCATATCTCTTCCCTCTTGCATCTCCCGTCCCCCCACCCTCCCTATCCCACCACTCTAGATGGTCACAAAGCACCAAGCTGAACTCCCGGTGCTATGCAGCTGCTTCCCACTAGCTATCTATTTTACATTTGGTAGCGTATATATGTCCATGCCACTCTCTCACTTTCTCCCAGCTTACCTTTCCCCCTCCCTGTATCCTCAAGTCCATTCTCTAGTAGGTCTGTGTCTTTATTCCAGTCTTGCTCCTACATTCTTCATGACCATTTTTCTTTTTTTTTTTTTAGATTCCATATATATGTATTAGCATACGCTATTTGTTTTTCTCTTTCTGACTTATTTCACTCTGTATAACAGACTCTACGTCCATCCACCTCACTACAAATAACTCCATTTCATTTCTATTTTATGGCTATGTAATATTCCCTTGTATATACGTGCCACATCTTCTTTATTTATTCATCTGTTGATGGACACTTAGGTTTCTTCCACGTCCTGGCTATTGTAAATAGAGCTGCAATGAACATTTTGGCACATGACTGTTTTGGAATTATGGTTTTCTCAGGGTATATGCCCAGTAGTGGGATTGCTGGGTCATATGGTAGTTCTATTTTTAGTTTTTTAAGGAACCTCCATACTGTTCTCCATAGTGGCTGTATCAATTTACATTCCCACCAACAGTGCAAGAGGGTTCCCTTTTCTCCACACCCGCTCCAGCATTTACTGTTTGTAGATTTTATGATGGCCATTCTGACTCGTGTGAGGTGATATCTCACAATAGTTTTGATTTGCATTTCTCTAATGATTAATGATGTTGAGCATTTTTCCATGTATTTGTTGGCAATCTGTATATCTTCTTTGAAGAAATGTCTATTTAGGTCTTCTGCCCATTTTTGGATTGGGTTGTTTGTTTTTTTGATATTGAGCTGCTTGTAAATTTTGGAGATTAATCCTTTGTCAGTTGCTTCATTTGCAAATATTTTCTCCCATTCTGAGAGTTGTCTTCTCATCTTGCTTATGATTTCCTTTGCTGTGCAAAAGTTTTTAGTTTCATTAGGTCCCATTTGTTTATTTTTCTTTTTATTTCCATTTCTCTAGGAGGTGTGTCGAAAAGGATCTTGCTGTGATTTATGTCATAGACTGTTCTGCCTATGTTTTCCTCTAAGAGTTTGACAGTGTCGGGCCTTACATTTAGGTCTTTAATCCATTTTGAGTTTATTTTTGTGTATGGTGTTAGGGAGTGTTCTAATTTCATTCTTTTACATGTAGCTGTCCAGTTTTCCCAGAACCACTTATTGAAGAGGCTGTCTTTTCTCCACTGTATATTCCTGCCTCCTTTGTCAAAGATAAGGTGACCATATGTGCGTGGGTTGATCTCTGGGCTTTCTATCCTGTTCCATTGATCTATATTTCTGTTTTTGTGCCAGTACCATACTGTCTTGATTACTGTAGCTTTGTAGTATAGTCTGAAGTCCGGGAGCCTGATTCCCCCAGCTCCATTTTTCTTTCTCAAGATTGCTTTGGCTATTCAGAGTTTTTTGTGTTTCCATACAAATTGTTAAATTTCTTGTTCCAGTTCTGTGAAAAATGCCACTGGTGGTTTGATAGGAATTGCATTGAATCTGTAGATTGCTTTGGGTAGTAGAGTCATTTTCACAATGTTGATTCTTCCAATTCAAGAACATGGTATATCTCTCCACCTATTTGTATCATCTTTAATTTCTTTCATCAGTGTCTTATAATTTTCTGCATACAGGTCTTTTGTCTCCTTAGGTAGGTTTATTTCTAGATATTTTATACTTTTTGTTGCAATGGTAAATGAAAGTGTTTTCTTAATTTCACTTTCAGATTTTTCATCAGTGGTGTATAGGAATGCAAGAGATTTCTGTGCATTAATTTTGTATCCTGCTACTTCACCGAATTCATTGATTAGCTCTAGTAGTTTTCTGGTAGCATCTTTAGTATTCTCTATGTATAGTATCATGTCATCTGCAAACAGTGACAGCTTTATTTCTTCTTTTCCTATTTGGATTCCTTTTATTTCTTTTTCTTCTCTGATTGCTGTGGCTAAAACTTCCAAAACCATGCTGAATAATAGTGGTGAGAGTGGGAAACCTTGTGTTGTTCCTGATCTTAGTGGAAATGGTTTCAGTTTTTCACCATTGAGGACGATGTTGGCTGTGGCTTTGTCATATATGGCCTTTATTATGTTGAGGAAAGTTCCCTCTATGCCTACTTTGTGGAGGGTTTTTATCATAAATCGGTGTTGAATTTTGCCAAAAGCTTTCTCTGCATCTATTGAGATGATCATATGGTTTTTCTCCTTCAATTTGTTAATATTGTGTATCACGTTGATTGATTTGCATATATTGAAGAATCCTTGCATCCCTGGGATAAATGCCACTTGCTCATGGTGTATGATCCTTTTAATGTGCTGTTGGATTCTGTTTGCTTGTATTTTGTTGAGGATTTTTGCATCTATGTTCATCAGTGATATTGGCCTGTAGTTTTCTTTCTTTGTGACATCTTTGGTTTTGGTATCAAGGTGATAATCAATGTAGGGAATTACACTGAGGGATTTTTATAATGTTGCCCCATTATCACTTTTCTGGACAAAAATGACTTTAAAAAAACAATACAGTTTATTTTTAATATTATATTATATTTAATTTGCTAATGTTTAAGCTTTTGCATAGTGATCATACTTGGGAATAGCTTATACTGTGTTTTCTCTTCTGTTTTTATCTGATTTTGGTGTCAATATTTATTAACCTCACATAATGAATTGGGCAGCTTTCCTTATTTTTCTATACTCTGGCACAGTTTGTATTATATGTGAACTATTTGTACTCATAAATCCATTTATTTCTATATTTTCTATGAAAAAGAGTTCTATAATGGTTACTGGTGCATTTTTTTCAAGCATGTTTAATTATTTCTATTTTTATAGAAAATTATCCAGCTCCTAAAATTTTAAGTAACTGATTGAAATAGTATCAAACTTTCTCTTATCTCTCCACTGTATCTATGGTTACATTACTTTTTCATTATTCATACTATTTATTTGTGCAGTCTCTCTTATTTCTTAATCAATCTTACTTACTTATGTTGTAACACAATCTGGCTTGTTTATTTTTCAAAGAACCAGTTCTAGTTTTGTTGATTATCTCATGTTTTTTTTCCTATTTCATTGTTGCTTCTTTCCAGAGGATTCCTTTGCAAAATTCTAAAACACTTGAGGAAAGGTAATGCAAAGGAAGTCAATAAAATCAATAAAGATGTGAATACACTCACTCCATGTGGAATGAAAATAATAGAGGAAACTAAAACTGAATTTTAAATGAGAATGTTCCGAATTCTTGACTAATGAAAAATAGAAGAACTATTTTTATTTAAAAGATTAAGCCTTAAATAAAAATTACTAGGAAGTTGGGAGTGCAAAATCTGTGTAATGCATGATTGTTTTCTGGAGGTAACAGGGTAGAGAAACTTAATAATTTACATTTTGGTTTTTACATTTTACGTATGTTAAAAATTTATGACGTAACTTTGTCTAAGCCTTTCTAATTTCTCTTTTTATATTTTTTCTGTTACTGCCATGTGTTTGAAGCAGAAGAGGGGCTCAAAAATATTAACTTACAATGTCATCTTGACTAGAAATCAAGTAGCAGACATTATTTGAAGTTTCACATCTTCTGCATCTCCTTCACACTTAAAGAAATTTTGAAAGACACTCTCAGTCGCAAGAGTCATTAGAATTTTTAATTTGTAACTTACTAAATTAAAAACAAATTAAACTTAAACACAAATGTAGTGGCCTTCCTGAGTTTTTTTCTTACTCCTTCTTTTGTATAGCCTTCCCTTCTCTAAACAGAATAGTTGATGCCCCTTTCTGCCTTTGTCCACATGCTTTCACTCGTGCCCCCATTTCCCATGTGAACATTAAACATTAAACTGTGGGCTCCTGGAAGACAGGAAGTTCTTCTTATATTTTTTACCCTAGCACCTAGTACAGTTCCCAGCACAGAGTACTCAATGAATGTTTCTTGGACAGATAAAAGTGCTTCCTTTTGCCACTAATATTAGTCTACCTCATCTCTAAAAGTATGAATACTAGACCATAAAGACACTCCAAGTCTAAATCCTACTCCTTCAAGAATCAGCCACCCTCTATTACAAAGCCTTCCTCTATACTACTAATTGGAAATAATTTTTTCCTCTTTTTATTTGTAATGTAGTTTAATATCTCTCTTTTATGGCACATTAGTTTCTATGTTATAGGACAGTGATTTATGGAAATAGACTACAGGACTGTAAAACTCTCTTATACCAGGATCTAATTTGTGTTTTATACATAGCAAAGCAAATTATAAATATTTACTGAATAAATAGTTTAAAATATACATTTTAGTACTTCCCTCGTGGTGCAGTCATTAAGAATCTGCCAACCAATGCAGGGGACACAGGTTCAACCCCTGGTCCAGGAAGGTCACACATGCTGCGGAGCAACCAAGCCCTTGCATCACAACTACTGAGCCTGCGCTCTGGAGCCTGTGCACCACAACTACTGAAGCCCACTTTTAGAGCCCGTGCTCCACAACAACAGAAGCCACCGCAATGGGAAGCCTACGTACCACATCGAAGAGCAGCCCCCATTCGCCACAAGTAGAGAAAGCATGCACACATCAAGGAAGACCCAACACAGCCAAAAATAAATAAATAAATATATTTTAAAAAAAATATATATATATATATATATATAAATTTTGAACATTCAATTTCCCACTTCATTATTTAATCAGGCCTTATTATTTTTACCAGGCCTTCATTAAGTTTCCTGAACTACGGTTTTGTCATATTATTTGGAGATAAGATATCCTGTGGGTGTTAAATGTTATTTTCCTTCTCTAATCAACTTCTCAACAGTGGCTTTGTAGCAGGGATAGAAGCAACTTCCTAGCTTTTAGAGGAACTCTAAAACAATGGTCAAATGTAATCTATAAGAACATTTCTCTTCTGAATTTATAATTTTAAGATGTTTAACATTTTGGTTTAAAATATAAGCTTTGAATCATAAACCTTTCTTGTCCCTCTAAAATTAAACATCTCATGATAGATTAGTGCGTCATAACAAAAAGCTAAAATTTTTTGTTTGTTTTTGTTTTTGCGGTACGTGGGCCTCTCACTCTTGTGGCCTCTCCCGTTGCGGAGCACAGGCTCCGGACATGCAGGTTCAGCGGCCATGGCTCATGGGCCCAGCCACTCCGCGGCATGTGGGATCTTCCCAGACTGGGGCACGAACCCGTGTGCCCTGCATCGGCAGGCAGACTCTCAACCACTGCACCACCAGGGAAGCCCTAAAATTTTTTTAATCAGTTATGTAATCAATATATAAAATATGAGATAGTTTATTAAAGCAAATAGAAAAAATGTCTACTTTGCAGAAGTACATTTAGATTTTTCCCCTCTCTTCTTCCCCTTCCCCTTCCTCATCTTCCCTTCTCTTCCCCCTCCTCCCCCTCCTTCCTCTTCTTTTCTTCTTCTCAACCTCCTCCTCTCCTTCCCTCACCCCTCACCCTCCTCCTACCCATTTCCTCTTCCCCTTCCCGTTCCCCTTTCCCTTCTCTATATATCAAGGGTCTGTAACATGGGATAGCTGGTTTCACACTTTATAATGGAAATGTAGGGAAATACACATGAAACACTACAAGGACTACATATATTGTGACATGACCCAGGAAAAGCTACAGGGGATCAGGATATAGAAAAGGAACCATGGATTTGTGGGGAAGACAGTCTTCAAGGGAACAGAGACCAGAAGTACATGCTGATGGAGAAATGACTTTATAATCACGGAAGAGCAAAGTGGAAATTCAAAAAGTAGTGAGCATTGTTTTCCCAGGTAAGTAGCTCCAAGGGTATAGCTGTGAACACAGTTTGTTTCAGTATCATCCATGGCCAAGAAGGCAGAACTGCCTAGGAGGACAGACAGGATTGAAGGCAAGCTCATGTCCAGGGTGAGCCAGGGGCTGCATCAGGAAGCCTTTACCTGGGGTAAGGAAGAAGCCTGGCCAGGAAGACCTTCCACCTTTCTGCTCCAATATGCCATGAACTAAGTAACAGTAGCTTGTCATTTATTAAACACAATGCTAAGCAATTTATTATAATTTCTCTTATAATTCTTATAAATTCTTACAATTCTGTGATGATTATTATTTCAATTTTACAGGTGAGAAAACTGAGGACAGAGAGGAACTTGCCCTGATTCTCTCAAAATCCTAAATTCTCACAATAACTCTACAAGTTCAGCATTATTAATCTTATTTACAGATGAGAATACTGATGTTTGGAGAGACTGAGGAACTTAACAGTGACCACTTAGATAATAAATAAGAGCCAAAATTTAAATATAAGTCCATGAACCCAAAGAGAGAGCACAGAATCATATACATGTGTGTATGACAACTTTGGGTACCATATTGCTTTCTATGATACCAGAAGCTCCTAAATAGTAGTGGCTATGGCAGCTGAAATGCTTATTGAGTTCTACTTCGTGTAAAGCCCCAAGTTTTATAGAATTTTAGACATGAAAAAGATTTCAGGTACCTTTTATTCCAAGGTACGTACTTTACACTTATTTTTATTTATTTAATAAGAAAATACTCCAAAAGAAGTGAATTGTTCAAAATTAAAATGTGTTCAATATGTTTAATAATTATTTGTTAAAGGGACAGATGGGAGTCACACACAAAGAAGTCTATTCTGTCCTACCGACATGTGTAGTTTAATGATAGCAAGTTTAATGTTTTCTGATTAATAGTCTAATGATTTTTAATATCAAATGAATTTTCTTTGCAAAACTAGAAGACTGAACAAGGGTAAGATTGAATATAAAAGAGGAAATGGGAATATGTTAGTTACCAAAATAACTGGTTTTAAAATTAAGTAGCTGTTAGTGCTTTTTCTGCACTGGATTGATGCTAAAAGGAGTTCCTCTGCTGTAGACAGGGAATTAGGAAAACTGGAAAAATCTCAGTGTAATTGTTTACTGGCTAGGAATGTATATAGACATCAGTGTCATGTGAGAAATTTTAAATTAAATCTTTCACTAAGCATGGTAAGAAGTTGATAAGCTGAGAAATAACAAACTGGGAAAAGCAAATATATAACAATTCTGTAGAAACAATTTTATAATTATCCATACAAAAAACTCCCACAGAAAAGAGAGCACTCACTGAACAAAAAATTATTAAACAAATGAAATAGTATGAGGAAATGAATCAACATGAGGGAGAGTCAAAAGCTAAAATAAAAGTTAGATTTTGTGCTGCAAGAACTAGAAATAATATATAATCCTCATAGAGATAACATATTTACCAAAAAAAAGTGAAGTGAAAGAAGAGATAGAAATCATGTGGGGAAACAATGTGGGGAAAAGAAAACTAGATTTAAAAATAATTGACAATAGACTGAATATATAAGAATAAAATTAAAACTCAGAGGATGCACTAAACAGCAAGTATAACTCAGTTGAAGAGAGAAGTAGAGAATTAGAAAATAGATTGAAGAAGCCACATAGAATTCAGCACACAGAGTAAACTATAAAAGAAATTAAAAAGAGAGATTCAGAGACATAGAGGATAGAAAGAAAAAATAATTCCAAGAAACAATAATTTATTTGGATATATACTTATAGTTTGTTAGTTTTCTCATGCCTTTAATGATAGTATTTTACTAACATTCACTTTTACTTTTGCAATGTCAAAGGTACTATACTGATTAAATTTAGATTTTGTTAATTCATGTATGCATGGTATAAGTTTGAGGATAACTCTTAAATGAAATTTAGAATTCTAAAAAACTAGAGGAAGCAAAGATAAATCATGACAAACAAAAATACAATAGAAGGCTGTAGAAGTGTGACCATATATATCAGTAAACATAATAAAAGAAAATATAATTAAACTTCCATGTTAAAAAACAGAATATAAGATCCCATTTTTTATAAAACCAAAGTTATATACTTTAAATTAATGAAATAACAACTCCTAAATTCATATGAAAGAGTAAAGGACTAAGACAAGTCAAGAAGTATAAGGAATGATGACTCATTATGCCCGATATTGGGACTTACATAAATATAACCTGTAGACAACTAGACCGAGGTGACAGGAAGAAAAGCCCACAATCACATGTTTGTATATATTTCAAGTTGGAATATGATGATAATTGTATTAAAGATCAGTATACAGTAAAGGACAGACTACTTAGTAAATTGTAGGGAATCAATCAACTGGTTGTGGGGAAAATTTGGATTCCTATCTCATACCATATATATAAAATACCAAAATGTGAAAAGCGAAATATAAAACTTAGAGAGAAATATAGAAGAATATTTGTACAGAATAGGTGAGATTAATGAACTAATACAAAATACACAAGCTATAAAGACATTTTATGAATGAATAAATGTGACATATTGACACTTTAAAACCTCTATAAACGAAGTGAAGTCTTACACTGAAAAAAGATATTTGCTGGGCACATAACTGACATGATGTAATATTAGTAACCAGAACCTTTACAAATTCATAAAGAACACACAAATGATTTGAACTAAAATTCATAGTATAACCAATCATGTGAAAAGGTGCTCATTTTCACTAGTAAACCATAGAAATGCATATTTAAACAACAAAGACATATCAATTCACATCCATCAGCAAAATGTTTCCATCAATTGGGCAAAAATTTCAAAGAAGAAAGTGGGTGAGTAATTGCAGTACATTCATACAATGGAATATTAAAGATCAGGTAAAATTAATGAACTACACCTACATGTATAAACATGTATATATTTCAAAAACATAATATGAATTAAAAAGGCAAGTTGCAAAAGGACATGATGCAACGTTTATGAACAGATACATGTAACAAGAATAAAAATGATTCATCAACTTTTGTGGAGTGCTTTCCTCTGGTTACAGAGAGAGAGAAAATGGAATTGAGAAATTTTTAGCTGTATAATGGCATTTTCTGTTTTAAAAAATGTCTCTAAAGACAAATAAGAAAAATGCTTGTTTACTTTTTGCTGTTGACATTGTTTTCTTTGGTAGGTGGCATCATGCTGAGGTTGGGTCATGAAGCTGGTAACTTTATATATCAATGGGTTATAACTGCAAAAGAGTGACAACCATTTTGAAGAAGGACCATTCCCACCATTTTATTACTCTATATTTCCAGTGCACAGGTGAGTGCCTCGTATTTCAATCGCCACCCATTTCATGTCACACTGATTGGAAAGAGCTAATTCTAGTTTTCTCTTTTTAATAGATTCCAACATTTGTGCATTTTAGTTGTTTAAAAATGAGGTCATTTTCTTATTGCCTTTATTCTCTTTAATAAAGAAGGCAATCTTAGTTGTAAAATTATAAATTTTTTTCATGAAATTCAGTATGGCTTTTTGTTTTAATTTTGTATTAGCTCTAAAATTAAAAAAAAAATTTTTTCCTTGACTCTCATGCCAAAAGATTACCTGTTACTGCTTCAGTCATTCTGAATACTAGAAGAGAAGGGTTAGTTTTCTTTTGTTTAATTAAACTAATCACACTAACAGCTTTCAGCAGGTGAAATCGATTTGAGGATTTTATTTTTACAAGGAACAATCTAAACATATACCTTATAGTTTTATATAAGTTTAACTTTCTTTTTTAAACTGTTACCTGTCATACATGCATGCAGAAAAGTGCACAGACCATAAGTGTATAGAGCCTGATGAATTTTCACGAAGTGAACAGCTCTGTGTATTTACTACCTAAAACCCCTCAAAAGGAAATGTTCTCCTCCTGGCTGTTAAGGCTCTTGGCCTCTTAGGTCTTGGCAGTCTAAGGTCCTAACAAACTAAGGTCACTCTATAATCCCTTCTGAGATATTTTTAAAATATTTTTTGCATGTTATCTAGTTCTCAGCAAGAGAATCAATCTGATATAAGTTAATCTTCAATAGCCAGAAGGAGAACAGTCCATTTTGAGGTGATACTTCTTATATTGCATTAATCCCAATCATAGACTAAACATACAATCTGCTTATTCTTACCTGAACATACACACATATGAGAAATAGCAGCCAAAGGCAAGGTATTAAGGAAGTAATATTGTAAAGACTATTAAATAAAATTTACATCTTCTGCTGTCCTAGTCACCTGTTTCCCTAAGGCTCATTCATACGGGACTAGGGCATTATGACACTCACTATAAACCCATGGGCACTGCAGGGGCTGACAAATCACAAGTTGGGTTCATGTGTGACAAAGCCGTTTCCAGAAATCCCAGACCAAAGAGAAGCAGAGGAAGTGACCAGGTCAAAGAAAATGCAGAGGGATGTGTCAGAAGATATCCCAAAGCACTCTGGGACCTGTACTAGCTAAGGTGATGCTCAGCCACAGGTGATGCTCAGGTGTCCCTCTAAAAGCAGATAGCTTCCTGTCTCTAAGCTTCAGGTTTCTTAAAATGACAATAATCATGAATAATTACATTATAGGCTTGTAGTGATTGGAAATAATAAATATGCAGAGTACTTAGAATAGCGTCTCCTTCATAGTATTGCTTAATAACACAGGGCTATGATAATGATCATGGTGATAGTGATGATGATTGTGCTGAAGATATTGATGATTGTGAAATGAAAATCATTATCATTATTATCAGAAAGAAGTCAGAAGATACCAGCGTACATGGTCTTGACATTTTATAGCTGAATTTCTGTCTTTGGGGGTTTTATTTAAGCTAAAAGGGGATGTCTAGTACTTACTGCTTTCAAAATACTTGTTATACCTTAAAATAGTCATGCTCCCAGTACCTCAAATAGTCTCTACCGGACATATGAAATGTTACAAACATGGTCCCGCCCCATTGGCCCTCATAACTAATAATAACAGGGAGGGAATAAAGCTAACTCATTCATTGTCATAGAGTTCAGAGAAGGGCTCAGTGTTAGTTATATGGCTCAGAATTTCACAATGATTAATAAGTAAGGTCTCACAGGAGGAACAGCACATACTTCAGAATGGACACATTCCTCATTGTAGCTCTTGCTGAAAAATATCAATAATAGCAAACAATTTCCCTAAGGCTTATTCACATAGGACTAGATGGTCTTTTGCTTTGAATACACTGCATTTTTAAAAGGGGATAGTGTAAAAAAAAATCTAACTTCCACTTAAACCAAATGGATAAGGCACAAAGATGGGAACAGATAAAATCAGAACACTGACATTTCCTACTCATGAACACCTTTCCTGTCTATTTTTGATTGTAGAGAAGTGAAACATGCATAATATAACAATCTTTTCAGAATGTGTTAGGCAACTTTGTTGAGACAAATGGATTGTTTTTCAAACTGTGGGTAAAGAGAGGGATGATAATAACAGAGAAGGGGTGAGACACACCAGGTGGCTGGGAAAACAAATAAAAGGAGAAACCAAAACTTCAACAGAGTGTACTTTTTCTTTTTCCTTTTTATTTTATATTGGAGTGTAGTTGATTAACAATGTTGTGATAGTTTCAGGTGTAAAGCAAAGTGATTCAGTTATACACATACAAGTATCTATTATGCTCTTTTTCAACAATCATGTAGAAGGTAAGAACCATTAATATAATATAATATATAAATAAATATTTGAAATATATACTAAGTGTATATATAAGGTGTATTTATGTGTGTGTGTGTGTGTATATATATATATATATATATATATATATATATATATATATATATATAGTAAATATCTTTTACGGTGATACTTCTTATATTGTACTAATCCCAATCATAGATTGAACACAACCTGCTTATTCTGACTTAGACATACACACATATGTGAAATAAGAGCCAAATGTAAATATATTTACTATAAAGATATTATATAAATATATTAAAAGCGAAGGAAAATATCTTTTAAATTGAGGGGAAAATGACAGTCTTTTTCCAATTTGGCCAAGGTTAATATTCTGACAGATATGGGCTCCCATTCACGGGTGAACTTATCTCACTGAAGACTGAGGAAATAGTGTAGGAAATCTAAAGGATTTCCCACTGAAGTAGATCAGAGTGATGCAGGTGGAGTGTATAATAAATGTGCACTTAAGTAAAATTAAATCTTCTCTGAGTCTCCTCCAAACCACTGCTGTCTTTCCAGACTTGGGGAATCTTACCTTCCTCTTTCCCACGACTCCCATGGTCCTCTACTCAATGAGCACCCACTGCTGTCCCTCTTTTTCTAGTTCAATCATTCCAATGACCTCAATTTTTCATAAATAAAGGCAGGTGACAGGAGAAAAACTCATTGAGGAAAGGAAATGCAACTAACTGGTTTCTCCTTGGAATCTCCTCACTGGATCTCAGTTTTTCCCATCTGTAAAGGGAGGAGTTTGGACTAAATTCTCTGAAGTCTATCCTAGCTGGGAACTCTGAGAGTCTAGGATCCCATGTTTCCTCTGACTCTTCTTGTTAAATATAAAGACTGAAAATCATTCCAACCTTCTCAAACCATCATACGTTTTCAGAGCTCTGTTGCTATAGGTTCTAGAATGGGATACCAAGAAAGACGAAACTCACAAAAAAAATTGGGGAGAGAAGACACTGACTTTTTTTTTTTTTTTTTTTTTCCTGCAGTACGCGGGCCTCTCACTGTTGTGGCCTCTCCCGCTGCGGAGCACAGGCTCCGGACCCGCAGGCTCAGCGGCCATGGCTCACGGGCCCAGCCGCTCTGCGGCATGTGGGATCCTCCTAGACCGGGGCACGCACCCATGTCCCCTGCATCGGCAGGCGGACTCCCAACCACTGCGCCACCAGGGAAGCCCCGAAGCCCCGACACTGACTTTTAAAAACAAACCTATGTAGGCAAGAAGGAACCCCTAAGGTAGCAAAGGAGTGACCTTGCCATGGTGTGCAGAAAGAGCAAGGCACAGGCACCCACCCTTATTTTTCCCTGACTCCTACTCAGAGTCAATGCTAATCTTCCTTAGAAAATAATCTCTTCCTGGAACTGAGGCAGATATTCTATGTACTTTTCCTATGACATAGCTGTGAGTCACAGAAGTTGAGTAATTTGTCTCAGATCACAGTGTCTCTAGTAAGTGGCAGAGCAGAACAAGCATAATACAAGGGCAATCTCTTGACAGAACCTCATTTTCCTTGGATCCCTATGCCAAGGACCTCTGGGATTGGACTTCCAACAAACACTGGTGGGCTGGACTGATTTTGGCCCACCTGCATTCTCCCTGGAGCTCTCTTGCTGACCATCACTTGATGTTGGCTAACCTTTCAGATTTCCCCTCTATAAATGCGAGTAATAATATCTGACTCCATGCCTCCCAGGGATGGGAATATAAATGAAGTAATAAAGGTGAGAATCAGAAGAGCTCCTCTTAACGATGGTGCTAAAAATCCCATGGGGTATTATGGTGTTATTAACAAAATGCAGAGGCTGCAGAGTTATATTTGGCCAAAATCTTACAATCCCAATTTTTTAGGAAGGAAACATAGATGTGGAGTCAGTATTTACTAACAGTGAAACTGACAACCAGTGTGCTCTTACTTTTAAGCGAACCTAGTATATGCAAACGCTACCAGAAAAAAAAGTATAGCAATAGGTGATTTTATCTTTCACAGAACTATTCCGGATTGCATTAAAAAGACACTTCTTCAATATGTTTCATGCTTTGTAACATTTCAGTAAAACTGGAATTGAAAAAACAATGATTTACACAAAGCCTTTTAAGGGCACATCTTTGGTATTTTATAAGGTACAACAGAAGTTACCATTTGAGATTTCAGCGGTGTGTCTCTCCTGGAATAAGATTCTATCAACCAATTATATCACTAGTAAATGTTGGCAGCCATTGCCTTGGGCTGGCTTTAGAACCCATAAAAGCAACTAAGGTTAATACTTGGGTATTAGAAGGGAACCACTGCATTGCAAAGGGGCAGTGCTAGTCAAGAGAAGACTGTAGACATAACCTTGAATGAGATAGGCTGTCCACTTCTCTAATGTAAGTCCACAAAATTCCAGCTCTTTGGGTGCCCATGAAACTTCTGCTTTGATGACATGACCTTTAGGGCCATGAAGAGTCTAAGGCTAACTTTTACATTTTGTTATCATTTTTTCCACATAGCTGCTCACTAAAACTCTTCCCAGCTGGTGGCCTGGAGAACATATTTTCTTCAGTTTTACACACACACACCCAACCCTGTTCATTTATATTCTTTAGAACTACTGGATAATTCCTTTTGAGGGTGCTGTAATAGCCCACACACGTCAGGGTATAAGGTTTTTCACTGGTAAACAAACATCTTCAGTAACTTAATTGTGTTCTTTTCTGTTTATTCATTGCTGAGGATTGCTCTCTCAAGTCTTTCCTTCTCTCGTCTCCTCTATCCCAAGAAATAGAAGGGACCCAGTTAGGCTTCCTGGACCTCTGTCTTGCCTAATTTAGGTATGACCATAATAGGAAATGGATAATTATCATTTAACTATTCAAAAGATGATCCTCAAAATATCCTTTGGTCAACAAATCCAACCATATTCAAACAACTTTTGAGTGCTCTTTCTGATTCTAGGATGAGCAACACTGATTTAGAATATCATGTTGCCTTACCTTGACAATAATCCTGTTAAGATTGAAGCAGTGGTGCAATAACAGAGAACAGGACTTGGGAGATGAAAGGCCTAAATCACCATAAAAAGTTCTCAACCTCTCAAGGCCTCATCTGTTTCTCATCTAAGAAATACCATATATTCCTACCCTATCCTATAAATAATATTCATGTCATTATTGTGGGAGAGTGAGATACAAAGTACCTGGCATGGTGTCTGGCCAACAGTGGGCACTTCAGTCACCTTGAATCTGAATCTCTGAAGGGAAGCAAAAATATCGAGAAGAATGAGCCATTGAAACCTGATCACAAATGTTTCTAAGAAACTTACAACTCCTTACCCGTAGGTTTGATTTTATGTCCAAGTATGAAAAGCCATGTGGTTGAACTAAAAAGTGGATTTATTTTATAATTTATTGTATCACAATATTACATGTGTATTTATCTTACACATTTTATATGTATATTCTAAGAGAGAAAGACTTTTTGTAAAGTCAAAAATTATCATGTCAAGCAAACGCATCTGTTCACTTCCGTAGAGAACATACCGTTTTGTTGCAGGGTATAGAGCCATGACTTACCCTTCACATCCTAAAATTAAGTCCACCAAGGATGAACAATAGGCTTTTGGTGGCAGAGGCTTTTGTCCAACTGAGCAATAAGTCCTAGCTGGCACCCATGATTACAGGGATTGGCTCCTGGTAATAATTTTGTTGTCATTATCCTCTCCCAGAGATGCATGCATGATTCTGGCCTTTAAAAACAGATTTAAGAGAAAGCATTTATCTTGACATTATCAGCCTTTAAAGATCATGCAGTAGGGCCTGTTAACCTTTCTGCCTTAATGATGAGTTTCAAAACTGTTGAATAACATTAATGGAATGAATTGAAAAAGAGTGTGTACTATGAGGCAGTCCCTGTGGAAGGGAAGAGGTGAGAATATTCAGAATGACAAAGGAAACTTGCCTTAGTCCTATGGGAACTGAGAAGTCATATGGAAGCAAAGGGATACAAACTGGATTCCACTTCTGTGTCTACTCCACATATGCAGTCCTCAGATACACATCAAGGCATGAGCAAAGTAAACTAAAATATTTGGCTTATAATTGTGTCTGACAATGACCCGGCTCCAGAAAATGCAAAGCATAAATAAATTTGCTTAACTGTACCCAAAAATATAAATTCCTATCTTTTTAAAAAATACATATTTTTTACCAGTTACCACCATATGTTGGGAATGACACTGGATTTTGTCACTAATCATATGAAGGAGTATATGAAAATCACCTCCCTTCTCTAATACTGGGTTTTAAAAAATATTTTTTTAAAAAATCAGCGGTTTCTAATGTCTTAAGGATTGAACATAAAAATAATTGTAAAGTTCTTCACACAGTTCCTTGGTCATATCATGGGTTCAATAAATACTATTGTCTTTCCTCCCAACCCCCCAAATCCCCCTTTGCACTAACTTGCTCAATCCACTAATTGAATGGTAGAACAAACTGATAAAGTTGAAAAATATTAAAAATTGAGAATTTGTGACTCCCTTACAATCTTTGTGATATAACTGCTGTGAACACATTTTCAGTGCAATACAAAGTTTTAACAGAAGGGCAGGAATTTAAAATAGTAAGCACTCTGAAAAATACAGGAGCCATCATGGGCACAGCAAACATCTTGAATCTCATACATGCAAATAAAATGGATTAAGTTTAGAGCACTGACATTCTGCCTTCTAAACCCAACAGGGAGGTCATGTCAATGCACAAAATTAAATGCATATTTCTATGCTTACCACTACAGCCCATGAAACAATAAAAGTGGATATGTGATCTTCTACTACACCTAATATTGTGAAATGAACCACAGTACCTAGCAGGAGTGGGTGAACTAGCATTTCCATGGCAACCAAAGGCTATCAATACCATTTTATTATTATCATTTTCACTTTGCACTTTCTTTGAAGAGAAATCCCCTGTTTGCATAGGTCTACTTGATAGCTTCCTAAATAATTCTAAACCGTAAGGCATTGTATCTTTTTTAACATGCTAGAAACACAATGGCTTATTCTAATTATCTTGTGAAACTAAACTCTCAAGTAAAACTTGAAGCAAAAACATAAAGCAGTCTCCTTCTTTTACTTTAGTTATTGACTTCATGATGTCTTGCTCTTGGCAAAGTGCTAATAAGAAAATGGAATAAACCTGCTACAGAAAGTTCTTCACATTTTTTCCTTGCAAGAAGAAGGTGGGTTTGAGCCAAGTCAGGTTCCATTAAAAGATAATAAATCATGAGTGGCTAAAAACTTTTCTAGATGACAAAGGAGTGGTCTAGGAGACCTTAGATTTTCAAGGGGGAAAAATGGGCAAATATGTGATGTCAAAAAATTACGATAGGGCTTCCCTGGTTGTGCAGTGGTTGAGAGTCCGCCTGCCGATGCAGGGGACACGGGTTAGTGCCCTGGTCCGGGAAGATCCCACATGCTGTGGAGCGGCTGGGCCCGTGAGCCATGGCCACTGAGCCTGCGCGTCCGGAGCCTGTGCTCCGCAATGGGAGAGGCCACAACAGTGAGAGGCCTGCATACCGAAAAATAAATAAAAACTACGATATAAGCCATAATGGAGTTAATATCAAGGAGGTCACTATTGATTCATTGTCCAAACTGGGTCACTTTTGAGAACAAAAGGGCACTATTAATAATTATGCAAGGACAACTGACATAAACATTATCCTTCTGTTAAGATCAAAGCGCTGTGGAACAAAAAATAGAAAGCAGCAAAATGTGTTTGGAAGACCATGGATCACTAGAAGCTAAGAGGAATGTTTGAGTTAGGGTAATGAAAGAAAAATAGATATTTTGAAGTGAAGAAACAGGAAAACATTCCAGGAAAAATGAAATAGCAAGCACAGAGATGTGAAACAGTAAAATTGCATCATGTGGCTCATACTTGTTTGAACTCAAAGACAGCAACAAGGAGATGCCATTTCAGCCCCCATCACGCTGAGAAAATGCAAAAGCCTGATAAAGATATGTACTAACTCCTCATATGAGTGCAACCAATTTGGAGAACACTATGGAAGTACCTAGTAAAACTGAAAATGTGTATACCCTATAATCCAGAAATAATACAAATCGACATGTGTGCCCAAGAAGAAATAGAGAAGGTTTACTGTAGATTGTTTGTAACAGTGAAAAATTAGAAATAACTTAAATGTTTATCGACAGCAGAATGGAAAATAAATTGTAATAAATCCATATAATGGACTACTATTCAGCAGTTAAATGAACTAAAACCCAGTGAATCTACCAACATAAATAAATCTCAGAAACATGTTGAATGGAAAAAAACAAAAAACAAAAAATCTGTAGAAGGATATGTATTATAGGACATCATACCAATAAGGATTAACACCTTGGAAATAATACTTTAAATTGTTTACTGGATACATATATAAAATTATAGTAAAAGTATATGATAAAAAGTTTGCATGAGAATACAAAATGTTGGATAGTGGTTTGCTCAAGGTAGGAAAGAAATAAAAAATGATTAAGGAGAGGTACACAGATGGCTCTAACTATAATTGCAGCTTTACTTCTTAGAAGAGAGAGACATGAAAAAATATGGCAGCATTTTCAGATGTGGCAGAGCTGGGTGATGGTTACACGATAGTACACCAGTACACCATATTTGAGTATGGTGATCAGAAGAGTCTGAAGCCAGACTGTCTGAGTCAAAATCCTGGCTCTCCCATTTCATCAGTGTGTGACCTTAGGAAAATAACTTGGCTTTTTCAAGTCTCAACTCCTCACCTGTAAAATACATCTAATAACAACACCCACATCATGGGATTGTTATGATGACTGAATGAATTAGTGTTTGAAAAGCTCTTAGAACACAAACTAAGAGCTATGCTTTGTTAAATAAAAACAAACAATTAGTCTAGTGTACAGCTCAAGTAGGTAGAGAAAAGGATAGCCTGGATGGGTGTTGATGGAAGATGGGATTAGGGAGGTAGCCTAGAGGAAAAGCAACTTTTATTAATAATATTTCCTAGGGGAAAATGCTTTTATTAAAGGACATTCTTGAAAGGAGTAAAATTCAATCTATTAGTTATCTTTGTATTGGGAAACAATGTCTGGGACATAACTGTTGCTCAAAAAAAAAAAAAAGTGCATTATTTTTATTCTTCTTTCAACCTAAAGCATTCCGGGAGTAAAACAGGCCCTTTCAGGGCCATGATATTAGAGGTCATGATAAATATCATTCTCAAAGGATGGTCATGTCCCATAACACCTGAAGTGGGTGAAAAAGTCATGCATGGATCCATGGCATATCTATGTAACCAATATGCTTATATAATGCAATTTCTCAAGTACAGAGGGACCTGGAAGATCATCAGACTGACCGTGCTTGTTATTTGCCTGTCTCTCAGCTCCAAATCCCTCCTTTCCCCCTTCTATTCTCTGTTCTGTGATGCTGGGGCTGGAACTCTATATGCTGCATTTCCTATCTCCTTTCTGGCTATCTTCATGTCAGGTTCTGCCAGTGAAAGGCATTGGTGGGAATCTGGAAGTTGGGAGGAAGGGAGAAAGTGCCCCTTTCCAGCTTCAGTACTTGTCAACTTTACTGTACCAGCAGCAAAAAGTAATTATGACTAGTTTTCAGCTTTTCCCACCAATCCCAGGTCTGGTCTACAAGGCCTCACCTCCCTCACTAGAATACCACCCCATTGAAGTCTCCAGCTACGGAGCTGCACACACACCCCCACCCTGCCATGCTATCTTAGTATCAAGTGGGCTACAGCTTCCTTGATATTTCAAGCATTTACTGGGCCACACACTTTTATTAATTCAAGAAACCATAAAGCTGTGTATTCTCAAGTACCAGCCACAGGAAATCACCTTCTTAGGAGTATGAGCAGCAGCTTGTAATGCTGTCACCTTAGAGGTTTAAGTTATAGTCCTTCAGGGCCCACCTTCCAATTCCCAAATTCTTAGTGGCCTCTTCCTTTCTGTTCCCCAAGTTCTAAGGGTGGGAGCTGCTCTGGTTTTATTCCTGCCAAGTTGCCTTGGCTCTCCCTTTTTCTGCTTTCAGCTTTCAAACATCTGTGTACCCCAATTTCCCATGTTAAATTCCTATTGTTTGAGATAGCTGGCATGGTTTCTCTTTTCCTAACTGGATTCTGACTGACTCAGCAAACTTACCCTAATGTCATTTTTCAGGATGAGAAAACTGAGCTTCGGAGAGGAGAAATAACTTATTGTACATTACAACAAGGTAGAAACAGATGGTCTAGAACCCAGGTCTCCTGACTGGCAGTCCCCTGTCAATCAGGGATAAGACACTGTACTCATAACCAAGGAATCATAGAACTGGAAGGCACCTCAGTGATCATATCATTTAATGTAGAGATTAGCAGAACTTTCCTGTACAAAAACAAGCCTTGGATGGGACTCGCCCTGTGGGTCCACAGGCCACAGTTTTACAACCCCAGTCTAGCAGTTTTTAAATGATACCATGCATCAGAATCACCTAGAGGGTTTATTATAAACACAGGTTTCAGGGCCCCAATCCCAGAGATTGTAATTCAGCGTGTCTGGGAGCCTGAGAATTTGCATTTCCAACAAGTTGCTAGGTGGTGCTGATGCTGCTGGTCCAGAGACTACACTTGGGGAACCACCCCTATGATTCAACTTCTTTATTTTATACAAAAGGAGAATAATGCCAGATATATTGATTCAATGACCTACATGAGGTTATAAAGCCAGTAAGGGAGGGAATTGGTGCTTCAATCAAAATCTTATTTGTTCTGAAAGTGTGTATGAAGTTCTAACCATATCTTAGGTGCTGTGTTAGGTTCTGGGTATTAAAAACATGAAAATGACATGAGGTGGAAATGAGATAATAGCTGATATAGTGTCTATGAATGCGGGGAAGCATAAGAAGCACTGGGGGGCACCTTCAAGATGGTGGAGGAGTAAGACATGGAGATCACCTTCCTCCCCACAAATACATCAAAACTACATCTATATGTGGAACAACTCCTACAGGAACACTTACTGAATTATGGCAGAAGACCTCAGACTTCCCAAAAGGAAGAAACTCCACACGTGCCTAGGTGGGGCAAAAGGAAGAACAGAGACAAAAGAATAGGGATGGGACCTGCACCTCGGGGAGGGAGCTATGAAGGAGGAAAAGTTTCCACACACTAGGAAGCCCCCTCACTGGCGGAGATGTGGGAAGGGGGGGGCGGGAATCTTCAGAGCCACGGAGGAGAGCACAGGAACAGGGATGCAGAGGGCAAAGCAGAGAGATTCCCGCACAGAGGATCAGTGCCGACCAGCAATCAGCAGCCTGAGAGGCTTGTCTGCTCACCCGCCAAGGCAGGTGGGGGCTGGAACTGAGGCTCGGGCTTCAGAGTTCAGATCCCAGGGAGAGGACTGGGGTTGGCTGTGTGAACACAGCCTGAAGGGAGCTAGTGCGCCAGAGCTAGCCGGGAGGTAGACAGGGAAAAACTCTGGAACTGCCTAAGAGGCAAGAGACAATTGTTTCAGGATGCATGAAGAGAGGGGATACAGAGCACTGCCTAAATGAGCTCAAGAGATGGAAGCGAGCCACGGCTATCAGTGCAGACCCCAGAGATGGGCATGAAATACTAAGGCTGCTGCAACAGCCAACAAGAAGCCTGTGTGCAAGCACAGGTCAAAATCCACACCACCCTTCTGGGAGAATGTGCAGCCCACCACTACCAGGGTCCCATGATCCAGGGACAATTTCTCTGAGAGAATACATGGCCCACCTCAGGCTGTTGCAACGTCATATCAGCCTCAGCCGCTGCAGGCTCACTCCACATCCCGTACCCCTCCCTCCCCCAAGCCTGAGTGAGCCAGAGCCCTATAATCAGCCGCTCCTTTAACCCTGTCCAGTCTGGATGGGGAACAGACACCCTCAGACGACCTACATGCAGTGGCAGAGCTACATTCAAAGCTGAACCCCAAGAGCTGTGTGAACAAAGAAGAGAAAGGGAAATTTTCCCAGCAGCCTCAGGAGCAGCAGATTAAATCTCCACAATCAACTTGATATACCCAGCATCACTGGAATACCTAATGAATCATCCCAACATTGAGGCAGTGGACTTTGGAAGCAACTGTAGACTTGGGGTCTGCTTTCTGCATCTCATTTGTCTCTGGTTGTATGTTTATCTTAGTTTAGTATTTAGAGCTTATTATAATTGGTAGATTTGTTTATTGATTTGGTTGCTCTCTTCCTTTTTTTATTTATATATATATTTTTTTTTTTTCCTTTTTCTCTTTTTGTGAGTGTGTATGTGTATACTTCTTTGTGTGATTTTGTCTGTATAGCTTCACTTTTGTGATTTATCCTAGGGTTCTGACTGTCCATTCTGATTTTTTTCTTTTTTACAATAGTTTTTACCACTTGTTATCATTGGAAGATTTGTTTTTTAGTATCATTGCTCTCTTCTTTCTTTCTCTCTTTCTTTTTTTATTACTTTTAATGTTTTTATTTTGAATAATTTTTTTTCTATTTTAATAACTTTGTTTTATTTATTTTTTCTTTCTTTCCTTTTTTTTTTTTTCTCCCTTTTCTTCTGAGCTGTGTGGCTAACAGCATCTTGATGCTCTGGCCAGGTGTCAGGCCCAAGCCTCTGATGTGGGAGAGCTGAGCTCAGGATATTTGTCCACCAGAGACCTCCCAGCCAGGTGTAATATCAAACAGCGAAAGCTCTCCCAGAGATCTCCATCTCAACGCTAAGATCCAGCTCCACTCAACAGCCAGCAAGCTACAGTGTTGGACACACTATGCCAAACAACTAGCAAGACAGGAACACAACCCCATCCATTAGTAGAGAGGCTGCCTAAAATCATAATAAGGCCACAGACACCCCAAAACACACAACAGGATATAGTCCTTCCCACCAGAAAGACAAGATCCAGCTTCAGGCACCAGAATACCGGCACCAGTCCCCTCCACCAGGAAGCCTACACAACTCACTGAATGAACCTTAGCCACTGGTAGCACACACCAAAAACAATGGGAACTACGAACCTGCAGCCTGAAAAATGGAGACACCAAACACAGTAAGTTATGCAAAATGAGAAGACAGAGAAAACCACAGCAGATGAAGGAGCAAAGTAAAAACGCACCAGACCAAACAAATGAAGAGGAAAAAGGCAGTCTATCTGAAAAAGACTTCAGAGTAATGATAATAAAGATAATCAAAATCTTGGAAATGGAGTGGAGAACATAAAACAAATGTTTAACAAGGACCTAGAAGAACTAAAGAGCAAACAAACAATGATGAATGACACAAGAAATGAAACTAAAAATTCTCTAGAAGGAATCAATAGCAGCATAACTGAAGGCAGAAGAACAGATAAGTGACCTGGAAGATAAAACAGTAGAAAAAGCTACCACAGAGCAGAATAAAGAAAAAAGAATGAAAAGAATTAAGGACAACCTCAGAGACATCTGGAACAACATCAAACACACCAACATTCAAATTATAGGGGTCCCAGAAGAAGAAGAGGAAAAAAAAAAAGGGACTGAGAAAGTATTTGAACACATTATAGTTGAAAACTTCCCTAATATGGGTAAGGAAATAATCAAGTCCAGGAAGCACAGAGAGTCCCATACAGGATAAATCCAAGGAGAAACACACCAAGACACATATTAATCAAACTATCAAAAATTAAATACAAAGAACAAATATTAAAAGCAACAAGGGAAAAGCAGTAATTAACATACAAGGGAATCCCCATAAGGTTAACAGTTGATCTGTCAGCACAAAATCTGGAAGCCAGAAGGGAGTGGCAAGACATATTTAAAGTGATGAAAGGGAAAAACCTACAAGCAAAATTACTCTACCCAGGAAGGAACTCATTAAGATTCGAGTGAGAAATTAAAACCTTTACAAACAAGCAAAAGCTAAGAGAATTCAACACCACCAAACAGCTTTACAATAAATGCTAAAAGAACTTCTCTAGGCAGGAAACACAAGAAAAGGAAAGGACCTACAATAACAAACACAAAACAATTAAGAAAATGGTAATAGGAACATACATATTGATAATTACCTTAAATGTAAAAGGATTAAATGCTCCAACCAAAAGACATAGATTGGTTGAATGGATACGAAAACAAGAACTATATATATTCTGCCTACAAGAGACCCACTTCAGACCAAGGGACACATACAGCCTGAAAGTAAGGGGATGGAAAAAGATATTCCATGCAAAGGGAAATCAAAAGAAACCTGGAGTAGCAATTCTCATATCAGACAAAATAGACTTTAAAATAAAGACTATTAGAAGAGACAAAGAAGTACACTACATAATGATCAAAGGATAAATCCAAGATGAAGATATAACAATTTTTAATATTTATGAACCCAACTTAGGAGCACCTCAATACATAAGGCAAATGCTAACAGACATAAAAGCGGAAAACAACAGTAATAAAATAATAGTAGGGGACTTTAACACCCCACTTTCACCAATGGACAGATCATCCAAAATGAAAATAAATAAGGAACACAAGCTTTAAATGATACATTAAACAAGACAGACTTAACTGCTATTTATAGGACACTCCATCCAAAAACAACAGAATACACTTTTATCTCAAGTGCCCATGTAACATTCTCCAGGAAAGGTCATATCTGGGGTCACAAATCAAGCCTTTGAAAATTTAAGAAAACTGGAATCATATTAAGTAACTTTTCTGACCACAACACTATGAGACTAGATATCAATTACAGGAAAAAATCTGTAAAATATACAAACACAGGGAAGTTAAATGATACACTACTAAATAACCAAGAGATCACTGGTGAAATCAAAGAGGAAATCAAAAAATACCTAGAAACAAGTGACAATGAAAACATGATGACACAAAACCTATGGGATGCAGCAAAAGCAGTTCTAAGAGGGAAGTTTACAGCAATACAATCCTACCTCAGGAAACAAGAAACATCTAAAATAAACAACCTAACCTTACACGTAATGGAATTAGAGAAAGCAGAACAAAAACACCCGAAAGTTAGCAGAAGAAAAGAAATCATAAATATTAGATCAGAAAAAAAATGAAAAAGAAACGAAGGAAACAATAATAAAGAACAATAAAACTGAAGGATGGTTCTTTGAGAAGATAAACAAAATTGATAAACCATTAGCCAGACTCATCAAGAAAAAAAGGGAGAAGACTCAAATCAATAGAATTACAAATGAAAAAGAAGTAACAACTGACACTGCAGAAATACAAAAGATCATGAGAGATTACTACAAGCAACTCTATGCCAATAAAATGGACAACCTGGAAGAAATGGACAAATTCTTAGAAATGCACAACGCTTCTGAGACTGAACCAGGAAGAAATAGACAATAAAAGCAGACCAATCACAAGCACTGAAATTGAAATTGTGATTAAAAATCTTCCAGCAAACCAAAGCCCAGGACCGGATGGCTTCACAGGAGAATTCTATCAAACATTTAGAGAAGAGCTAACACCTAACCTTCTCAAACTCTTCCAAAATATAGCAGAGGGAGGAACACTCACAAACTCATTCTACAAGCGCACCATCACCCTTATACCAAAACCACATAAAAATGCCACAAATAAAGGAAACTACAGGCCAATATCACTGATATTGCAAATGTCACTGATAGATGCCAAAATCATCAACAAAATACTAGGAAATAGAATCCACCAGCACATTAAAAGGATCACACACCATGATCAATTGGGGTTTATTCCAGGAATACAAGGATTCTTGAATATATGCAAATCAATCAATGTGATAAGCCATATTAACAAATAGAAGGAGAAAACCATATGATAATCTCAATAAATGCAGAAAAAGCTTTTGACAAAATCCAACACTCACTTATGATAAAAAAAAACCCTCCAGAAAGTAGGTATAGAGGGAACATACCTCAACATAATAAAGGCCATATATGACAAACCCACAGCAACATCTTCCTCAATGGTGAAAAACTGAAACCATTTCCACTAAGATCAGGAACAAGACAAGACTGCCCACTCTAACCACCATTATTCAACTTGGTTTTGGAAGTTTTAGCCACAGCAATCAGAGAAGAAAAAGAAATAAAAGGAATCCAAATCAGAAAATGAGAAGTGAAACTGTCACTGTTTGCAGATGACATGATAGTATACATAGAGAATCCTAAAGATGCTACCACAAAACTACTAGAGCTAATCAATGAATTTGGTAAACTAGAAGGAAACAAAATTAATGCACAGAAATCTCTTGCATTCCTATACTCTAATGAAGAAAAATCTGAAAAAGAAATTAAAGAAACACTTCCATTTAAAACTGCAACAGAAAGAATAAAATACCTAGGAATAAACCTACCTAAGGAGGCCAAAGACCTGTATGCAGAAAACTATGACACTGATCAAATAAATTAAAGATGACACAAACAGATGGAGAGTTATACCATGTTCTTGGATTGGAAGAATCAATATTATGAAAATGACTATACTACCCAAAGCAATCTACAGAGTCAATGCAATCCCTATCAAACTACCAATCGCATTTTTCACAGAAGTGAAACAAAAAAAATCACAATTTGTTGTATGGAAACACAAAAGACCCTTAAGAAACACAAAAGACCCTTAAGAACCAATTGCATTTTTCACAGAAGTAAAACAAAAAAAAAATCACAATTTGTTGTATAGAAACACAAAAGACCCAAAGCAATCTTGAGAAATAAAAATGGGGCTCCTTGACTTCAGACTATACTACAAAGCTACAGTAATCAAAACAGTATGGTAGGAAGGAGCTTCAAGATGGTGGAAGAGTAAGACATGGAGATCACCTTCCTCCCCACAAATACATCAGAAACACATCTACATGTGTAACAACTCCTGCAGAACACCTATTGAACACTGGTAGAAGACCTCAGACCCCGCAAAAGGCAAGAAACTCCCCAAGTACCTGGGTAGGGCAAAAAAAAAAAGAAAAAACAGAGACAAAAGAATAGGGACGGTGCTGCAACAGTGGGAGGGAACTGTGAAGGAGGAAAGGATTCCAATCACTAGGAAGCCCCTTCGCGGGTGGAGACTGTGGGTGGCAGAGGGGGGAGCTTCGGAGCCATGGAGGAGAGTGCAGCAACAGGGGTGCAGAGGGAAAAGCGGAGAGATTCCCACACAGAGGATCGGTGCCAACCAGCACTCACCAGCCTGAAAGGCTTGTCTGCTCACCAGCCAGGGCAGGTGGGGTCTGGGAACTGAGCCTTGGGCTTCGGAGGTCAGATCCCAGGGAGAAGACTGGGGTTGGCTGCGTGAACACAACCTGATGGGGGCTGGTGCACCACAGCTAGCCGGGAGGGAGTCTGGGAAAAAGTCTGGAGCTGCCGAAGATAAAAGAGACTTTTTCTTGCCTCTTTGTTTCCTGGTGACCGAGGAGAGGGGATTAAGAGTGCCGCTTAAAGGAGCTCCAGAGATGGGCATGAGCCATGGCTATCAGTGCTGACCCCAGAGACGGGCATGAGATGCTAAGCCTGCTGCTGTAGTCACCAAGTAGCCTGTGAGGAAGCACAGGTCACTATCCACACCTCCCCTCCTGGGAGCCTGTGTACCTGCCACTGCCAGGGTCCCGTGATCCAGGGACAACTTCCCTGGGAGAACGCACCGTGCGCCTCACACTGGTGCAACGTTACACCGGCCTCTGCTGCCACAGGCTTGCCCTGCATCCGTACCCCTCCATCCCCCCCAGCCTGAGTAAGCTAAAGCCCCCGAATCAGCTCATCCTTTAACCCTGTCCTGTATGAGCAAAGAACAGACGCCCTCAGATGACTACATGCAGAGGCGGGTCCAAATCCAAAGCTGAACCCTGGGAGCTGTGCGAACAAGAGAAAGGGAAATTTCTCGCAGTAGCCTCAGGAGCAGAGGATTAAATCTCCACAATCAACTTGATGTACCCTACATCTGTGGAATACCTGAAGAGACAACGAATCATCCCAAATTGAGGAGGTGGACTTTGGGAGCAATGATATATATATATATATTTCCCTTTTTCTCTTTCTGTGAGTGTGTATGTGTATGCTTCTGTGTGTGATTTTGTCTGTATAGCTTTACTTTTACCATTTGTCCCAGGGTTCTGTCTCTCCATTGTTTTGGGGTTTTTTTGTTGTTTCTTTTTATCACTTAAAAAGAATATTTTTTCTTAACAATTATTTTTTATTTTAAAAACTATTTTATTTTACTTTATTTTATTTTACTTTATCTTTTTTCTTTCTCTCTCTCTCTCTCTCCCTCCCTCCCTCCCTCCCTCTCTCTCTCTCTCTCTCTCTTTCTTTCTTCCTTCTACTAATTCTTTCTTTCTACTTTTTCTCCCTTTTATTCTTAGCTGTGTGGATGAAAGGCTCTTGGTGCTGCACCCAGGAGTCAGTGCTATGCCTCTGAGGTGGGAGAGCCAACTTCAGGACACTGGTCCACAAGAGACCTCCCAGCTCCATGTAATATCAAATGATGAAAATCTCCCAGAGATCTCCATCTCAACGCCAAGACCCAGCTCCACTCAACACCCAGCAAGCTATAGTGTAAGACACCCTATGCCAAACAACTAGCAAGACAGCAACACAACCCCATCCATTAGCAGAGAGGCTGCCTAAAATTATAATAAGGCCACAGACACCCCACTACACACCACCAGACATGGACCTGCCCACCAGAAAGACAAGATCCAGCCTCATCCACCAGAACACAAGTACTAGTCCCCTGCACCAGGGAGCCTACACAACCCACTGAATCAACCTTAGCCACTGGGGATAGACACCAAAAACAATGAAAACTATGAACCTGCAGCCTGCGAAAAGGAGACCCCAAACACAGAAAATTAAGTAAAATAAGACAGAGAAACACACAGCAGATGAAGGAGCAAGGCAAAAACCCACCAGACCTAGTAAATTTCCTTTAGAATTTGTTGTAGAGCTGGTTTTGTGGTGCTGAATTCTCTTCGCTTTTGCTTCTCTGTAAAGGTTTTAATTTCTCTGTTAAATCTGAATGAGATCCTTCTGGGTAGAGTAAACTTGTTTGTAGGCTTTTCCCTTTCATCACTTTAAATATGTCCTGCCACTCCCTTCTGGCTTTCAGAGTTTCTGCTGAATGGTCAGCTGTTAACCTTATGGGGATTCCCTTGTATGCTATTTGTTGCTTTTCCCTTGCAGTTGATTTCTAGTCTCACATTATTGTGACTCAAAAAAATGTTTGACATGATTTCAATTTTCTTGAATTTACTTAAACTTATTTTGTCACCCAGCATGTGATCTATCCTGGAGACTGTTCCATGTGCACTTGAAAAGAATGTGTATTCTGCTGCTTTGGATGGAAAGTTCTATACACATCTACTAAGTTCATTTGGTCTAATGCGTCATTTAACGTCAGTGTTTCCCTAATGATTTTCTATCTCGATGGTCTGTCCATTGATGTAAGTGAAGTGCTAAAGTCCCCAATATTGGGCTTCCCTGGTGGTGCAGTGGTTGAGAGTCCAACTGCTGATGCAGGGGAAACGGGTTTGTGCCCCGGTCTGGGAGGATCCCGCATACTGCGGAGCAGCTGGGCCTGTGAGCCATGGCCGCTGAGCCTGCGCGTCCGGAGCCTGTGCTCCACAATGGGAGAGACCACAACAGTGAGAGGCCCGTGTGCAGCAAAAAAAAAGTCCCCAATATTATTGTGTTACTGCCAATTTCTCACTTTATGTCTGTTAATATTTGCTTTATGTATTTAGATGCTTCTATGTTGGAACCATATATATTTCTAATTATCTAATCTTCTTCGTGGATTGATCCCTTGATCATTGTGCCTATATAATGTAGAAAATCATTATTTACTTCATTTACCATATATTTGCCTTTACCAATTAGAGTATTAGTAGACATTTCATATGCAAGACTTTGCACCAGGCAGAAGTCTGGGGTTGGCTACTTTATTCTTGGTTTACCCTGTAAACAGCACAGCTAACAGTAACCTCACACTAAGTATATGTTTGAAACAACTCATTCCAATGCCTCCAAAATTTAACTCACAGTATGCTTTACATACCAGAGAAGCTTCCATCCACTGCTTTTCCTTCAGACATATATGTGCTCATCCGTCTGCCCTGCCTATGCTCCACCATCCTGGTTGCAGCTTTCCTTTCATCACTTTAAATATATTGTGCCGCAGGCTTCCCTGGTGGCTCAGTGGTTGAGAGTCCGCCTGCCGATGCAGGGGACACGAGTTTGTTCCCTGGTCCAGGAAGATCCCACATGCTGCGGAGCGGCTAGGCCCATGAGCCATGGCTGCTGAGCCTGTGCATCCGGAGCCTGTGCTCCGCAATGGGAGAGGCCACAACAGTGAGAGACCCGTGTACCACAAAAAAAAAAAAAATATATATATATATATAGTGCCACTCCCTTCTGACCCGCAGAAAAGTCTGCTGATAGCCTTATGGGTGTTCCCTTGTATGTAACTTGTTGCTTTTCCCTGGCCACTTTTATTATTCTCTCTTTATCTTTAATTTTTGCCATTTTAATTACAATGTGTCTTGATGTAGTCCCCTTTGAGTTGATCTTGTTTGGGACTCTCTGTGCTTCCTGGACCTTGATGTCTGTTTCCTTTCCCAGGTTAGGGAAATTTTCAGCTCTTATGTCTTCAAATATGTTCTCTGTCCCTTTCTCTCTCTCTTTTCCTTCTGAGATTCCTATAATGTGAATGTCAGTACACTTGATGTTGTTTCCGAGGTCTTTTAAATTGTCCTCATTTCTTTTTGTTCTTTTTTCTCTTTTTGTTCAGCTTCAATGATTTCCACTTCTCTGTCTTCCAATGCACTGAATTGTTCCTCTGTATCATCTACTCTACTGTTGGTTCCTTCTAGTGTACTTTTTATTTCAGATATTGTATGTTTCAGCTCTGTCTGGTTCTTCTTTACATTTTTAAACTCTGTTAAAATGTTTAACTTCTCACTCTGTTTATCCAAACTTCTCTCAAGTTCTTTGAACATCTTTATGATCATTACTTTGAACTCTTTATTAGGTAGACTGCTTATCTCCACTTCACTTAGTTTTTCTGTGGTTTTATTTTGTTCTTTCATTTGGAACATATTCCTCTGTTGCCTAATTTTTCTTAATTTGCTCTTTTTATTTCTATGCATTTGGAAGGTTGCTTACATTTCTCAATTGTGGAGAAGTGGCTTTTTTGTGGAAGATGTCCTAGGTATCCCAGCAGCACACTCACCTCTGGTCGACAGAGCTATATACTCTAGTGTGCTCCTATATGGGCTGAGTGTGTTGGTTGCCAGCCCTGCCTTGTGACGAGGCTACCAGTCACTGGTGGGCAGGGCTGGGTCACAAAGTGGCTGATTTCAAAGCTCCAGCAGTTCCTGGGGCTAGTGGCTGGATCCAGGTCCCAGGGTCTCTGGCTGCAGGGCCCAGGGGGTCTCAGAGTTGGTGCCTGTCCACTGGTTGGTGAGGGTGGTCTGGAGCTATTTATGCTGGGTCCTGGGCCCTCTGGTGTAAAAGCTGGGTTCTGGAATGGCTGTGGGCTCAGGGGGCTTTAAGGCAGCCACCCTGTTGGTGGGTGAGGACAGTTCCAGCACTAATAAGCTACAGAGAGGACTCCAAAATAGTGCTTGCCAGAATCAGTGTAACTGTGGTAGAACAAGATCCCCAAAATGACTGCCACCAGTGTCTGTATTCCCAGGATGAGCTCCAGTTACCCTCTGTCTCTCCAGGAGACTCTCTAAGATCAGCAAGTTGGTATGACCCAGAATCCTTTCAAATTACTGCTTCTTTCCTGGGTCCTGCAGTGTGTGAGATTTTGTGTGGGCCTTTTAAGGTTGGAGTCTCTATTTCCCACAGCCCTCTGACTCTCCCAAAAGTAAGCCCTGATGGCTTTCAAAGCCAAACATTCTGGGGGCTCATCTTCATGGTGCAGAACCCCCAGGCTGGGCAGCCCAGTGTGGGGCTTGGATCCCATGCTCCTTGCAACTATAATTATCCTCCCATTTGTGGATGGCCCACCTGGGTCTATGGGTCTCGACTATACTGCTTCTCTGACCCTTTTACCTGTCCTGTTGTGGTTCCTTCTTTACACCTTTAGTTGTATATCTTTTATGCTAGTCTTCTGGTCTTTTTCATCAATAGCTACACTGTAAATATGTGTAATTTTGTCATGTCCATGGCCATTTGGCTCATAGCTGGCTTTTTAAAATTTACATTTGATTGTGTCACTCCAGAGCTTAAAAATGTCTTATAATCCCTCTATTTAAAAAACAGAACAAAACAAAACAACCAAAAAGCTGTGCCTAAGCTCTTGAACATGGAACACAAAGAATTTAACAGCATGGCCCCTGATGACCTTGCTGGTCTCCTCATTCATCACATCTTATCGTGTACCCTGCCTCTTAGAGACTCAGAGGTACCCAGCATTCCCCAAACCCACAGTGAATTTTCACTCCTCTTTGCCAGTGCTGTTTATCCTGATAATCCTCACATTCTTCTCCTTATCCACTTTGGATAATCCTGAAGATTGTCAAGACCCAAGACTTCCTTCCTTCCTTCTGCTCTGTATTGAGAAATGTGACTCTTGAAGAATTTTTTGGGCTGCAAGTAACAGAAAGCCTGACTCAAAGTGGCTCCAACAACAAGATGTTTTTTTTATCTCAAGAAAAAAAATGCTGAGGCAGTTCCATGGTTAATTCAATACTCAAGTGGCCCATAAAAGATCTTGGTTCTTTCCAACTTTCTGTTCTGCCATCTTTAGTGTGGCTTTTGTTCCCAAGTTTTTTCAGTGGACTCCCCTCACAAGTGATGGAGAGAACTATTTATCATATGTTCATATCTGTGTTAGTGTATTAGTCAGGGTGTTCCAGAGAAACAGAACCAATAGAATGTGTGTGTTTGTGTGTGTGTGGGGGGGGAGTCTACAGAGAGAGAAATTTATTTTAAGGAATGGGCTCACATGATTATGGAGGCTGACAAATCTGAAATTTTCAAGGTAGGCCAGCAGCCTGGAGGCCCAGTTGATGTTGCAGCTGAAGGCCAAAAACTTCTGGAAACACAAGTTCCCTCAGCCTTTTTCTCTTAAGGCCCACAACTGATTGCATGAGGCCCACCAACATTATGGAGAGTAATCTGCTTTACTCAGAGTCTACCAGTATAAATGCTAATCTCATTTTAAAAATATCTTCACAGAAAAGTCTAGAATAATGTTTGATCAGATATCTGGGTACTGTGGGTCAGCCAAGTTGACACATAAAAGTAGCCATCATGACGTCTAAATCAATCACTGTCAAAAAAAGAGGCTGAAATCACCATGGTGTAGATATAGCCAAGAGTAACCTTCTGGGGCTAGGAAGGTCTCCTTCCCTGAGCACATGACTATGTGGAGGTAAACACCCAAATAAAATTGGTGCTCTGTCTGTAAGGCAGATGGTGGTTATGGGTGATGCTGGATGAAGATACAGATTTAAGCAAGTAAACAACAAAATCTGTTAAACACCAGGCAGGCTGAATCCCAACGCTTTATGGCCTCCTTTATATGTCTTATAAACCCTATTACAGCCCTTATACTAAGTCATGGGTTTATTGCTTTATTTCCTCTTTAGACTGTGGGTTTATCCTTGTATAAGAACTATGTATCAGTTAGCTCTTTATCAACAGTCCCACACATGTGCTCAGTATCAGGTGGCTACTCCTTAAGTACTATTGAACTGAACAAAGTGGGCTATTCTGACACTAAATCAACCTTGTGTTTGCCATCACTGTAGAAATCATGTATTTTTATCTACTACAAGCTTTGTTAAGGTAACAGATTCACAACTATTATGTCAACTGATAATTATTTATGGACACTCTAGTAAAAGCTCATGGACAATAAAACTTGTCCAAATAATCTAGTCATAAGAGATTCTCTTCTCTTTTACACATCGATAATCTGAAAAAAATCCCAGGGCAAAGTAAAGAACATTCTTAACCTTATATTCAGTAATGATAATGAGAGAAAAAGGGACCATTGGCCTAAGCACCAATTCAGATAAAGTGGGTCATCTGGAGTCTGTGAGATGTTAGAGCCTAAGGTCCAATTACTTAATTCACAAATTCTCATGACTCTTATCTTTTTAAAGACATCTGAAATTCCCAAAAGTTTAGGAATTGAGATTATCAGATACCAGTCTTCTTTACCAAGAAGCCAAAGAATTTTGGGACTGTTAAATCTAGAGAATGATGAAGTTTCCTCTCCAGCGGTCACTGTATGGAGACACTTTGAGCTTACAAATTCAAGGAACATTTACTAAGCACCTTCCATGTTCTAGCATCATGAGAGACCCTCACTTGCATGATTACATTTTTTAATTTACAGTTCTCTTCCTTTCTCAAACAGAGAAGTATCAAATATCCAGTTATGTTGTTATGATAAAATAATGATAGAAATGCCAACAGCATTACAGGTACTGACTCACACGATGCACCAGACACTTTACCTACATTATGCAATTTAATCCTCACAAAACTTTGTGAGGATGATTTGGTCCTTATCTTCATTCTAACAGATGAAGAACCTGGGGGAATGAGAGTTGGTAGGTGACTTGCTGACAGTTCTACCAGAAGGAAGCCATAGAGTCTAGATTCAGCTCCAGGTCTGTCCAACTCCAGAGTTCATGCTCATAACTCCACACCTTACTGGTTCCCATATAGACGGTTTTATACATATTACCTCATTTAAAACTTGAAATAAGGGAAACTTAAATTCTTTTAAATCAACACATAAAGGAAAGATAAAACTTCTTTCCTGTGGTTGTCTTAGAAGCAACAACAAACTCAAAATAGGGACTTAAGTACATGTAAAGGAAAAATGTGTCAACAAAGGGGAAAAAGTCAAAAAACTGTGGAGCAGAAAAGCAAAATTTTCCAGAATGTATCCAGTATTATCCATGAGCATTTCAGTCACTATGGAGAATATTACTAGTTTAGCAAGATTTATAATCTGGCAGAATGCCCTTTGTTGCTCTAATTTAATAATCACGAAGCATAAAAATATTATTATAAATGTAATTTCTGGGATGTCTTGAATATGAGAAGAAGATTCCTCAGAAAAAAATACACAACCTTCTATTGATTGGAAAGGGATGCCCCCAATTGTAAGTGTAAAATGTCATATATCTATATCATGCCATATGAACACATCTGTGTCAATTAAATTATTGTAAGAATATTATTAGAAACTTGATCATATCTGGGTGAATTAATCAAGCCCAGTTTCTATGCCGACTGGGCCAAGACATAAATGTATCATAGTAAATTTATCAAGTTAATAATACTAATTTATGAAACTATTCAGCAGTCAACTGGCTTTTCCCTGGGTCATTCACTCTCTCTCACCATGCCTGCTTTCCTCTTAATGAAAAGCTTCAAAGGTACGTATTTATGTCCCACAATACAAATGAAAAAAGTGATGCTCAGAGGAGTTTAGCAACTTGCTTAGCTCTGCACAGCTGATATAATGAACTATACAGAAGGACAGGAAAAGACGACATAGCATCCAAGAATGAACCAGGTGACCTGGGGGCACCGCTCTTCCCACCTGCCACTAACTACAAAGACCTCAACTGACACTTGACCTCTGTTTTCATTGCCTGATTTGGAACCCCACATTGCCTCCTCTTGAGAGCTTTATCTCTTACCCTCTCACATATAAGCAGTTAAAAATACTTTGAAATATCTCACCTGCCTTCCCTTCCATCCTTCTCTTTAACATTCATGCTCTTTCTCTTTCCTCTTTCCCTACAATCTTGAAGAAGCAGAAGACTGAGGACTATAATTAGGATAAGAGTAGTGGGGGAAGACAACGACACTCTACCTTGTCTCAAAACTAATGTTATGGTATGTTTCTGGCTTTAACCTGTCTTCAGTTCTCTCCTCCCATGCTGAAAACATTCACTTTACCTATGATTTTTTTACCTGGTATTTGGCCCAATCTGCTAAGTCCTGACCGTGAATGCTACTGAAGTGACATCAGAGACGGCGTGCATCCCAGCAAGCCTCATTGCTAGTTTTCAGACTTCCTGTTTCATTAACATTAAAAAATCACTCTTTCTCAACCAAATTTTAGCATACAGAACCTCAACCCCAACTCTTGCATTGCCCTCTCCCTGACACAGCCACCTGTAGATGGAAGGACATTAAGATGTAAGCACAGATGGAAAAACGTAGTCTTGGTTAAATTACCACTCACTTAATAAACTTTCTCTTGATGGAGGATTCATCTAACACATAAGTCAGACTATGATGCCTTTTGCAATACATTCCATGCCATGTAGCAAATGCAAAATTCTGGAAATAATACTACATTTCACTCAAATTATTTTCTTAAAAATAAAGTAATAAATGTGCATTTACCTGGGACAAAGCTTCCCTGGACCACCTCCTTGTATGCCCACCAGCCTTCATGGATTTTTGGTGAGTTCTGTTGAGCTAAAGCAAAAACAAAAGAGAAAACAGACTAAGATGAAAGCAGAGAAGTACTGTGTCCATGTTGTCCAAGAAAGAAGACTGACTATACATAAAATAATTCTTTTCTACCCATAAGTCATACTACAAACTGTAACAGCAGCCTACCACATCGTTATTTTCAAACTGATTATTAACCTGTAAATATACTGTCATAAAGTTTTATAAAAAACACTCAGGATATTTCTACTGATGAGAAATAGTAAGTATGTATTTAAGCCTATTTGAATTGCCCTGTCACTTATCTCTACCTCTATCTCACCTCTTTTCTTTACCTCTCCCTACACACATATACACACACACATCCATATAAGGAATACCTATCAGTCTGACTGAAGCATCAATTCAAGAAACATCATTTAAAAGGAAGAAGGAAAAAGAAGCCCCTGGATAGTTGAGTACTGCAACTGACAAAAGTATCACTGAAAGCCTCTGTTCCATGAAGAGAGTTGCAAAACTTTTTGTTCTCTCTTCATCTCCAATCATTGTTTCTTCAACTACCCCATCCACTCAGATGTGGAATTATTTAAGATTTTAGCAGGCAGCAAGATAATTAGACCGTCTGAATCAAGTCTATTATAATGATGGAACTGTAGAGTTTTCATTAGCTTTCTTTAACATGCATTGTGAATGATCCAGATTCACCCTGCTAAAATCAGTCAGCCTAAGCAGGGCCCACTTGATGCCCATCAATTACAAAATATAGGCTAGAACTGAATACAGGCTAGAATTGAAGAAAATAAAGACATTTTACATAATATGTTTTCAAATTCCCAGTCTGGCTACCTACTGCTTGGCAATTTGGAAAGACAGGGCAGCACATTTAAAAGGCACCTCATTTAAAGTTCTGTTATACTACTACAGTAGTTTATCTGAGCTAGAGCACCAAGATAAGTACTGCATTTCCATTTTAACGTCTCCCAGCCAGATTGTCAATAATCATCTTGTTGTTGTTTACATCTGATTTCCCGTGGGTGGAGAGCTAAGAATTTCTCAGAACAAACGGGTGAACAGAAAGCAGCCTTATTTTCCACTGTGTTCTCTTCTTCTCTTTGTCTGTGGATTTGGATTTCCTTACTTGATGTGCAACCAGCCCCTGGGAAAAATCCAGCTGTCTAATAAAAAAAATTGTGTTGACAATAAATGCTGTCATCACTGTCAGATGATGAAATACACATAGCAAAGGCCCTTCTTTTGATAGTAAGGAAAAACTATTTCAATTTTATACTCCTTTTTGTTGTTGTGGCAGTTCCAACCACAGAAGATGGGTATAACCTAGAATCACCTTACACACTGGGCCAGACCCAAGCAAGCTGACATCAAAATTTGCATTGGGAAATAAATAAAGAAAAAAAATGGTGATGGAGCAGCGTATATTACTTTCACTCAAAAGACTTAGAATGAGATCATGGTTAAAAGGCTCAAAGGTAGTTGGAGCTGAAAATCAACAGAAGGAAAGTTACTAACATTGCTGATTCCAATAATCTCTGCAATTTGGATTTGCCACAAATTCTGATGTCATAATCTTCACAAAATTTCTGTTCACCTGCTTTTCCCAAGGAGACCATGTTTATTGCTCTCTCCACACCTTTGTTCTACTCTTTTTTTTTTTCTGGAATTCCATCTTTATCTACTTATTGACTAGTCTTACTCAATCCTCAAAGCCTTACAAGTTCTCACTGCTTTCAGTAAATTTCTCCTATCATTCTACCTCCACTGTAGCCCCTCCTCTCCCTAAATTTCAGGACTTTACTGTCCACTGATTATTTGTCACTTGAAACATTTATTGAGGTCCTGTGATTGTCAGGTAGTGTTCTAAGAATCAAGAATACAAAGTTGCTATTTTCCAAAAACTTACATTCTACTGGAAGGAGACACAAAAAAGCAAAAAAAACCTGAATTAAACTATAAGAAGAATAAAATCTGAGAAAACAATAAGGCAAAAGAGTCATATATCACAATGTTCATTGCAGCACTATTTACAATAGCCAGGAAATGGAAGCAACCTAAGTGTCCATTGACAAAAGAATGGATAAAGAATAAGAGGCACATATATACAATGGAATATTACTCACCATAAAAAGAAATGAAATTGAGTTACTTGTAGTGAGGTGGAGGGACCTAGAATCTGTCATACAGAGTGAAGTAAGTCAGAAAGAGAAAAACAAATACTGTATGCTAACACATATGTATGGAATCTTTAAAAAAAAACTGTTTCAAAAGAACCTAGGGGCAGGACAGGAATAAAGACACAGACATAGAGAATGGACTTGAGGACACAGGGATGGGGAATAGCAAGCTGGGACGAAGTGACATTGATATATATACATCACCAAATGTAAAATAGATAGCTAGTGGGAAGCAGCTGCATAGTACACGGAGACCAGCTCGGTGCTTTGTGACCACCTAGAGTGGTGAGATATGGAGGGTGAGAGGGAGACACAAGAGGGAGATGATATGGGGAAATACGTACACTATAGCTGATCCACTTTGTTATACAGCAGAAACTAACACAACAATGTAAAGCAATTATATTCCAATAAAGATGTTTTTTAAAAAATGGATTAAAGACCTATTAAAGACCTAAATGTAAGACTGGACATTATAAAACTCTTCGAGGAAAACATAGGAAGAACACCCTTTGACATAAATCACAGCAAGATCTTTTATGATCCACCTCCTAGAGTAATGGAAATAAAAACAAAAATAAACAAATGGGACCTAATGAAACTTAAAAGCTTTTGCACAGCAAAGGAAACTATAAACAAAATGAAAATACAACCCTCAGATGAGAAAAAATATTTGCAAATGAATCAATGGACAAAGGATTAATCTCCAAAATGTATAAACAGCTCATGCAGTTCAATATTAATAAAACAAACAACCCAATCCAAAAATGGGGAGAAGACCTAAATAGACATTTCTCCAAAGAAGACATACAGATGGCCAAAAGACACTTGAAAAGCTGCTCAACGTCACTAATTATTAGAGAAATGCAATTCAAAACTACAATGAGGTATCACCTCACACCGGTTAGAAAGGGCATCATCAGAAAATCTACAAACAACAAATCCTGGAGAGGGTGTGGAGAAAAGGGAACCCTCTTACACTGTTGGTGGGAATGTAAATTGATACAGCCACTATGGAGAACAGTATGAATGTTCCTTACAAAACTAAAAATAGAATTACCATATGACCCAGAAATCTCACTACTGGGCATATACCCAAGAAAACCATAATTCAAAAAGACACATGCACCCCAATGTTTATTGCAGCACTATTTACAACAGGAAGGTCATGGAAGCGACCTAAATGCCCATCGACAGATCAATGGATAAAGAAGATGTGCTACATATATACATTGGAATACTACTCAGACATAAAAAGGAACGAAACTGGGTCATTTGTAGAGATATGGATGGACCTAGAGACTGTCATACAGAGTGAAGTAAGTCAGAAAGAGAAAAACAAATATTGTATATGAACGATTTGCAAGGTAGAAGTAGAAACACAGATGTAGAGAACAAATATATGGACACCAAGGGGGGAAAGTGGTGGTGGTGGTGGTGGTGGTGGTGGGATGAATTGGGAGATTGGGATTGACATATATACACCAACATGTATAAAATAAATAACTAATAAGAACCTGCAAATTAATTAAATTAAAAAAAAACACAAAGTAGTAGGTTGTTTAGGCTTTGTATTCCTGGAATTGATCTAATCATTTAGATAATAGCAATGACTAAATCATAATAATAACAATAATAAAAAAATATTAGATAGAGAAACATACTTTGCAGTATAATTAAATAAGTTGAGGTAATAGAGAATGACTTGAAAGACACATTAGATTGTGTAACAGTGATGACTTTTCAGATTTTTGACACTCAATCTGAAATTTAAATGACAAAGAAGATCTGACCTCAAGAAAATCAGCAGCTGTAGTATTTCAGGTGGATTAAAATATCCTAAGAAGCCAGGCAGGAGTGGCTTTTCCCAGAAACATAAATGTGGCCATTATGGGTGAACCATAGTGGATGTATGAGGAGAAAGGGTCAAGATGAGGCCTGATGATTTAGGTAGTAGTACAGAAGAATGATGATGTTGGCTTCAACTAGCATAGTGTTGGTGAAAATAGAAGTAGATGGACCCTATATATATATATTTATACATATTGCATAAAATATACACATATTTTATTTCTCTGTATATTTCAGGAGATGAGTGAATAGTACTAGCTGATGAGTTGAATGAAGGAAGTTAAAGAACATAAATCAAGGATAACTTCCACCTTTTTTGTCCTGAGTGACTAGATGTTGACAGATATTGAGATAACAAGAGATACTAGGGGAAGAGTAGCTTTGAAATGTGGAGTAAAGATCTCCATTTGATAAGGCTAGTGAGCAATTATGGGGAGTTGTTAAGTAGGCAGTTGGATATAAAAGGAGTTCTGAGGAGAGGTTGAGAGGAGATATACATTTATGACTCTTTGACATATAAATGATATTTAAAACCATGAGTTTAGAAGAGGTCACCAAGAAGAAAGTGAAAATATGTAGAGGGACAAAAGGGACACAGAATTGAGCTCTGGAATATTCAATATTTAGAGGTTAAACAAAGGAGGGAGATCCAAAATGAGATTAAGAGGGAGAGGCCACTAAAGTAGAACAAAACAAAGAAACAGGAGAGAAAATAGTGGTCTTGTGCCATTCCTTTATTTTACACTCTCTCTCTCTCTCTCTCTCTCTTTATTTTAGAAGTTTTAGATTTATAGAAATGTTACAAAGATAGTACAGAGTTCCCATATATATCCCATACCTATCTCCTTTATTACTAACTTGCTTCATTACTACATTTGCCAAAATTAATGATCCAGTGTTGACACATTATTATTAGCTAAAGTCCACGCTTTATTCAGATTTCCTATGTTTTTAACCTACTGTCCTTTTGCTGTTCCAGGATGCCATCCAGGATCCCACATTACATTTAGTTATCATGTCTCAGTCTTCTCATGGCTACAACAATTTCTTCATATATTTTAAATTTGTAATTTCCCCATAGCCCTATCTCTCTAACTAAACTAAAACTATCTCAAGGGTAAATGGTGTGCCTTGTCTACTACAATGCAGCTCATATAATAGGTGTATTGGGCACAGTATTTAATGAATATTTGCTTAATAAATCTAGGAATGGAGAAAGACATGTAAAGCACCATTTAGCAATGCTATTCACAGGTTTTACAGGAATACCCAACTTAAGACTCCTCTCCACTTTTTCCCTAAAATAAGTTTCATGATAAGTAGTTCCTGGACTTTAAGAACCATGTAACTAAAATAATAACAATAGTAGAACACAAAAGAAAGGGGATATAAAGATCAGCTCTAATCTCTGTAACTGTAATAGTGTAGCTATAATTTTGTTTTCTGCTTCTTTCACCAAATATTATGTCATGGGTTGTTTTCTCCATTCTTTTTTTTTTTTTTTTTTTTGGTACACAGGCCTCTCACTGTTGTGACCTCTCCCATTGTGGAGCACAGGCTCTGGACGCGCAGGCTCAGCGGCCATGGCTCACAGGCCCCAGCCGCTCCGCGGCATGTGGGATCTTCCCTGACCAGGGCACGAACCCGTGTCCCCTGCATCGGCAGGCGGACTCTCAACCACTGTGCCACCAGGGAGGCCCTGTTTTCTCCATTCTTATATTTAACGTGCATATAATGGTCCTTTTAGTAAATTTGCCATAATTTCCCCATTATTCCCTGCCTATTGGCCATTTGGTTGTTTGAATACTGCAATTAACTTTTTCAATTCCAGAGCATACCCTGCTCTCCCTCTTTCAGAATCTTTCTTTAGCACGTATACCAAAATCAGGGTCGAAGAACAAGGCATAAATGTATTTAACTTACTTCATACAAAATGTATAGCAGTTTGCATTGCCATAGTAATGTGTTTATTTTTTAAAGGAAAATATTTGGGTAACAGACAAATAATGATAAAATAATGCTAATCCATTTAAAAATAATTTTGACTTCTGACAAATAGGCAATTAATCAAGAAGCATTGTAGTTCTGTCTAATGAATGATTCTCTTCTGACACAAATTCATGAGATGAATGTTTCAAAGTGAGGACACATTTTGTATTTCACTTTTTTACTATTATTTATCATCTTAGAATCAGGTATAGATGCATTTTCCATAAATATTATAGATCAATTTGGTAGTAAAGTCTATTCATGTTTTAAAAGATGCATGAAATTTCAGACCCCAAAAGTTTAAGTCCATGTCCAGATTCGCTTGGCCTCCCATAAGTCATAGCAATAAGGAAAATGTATGTGTTATATTCAGAATACTAAAATGGTATTAACATAATAAATCAACTTTTAAACCACAGTTGATAAACAATTGATAATTTCTAAAATCAATGAGTTAGTCAATTGTGGGATTAATCTCACTTCACACATAACTTGCAATCACAACTAATAGCTTTGAATGAGACTAAAATCTCATATCTCTCTTAAGCTTGAACTCAGCAAGGCTAAGTCAAATGAAATGAAAGGAAACAAGCAGAATTACTGGTGTCTTTTTTTTTTTTTACATCTTTATTGGAGTATAATTGCTTTACAATGTTGTGTTAGTTTCTGCTTCATAACAAAGTGAATCAGTTACACATATACATATGTTCCCATATCTCTTCCCTCTTGCATCTCCCTCCCTCACACCCTCCCTATCCCACCCCTCCAGGCGGTCACAAAGCACCGAGCTGATCTCCCTGTGCTATGCAGCTGCTTCCCACTAGCTATCTACCTTACATTTGGTAGTGTATATATGTCCATGCCTCTCTCTCACTTTGTCACATCTTACCCTTCCCCCTCCCCATATCCTCAAGTCCATTCTCTAGTAGGTCTGTGTCTTTATTCCTGTCTTACCCATAGGTTCCTCATGACATTTTTTTTTCTTAACTTCCATATATATGTGTTAGCATATGGTATTTGTCTTTGTCTTTCTGACCTACTTCACTCTATATGACAGATTCTAGGTCTATCCACCTCATTACAAATAGCTCAATTTTGTTTCTTTTTATGGCTGAGTAATATTCCATTGTATATATGTGCCACATCTTCTTTATCCATTCATCCAATGATGGACACTTAGGTTGTTTCCATCTCTGGGCTATTGTAAATAGAGCTGCAATGAACATTTTGGTACATGACTCTTTTTGAATTATGGTTTTCTCAGGGTATATGCCCAGTAGTGGGATTGCTGGGTCGTATGGTAGTTCTATTTCTAGTTTTTTAAGGAACCTCCATACTGTTCTCCATAGTGACTGAACCAATTCACATTCCCACCAGCAGTACAAGAGTGTTCCCTTTTCTCCACACCCTCTCCAGCATTTATTTTTTCTAGATTTTTTGATGATGGCCATTCTGACCTGTGTGAGATGATATCTCATTGTAGTTTTGATTTGCATTTCTCTAATGATTAATGATGTTGAGCATTCTTTCATGTGTTTGTTGGCAGTCTGTATATCTTCTTTGGAGAAATGTCTATTTAGGACTTCTGCCCATTTTTGGATTGGGTTGTTTGTTTTTTTGTTATTGAGCTGCATGAGCTGCTTGTAAATTTTGGAAATTAATCCTTTGTCAGTTGCTTCATTTGCAAATATTTTCTCCCATTCTGAGGGTTGTCTTTTGGTCTTGTTTATGGTTTCCTTTGCTGTGCAAAAGCTTTGAAGTTTCATTAGGTCCCATTTGTTTATTTTTGTTTTTATTTCCATTTCTCTAGGAGGTGGGTCAAAAAGGATCTTGCTGTGATTGATGTCATAGAGTGTTCTGCCTATGTTTTCCTCTAAGAGTTTGATAGCATCTGTCCTTACATTTAGGTCTTTAATCCATTTTGAGCTTATTTTTGTGTATGGTCTTAGAGAGTGATCTAATCTCATACTTTTACATGTACCTGTCCAGTTTTCCCAGCACCACTTATTGAAGAGGCTGTCCTTTCTCCACTGTACATTCCTCCCTCCTTTATCAAAGATAAGGTGACCATATGTGTATGGGTTTACCTCTGGGCTTTCTATCCTGTTCCATTGATCTATCTTTCTGTTTTAGTGCCAGTACCATACTGTCTTGATTACTGTAGCTTTGTACTATAGTCTGAAGTCAGGGAGCCTGATTCCTCCAGCTCTGTTTTTCGTTCTCAAGATTGCTTTGGCTATTCGGGGTATTTTGTGTTTTCATACAAATTGTGAATTTTTTTGTTCTATTCGTGTCTTTTGAGAGGCAGTGTGAAATAATGGAAAGTACACAGCAACCTGTAACTAAATCCTAAATTTATGACTGAATTTTGTGTCACTTTGAGCAAACAATTTCATCTTTTAAATGCTCAACCCACTCCCCTCCCAAAAAAAAACACCTCAGTGTCCTTACCTGAAAATTGGTAATAATTATGTTGAAGGGCTGTCAGAAGGACAGTCAATATGAGACAATACTTTGTGCTTGATATATAACATCTATTACTGTAATTATTTGATGTTAGTCGTGGTGGTATGGGGCAGGGGGGGAGGGGCAGTGCAACCAAATGCCAGAAGGGGAATGTGGCAGAAGCCGAAAAGTAGAAAATTGCTCAGAAAAAGAAACCAGGAATTATGGTATAATTTTACTTGAATCTGGTTGAAATTAAAAAAAAAAAATGATGGCCTGAAGAAACATGATCTGCACACTCTATCCTCCAGATCCTGAGCCAACTCATGGAAGGAAAAAAGATAGCCCTGCCTGACCAAGGGAGAGTTCAAAAGCCCCTGATGACATTCATGACATTTTCAAGTCAAAGTATAGTCACCAAGGAACCTGTGAAAACAGAACTGATTCAGGGAACTCATGCAGGTAACCTGTGCTATTTGCTGGGACAAAGCCCAATGCCCAATGGGGCTGCAGGGAAAGCAGACAAAATGACCCATTGGAATCAGCATGGTGGGAAATAAGACCATACGCAACTCTTAGGAAAAGACCAGGTGGTTTTATTAATTTATTTTTTTCTTCATATACCATCAGCTCAACATCTTTTTCTCCTTTTGATCTACTCAGTATTTGCTTATCATGCACTATATGACAGGTGCTGTCACATACTTTATAAGTGGTAGAGCCAGTGAATTATGAGGATATCTGAGTTGTGTAGATGACCCAAACTAGAGTTCCATTATTTAAGTAACAAAGACAAAAGAAAAGTTTGAAACTTGAATTATCTGGACAGTTGTAGCTGGAAAGATTTGCTCATTCTACCTATCTCAGCTACTATTTCAGTAAAGATAATTCAAAAATTTATATTCCTCACCTGGATATTTCATTCTAGTTCTATCCAACCTTTCTAGCAGCCCCCTAGATAAGGTATCGCTCCATGATCATAACAATTCTCTTTTGCCCCTGTGACAAAGACAGTGCTAATAATTCATTTTCCTCTTCTTCCTTAACAAGAGAAGCCTTGGTTTTTAGTAAGGCACATTGACTTCTCAGAATAAAGACTACATTTTCCTACCTCTCTTGTAGCTAGGTGTGGACATGTGATTTAAGTTCTGGCCAATGAGATGCTAGCATGTAGCACATCCAAGAAATGTTACAGGGAAATGCTATGCCTCTTCTCATCTCTTCCAGGATGCTAGAATGTGGACATGATAGCAAGAGCTCAAGTAGTCATCCTGAACTATGAAGCAAAAGCCTCATTTCTAATAACAAGATAGATGGAACTGGAATGCCTACATTTAGAAGAGAGAAATAAACCTTCTTTGGTATTTTCTGTTACTCACTACTGACAGTAATCCATATACTGATACACACTCACCTCCAATACCCAAGGAATTAAGACATTGATCCTACTTCTGCTGTAGCTCTAATCTATTTTTTACTATACATTTATATACTACCTAGACAGTGGTCCTCAATAATTACTTAAATGAGTAATTACAGCTGCCTAATAACAGTACATCTTATCTCCATGTTCCCTGATGCTACCCCACTATTAAGACCCCTTTCCCTAAAACAATGCTTTTCTCATGTCTTTCATTGCCCCTTTAAAATTCTTTGATGATTTGCAACTATTTACAAAACAATATCCACACTCATTGATCATAATTCAAGGATCACAATGATAACCCTGCAATGACTCCCTTTTGGTTACACAGTGATGGGCAAGTGATGTTTTCCATGCTCTGTCGGGTGTGGTTAACTTATGTTTTCAAAACTCACTCTAGGGGCTTCCCTAGTGGCACAGTGGTTGAGAGTCCGCCTGCCAATGCAGGGGACACGGGTTCGTGCCCCAGTTCGGGAAGGTCCCATATGCTGCAGAGCCTGCGCGTCCGGAGCCTGTGCTCTGCAGCGCGAGAGGCCACAGCAGTGAGGGGCCCATGTACTGCAAAAAAAAGAAAAAAAAAATCTCACTCTAGTCTCCTTTGAGATTCATTTCTCTGTGCTCTCAAAGAAGGTATTACATACTTCTGCTTTGTTGTATTGGGTTGGCCAAAAATTTCATTCGGGTTTTTCTGTAATCTTACACATTTTACAGAAAACTCCGAACAAACTTTTTGGCCAGCTCAATATACACTATTTTCTTAAATTATCTCTTCATGGCTTTATAATTCTGACAGAACAGGTGTCCAGTAAATATTTCTAAACTGAAGTAAATTTAAATACTTTTTTTCATTGATTGACCCTACATCCTATTTGGACTAAACTGTCTTCTCTTGTTTATGTGTCATTTGCTCATGCTACTTATTTTTCCTGTAACATCATTTTCATCACTGAATATCCAAAGTAATTCAATTCTTCAAGTATCAGCTCAAAGGCCACTTTCTCCTTGAAAACGTCCATGTTCCTTCTAGCTTTTTCATCTCTGAAGTTTCTTACCAATTTATGTATAACGTTTCCTTTCAATCCAATTCAACATGATTCAATTCAATCCAATCCAATCCAAAAATAATATTTAGAGTATACTCACGATATTTTACTACCTATTCTAGGTTACTATTTTGGAAAGGCTCACAGTTCAATGAGAAAGAAAGAGGATACATTTCACAAATTTGAGGCTAATGTTTATGCAATATATTAGTTAAGATAATGCAAGGGATGATAATGCTAGTTTACCTGCTGCAAAAAGTAAACTCTAATATCTCAATGGTGTAGTACAAGTTTATTTCTCACATATGTAAAATCCCAAAGTGGTTTTCCTGATTGTTGCATAGCTCTCCAATTCAGGGCCCAGGTCTTCTGCCTTGTGGCTCTGCTTTCTGCAACACATGAATTCAAACCACCATGATGCGTACATCAGGCCAGAAGGGAAAAGTTGTTTTCATGGCATAAACCTAGAAAGTATACTCATTACTTCTTCCCACATTTCATTGACTAGAATTTAGTTTCCTGAATATACTTAAACGTAAAGGAAACTAGGGAAATGCTGTCCAGCTGTGAACTACACAGTAGTGTTTGACTGGGTAGAATGAAGGTAAGTCTTATAGAAACCTCCATATCCCACAGTGATGAAACAGAGCAGGACCCTGTGGGATCCTCACAGGTACAAATTCTTTCTGTGTTCACCACTTCTTATTTGTTGGAAATAGACTTCATTCAGCCTCCTTGACCTTCCCTGATTTCCAAAGGGCAGATTCAACAGTTGCTTAACAGGGAAGGGAGGGAATGCAGAAACAAAGGTGCAGTCAAGAAACAATAGTGCAGCTCTGGGACAGGGTCCTGGTTCCTCCTTAAGGAATATACATAACAATACCTTTTAGTTCTTCTGTAGGAAATAAGGCCCCCAGCGAGGTGGAGGAGGATAACTTCAGGCTGAGCACAAGATTGCTGGAGCACTGCCCTCGTACCTCACCATAAGTCAATCAGAAGAAAGTCTGCACACAGTGGAGGATAACAAAGACTCTGACCCCCTCCCCAAATGATTCTTCCTTTAAAAACTTTCATCATCGAGCAGAATTTTAGGAATTGGTTTTTGGACATGAGTCTGCCTTCCCAGGTTGCCAGTCTCTTGAATAAAGCAAGCTTTCCTTTCTAACCAACACGTGTCTCTTGAGTATTGGCTTTACAGTGGTGAACACCCAAACTTGAGTTCAGTAACAGTGATACTGAAGAAAGTCTGAAAATTTCCCATTCCTCTAAGATGGACCAAATATGTCTTGGATAATATGAAGCTAGGGTGACTATAACTTCTGACTTGCCAAGGATATTCCTAGTTAACCTTTCTCAATATAAATATAAACAGTGCTCTCTTCAGCTCTCAAAAATGTCCTAGTTTAGATGACAAATTATATGGTCATTTTTACACATAGCAGTCTTTGCCACATATTGTTTTAACCATTTTGAAGACTCTGACTGTAAAGCCACTTATATTCATATCAGATCAGCCACATACTGATGAAAATTTCATGATGTATGTGTGTTGTCTAACCTAAATCAAGATTTCCACCCTGGCAAGAGACTTTTTATGGTCTCTTTGTTACCTGGTGCGCGAGGAGAGGGGATTAAGAACACTGCTTAAAGGAGCTCCAAAGACGGGCATGAGCCAGGGGTAACAGCGCAGACCGCAGAGACGGGCATGAGGCGCTAAGGCTGCTGCCGCCACCAACAAGAAGGATGTGTGTGAACACATCACTATCCACACCTCCCCTCCTGGGAGCCTGTGCAGCCCACCACTTCCAGGGTCCCATGATCCTGAGACAATTTCCCTGTGAGAATGCACAGCACGCCTTGGACTGGTGCAATGTCACGCTGACCTCTGCTGCCACAGGCTTGCCTTACATCCGCACCCCTCCCTCCCTCCCGGCCTGACTGAGCCAGAGCCCCCAAATCAGGGGCTCCTTTAACCCCGTACTGTCTGAGCGAAGAACAGATGTCCTCAGGCAACCTACACACAGAGGCGGGGCCAATCCAAAGCTGATACCCGGGAGTTGTGCGAACAAAGAGAAAGGGAAATTTCTCCCAGCATCCTCAGGAGCAGTGGATTAAATCTCCACAATCAAATTGATGTACCCTGCATCTGTGGAATACCTGAATAGACAAGGAATCATCCCAAATTGAGGTGGTCTTTGAGAGCAAGATATATTATTTTTCCCCTTTTCCTCTTTTTGTGAGTGTGTATGTGTATGCTTCTGTGTGAGATGTTGTCTCTAAAACTTTTTGCTTTCACCATTGGTCCTAGGGTTCTGTCGATCAGTTTTTTGTTTGTTTGTTTGTTTTACTTTAAAAACATTTTTTTCTTAATAACTATTTTTCATTTTAATATTCGGAGCTGTGCAGATGAAAAGTCTCTTGGTGCTCCAGCCAGAAGTCAGTGCTGTGCTTCTGAGGTGGGAGAGTCAACATCAGGACACTGGTCCACAAGAGACCTCCCAGCTCCATGTAATATCAAATGGCAAAAATCTCCCAGAGATCTCCATCTCAACATCAAGACCAAGCTTCACTCAACGATCAGCAAGCTACAGTGCTGGACACGCTATGACAAACAACTATCAAGACAGTAACACAACCCCACCCATTAGCAGAGAGGCTCCCTAAAATCATAATAAGGCCACAGACACCCCAAAACACACCACCACACGTGGACCTGCCTACCAGAAAGACAAGATCCAGCCTCATCCACCAGAACACACGCACTAGTCCCCTCCACCAGGAAGCCTATATAACACACTGAACCAATTTTCGCCACTGGGGACAGACACCAAAAACAAGGGGAACTACGAAACTACAGCCTGCAAAAAGGAGACCTCAAACACAGTAAGATAAGAAAAATAAGAAGACAGAAAACCACACAGCAGATGAAGGAGCAAGGTAAAAACCCATGAGACCTAAAAAATAAAGAGGAAATAGGCAGTCTACCTGAAAAAGAATTCAGAATAATGATAGTAAAGATGATCCAAAATCTTGGAAATAGAATAGAAAAAATGCAAGAAACATTTAACAAGGACCTAGAAGAACTAAAGATGAAACAAGCAATGATAAACAACACAATAAATGGAATTAAAAATACTCTAGAAGGGATCAATAGCAGAATAACTGAGGCAGAAGAACACATAAGTGACATGGAAGATAAAATAGTGGAAATAACTACTGCAGAGCAGAATAAAGAAAAAAGAATGAAAAGAACTGAGGACAGTCTCAGAGACCTCTGGGACACCGTTAAACACACCAACATTCGAATTACAGGGTCCCAGAGGAAGAAGAGGAAAAGAAAGGGACTGAGAAAATATTTGAAGAGACTATAGTTGAAAACTTCGCTAATATGAGAAATAGTTAATCAAGTCCAGGAAGCACAGAATCCCATACAGGATAAATCCAAGGAGAAACACACAAAGACACGTATTAATCAAACTACCAAAAATTAAATACAAAGAAAATATATTAAAAGCAGCAAGAGAAAAACAACAAATAACACACAAGGGAATCCCCATAAGGTTAACAGCTGATCTTTCAGCAGAAACTCTGCAGGCCAGAAGGGAGTGGCAGGACATATTTAAAGTGATGAAGGAGAAAAACCTACAACCAAGATTACTCTACCCAGCAAGGATCTCATTAAGATTTGACAGAGAAATTAAAACCTTTACAGACAAGCAAAAGCTGAGAGAGTGCAGCACCACCAAACCAGCTCCACAACAAATGCTAAAGGAACGACTCTAGGCAAGAAACACAAGAGAAGGAAAAGACCTACAATAATAAACACAAAAGAATTAAGAAAATGGGAATAGGAACATACACATTGATAATTACCTTAAATGTAAATGGATTAAATGCTCCCACCAAAAGACACAGGCTGGCTGAAAGGATACAAAAACAAGACCCATATATAAGCTGTCTAGAAGAGACCAACTTCAGACCTAGGGACACATACAGACTGAAAGTGAGGGGATGAAAAAAGATATTCCATGCAAATGGAAATCAAAAGAAAGCTGGAGCAGCAATTCTCATATCAGACAAAATAGACTGTAAAATAAAGACTATTACAAGAGACAAAGAAGGACACTACATAATGATCAAGGAATCGATCCAAGAAGAAGAGATAACAATTGTAAATATGCAGCCAACATAGGAGCACCTCAATACATAAGGCAAATACTAACAGCCATAAAAGAGGAACTCAACCATAACACAATCACACTACAGGACTTTAACACCCCACTTTCACCAATGGACAGATCAACCAAAATGAAAATAAATAAGGAAACACAAGTTTTAAATGATATATTAAACAAGATGGACTTAATTGATATTTATTTATTGAATTTGTTGAACTGACAATTTATTGAATTGACATTCAATCCAAAAACAACAGAATACACACTTTTCTCAAGTGCTCATGGAACATTCTCCAGGACAGATCATACCTTGGGTCACAAACCAAGCCTTGGTAAATTTGAGAAAATTGAAAATGTATCAAGTATCTTTTCCTACCACAACGCTATGAGACTAGATATCAATTACAGGAAAAGATCTGTAAAAAATACAGACACATGGAGGCTAAACAATACACTACTTAATAACGAAGTGATCACTGAAGAAATCAAAGAGGAAATCAACAAATACCTAGAAACAAATGACAAAGGAGACACAACATCCCAAAACCTATGGGATGCAGCAAAAGCAGATCTAAGAGGGAAGTTTAAAACAATACAATCCTACCTTAAGAAACAGGAAACATCTCAAATAAACAACCTAAACTTGCACCTAAAGCAATTAGAGAAAGAAGAAGAAAAAAACCCCAAAGTTAGCAGAAGAAAAGAAATCATAAAGATCAGATCAGAAATAAATGAAAAAGAAATGAAGGAAATGATAGCAAAGATCAATAAGACTAAAAGCTGGTTCTTTGAGAAGATAAAAAAAAATTGATAAACCATTAGCCAGACTCATCAAGAAAAAAAGGGAGAAGACTCAAATCAATAGAATTAGAAATGAAAAAGGAGAAGTAACAACTGACACTACAGAAATACAAAGGATCATGAGAGATTGCTACAAGCAATCCTATGCCAATAAAATGGACAACCTGGAAGAAATGGACAAATTCTTAGAAATGCACAACCTGCCGAGACTGAACCAGGAAGAAATAGAAAATATGAACAGACCAATCACAAGCACTGAAATTGAAACTGTGCTTTAAAATCTTCCAACAAACAAAAGCCCAGGACCAGATGGCTTCAGAGGCGAATTCTATCAAAATCTTCCAAAATATAGCCAAGGGAGGAACACTCCCAAACACATTCTATGAAGCCATAATCACCCTGATACCAAAACCAGACAAAGATGTCACAAAGAAAGAAAACTACAGGCCAATATCACTGATGAACATAGATTCAAAATTCCTCAACAAAATACTAGCAAACAGAAACCCACAGCACATTAAAAGGATCATACACCATGATCAAGTGGAGTTTATTCTAGGAATGCAAGGATTCTTCAATATATGCAAATCAATCAACGTGATAAACCATATTAACAAATTGAAGGTGAAAAACCATATGATCATCTCAATAGAGGCAGAGAAAGCTTTCAACAAAATTCAACACCCATTTATGGTAAAAACCCTGCAGAAAGTAGGCATAGAGGGAACTTTCCTCAACATAATAAAGGCCATATATGACAAACCCACAGCCAACATCATCCTCAATGGTGAAAAAATGAAACTATTTCCACTAAGATCAGGAACAAGACAAGGTTGCCCACTCTCACCACTATTATTCAGCACAGTTTTGGAAGTTTTAGCCACAGCAATCAGAGAATAAAAAGAAATAAAAGGAATCCAAATCAGAAAAGAAGAAATAAACCTGTTACTGTTTGCAAAAGACATGATACTATACATAGAGAATCCTAAAAATGCTACCAGAAAACTACTAGACCTAGACCTAATCAATGAATTTGGTAAAGCAGCAGGATACAAAATTAATGCAAAGAAATCTCTGACATTCTTATACATTAATGATGAAAAATCTGAAAATGAAATTAAGAAAACACTCCCATTTACTATTGCAAGAAAAAGAATAAAATATCTAGGAATAAACCTACCTAAGGGGACAAAAGACCTGTATGCAGAAATTATAAGACACAGATGAAAGAAATTAAAGATGATACAAATAGATGGAGAGATATACCATGTTCTTGGATTGGAAGAATCAACATTGTGAAAATGACTCTACTACCCAAAGCAATCTACAGATTCAATGCAATCCCTATGAAACTACCACTAGCATTTTTCACAGAACTAGAACAAAAAATTTCACAATTTGTATGGAAACACAAAAGACCGTGAATAGCCAAAGCAATCTTGAGAACGAAAAACAGAGCTGGAGGAATAAGGCTCCCTGACTTCAGACTATACTACAAAGCTACAGTAATCAAGACAGTATGGTACTGGCACAAAAACTGAAAGATATATCAATGGAACAGCATAGAAAGCCCAGAGATAAACCCATGCACATATGGTCACCTTGTTTTTGATAAAGGAGGCAGGAATGTACAGTGGAGAAAGGACAGCCTCTTCAATAAGTGGTGCTGGGATAACTGGACAGGTACATGTAGAAGTATGAGATTAGATCACTCCCTAACACCATACACAAAAATAAGCTCAAAATGGTTTAAAGACCTAAATGTAAGGCCATAAATGATCAAAGTCTTAGAGGAAAACATAGGCAGAACACTCTATGACATCAATCACAGCAAGATCCTTTTTGACCCACCTCCTAGAGAAATGGAAATAAAAACAGAAATAAACAAATGGGACCTAATGAAACTTCAAAGCTTTTGCACAGCAAAGGAAACCATAAACAAGACCAAAAGAGAACCCTCAGAATGGGAGAAAATATTTGCAAATGAAGCAACTGACAAAGGATTAATTTCCAAAATTTACAAGCAGCTCATTCAGCTGAATAACAAAAAACAAACAACCCAATCCAAAAATGGGCAGAAGACCTAAATAGACATTTCTCCAAAGAAGGTATACAGACTGCCAACAAGCACATGAAAGCATGCTCAACATCATTAATCATTAGAGAAATGCAAATCAAAACTACAATGAGATATCATCTCACACAGGTCAGAATGGCCATCATCAAAAAATCTAGAAACAATAATTGCTGGTGAGGCTGTGGAGAAAAGGAACACTCTTGCACTGTTGGTGGGAATGTAAATTGATACAGCCACTATGGAGAACGGTATGGAGGTTCCTTAGAAAACTAGAAATAGAACTACCATACGACCCAGCAATCCCACTACTGGGCATGTACCCTGAGAAAACCATCATTCAAAAAGAGTCATGTACCAAAATGTTCATTGCAGCTCTATTTACAATAGCCAAGACATGGAATCAACCTAAGTGTCCATCATTGGATGAATGGATAAAGAAGATGTGGCACATATTACAATGACATATTACTGAGCCATAAAAAGAAATGGAATTGAGTTATTTGTAGGAGGTGCGTGGACCTAGAGTCTGTCATACAGAGTGAAGTAATTCAGAAAGAGAAAAACAAATACCGTATGCTACACATATATATGGAATCTAAGAAAAAAAAAAAAAGGGTCATGAAGTACCAAAGGGTTAGACGGGAATACAGACTCATACCTACTAGAGCACGGACTTGAGGATATGGGGAGGGGGAAGGGTAAGCTGTGACAAAGTGAGTGAGTGGCATGGACATATATACACTACCAAATATAAAATAGATAGCTAGTGGGAAGCAACCGCATAGCACAGGGAGATCAGCTAGGTGGTTTGTGAACACCTAGAGGGGTGGGATAGGGAGATTGGGAGGGAGGGAGACTCAAGAAGGAAGAGATATGGGAACATATGTATATGTATAACTGATTCACTTTGTTATAAAGCAGAAACTAACACACCATTGTAAAGCAATTATACTCCAATAAAGATGTTTAAAGAAAGAAAAAAAAAAGAAAACCACTAAGGGGAAAAAAAAAAATCACACCCCTTCCCTCCACTTCTATTCTCTCTTTCTCTCTTTCTCCTGCTATTGACAAAGAACATCACATGCCATTTCAGTAAACAAAGGATATTTCTGCCATAAAACCAGCAGCCACCACAGCTGACCCTATGGTGTACCCTGAGGGGGATTCAGAATGGAGGAAAAATGGGATAGTGGCCCTAGATAGGTAACATGCATATTAAATAAATGATTGCAATAAACTTAGACTCTTGCATCTTCCCTTACATAATAAAGCACTAAAATTATTAACTTGAGATGTCTGTTTTTGTGATTTCTTTTTTTTTTTTTTTTTTGCAGTATGCGGGCCTCTCACTGTTGTGGCCTCTCCCGTTGCGGAGCACAGGCTCCGGACGCGCAGGCTCAGCGGCCATGGCTCACGGGCCCAGCCACTCTGCGGCATGTGGGATCTTCCCTATTTTTGTGATTATTTTGATATTTGACTACATTTTTTTTTTCCCAACAAAACTTCCATATATCCTGGCTCCTCCCTTACTTCTTAGGAAGATTTCCTCAGAGCTATCTGAGAGGCTGCCTTCCTGGGCAGTAGTCCAAATAAAACATAATTCTCAACTTTTAGGTTGTGCATTTTTTTCAGTCAATACTATTATCCTCCTAACGATTTGCCAGCTGATAAATCAGTAAATCCAACTCATTTGAGCCCAGACCAAATTACTAAAAACCTGATGACCCAGGTACTTTTCCTTTTATTCAAATGTTAGATGAAAAGAGGCAAATTTCAAGGAAATAAGCTTACTGAAAGTCTTGAAGGTATTAAAGACTCAGTGGTGATGGAGTTGAGTGGAGGGAGGGTTTCCCCTTCTCTGAGTAACCTTTCTCTGTTAGTAAATATTCAACATAACTCCCAATGATTTCTTGAACGCCTATACAGTGAGAATCACTGCTGGAATGAGTTGTAGTATAAGAGATTGAATATAATGAATTATAATTATCTTATAAAGAAATTATTTAATTGAATTTCATTTTCTTCTAAATGTGGGTTAACCTGTTCAGAAAAATGAAATATGACATCAAATTATAGATGTAGAAGGGAGCTTTGAAATCCTGTGTTCTGCCCCCACTCATTTGTCAGAGGGAGAAACTGAGAACCAGAAGAGTAAAAGCCTTCAGAAGAATTACAACAAGGAGCCAATATTGTGATTTAAGGTCTCTGGTGATCATATTGTTACTCTTCCAACTACCTATATAAGGATTTTAAATGAGTTGTAAAAGAAAAGAGTAGTCATCAGTTAAACAGAACTCCCAACTTCAGTTATTCAGGATTATGAATGCAGTAGTCAGAAAATTCCAAGATATTATGATAGTATACGGACTAATTCCACAATAAATCTGCGATGATGAGATTTAGTCTTGTTGCCATGCCATGGGGTCCTGGAACAAAATATGCACTCTCTGCCTAGGAAAACCAAATGGAAGTAGAGTTTGAAAAGTTCGAGTTATAAGTTACAGAAAGCTCCTTCTGTCCTTTACTCATACACTTTCAGAACTCTGTGTAATGTTCCCTCAAGGTTTACTCATTTGTAAATCAAAGACAGATTATTAGGAATGAAAAGAGAGAAATTATGGGAGGCTGCTTTCTCTGAGACCCTCTCCAAAAGTGAATCTCTAAAGGAAAACAGGAAAATGTACTTCAAGGGCTTCCCTGGTGGGAAGTCTGCCTGCCGATGCAGGGCACACAGGTTCGTGCCCCGGTCCGGGAAGATCCCACGTGCTGCGGAGCGGTTGGGCCCGTAAGCCATGGCTGCTGAGTCTGTGCGTCCAAAGCCTGTGCTCCACAACGGGAGAGGCCACAACAGTGAGAGGCCCGCATACCACACATACACACACAAACACACACACACAAATATATATATATATGCATATATATATATTTTTTCAAAATGACTATTTTTTTCCTCAAACAATATGTTTTCCCAAATTTCTGAGAATGCCAAGAACAAACTTTCTCTGTTATAAATGCTGCATGCAGTCATAACAAAACCAAGAAACAAACAAAAAAAAATAATAATGCCTCAACAAACAAATAGCCTTTTATCACACAGCCAAGGCAGATACCATTCCTGAGAGCCACACCACCCTTGGCTTTCAGAAAAAAATCACCATGCACAAAAGTGGAAAATATACTGAGAATTATTTAGAGCTCAGTCAATAAAATGTTTTCATCATCTTGGTCAGATTTCCCCAGTTAATATTTTGTTTATAAAGTAAGCAAATGCTCTCTCATCATTAGGTTAATTAGGTCCTATTTGTTTATTTTTGTTTTTATTTCCATTACTCTAGCAGACAGGTCCAAAAAGATATTGTTATGATTTATGTCAAAGAGTGTTCTGCCTATTATTTCCTCTAAGAGTTTTATAGTGTCCGGTCTTACATTTTGGTCTTTAATCCACTTTGAGTTTATTTTTTTGTATGGTATTAGGGAGTGTTCTAATTTCATTCTTTTACATGTAGCTGACCAGTTTTCCATCACCACTTATTGAAGAGACTGTCTTTCCTCCATTGTATACTCTTGTGCCTCCTTTGCCGTAGATTGACCATAAGTGTGTGGGTTTATTTCTGGGCTTTCTATCCTGTTCCACTGATCTACATGTCTGTTATGTGCCAGTACCATACTGTTTTCATTACTGTAGTTTTGTAGTATATTCTGAAGTCAGTGAGCCTGATTCTTCCAGCTCCACTTTTCTTTCTCAAGTTTCCTTTGGCTATTCAGGGTCATTTATGTTTCCATACAAATTTTTAAAATTTTGTTCTACTTCTGTGAAAAAATACCATTGGTAATTTGATAAGGATTGCATTGAATATGTAGATTCCCTTGGGTAGTATAGTCATTTTGACAATATTGTTTCTTCCAAACCAAGAACATGGTATATCTTTCCATCTGTTTCTGTCACCTTTGATTTTTTCATCAGCATCATACAGTTTTCATAGTATGGGTCTTTTCCCCCCTTAGATAGCATTATTCTTTCTGGATGCAATGGTAAATGAAATTGTTTCCTTAATTTCTCTTTCTGATGTTGCATTATTAGTGTATAGGAATGCAAGAGATTTCTGTGTGTTAATTTTGTATCCTGCAACTTTACTGAATACCTGGAGGGTAAACAACATGTTATTAAACAACAAATGGATCACTGAAGAAATCAAAGAGGAAATAAAAAAAATACCTACAGACAAATGACAATGAATACAATGATCCAAAACCTATGGGACATAGTAAAAGCAGTTCTAAGAGGGAAGTTTATAACAATACAATCTTATCTCAGGAAACAAGAAAAATCTCAAATAAACCACCTAACCTTACACCTGAAGCAACTTTCACCTAAAGCAACTTACACCTAAAGCAACTAGAGAAAGAAGAAAAAACAAAACACAAAGTTACTAGAAGGAAAGAAATCATAAACATCAGAGCAGAAATAAATGAAATAGGGACTAAAATACAATAGAAAAGATAAATGAGACTAAAAGCTGGTTCTTTGAAAAGATAAACAAAATTGATAAACCTTTAGCCAGACTCACCAAGAAAAAAAGGGAGAGGACTCAAATCAATCAAATTAGAAATGAAAAAGGAGAAGACACAATTGACATCACAGAAATACAAAGGATCCTAAAAGATTACTACAAACAACTATATGCCAATAAAATGGATAACCTAAAAGAAATGAACAAATTCTTAGAAAGGTACAACTTTCCAAGACTGAACCAGGAATAAATAGAAAATAGGAACAGACCAAGTACTGATATTGAAACAGTGACTTAAAAACTTCCAACACACAAAAGTCCCGGACCAGATGGCTTCACGGGTGAATTCTTAAACATTTAGAGAAGAGTTAACACCTATCCTTCTGAAACACTTGCAAAAAACTACGGAGGAAGGAAAACTCCCAAGCTCATTTGATGAGGCCACAATCACCCTGATTACCATCATTAGGTTAATATTCTGCAATTCTACAAATCTATTCCTTTGGGTCATGCATTCTTTAAATATATACAGATTTATATATATACCCTCCCTCTTGGACCACCGTACCACTCCCCCCATCCCATCCAGTTAGGTCACCACAGAGAACTGAGCTGAGCTCCCTGCACTATACAGCAGGTTCCCACTAGCTACCTGTTTTATGCATGTCAGTACACATACGTCAATCCCAATCCTCCAATTCAGCCCACTCGCAATTCCCCCTCCATGTTCACACGTCCGTTCCCTAGGTCTGCATCTAGATTTGTGCCCTGCAAATAGGATCATCTGTATTATTTTTCTAGATTCCACATATATTCATTCACATATGATATTTGTTTTTCTCTCTCTGACTTACTTTACTTTGTATGACAGACTCTAAGTCCAACCACTTCTCTACAAATGACACAGTTTCATTCCTTTTTATGGCTGAGTGATAATTTATTATATATATGTACCACAACTCTGTTATCCATTTATCTTTTGATGGACATTTAGGTTGCTTCCATGTCCTGGCTATTGTAAATAGTGCTACAATGAACATTGTGATGCACATGTCTTTTCGAATTATGATTTTCTCAGGGTATGTGTCCAGTAGTGAGATTGCTGGGTCATGTGATAGTTCAAGTTTTAGTTTTTTAAGGAACCTCCATACTGTTCTCCACAGTGGCTGTATCAGTTTACATTCCCACCAACAGGGCAAGAGGGTTCCCTTTTCTCCACATCCTTTTCAGCATTTATTTTTTGTGGATATTTTAATAATGGCCATTCTGACCAGTCTGTGGTGGGTAACTCATTGTAGTTTTGATCTGCATTTCTCTAATAATTAGTGATGTTGAGCATCTTTTCATGTGCCTCTTGGCCATCTGCATGTCTTCTTTGGAGAAATGTCTATCTAAGTTTTCTGCCCAATTTTTGATTTGGTTGTTTGGTTTTTTTTGGTATGGAGCTGCATGAGCTGTTTGTGTGTTTTGGAGATTAATACCTTGTCAGTTGCTTTATTTGCAAATATTTACGCCCATTATTTTCATCTCATTTATGGTTTTCTTTGCTGTGCCAAAGTTTTAAGTTTCATTAGGTCCCATTTCTTTATTTTTGTTTTCCTTTTCATTACTCTAGGAAGTGGGTCAAAAAAGATTTTGCTGTGATTTATGTCAAAGAGTGTTCTGCCTATGTTTTCCTTTAAGAGTTTTACAGTGTCCAGTCTTACATTTTGGTCTTAATCTATTTTGAGTTTATTTTTGTGTATGTTGTTAGGCAGTATTCTAATTTCATGCTTTTACATATAGCTGTCCAGTTTTCCCAGCACCACTTACTGAAGACACTCTCTTTTCTCCATTGTATATTCTTGCCTACTTTGTCATAGATTAGGTGACCATAGGTGTGTGGGTTTATATCTGAGCTTTCTATCCTGTTCCATTGATCTAACTGTCTGTAATGTGCCAGTACCATATTGTCTTGATTATTGTAGCTTTGTAGTACAGTCTGAACCTGATTCCTCCAGTTCCGTTTCTCTTTCTCAAGACTTCTTTGGCTATTCAAAGTCTGTTGTGTCTCCATACACATCGTAAAATTGTTTGTCCAAATTCTGTGAAAAATGCCATTGGTAATTTGATAAGGATTGCATTGAAGCTGTAGACTGCTTTGGGTAGTATAGTCATTTTCACAATATTGATTCTTACAATCCAAGAACATGGTATATCTCTCCGTCTGTTTGTGTCATCTTTGATTTCTTTCATCAGTGTCTTATAGTTTTCTGAGTAGAGTGTTTATTTGTTTTTGTTCTTTTTTTACCTCCTTAGGTAGGTTTATTCCTCAGTATTTTATTCCTTTTGTTGCAATGGTAAATGTGATTGTTTCCTTAATTTCTCTTTCTGATCTTTTGTTGTTAATGTATAGGAATGCAAGAGATTTCTGTTCATTAATCTTGTTTCCTGCAACTTTACCAAATTCATTGATTAGCTCTAGTAGTTTTCTGGTGGCATCTTTTGGATTTTCTACCTATAGCAACATGGCATCTGCAAACAGTGAAAGTTTTATTTCTTTTCCAATTTGGATTCCTTTTATTTCTTTTTCTTCTCTGATTCCCATGGCTAGGATTTCCAAAACTATGTTGAATAACAGTGCCTACCATGGACATCCTTGTCTTGCTCCTGATCTTACAGGAAATACTTTCAGTTTTTGACCATTGAGAATGATGTTTGCTGTGAGTTTGTCATATATGGACTTTCTTATGTTGAGGTAGGTTCCCTCTATGCCCACTTTCTGGAGAGTTTTTATCATAAATGGGTGTTGAATTTTGTCAAAAGCTTTTTGTGCATTAACTGAGATGACCATATGGTTTTTATTCTTCAATTTGTTAATATCATGTATCACATTGATTGATTTGCATATATTGAAGAATCCTTGCTTACCTGGGATAAATCTCACTTGATCATTTTGTATCATCCTTTTAAAGTGTTGTTTGATTCAGTTTGCTAGCATTTTGTTGAGGATTTTGGCATCTATGTTCATCAGTGATATTGGTCTGTAATTTTCTTTTTTTTTTATATATCATTGTCTTATTTTGGTATCAGGATGATGGCAGCCTCATAGAATGAGCTTGGGAGTGTTCCTTCCTTTGCAACTTTTTGTAAGAGTTTGAGACACATGGGTGTTAGCTCTTCTCTAATATTTGATAGAATTCATCTGTGAAGCCATCTGCTCTTGGACTTTCGTTTGTTGGAAGGTTTTTAATTGTAGTTTCAATTTCATTACTTGTGATTGGTCTATTTATATTTTCTATTTCTTCCTAGTTCACCCTTGGAAGTTTGTACCTTTCTAGGAATTTGTCCATTTCTTCCAGGTTGTCCTTTTTCGTGGCATAAAATTGCTTGTGTCTTATAATCCTTTGTATCCCTGTGGTGTCAGTTGTAATTTTTCTTTTTTCATTTCTAATTTTGATTGGAATCCTCTCTCTTTTTTTCTTGGAGTTGGGCTAATGGTTTATCAATTTTATTTATCTTCTCAAAGAACCAGATTTTAGTTTCATTGATTTTTGCTATTGTTTTTCTTCATTTATATTTCATTAATTTCTGGTTTGTTTTTTATGATTTCTTTCCTTCTACTAACTTTGGGTTGTGTTTGTTCTTGTCTAGTTCCTTTAGGTGTATGCTTAGTTTGTTGATTTGAGACTTCTTGTTTTCTGATGTAGGATTGAATTGCTCTAAAAATCCCTCTTATGACTGCTTCTGCTGCATTCTATAGGTTTTTGGCTGTCATGTTTTCATTATCAATAGTTTCTATGTATTTTTCTATCTCTTCTTTGATTTTTTCAGTGATCTCTTGGTTATTCAGTAGCATATTGTTTAGCCTCCATGTGTTTGTGTTTTTTACAGTTTTATTTCCTGTAATTGATTTCTAATCTTATAATATTTGGGTCAGAAAAGATGCTTGATACGATTTCAATTTTCTTAACTTTACCAAGGCTTGATTTGTGACCAAACATATAATCTATCCTGGAGAATGTTTCATGTGCACTTGAGAAGAAAGTGTATTCTGCTGCTTTTGGATGGAATGCCCTATAAAGATCAATTAAGTTTTTTGGTCCATTATGTCATTTAAAGCTTTTGTTTCCTTATTTATTTTCTGTCTGAATGATCTGTACATTGGTGTAGTTAGGGTATTAAATACCCCTCTATTATTGTGTTACTGTCAATTTCCCTGCTTATGGCAGTTGGCATTTGCCTTATGTATTGAGGTGCTCCTATGTTACATGCATAAATATTTATCATTTTTATGTCTTCTTGGATAGATCCCTTGATCATTATATAGTGTCCTTCCTTATCTCTTGTAACAGTCTTTATTTTAAAGTCTAGTTTATCTGATACGAGTATTCTACTCCAGCTTTCTTTTGATTTCCATTTGCATGGAGTATCTTTTTCCATCCCTTCACTATCAGTCTATATGTGTCCCTGGATCTGAATTGGGTCTCTTGTAGACAGCATGTATACAGGTCTTGTCTTTGTATCCATTCATCCAGTCTGTATGTTTTGGTTGGAGCATTTAATCCATTTACATTTAAGGTAATTATAAATATGTATATTCCTATTACCATTTTCTTAATTGTTTTGGGTTTGTTTTTGTAGGTCTTTTCTTCTTTTTCTGTTGTGTTTCCCACCTAGAGAAGTTCCTATATCATTTGTCGTAAAGCTGGTTTTGTGGTGTTGAATTCTCTTAGCTTTTTCATGTCTGTAAAGCTTTTGATTTCTCCATCAAATCTGAATGAGAGCTTTCCTGGGTTAAGTAATCTTGGTTGTAGGTTTTTTCCATTTCATTACTTTAAATATCTCCTGGCACAGCATTCTGGTCTGCAGAGTTCCTGCTAAAAAATCAGCTGATATCTTTATGGGGATTCCCTTGTATGTTATTTGTTGCTTTCCCCTTGCTGCTTTAATATGTTTTCAGTGAAATTAATTTTTGTTAGCTTGATTATTATGTGCCTTGGTGTGATTCTCCTTGGGTTTATCCTGTATAGGAGTCTCTGAGCTTCCTGGACGTGGGAGGCTATTTCTTTTCCCATGCTAGGGATGTTTTTGACTATAATCTCTTCAAATATTTTCTCAGATCCTTTCTCTTTCCCTTCTTCTTCTGGGACCCCTATGATTTTAATATTGGTGTGTTAAATGTTATCCCAGAGGTCTCTGAGACTGTCCTCAATTCTGTTCATTCTTCTTTCTTTATTCTGCTTCTCAGCAGTTATTTCCACCCTTCTATCTTCCACCTCATTTATTTGTTCTTCTGTCTCATTTATTCTGCTATTGATTCCTTCCTGTGTATTTTTCATTTCAGTTATTGTCTTGTGCCTCACTGTTTGTTTGTTTTTAGTTCTTCTAAGTCCTTGTTAAACATTCCTTGTATTGTCACAATCTGTGCCTCTATTCTATTTCAGAGATTTTGGATCATCTTTACTATCATTACTCTGAATTCTTTTTCAGGTATGTTGCCTATTTCCTCTGCATTTATTTGGTCTTGTAGGTTTTGACATTGCTCTCTCATCTGTAACATATTATTTTGTCATCTCATTTTTTTTTTTGATGGGTGTGGCTGTGTTCCTGTCTTGCAGGTTGTTTGGCCTGAGCTGTCCAGCAATGGAGTTTGCTGGCAGTTGGGTTGAGCCAGGTCTTGCTGCCGAGCTGAGGACCTCCAGAGACCATACACTAATTAATATTCCCTGGGATCTGAAATTCTGTATTAGTCGAGTGGTTTGGAATTAGCAAACAAACCACAGAGCTCAGGGCTGACCCACAGTCGTAGAACCAAGACCCTGCAAGTTGCACAGCATGGCAAAAAAAAAAAAAAAAAAAAAAAGGAAACAAAAATCAACAAAAGGAGCAAAACAATATAAAACACTAAAAAATAAAATAAAATTTTTAAAAATTAAAAAATATTAGAAAAAATAACAATAAAAATCAATCAACAACAACAAAAGAGAACCACAACAGCAAAAAAAAAAATTAAATAAAACGAAAAGCGAAATAGAATACAAAACTAATTTATAAAATAATAATTTTTTTAAATAAAAATTTTAAATTCCCTGGTGGAGGAATCAGGCTCCCCGACTTCAGACTATACTACAAAGCTACAGTAATCAAGACAGTACGGTACTGGCACAAATAAAAAAAATATAGATCAATGGAAGAGGAAAGAAAGCCCAGAGATAAACCCACACACTTATGGTCACCTTATCTTTGATAAAGGAGGCAAGAATATACAGGGGAGAAAAGACAGCCTCTTCATAAGTGGTGCTGGGAAAACTGTACAGCTATATGTAAAAGAATGAAATTAGAACACTCCCTAACACCATACACAAAAATAAACTCAAAGTGGATTAAAGACCTAAATGTAAGTCCAGACACTATCAAACTCTTTGTGTTATACACAAAAATAACACCATACACAAAAATAAAAGCAAAGTGGATTAAAGATCTAAATGTAAGGCCACACACCATAAAACTCTTAGAGGAAAACAAAGGTAGAACAGTCCATGACATAAATCACAGCAAGATCCTTTTTGAACCACCTCCTAGAGAAATGGAAACAAAAATAAACAAACGGGACCTAATGAAACTTAAAACCTTTTGCACAGCAAAGGAAACCATAAACAAGATGAAAAGACAACTCTCAGAATGGGAGAAAACATTTGCAAACAAAGCAACAGACAGGATTAAACTCCAAAATACACAAGCAGCTCATGCAGCTCAGTATCAAAAAAGCAAATAAACCAATCCAAAAATGGGCAGAAGACCTAAATAGACATTTCTCCAGAGAAGATATACAAATTGCCAACAAACACATGAAAGGATGCTCAACATCACTAGTAATTAGAGAAATGCAAATCAAAACTACAAAGGAGGTATCACCTCACATCAGTCAGAATGGCCATCATCAAAAAATCTACAAAGAGTAAATACTGGAGAGGGTGTGGAGAACAGGGAACCCTCTTGCACTGTGGGTGAGAATGTAAATTAAACAGCCACTATGGAGAAAAGTATGGAGTTTCCTTAAAAAAAAAAAAAAAAGAACAACCAGAGACCTTCAAGATGGCAGAAGAGTAAGAAATGGAGACCACCTTCCTCCCCACAAATACATCAGAAATACATCTACATGTGGAAGAACTCCTACAGAACACCTACTGAATGCCAGCAGAAAAACTCAGACCTCCTAAAAGGCAAGAAACTCCCCACGTATCTGGATAGGGCAAAGGAAAAAAGAAAAAACAAAGACAAAAGAATAGGGATGGGACCTGCACCAGTGGGAGGGAGCTGTGAAGGAGGTAAGGTTTCCACACACTAGGAAGCACCTTCACAGGTGGAGACTGTGGGTGGTGGTGGGGGAAGAAGCTTTGGAGTCACAGAGGACAGCACAGCAACTGGAGTGCAGAGGGCAAAGCAGAGAGTTTACCGCATGGAGGATCGGTGCCAGCCAGCATTCACCAGCCCAAGAAGCTTGTCTGTTCACCCGCTGGGACGGGTGGAGGCTGGGAGCTGAGGCTTGGGTTTCAGAGGTCAGATCCCAGGGAGAGGACTGGGGTTGGTTGCGTGAACACAGCCTGAAGGGAGTTAGTGTGCCACAGCTAGCCAGGAGTGTGTCCGGGAAAAGTTGCGGAACTGCCAAAGAGACAAGATACTTTTCAATGTCTCTTTGTTTTGAGGTGCATGAGGAGAGGGGATTAAGAGTGCTGCCAAAATGAGCTCCACAGATGGGTGTGAGCTGCAGCTATCAGTACGGACCCCAGAGATGGGCATGAGACACTAAGGCTGCTGCTTCAGCCACCAAGCAGTCTGTGTGCAAGCACAGGTTACTATCCACACCTCCCCTCCCAGAAGCCAGTGAAGCCTGCCACTACCAGGTTCCCGGGATCCAGGGACAACTCCTCTGGGTGAACACATGGCACATCTCAGGCTGCTGCAACATCACACCAGCCAGTGCCGCCGCAGGCTCGCCCCACATTCGGAACGCATCCCAACCCCTGGCCTGGGTGAGCCAGAGCTGCCTAATCAGCTGTTACTTTAACACATTCCTGTCTGAGCAAAGAACAGATGCCCTAAGGCAACCTACATGCAAAGGTAAAACCAAATCCAAAGCTGAATTCCAGGAGCTGTGCTAACAAACAAGAGAAAGGGAAATTTCGCCTAGCAGCCTCAGGAGCAGCTGATTAAATCTCCACAGTCAACTTGATGTACCCTGCATCTGTGCAATACCTGAATAGACAATGAATCATCCCAAATAGATGCAGTAGACATTGGGAGCAACAATATATACATATTTTTTTTCCTTTTTCTCTTTTTGTGAGTGTGTTAGTGTATGCTTGTGTGTGTGATATTGTCTGTATAGCTTTCCTTTTACCATCTGTCTGAGGGTTCTGTCTGACCTTTTTTTTTTTTTCTTACTTTTTAGTATAGTTTTTAGCACTTATGATCATTGGTGGATTTGTTTATTTGGTTTGGTTGCTCCCTTCTTTCTTTTTAATTTTTATTATTCTTTTAATTATTTTAATTTTTAATAATTATTTTTTTAATTTTTTCTTTTAACAACTTTATTATTTTCTTTCTTTCCTTCTTCCTTCCTTTCTTTCTTTCCTTTCTTTTTCTTTCTTTCTTTCTCTCTCCCTCTCCCTCTCCCTCTCCCTCTCCCTCTCCCTCTCCCTCTCCCTCTCCCTCTCCCTCTCCCTCTCCCTCTCCCTCTCCCTCTCCCTCTCCCTCTCCCTCTCCCTCTCTCCCCCCTCCCCCTCACCCCCTCTCCCCCACCCCTCTCTTTTCTTCTGAGCCATGTGGCTGACAGGTCTTGGTGCTCTGGCCAGGTATCAGGCCTGTGACTCTGAGGTGGGAGAGCCCAGTTCAGCACATTGGTCCACCAGAGGCCCCAAATCTACATATAATATCAAATGGAGAAAACCTCCCAGAGATCTCCATATCAACACCAAGACCTAGCTACACTCAACGACCAGTAAGCTACAGTCATGGACACCCATTGCCAAACAACTAGCAATACAGGAACACAACCCCACCCCCATTAGCAGAGAGACAGCCTAAAATCATAATAAGGCCACAGACACCCCACTACACACCACCAGACATGGACCTGCCCACCAGAAAGACAAGATCCAGCCTCATCCACCAGAACACAAGTACTAGTCCCCTGCACCAGGGAGCCTACACAGCCCACTGAACCAACCTTAGCCACTGGGGGCGGAAACCAAAAACAGTGGAACTACAAACTTGCAGCCTGCGAAAAGGAGAACCCAAAGACAGTAAATTAAGCAAAATGAGAAGACAGAGAAAGCCACAGCAGATGAAGCAGCAAGGAAAAAACTCACCAGACCAAACAAATGAAGAGGAAATCGGCAGTATACCTGAAAAAGAATTCAAAATAATAATAGTAAAGATTCAAAATCTTGGAAATAGAATAGAGTAAATACAAGAAACGTTGGACAAGGACCTAGAAGAACAAAAGAGCAAACAAGCAATGATGAAAAACACAATAAATGAAATTAAAAAGATTCTAGAAGGAATCATAGCAGAATAACTGAGGCAGAAAAACAGATAAGTGACCTGGAAGATAAAATAGAGAAATAACTACTGAAGAGCAGAATAAAGAAAAAGAATGAAAAGAATTGAGGGCAGTCTCAGGGACCTCTGGACAACATTAAATACACCAACATTCGAATTATAGGGGTCCCAGAAGAAGAAGGGAAAAAGAAAGGGACTGAGAAAATATTTGAAGAGACTATAATTGAAAATTTCCCTAATATGGGAAAGGAAATATTCAATCAAGCCCAGAAAGCACAGAGAGTCCCATACAGGATAAATCCAAGGAGAAAAATGCCAAGACACAAATTACTCAAACTATCAAAATCTAAATACAAAGAAAAAAATATTCAAAGAAGCAAGGGAACAGCAACAAATAACATACAAGAGAATCCCCCTAGGGTTAACATCTGATCTTGCAGCAGAAACTCTGCAAGCCAGAAGGGAATGGCAGGACATATTTAAAGTGATGAAGGGGAAAAGCCTACAAGCAAAATTACTCTACCCAGTAAGAATCTCATCCAAATTTGATGGAGAAATTAAAATCTTTACAGAAAAGCAAAAGCTAAGAGAATTCAGCACCACCAAACCAGCTGTACAACAAATGATAAAGGAACTTCTCTAGGATGGAAACACAAGAGAAGGGAAAGATATACAATAAAAACCCCAAAACAATTAAGAAAACGGTAATAGGAACATACATATTGATAATTACCTTAAATGTAAATGGATTAAATGCTCCAACAAGAAGACATAGACTGGCTGAATAGATACAAAAACAAGACCTGTACATATGCTGTATAAAAGAGACCCACTTCAGACCTATGGACACATACAGACTGAAAGATAGGGGATGGAAAAACACATTTGATACAAATGGAAATCAAAAGAAAGCTGGAGTAGCAATTCTCGTATCAGACAAAATAGACTTTAAAATAAAGACTATTGCAAGAGACAAAGAAGTACACTACATAATGATCAAGGGATCAATCCAAAAAGAATATATAAAATTGTAAATATTCATGCACCCAATATAGGAGCACCTCAATACATAAAGCAAATACTAATAGCCATAAAAGGGGAAATCAACAGTAACACAATCATATTACAGGACTTTAACACCCCACTTTCACCAATGGACAGATCTTCCAAAATGAAAATACATAATGAAACACAAGCTTTAAAGGATACATTAAAAAAGATGGACTTAATTGATATTTATAGGACATTCCACCCAAAACAACATAATACAGTTTCTTCTCAGGTGCTCATGGAACTTTCTCCAGGATAGATCATATCTTGGGTCACAAATGAAGCCTTGGTAAATTTAAGAAAGTTGAAATTGTATCTAGTTTCCAACCAAAATGCTATTAGACTAGATATCAATTACAGGAAAAAAATCAAAAATCAATATAAACACATGGAGGCTAAACAATACACTACTAGATAACCAAGAGATCACTGAAGAAATCAAAGAGAAATTCAAAAAATACCCAGAAACAAATGACAATGAAAACACAATGACACAAAATCAATGGGATGCAGCAAAAGCAGGTCTAAGAGGGAAGTTTATAGCAATCCTACCTTAAGAAACAAGAAACATCTCAAAAAAACAATCTAACCTTACACCTAAAGCAATTAGAGACAGAAGAAAAACAAACAAACAAACGTTATCAGAAGGAAAGAAATCATAAAGATCAGATCAGAAACAAATGAAAAAGAAATGAAAGAAACAAAAGTGAAGCTCAATAAAAGTAAAAGCTGGTTCTTTGAGAAAATACACAAAATTGATAAACCATTAGCCAGACTCATCAAGAAAAAAATGAAGAAGACTTAAATCAGTATAATTAGAATAGAAAAGCAGAAGTAACAACTGACACTGCAGAAATACAAAAGATCATGAGAGCTTACTACAAGCAACTATATGCCAATATAATGGACAAGCTGGAAGAAATGGACAAATTCTTAGATATGCACAACCTTCTGAGACTGAACCAGGAAGAAATATGAACAGACCAATCACAAGCATTGAAATTGAAACTATGGTTTAAAATCTTGCAAAAAACAAAAGCCCAGGACCAGATGGCTTCACAGGAGAATTCTATCAAACATTTAGAGAAGAGCTAACACCTATCCTTATCAAACTCTTCCAAAATACAGCAGAGGGTGGAACACTCCCAAACTCATTCTACAAGGCCACAATCACCCTGATTCCAAAACCAAACAAAGATGTCACAATAAAAGAAAACTACAGGCCAATACCACTGATGAACATAGATGTAAAAATTCTCAACAAAATACAAGCAAACAGAATCCAACTGCACATTAAAAGGATCATACACCATGATCAAGTGGGGTTTATCCCACAAATGCAGGGATTCTTCAATATATGCAAATCAATAAATGTGATACACCATATTAACAAAATGAAGGACAAAAATCATATGATCATCTCAATTGATGCAGAGAAAGCTTCTGACAAAATTCAGCATCCAATTATGATAAAAACCCTCCAGAAAGTAGGCATAGAGGGAACCTATCTCAAGATAATAAAGGCCATATATGACAAACCCACAGCCAACATCATTCTTAATGGTGAAAACCTGAAACCATTTCCTCTAAGATCAGTGTCAAGACAAGATTGCCCACTCTCACTAGTATTATTCAACATAGTTCTGGAAGTTTTAGCCCCAGCAATCAGAGGAGAAAAGGAAATAAAAGGCATAAAAATCAGAAAAGAAGTAAAGCTGTCACTGTTTGCAGATGACATGATACTCTACATAGAGAATCCTAAAGATGCTACCAGAAAACTACTAGAGCTAATCAATGAATTTGGTAAAGTAGCAGGACACAAAATTAATGCATAGAAATCTCTTGCATTCCTACACTTTAATGAAGAAAAATTTGAAAGGGAAATTAAGGAAACACACCCATTTACCATAGCAACAAAAAGAATAAAATATCTAGGAATAAATCTACCTAAGGAGACAAAAGACCTGTATGCAGAAAACTATAAGACACTGACGAAAGAAATTAAAGATGACACAGACAGATGGAAAGATATACCATGTTCTTGGATTGGAAGAATCAACATTATGAAAATGACTATACTATCCAAAGCAATCTAAAGATTCAGTGCAATCTCTATCAAACTTCCACTGTCATTTTTCACAGAAATAGAACAAAAAATTTAACAATTTGTATGGAAACACAAAAGATCCTGATAGCCAAAGCACTCTCGAGAAAGAGAAACAGAGCTGGAGGAATCAGGCTCCCAGACTTCAGATTATACTACAAAGCTACAGTAATCAAGAGAGTATGGTACTGGCACAAAAACAAAAATATAGATCAGTGGAACAGGATAGAAAACCTTGAGACAACCCTACACACCTATGGTCACTTTATTTTTGATAAAGGAGGCAAGAATATACAAGGGAGAAAACACTGCCTCTTCAATAAGTGGCGCTGCGAAAACTGGAAAGATACATGTAAAAGAATGAAATAAGAACACTCATTAACACTATACACAAAAATAAACTCAGAATACATTAAAGACCTAAATATAAGGTCAGACACTATAAAACTCTTAGAGGAAAACATAGGCAGTACATTCTATGACATAAAGCACAGCAAGATCCTTTTTGACCCACCTCCTAGAGAGATGGAAATAAAAACAAAAATTAAGAAATGGGAACTAATGAAACTTAAAAGCTTTTGCACAGCAATGGAAACCATAAACAAGATGAAAAGACAACCCTCAGAATGGGAGAAAATATTTGCAAATGAAGCAACTGACAAATGATTAATCTCCAAGACTTACAAGCAGCTCATGCAGCTCCATATCAATAAAGCAAACAACCCGATCCATAAATGGGCAGAAGACCTAAATAGGCATTTCTCCAAAGAAGATATACAAATTGCTAAGAAATACATGAAAGAATGCTCAACATCACTAATCATTAGAGAAATGCAAATCAAAACTACATTGAGGTATCACCTCACACTGGTCAGAATGGCCATCATAAAATCTACAAACAATAAATGCCTGAGAGGGTGTGGAGAAAAGGAAACCCTCCTGCACTGCTGGTGGGAATGTAAATTGATACAGCCACTATGGAGAACAGTATGGAAGTTCCTTAAAAATGTAAAAATAGAACTACCATATGACCTAGCAATCCCACTGCTGGGCATATACACTGAGAAAACCATAATTCAAAAAGAGTAATGTAGCACAATGTTCATTGCAGCTCTATTTACAATAGCCAGGACATGGAAGCAACCTAAGTGTCCATCAACAGATCAGTGGATAAAGAAGATGTGGTACATATACACAATGGAATATTACTCAGACATAAAAAGAAACGAAATTGAGGTATTTGTAGTGAGGTGGTTGGACTTAGAGTGTGTCATACAGAGTGAAGTAGGTCAGAAAGAGAAAAACAAATACCATATGCTAACACATATATAAGGAATCTAAAAAAAAAAAAGGTTATGAAGAACCTACGGGTAAGATGGGAGTAAAGATGAAGACCTACTAGAGAATGGACTTGAGGACATGGGGAGGAGGAAGGGTAAGCTGGGACAAAGTGAGAGAGTGGCATGTATATATATACACTACCAAATGTAAAACCGATAGCTAGTGGGAAGCAGCCAAATAGCACGGGGAGATCAGTTTGCTGCTTTGTGATCACCCAGAGGGTTGGGATAGGGAGGGTGGGAGGGAGGGACATGCAAGAGGGAAGAGATATGGGGATATATGTATATGTATAACTGATTCACTTTGTTATAAAGCAGAAACTAACATACCATTTTAAAGCAATTATACTCCAATAAAGATGTTTTAAAAACACCCATAAAACCATATATCTCACTTTTGCCAGGAAGCACACACTAATTCAGTACTAAATTACTCTCCTGGACTGGGTTTTGGTATATTTACTTCCATTCTCTCTTTTTCTCTCCAGTCCCCAAACTCTGACCCTGTTTCCATTTGACAAATATTTTTTATATATGCCTCTTGCTACATCAAGACCATGTTGGATGCAGGTAAGGGAACAACACAAAAAATCTGGAAAGTGTTAGAAAGAGAATAATCAGAGTCAGAAAACTTTGGTACAATCTACACTTCCTTTTGTTAACTGCCTGATCTTGAGCAAACCATTTAATTTATTGAACCTTTGCCTCCTCACCTGTAAAACCAAGATGCCATGACTTATCTCACAAGCATTGTTAATGTCTGACAGGATAATGCTTGTGAAATGTACAAGGAAGCATGGTGATAAGGAAATGTACAAGGAAGCATGGTGATAAGGTTCACCTGGCTGCCAATATAGGGGCACAGGAGCTGAGGTTAATGAAGAAGCAGGTCTGAGGGTCACCCCCCCAAAAGATTTGAGGACTTCATTGATCTCTATCCATCACATTTTCTCTGACCTGCATTTCCTTTTTGAACTTGGTGGGTATTCCCCCTAAAGAAAACAGAGCTCCTGCTGTCAGGAATCAAGGACTCAGCAAGAAGCCTGTGAAAGTGTCTTATGAGGCTTAGCTGTGTAACCACTAGAAGTCTCAGAACCCCAGGTCTACCTTTTTCTGTCCACTCTTAGGGAAAAAGTTCCAGGCCACCCCAGTGAACAAGCTTCCAATAGAATCTAACTGATGCTCCTATTCTCCACCTCCTTAACTTCCATGATAATTTGTTCCCCTTAATTTTTAAAATTTATTATATGTTGTAAAATACCAAAAAGATCAGGCAATAATATACACCAATGTCTCCCTCACACTTTTGGAAGAGAAGTTGACATGCTAAATGTGCCAGGATCTCCTTCTTTAAAAAATAAAAATAGGGGCTTCCCTGGTGGCGCAGTGGTTGAGAGTCCGCCTGCCAATGCAGGGGACATGGTTCGTGCCCCTGTCCAGCAAGAAGATCCCACATGCCACGGAGCGGCTGGGCCCATGAGCCGTGGCTGCTGAGCCTGCGCGTCTGGAGCCTGTGCTCCAGTGAGAGGCCCGTGTACTGCAAAAATAATAATAATAATAAAATAAAAAATATAAATAAATATTACAGGTAGAGCTGAAGTTCTACTCCCCATCCTTCTCCTTATCACGCCCTCCCTTGAGGTACCTCACTTCTAGAGGTGGAATAAATCATTGGCATGCATCATTTTGGTTTTGTACCCATAATCCCCATAAATTATTGTTTAGGGCATGGTTAAAGTTATGTGAAATGTATTTAGCCATATCCATACTTTTCAGCTTGCTTTTCTCCTTTATCATATTGCAGACTCAATTCATTTTAACTGCTGTGTAGTATACCCTTATAAATTATCATTGATTCATCCATTCCTCTACTAATAAATAGTTGGAGTCCACCACTTTTTTTTAGCCATTTCAAATTGTGCTGCAATGAAGATTCTTGTGTAGATCTCATTGTTTATGCACTAAGATATCTAAGTTTTTTTTAAAAAATCTAGAATGGATGCCTAAAAGTAGAATTGCTGAATTATAGAATATGTCTATCTTGAAATAAATTAGATCTTTCTAAAGTGGTTATAACAGTTTAAACCACCATACCCTATACCCACAGCTGGTGCAATCAGATTTTAAAATATGTGCATATGATGTTTTTGAAATGGTAAGCTTCTGCAATTTTAATTTCCCCTGAATCCCAGTGAGGCTGAGCAAATTTTTCAGATATTTATGGCTATTTGAGTTTCACCATCTATAAACAGGCTTGTTTATACAGTTTATACAGCAAATGGTTTATTAGATTATTTGAATATTTTTGGTACCAACGAATTTGACTCCTGCCAGAGAAGCTCAATCTATTTTCTTATACTTTCTTAACAGAAGTCTCTTCTTTAAGGTTAAACCCAAATCTTCACTGTTATTTCCACCCAGTACACTGTTTTTTCATTCTAAGATGACAAAGAATAAGTCTGACCTTATGACTGCTTTACATATTCACTTGTTTATTTGTTTGTTCATTCATTCACTTTAGCAAACGTTAATTGAGTATTCACTGAGGTCAGGAATAAGACATAGGTTATGCAATCAAGGAGATATGGTTTAGTAGGGGAGACAGACATTGAATCAACTAATAACACAATAACATGACAAGCCCAATAATAGTGGTATGTACAGGAAACAAATGACAGAAAGAGGATGATTTCAAAAAATATTTACTATTTCACCACACCATTTATTAAAATATTGATGTTTATATAAAAATTATTTGTGATAAAAAGCCATTGCCACAAGCCCCTTCTTTATCTCCTCTCCCCCAATCACCTGGCTACCCTGACCCCTTCCAGGGATAGTTCCCCAATATCTCTATACTAATTGCAGGAGTGACATTAGTGAAGTATGCTCTAGGACCCTGCTCCTGTGCTAGAGTCGACCTGTTTTGGATGGTTGGTGCCCAGGCCTACTCTAACATATTTTGACTGTCTCCTCTGGAAGGGGGCTACCTTCACTTGCGACCTGGTTTCAGGTATTTTCACCACCCCAGTTACTCTCTTTCAGGCTTGTCTTTTCTTTTTTTTAATTGAAGTATAGTTTATTTAAAACACTGTATTAGTTTCAGGTGTACAGCATGGTGATTCTATTTATTTGCAGATTATATTCCATTATAGGTTATTACAAGATATTGTATATAATTCCCTGTGTTATACAGTAAATCCTTGTTGCTTATCTATTTTATGTATAGTAGTTTGTATTTGTCAGTCCCATTTGTCCTTCCCCCCGCCCCTTTGGTAACCATAAGTTTGTTTTCTATGTCTGTGAGTCTGTTTCTGTTTTGTATATAGATTCATATGTATTATTTTTTAGATTTCACATATAAGTGGTATCATATAGTATTTGTCTTTCTCTATCTGACATTTCACTGAACACAATATTCTCTAGGTCCATCCACATTGCTGAAAATGGAAATATTTCATTCTTTTTTATAGCTGAGTAATATTCCATTATATATATATATACACACATATATATACACACATACATATATATATGTATATATATACACTCACATGTTCTTATGCTAATCATCTGTTGATAGGCAGCAGGTTTGTCTTTATCCCTCATAAATTATAGCACCCAAAACAATACTTAGGTTTATGAGGAAATGTTCTAAGCACAATGCTTGTCATATATTACTGTGTGTATGAAACATCTAAGGATCTTGTTAAAATGTAGATTATGATTCAGAAGGTCTGGGATGGGGCCTGAGATTCCGTATTTCAAACAACTTGCCAGATCATTCCAGTGCTGCTGGTCTGAGGACAACATTTTGAGTAGCGAGGGTCTCACCAACTTGGAATATAATGGTACTAACACTATCCTAAGTCTTATACAACAGCACTAACAACCCAGCCCAATGTCATATCAACATTTTGGCAAGTGTCATACTAAGGACACATATTGACCTAAGTCTTCTAAGTCTTTTTAGGAAGAGTTGAGGTTAAACTCAACTCTTTCTCGTTTTTCATGTGTGTTAGTATCTTTTTGTACAAACATATAACTGCATCCACACTAATTTGGAGGCTAGTGATTTTGCATTCTGATTCTTACTCAACCAGGTCAGTTTATAGAGACGATATATCCAAAGTTGCTTCCAACAATGCACCTGAGCTTCTGCTACTCTGTCTAAAGGTCCATTGCTAAATTAAAGCAATCCTCCAGTGAGCTAAAGTCCTAAGACAAACTATTACAATGTTTCGTTCATTATTTTAACAAAGATTTTTTGAGCACTCATATCTGGCAGTCACTGTTTTAGGTACAAAGACAAGTGCCTTCTCTCATGGAGCTTACATCTTTCTGGGACCAGATATATATATATATATATATATATATATATATATATATATATATGAATAAATAAACAAGAAGAACTTCATATGCCAAGAATAATAGCAAGAGGTGAGAGAGTGGCAAGGTGGCTACCATGGATTGTGTGGTGAGAAAAGGCGTCTTAGAGATGATATCATTTAGTCTGAGATCTGGATTAGAAGGAAGAAATCATATATAGATGACAAGGGAAAAAATGCAGGTAGAGAAAATAGATGGTACTGGACCCTGAAGCAGGAAAGTGCTTAGCATGTTCACAGATCAAAATGGTTCTTAAGCTGCCCTAGAGCATAATGAGTGGGGGTAGCGGGTGGTACACACTGACAATGAGGAAGTAGGAAAGGGCTAGATCCTGTTGGCTACAGACGTCAGGGTAAGAAGTTTAAATTTTATTCTAAGTGTGATATGCAGCCATTAGAGATCCTTGACATCTTTGGATTTGTTTTAGAGGTAGAGTCCAGAAAGCTTGCCTTCATACTGAATTACTAGGTATCTAGAATTACTTTGATTTTTTGGGCTTTAGTAATCAGTTGGGTGTTCAGGCTATTTACTTGGTTGGGGAAAGTTGTAGTGTGGAGGACGTTTGAGGGTAAAAGGCAAGAGTTTCCTTTAACCATGGTAAATTTGAGATTCTGGCTAGACATCCACATGTAAATGCCAAGACAGCTGTGGGAAACAGAGTCCTGGAGAACTGGCTAGCTATTGGAGCTGGAGTGAAAGAACCTAGGTGGTTACTAGGGCAGACCCACATCAGATGTCACACTTACAGATTGATTAGAGAAGGCCAGCCAAGGAATTTGAAGAGTTGCCAAATAAAGAAGAGGAAGAATAAAGATGTGGAGTCTTGCGAGCTCTAAGAAGTGGTTCAAGGAGGCAGTAGTGAACCATACCTGATGCCACTGTAAGGTCATGGTAGATAAGAACAGAGCATCCATCACCTGCCAAATTTGGCAACACAGAGATTACTGGTGACCCTGACAACAGTGGCTGTAGAGGAGTGATGGGGAAGGAAATCTATCAGGTGAGTTGGGAAGAGAATGCTAATGAGGAAGTGGAATACTGCTTTTAGACAAATATCTCAAGATTTTATGTGAAGCGAGCAGAGTAAGAGCTGGAGGGAAACAAGAGATCAACTGTTTTTCACAGGAGATCCCAGGGCATATTTGTATGATAATGGGAATGAAGAGGGATAATATGATGATTCAGGAGTGAAGGAAGATATTGCAGGAGCAAAAACATTGAGACGGAAAAAGAGATTGGGATCTAGATCGAAAGCATTTGGATTGGTTTTTGATAGTTACATAGACACTGTCTTCATAGAAATAGGAGGGAAAGAAAAGAGACAGTATATCAACACAGGTGGTCTTGACATTGAAAAGATGAAGGGTTCCTATCTTCCTCCATTTTCTCTATGTTTGAGATCAAAAAGGTACAACGTATTCTCAAGTGTAACAGCAATCTCAAGAACAGACAAGCCAACATCTGGCATGACCCTACCATAACTACAAAGGAAAACAAACAAACAATTCTTTGTGAAAGTGGGCAAGAGAGAGGCAAGTAGCTTCTAAACAGAGTAATCAGGGAGACAAAATGAAATGTAATATCCCCTACAGCATTTAAACCTTTCAAAATTCTTGAAATATGTCTTGTCATATCCCATTTCCCCCATTACCATTCCTGACTCTTAAAATACCCCCTTGCTGACAGTCTTCTCCCTATACCCTGACTCTCATTTGGTATGTTGACAATCTCTTTCATCCTCAAACGTATCTCCCCCATCAAGCCATTTCTGATATCCACCCAATGCCCCCAGCCCCCATCATTGGTACCTGTCTTGCCCTCCTTTGATTTCTCAGTCTTACTATATGACTTAGCAAAGTCTTTCCTATATTATAGTTTTGTACCCTTTGAAGGAAATAATTGTCCTGATTGCCAACTATGCCTTCTAAATATTTTTTTTTTGCTACTCTGACTCATGGTCTCAATATCAACTGCTCCCTTTTCCACACAGTTGTCAACTCAGATCTTTAATAGATTCCCATAAGAAGTCTAGTCTCAGCAAGCCTGAGTATGGTTTAAGCCAGTGCTGCCATTCAGTTGGGAGGATTTTAGGGTGCATGTCAATGTCCTCCAGTAATGAGATACTGGTGAGGGCTAGGTCCCTTCCCCCATAATTGGTCACTATATGGGATGCTTCAATATATACATGTCTCCAACTGATTTCTACAACACATACAGACCTGTATTCATGAGTATATACACAAAAGTTTTTACTTTCTTTGTGAGGTGGTAAAGCACCATCTCTCTGTTCTTTGAGGCACTTTCCGAAGGATTCTTCTGTGAAAGGGTTATTTGAGCCAAATATGACACTATGTTAGCAGCAAAATCCAGCCAATCTTCTAGTTGGAATCAGGCAACCAAATCTTCTAGTAAGAAGCTGGACATAGGACCAAGCTATGGGCACCACTAGAAAGCAGTGCAAGGGTTTGGGGCTTGCTAGATCCTCATACCTCATTCACTCAAGGGCAGTGGTGACCATATGGTACTTCTAGCCAATCCACATGTTTTGAATAACATTCATTTCACCAATAAAAAATTATTTCTAACATTTCTTGTGCTAATCCACAAAGTCTCTAGGTGTAGATTTAGATATGGAATGTTGACTGCTTATCACGGCTGCCTTTGAACTGTTGGCTCCTCATCATTGTCTCTCAAATGCTACCCTCTGGAGTATGTATTCTTTTCCAAGGCACTTCAAATGTTAGCTCTTCCCAGGGTATGGATAAAATTAAGCTAAACACATATAGCACAAGATTTAAATAGGAATGTTCTAAAGTAATTTGTAGATACACTAGTTAATGAATTCCTTCCTTCCCTCCCCCTCTCTCTCTTTTCTGCTCTTTTTTTCTTGGTAGTCTGTACTGAAGAGTGATGGAGTCATGAAGAATGATCATATTTTGGAGTTCACAGCATTTCACTAAAAATTAAAATCCACAAACAATTCTTTTCTCCAAAATCCCTCCTTAGCCACCCTGCCACATGTGGCTCTCTTTTCCTGGATCCTGTTCCTTCCCTTGTGGAATTTTAAATTACTTTCGCTCATATTCCGCACTCCCTCAGTTCTTAAGAGGCAAACCCAAACACCAAGATTTTCAGGAAAACAAAGGCACTTAAAACATGTCCCCACCCCTTACTAAGCAATTTTTCTGAGCATTTTTCCAAAAAAATACAGTGTTCTCCTCAAGAAGAATGTTGGTAAATAAAATTTTCTCAACTGCATTACAGATTTAAGAATGAGAAATGATTCTTAATTTTAAGAATTAAAATTAAGCAAAATCCAAAATGCATCTTATCCCAGATATATACTCACTTACCCCACCCTATATGGAAGACAGTTAATCTTGACATGAATATAAATTCATGGATTCAGGGATTGCATTTATTAGGTTTTTTACCTGCTATCCACATGCCCTGATCACTTCTTTTTTAAAAATTATTTCAGCTTTATTGAGATATAATTGTCAAAACTGTAAGATATTTAAAGTGTACATCATGACGATTTGATATGCATACACATTGTTAAAGGATTCTCCCCATCTAGTTAATTAACATATGCATCACCCCACATATTTATCTTTTTTTTTTTTCTGTTTTTGGTGAGAACATTTAAGTTCTACTCTCTTAGCAAAATACAGTGTTATCAACTATAGTCATGGTTTACATTATATCCTCAGACCTTATTCATCTTAAGCTTTCCCTATTTCCCCCAAACCCCAGCCCTTGGCAACTACTTTTCTACTCTGTTTCTGAGCCTGACTTTTTAAAAATTCCACATATAAGTGATATCATGCAATATTTGTCTTTCTCTGGCTTTTTTCACTTAGCATAAACCCTCAAGATCCATCCATGTTGTCAAAAATGGCAGGATTTCCTTCTTTCTCATACCTGAAGGATATTCCATTTTATATATATACCATGTCAGCTTTATTCACTCATCTGTTAATGGATGCTTAGGTTGTTTCCACACCTTGGCTATTGTGAATAATGCCTCAGTGAACATGGGGATGCAAATATCTCTTTGATATACTGTTTTCATCTCCTTTGGCTATATACCCAGAAGCTGGACTGATGGAGATCAAACTTTTCACTTCTTTTTTTTTTTTATCTTTGACTTTATGCTTTTAGAATTGTAGGGCTCAGCCTAAGGTGATAAGAATAACATGGAGAGATTTTGAAACTACCCAAAAAACCTCCCCTGACCTTCTAATCAGCATCTGAAAGGTGACACCAAAAATCTGTGTTTTATAAACAATTTCCCGGGGTAGTTTTAGCACCTGGCCCTGATTAAGCTATTTAGCACCAGAGGAAAGCTCTAGTACCAAACGAAAGAGACTTAAGGTTTTGCGGTGACTATAAGAGTAAATCTGTTACTTGCTCCTTTAGCAGCTTCCTTCTAATCACTCTCCCAGGTGTCCACAGCACAATCCACAGTGACAGCCAGGTTTGTGCTCATCTGCACATTTGTCACTTTATTAGGTGTCACCCTGATCTCGTTATTGTCCCCCCTCAGGAGCTGGTCAGCTGTGCTCAAGAATAGGTTAGCCCCTTTCTATTCAGAGGGTCTCAGTTAACCTGCCTGTGTCTGGGATTCTGACCCTTAATAGGGAAAATCGAACTTTGCTAACTATCCGACTGCATAAACAAGTGGAATGATGCACCATGACTGTTTGGGCAACTAGGTGCTGCTTGCCTAGACTGTGGTGATTTCATCTTTGAAGTTTTCCTTCAGCCACAGACCTGGGGACTACTGCTTGGTGAGTGATTCACACACACAAAATGAGGAATGCAGCTCAGTACATTTCTTCTTCCATGGCTGTCTCATTTGTTTCAGTACCATGGTCTAAGTTTCTCCTTACCACACAAGATGGTCCCCTCACTTGATTAGCTAGTTTGATATGACTTCACACGGGTGTGGGTGCTGTGTCACACGTTAAATGTTTCCACATGTGCAGGGAGCCAGCCTGAGGCAGTGGCACTATCTCAGACTTTGGAGCCAGCTTGATCTGGGTTCAAATCCCAGTTTTGCCACTTAAAGTGCTGTGGCCTTGGGCCAATGACCACCCTTGACTGAGATTTCACTTGGTATCTACAAAATGGAGATAATAATAAAATGATAACTGCCAACGGAATCTAATGGAATTAAATAACATGATGTTAGGCACATATGTTAGACACGATACAGGCTTATTACTCTTTTGGCTCCCCTTACAAAGGACGGCAGAGTCCACATCACGCCCCCTACCTTCTTTTTATCTTTCTTCCTCAAAGGAGAACACAAATAACAGTAATTACTAGGAGAACTTCATGAAAATATCCATTTCTCCACCCCTAGATCAACCCTTTTTTAAATCTCCAACTTTTTCTCCCCTCTCTTCCTCCCTCAGTGACTTCCCTGAGTGTCTCTAAGATGGTGGACTCAGGTGAGGCAAGTAAGGTGTCTAGGGTACACAGTTTAAGGAGGTGCTCAATCTCTCACCCAATCCTGGAAGCACAAGCTCCCTCTAGTATTGACCTGTTGGGGATTTCACTTCCCTCAATTCATCATGTGCTGCACTGAGGACAACCATTTCCTTTCTCCCAGTAGTTTAGATATAGTTTAGATTAATCAACAGTAGAGCTCAGGCAAGTTTTCTCACTGGGGTGAATATAAAAATACAGGTCCCTGAGCCCCATCCCAGACCTTTAAAGGTACAATTGACGCTTGAACCACATAGCTGGAACTACGCAGATCTGCTTTTAAGCAGATTTTTTTTCAATAAATAGGTATTACAGATATTACATGATCCATGGTTGGTTGAATCTGCCGATGCAGAATCATGGCTATTGAGGGTCAACTGTAAGTTATACACAGATTTTCAACTCTGTGGGGGTCAGTTTCCCTAACCCCCATGTTGTCCAAGAGTCAACTGATCACTACCCTGTCTGCACATTATACTCACAGGAAGCCTAAACTCCACCTCCAGGGATTTTGGTTCAGTTGATCTGGGGTGGGGCCAAATAGGTAAGTTTAAAAAGCTTTCTAGGTGATTTTTATAGATGATTAGGGTCAAGTCACTAAAATATGGTCAACGAATCTGCTCCCAGGTGATTCTTACACACACTACTTAAAAATCTACTGTCTTCTTGTTATACTCTCCAGCTCTGGAATAAGACTCAGGTTCAAATCCTTACTTACATGTGTAATGCTTACATTTGTAATAATTTACATATATAGTTTATATATATGATATAGTCTCTGATTTCCAGTTGCATGACCTTGGGCTACTTACTTAACATCCCTGTGTATCAGGAGACTATAAACAGCATCTAATAAGTATATTATGAGGATTCAATGGAATATTGCATGTAAAGTGTTTAGCAGAGTTCTGGTATATAGTAAATGTTTAATAAATGTCAGCTGTTATAACTATACATAGTAGTAGAACTTTAATAAAGGTTGAATTTCCTGTATTCTTTTCCGTTAGAATTTTTAATATACTTATTATTTTTAAAAAATAGTCCAACTTGGCTCCTTAAATGAAGCAAAATGTCTTACTTGTGTTTGTTTCTCCAGCTTTTAGCACAGTGGCTGGCATACATCAGGGGTTCAATGTATGTTTCCCAAATGTGTAAATGAATAAATTACCAGGTAATCTGTATTTGCCTTCACTCTCAAAGTAATCATGTCCATGTCTCAAGATTGTAAAAACCTCACTGACCATGGGGCCATTCATTCTGTCTCCAAATGTGGCGAACCTGCCCATGGCTCTAATCAAGAGCAGACTTGATTTATGAGGCCTGTGGAATGAGCCAGGGAGGTGGAATCCTCCACCAGTGATTTGTTTATCGCTGAGTCCCTGAAAATCGAATAGGAAGGGAGAGGGAGGTATGAAGAATGACTTAAGAACTACTCCCCATCACATTTGTTATGAGGTCCTTTCACTCTGGCAGAGTATGGCTGTCTGTTGCTGCTAATATGAAAATTCTAAAATTGTTACAAAAACACATGGCAAGTCCCATGCCTGTGTCTTCTACCTGACTGCCACCAGATCTTGACAGTGATGGAGGAATAAGCAGCCTGGATTTCAGGGGCTTAATTAATAAACTCTTATGGGCTGTGCTATAACTGTAATACTCCTTGGTGAATGACTGTAGTATATAAAGCAAAATGTGTTTCCTCCATTTAGTGGATATTGATCAAACGGTTTGTTTTAAAGTATTTAGACTGATTTGGTTCTTTGTCTTATTTATTCATATCTATACATTAATTGAAAGCCCAACAGCTCAAAAGGATTGTATTAATTTGATCGCCCTCTACTGGCCATAAAGTGAAGTACTGCCTGTTTTTGACCAGGTCCTAGAAATACTACAACTATTTTTAGAAAGTACTGGGGTTTTAAACTCCAAGCTACTTTCTATTATAAGTATAGTAGAGAGACCAATCTAAACTAAACTCCAAACCATCTGTCTTATTTTTGAATATTCTAGCTACTTAAAGGAGATCATCTGATTTAATATAGTTGGTGATTTATGAAGAAACATGGCCACGAACCAGAAGACCTGAATGCATATGGGCCTGTCTTCTCATCTGTGCAAGGAAGGTTGGGGTAAGACAGGCCCAAGACTCCTTTTCATTCTTTCCAACTTCTGTGGTATAGAGACTACACCCCAGGTTAGGAGCCCAGTGCCCTGAGGTCTAGTCCTGATTCTAACTTTTACTCTTGCTGTAAAGTAAACAAAAGATGTGATGGAACCTCTAGAGCTCCTTTGAATTCTGATGTTATTTATGACCTAAGTCATACTTAAGCCTCAGCACATATAAATGACAGGAGAAATTGTCAGAAGGATAATTCCAGTTAAAATCCTTGAAATTTTTTTTTTCCTATGAAAATTTTCCAAAAAACACAGGGTTTATCCCTTATATAGCCACTTATACTTATAACTAAAACTATTGTCTCCACATGAACAGTTTGAATAAACCCTAACATTTGTATTATCCAGAATATAGGGGAGGAAAAAAATGCAACACCAGACTCTAGATGCGTGTTCTTATATTTTGAAAAAATGAAGTAAAGAAGACTTCCAAGTTTGAGGAAGAACAGCTTCCTCTGAGTAATACATAGAAACATTTAGAAAAAAGCCAAACTGCTTCCCTCTACAAAGTAGACCTACAATATAATCAGCAACCTTTTGCTTCCATCAGTTTGTGCTGGACTCCGCAGTCCCTGGTCACGGTGCAAAGGACACATTAGCTTAGACAAGGTGAGCACAGCGTAATCCCCAGCCTTGAAACAAATGCTAAGAGTATTTAAGAAAGTCAGAGCAAGGCAATGCTGAAGAATGTCTTTTTCTACCACAAGGGAAACAGGAAATGCCACATAAATCAACATAAATCATTCGTTGACTTAGCAATGATCTGGCCTAGTGAAAATTCACCAAGTTACAAGAATTAAAAACAAAAATCGTAATTTCCTTACACTTAATTAGCCATTTATTCTACCAGGCATTTTCATTGCATACTTGTTAAAACACTGGAAAGGGGTTGATAGGAGCATCATTAGCCCACTTTGTAGATGAAATGGAAGAGATTATGTACCTTGCTTACAAAGACCAAATCACACAGATAATAAATACTATTTAAAATCATTATGTAATGGATTTTCCAAGAAAAACATGCAAATCATTCTAAAGTTGTTAGGGCTGTATGTATGTGTGTGTGTATGTATGTGTGAAGACATACATACTACTATTAGTACTAGTATTATAGTACTATACTACTACTATATACTATTCTCTACTATTTCCAAGGAGAGAAGAAGAGAAATAAATCATGGATTACTAGGGGAAAACCAGAGCAATAGGTTTAGGAGAAGAAATCTTTGAGATTGATTCTTCACTGACTTCTCAAAAACAAGAACTCTATTCAATGTGAAGATCACCTAGAATGTTGACTGAGTGTTCCCCACCTAAAAGGCACAGACCCTGTGTGGAGAACATCACAGGAAGCCATAATCCCTCCCCAGTTTATTGCCTAGTTGGGGAACAAACTATGAGGATTAATGCAGATTAAATTCTGTTCTCTATGAGGCCTGGGGAAAAAATGCCAGCTTTTAGTTCCTAGGGGGCGGAAAGTAATAGAGTAGAAATTTTATGTAGGTCACATCCAATCTCATGAGCATGTCCTTAAAAAATCTATCAGCTCTAGTTCAACATATGCCCCTAATCCTGTCATTCTCTCCATCTCTACTACTACCATTCTAGACTAGTGGTCTAAAAGATGGGAATAGGACCACTGATGTTTCATGACTTTCACGTGGCCAATTTCAGAGAAGGGAATATCAAAGTGGTGTCCCCTTCCTGACTATTGAAAAATTTGGAACGCTGTTCTGTGGTCCCATGCCTCCCTTGGTATCACAAAAGTTTTATCTACAACAGGCTTATGAAGGAGTTCATACAATATAACTATAATTCAATCTTGTCCACATGACTATTCTTCAAGTACAAAGCTTGAAATATACGAGATTAGATACCAGCATGAGCCCAGATGGAAAAATTGAGAGATCAGCATGGTCTCTGTGTAAGCATGTGATAAAATCTCTACAAAGAGTCATGCTTTTCAACTGGATGTGAGCTCTCTCCTCTGAATCCCCATAACCTTTCCTGTATCTCTCTGATAATATTTTTGCATTTTCTTTCCCTGCCTAATGAACTGTAAGCTCCTGTGGGTGTATGGAGCATGCATGATCATGTGTCTTACTCAACTCAGGCACCTGGAAAGAATGAGGCCTATGGAGTCTGACAGACCTGTCCCAGAAAGCTGGCTCTATTAACTGTGGGACTTTGAGACCTTAATTAACCACTCTAAGCCTCAATTCCAACAGCATTACAGTTATTGTAAAGATCAAATGAGATAATACGTGTAAATTGCTCAGCCAACACCTTGCCCCTAATAATTTATGCAATAAGTGATAGCTCTGTGTCTTAGGTTGGGCTCTCTAGAGGTAAAATCTGAGATGAGGATTTAGGTGCCTATGATTTAATTGAAGGAGAAGTCTCAGGAATAAAAGAATGAGGGAAGTAAGATAGGGCAGCAGGAAGAGTTAAGTTGAAATCTAGCTTCAGCAAGGTCCCATGGGGTGCTCTGGAGCATAAACTGCACCAGAGTTGGATCCACATTGGAATGGATCCAGCCCTTTGTACACTCCCCTCATCGAAGCCCTCCATGTCAGTCAATCATTGGCTATAGGCTGCCCCCTGGGGAGTGGGGAGGAAGACATTCCCTCCATGTCCAGGCAGCTCCCATTTGGCTGAGGACAATTCTCTGGAGAAAAGGGCAGCCATGAGCTAATTAGCAGCCAATATTCACAGCAACCCATGTAAGGGCAATTTGGGCAGGGCATCAACAGCACTACTACATTATTATTATTGTATTTGTATCATCTCATGTCTAGATCTGAGCTTTTGATATGACAGTGATTCAATAAATAGTTATCACGTTGAATTAAAGGATCCAAATTATAGATAGTATGCAAAACCAGTATGAGTAGCTCAAGTCTCATCCACAGGTCTAAGAGCTTTGGAGGCAGCTCTCCCATTTCTTCCCTTCATTAACCCTCTTAATTAATTACCAAGGCTACACAAGGTTATAGCATGTCCCAAAATTCTTTGCCACACTGATGTCTGAAGCTGACTTAACTGTGATTTTCCTTGCTTCCCTCGTTTCAGAGATTTTTCTGACGTTAATTACACCTACACTTACATCCAAATATTTCATTGTGATGCAGATTATACTTGTAAGTGCATGAATTATTCTGAGGGCAAAAGAAATTAATAATGTTTCACCACTCACTGTGACATGTTTCCAAGCACGTAAATGACAGATGCACTTCTAAATGATGTACTTTTCTTCTCTTTGACATGTAGGACCCAGATTTAAAGAGATAGAAGATATAAAGGCACCTCCTTCTGGATCTACTGATGTCAAGCTTGGACCTCCATCTCTATCAGCAAACAGATGAATAAGTAATGTGCTCAGGTCCCAGTATCTGCTCAGATTAGATTGTATCAGCAGCCTTACACTCTGAAACACCATTAAAACAAATCCCCAAGCACCCAAGGAGGGGAGGGGAGGAGAGAGCTGGGCTGGTCATCAGTAGGAGTAGGAGGAAAGTATTTTGTAAACTGTAAGATGCTTCATAAAAGTTAATTATTAGTATTAATATTAATTCTTCTACCTTCAACCTATGTTCAATGCTGTCCAGATCCCCTGACCCCACATCCCCTTCTGAATTAATCAGCCCCTTCCAGAGATTTTGTTTCTGTTCTAGTAACTGGGGTCATACAAAAAGGAGCCCAAGCAGACTGAGTGACCAGCTCTTTTCTTGAAGTTTCATCTAATACTCAATCTATTGGTAGGGACAACTTGAATTCAGAAAACAAGTCCAAGCAGGTGTTAGGAGAGCCTTAATAGTAGCCTCATCATATGGAAAGGAAACAGAGATTATGGACACCATAATCACCATAATGCCGTCAAGAAAGTGAATGCCTGACAACCAGTTGCTGAGGTTGGAAAGATTCATGTTGTGAAACAAGAGGATCTGTTGCCGTAATTCACCAGATTTTATTTTAGTTCTACCAGAATGGTGAAGTATTTGAAAAAGGAGGAAAAAGAAAAAAAACAATACTCACTATTTGGTATGGGTAATCCAAAAAATAATTAATCCCTCACATGTAAATTCACAGTAAAGAAAAAAATGACACTTTAATTGTAGAAGGGCAAATAGTTGAGCTCTAGAGTAGAGGCTGGCAAACCATGGACCAAATTTGGCCCTTTGTTTTTATAGATAAAGTTTTATTGGAACACAGACATGCCTACACATTTACGTATTCTCTAGGACAGCTTTTTTTTTGTTGTTTTTTTTTGCGGTACGCGGGCCTCTCACTGTTGTGGACTCTCCCTTTGCGGAGTACAGGCTCCAGATGCGCAGGCTCAGCGGCCATGGCTCACGGGCCCAGCCGCTTCGCAGCATGCGGGATCCTCCCGGACCGGGGCAGGAACCTGCGTCCCTTGCATCGGCAGGCAGACTCCCAACCACCGTGCCACCAGGGAAGCCCTCTAGGACAGCTTTTAAACTACAGTGGCATAGTTGATAGACGAGACAGAGACTATCTTGGCCCACAAGTTTCTACAGTCAAACTGCTTAGGATTAAATACTGGCTCTATCACTTATTAGTTGTTACTTGAGAAAGTTCTTCAATATCATTATCATAAGGAAATTAACACTACTTACCTCATAGGGTTGATGTGAAGATTGAATGAGTTAAAATATTGAAAGCACATAGAACAATCTATAGAATATATCAATGAATCAATAACTCTTAGTTATTATTATTACAAACACCAAGATCAAACCTCCTCCCTCTCCTCATATGTCATTGGCTCTTCTGCCAACAGGACCACCTAGACATGTTTCTGCCCTTTCCCACACATAAATAGGAACACCTTTCAGACATAACTTACTGTGAATGCAGACAGATCACTTTCTAGGTATTCCCAGCAGCCATGCAGAGGGGAAACCGTTTTTCTTTTTCCTTTTTTTCACTTTATTCCTAGAAGACTTCAGTCACATGCTCATGTAGAGAGTTTAAACCTCCTTTCTCTGTATCCTACTAAAATATTCAATGGCCAGCCTAACAACTCCGATAAAATAAGAGGTTTGCCTTCCCAACTAATAGTGTTTTCTCACCTCTGAAATCAATTAAGGGCTCTGAAGACACTGTATGATTCGGGGACTGTGGTTTAAAACACCAACCCTGAATTCCTAAGAGGGCTTATTAGAGCATACAGATTAGCTGCTCAAGATGCACAGAGAGCCCAGCCTCTGTAAGATAGGAATGAATGGTAGGAGGTAAAATTAGTACAAGTTATGAATAACCCACTTCCTTGAAAAACACAGATGGATGAATGTTTTCTCTCTTTCTCTCTCCCTGATTCTCTCTCTCCCCGTCTCACTTTCTTTCCCCCTCTCTTTCTGTCAGTGTTCAATAATAAAAGGTCAGTGTTGTGAGTAAAAAAATATATATTCATACCATTATGTGTAAGGCATTGCCCTGGGGGCCATGGAAAGAAACCTATGAGGTATGATTCCTGTCCTGGGGAGTTAATAATCCACTTGGGAAGACAAGCCTATGAAAACTTAAATAATAATTAATGAACTCAATGACAGTACAAGACAACAATGGTAAATATACAACTATGTAGTAAGTAATTGCTAAATGCTTTCTTCAGATAGTTAGCATTATAGAAATTTTATAGGAGAATAAGATCCACATGACATGTAAATTTGTTAACCAAAACAGGAGAAAATGGCCTTTCTACTTCCTCGTATTGAATATAAAATGCCAAAGTTAAATACGTATTTATATTTCAAGTGAGTAATTTAAGGTGTTTTAATTTAAAACAAACATTAATTAACTATCTTCCTAGGGTAACAATATTTGTTAACCAGCCACTGAACATTGTTTTCTAACTTCAGTTGAAATGTTTTTGGAGGAAATGTGAAGGTTGAACCAAGAGAGTCAGATGGAAATTAGGACATGTGGTATAGTGAATCTTTGAGAAGAGGACAGCTCCCACAGTGAGAATATGAGAATGGAATGGGGTCCTGAACAGAGTCAAATAACTCAAGAGCTAATGCATATGAATATATCAGAACTCAGAGAACAGCCCCCCAGAGTCAGCACGAATGAGAAGAAGTGGCTGAATTCTAGAAAGTTCTAGAAAGACCAATCTGAAACACCTGCAAGTGAGTCTCCTGAATGAAGCTTCTCTATCATATTCACCAATTCACTGGAGACATCCTATTTCCTAGGTACTTAGGGAAAGGGTTTATTCCCAGATATGCCACCAAATTCAAGTTTAACCATACACCCAGATTTCTGTTCCTTTGAACTACTGAAGCTCTAAATTTGGTGAGGCAATGATCTGCTTGTCTAAATAACATAACATAATGGTGAAGAATGTGGCTCTAAAACCAAACTGCCTGAGTCCAAATCCCAGTTCTGCCACTATGATTCTGAGCAAGTTACTTATACCAATGGAAAGGATAATACTACTTAATTCATAGTGTTGTCATTAGGGCCAAATGAGTTAATATATCTGAAGCTTTTAAAACCATCTGTAGTACATAGTTAGCACCTAGTAAGAATAAGCTGCCATACCCTGTTATTTAAATCCTCTATTACTTAATCTTCCAGTTATGAGAACAGCCCATACATCCTTCTCTGGGACCAATACTAGCCCTATAAAGGGGACTGTAACAAGATAAAGTTTATCTGCATATCTTATTCCAACCCTGGTTCCACCAAGAGGACCTAATTTTAGTACCTTGATCCTAACGTTATCCTTCTACTTAACAGGTCTTAATTTCAAAGCACCCTGATTTTTCTCTGTTGAGTATGCTGACTCATGTCAGTCATTCTAAAGACTAGACACAGTCTTTACATCCCAGTCCCCTCCTGCTGCTTGGTTCCTCTAATGCTATGCTCTGCCTCCTTCTGGGATCTTGTATGTAACAGGACTGCCCAGGTAATGACTACATGGCTACCTGTATATCTCCCACTGTCCTGTTGAAACTTCCCACCATTACCTTCTAGGACTCCAAGAATCTGACTGGTTTCTACATCTTCACATTTGTGGTTTGACATCTAATCCATCCAAGTGCTGTCAGAGTTTTCCTTGTAGCAGGTAGATTCAAAAGACTGGACCACCAACTGTTCTGCAAATATTATGGTAAATGCCTGAGAGTTTCTTCCAAGCATTCTCAAAGAATTTACTTTCTCTGCATCACCTTTGGTCAGTTGGTTTGAGAAAATGAGAAAACAAAGTTTCTGCTATTTATTGGCAAAACTGTGCAAAAGCATTAAAATAGGGAGAAGACAAAAGTGATATGGAAAATTGCTTCAAAAAATAGGTCTGCTGCTTAGCACACAAACTAAACTAATAGTGTATATACAGAACAAAGTTGCTAAACAGCTCTTCCATAAATCACTCTACAAAGCTTAGGTATCTGGAGCTATAAACTCATTCCACGATTTTCACTAGAAGGAGATCTTCATTGAAAAAAAGAATTGCTGCCTCTTGCTGGACATCCTCCAGCAATCACATAAAAGAGGAAAATATTGAGGGCATTCTTGGCTCTCTTACACACACACACACACACACACACACACACACACATCCCACATATACAACAGGAAAAATAAAATGCTGGATATTAACTTCCAATCACTGTTTAGAAGGCACCAGGTCTATCACACTTGCAACTCAGAACACAAAGCATGAGTTGTCTTGCAAAAAGAAAACCTGTATCCCAAACAACACTCCTGGCCTTGCTACACACTTGCGCTCCCCTCCCATCCAACAGCCTTTAGGAACCTATAGGCAAGGAGCTAGTCATTAAGAGCCTTGATCTACTCACTCCTTCCCCTCCTCTGGTGCATCTTCCAGAACATAACCTTAATTATCATAGCATTGGGATCAGCAAACCAAAATCCCTTCCACAGATACACTTCTTACTGGCTTTTATTCTGTAGCAACTATCTGTTTATGCACCCCTTAATCAGGTGCAACCAAAACAGTTAACAACCCAAAAGCAGTTAACACTTTTGGAGAGGGAAAATACAAAGAAAAAGTTTAAAAAAAGAAAAAAAAAAAAGAGCTGCAGAGTCAAATTTGTATAAAGAACCACAGATGCTGGTGACTAAGGTGATGAAAATAAAGCAGATTAGGCAAAATTTAATTTGTATCAAAACAGCAGCCAAGGAAAACAATATTTTAATGCAATATTTTGAAAAAGCAAAGTTAATGCAAAAAAAAAAAAAACACTGTGAAAAAATATCCCAATTTTAAATAGGAAAGAAATTCAAAACAATTAACAACATGACAATAAGTACATACCTATCAATAATTACTTTAAATAGTAATGGACTAAATGCTCCAACCAAAAGACCTAGGGTAGTTGAATGGGTACAAAAACTAGACCCAAGTATATGCTGCCTAAAATAAAATCACTTCAGACCCAAAGACACACAGACGGAAGGTGTGGGGATGAAAAAAGTATTTCATGCAAATGCAAATGAAAAGAAGGCCAGGGTAGCAATACTTATATAAGACAAAATAGACTTTAAAACAAAGACTGTAACAAGAGACAGAGAAGGATATTATATAATGATGAAAAGATCAAACCAACTAGAAGATATAGTGATTATAAATATATATGCTCCCAACATAGGAGTACCCAAATACATGAAGCAAATATTTACAAACATTAAGGGAGAAATTAATGGTAACACAATAATAGTAGGGAAATTTAGCACCCTGCTTACATCAATGAACAGATCATCCAGACAAAATCTCAGTAAGGAAACACTGGCATTAAACAACACATTAAGCTAGATTAACTTAATATATAGAGAGATAACATTGCATCCAAAAGCAGCAGAATACACATTTCTTTCATGTGCACATGGAACGTTCTCCAGGACGTATAACATGCCAGGCCACAAAACAAGTCTCAATAAATTTAAGAAGACTGATATCATATTAATCATCTTTTCCAACAACAACTCTATGAGACTAAGAAATCAACTACAAGGAAAAAAAACTTCAAAAAACACAATCACATGGAAGCTAAACAATACACTACTAAACAACCAATGAGTCACTGAAGAAATCAAAGAGGAAACAAAAAAGTACCTGAAGACAAATAAAAACAATGATCCGAAAATTATGGGACAGAGCAAAAGCTGTGTTCTGAGTTGTAAGAGGGAAGTTTATGGCAATACAAGCCTCCCTCAGGAAACAAGAAAAGTCTCAGATAAACAACCGAAATTACATCTATAGAAACTAGAAAAAGAATTAAAAAGCAAAATCCAAACATAGTAGAAGGAAAGAAATGATCAGAGTAGAAATAAATGAATTACAGACTTTTAAAAAGAATAGAAGCAAAATCAATGAAACTAAGAGCTCCTTCAAAAAAATAAAATAAAATTGATAAACTTTAGTCAGACTTATCAAGAAAAAAAGAGAGCAGACCCAAATCAATAAAATCAGAAATGAAAAAGAAGTTACAACTGACACACAAAAATGCAAAGGATCTTAAGAGATTACTGTGAATGCCAGTTAAACAGACTACCTAGAAGAAATGGATAAATTCCTAGAAATGTACAATTTCCTAAGACTGAATCAGGAGAATATAGAAAATATGAACATACCAATTACCAGTAATGAAATTGAATCAGTAATCAAAACACTCCCCACAAACTAAAGTCCAGGACCAAATGGCCTCACAGGTAAATTCTATCAAATACTTAAAGACGAGTTAACACCTATCCTTCTCAAACTACTCCAAAACTGAAGAGAAAGGAACACTTCCAAACTCATTCTACAAGACCAGCATCACTCTGATACCAAAACCAAAGATACCACACACAAAAAAAAACTCTACAGGCCAATATCACTGATAAACATACATCTAAAAATATTCAGCAAAATATTAGCAAAACAAATTCAATAAATTAAAAGGATCCTACACCATGATCAAATGAGATTTACCCCAAGGATTCAAGGATATTTCAATATCCACAAATCAGTCAATGTGATACAGATTAACAAATTAAGAATAAAAATCATACGATCATCTCAATAGATGCCAGAAAAGATTCTGACAAAATTCAACATCAATTTATGATAAAAATAATTTCAACAAAGTGCATATAGACGGAACATACCTCAACATAATAAAAGCCATATATGACAAGCCCACAGATAACATCATACTCGATGCTGAAAAGCTGAAAGCATTTCCTTTAAGATCAGGAATAAGACAAGGATGTCCTATCTCACCACTTTTTATTTTTTTAACATCTTTATTGGAGTATAATTGCTTTACAATGGTGTGTTAGTCTCTGCTTTATAACAAAGTGATTCAGCTATACATATACATATATCCCCATATCTCCTCCCAATACGTCTCCCTCCCACCCTCCACATCCCACCCCTCTAAGTGGTCACAAAGCACCAAGCTGATCTCCCTGTGCTATGCAGCTGCTTCCCACTAGCTATCTATTTTACATTTGGTAGTATATATAAGTCCATGTCGTTCTCTCAATTCGTCCCAGCTTACCCTTCCCTCTCCCTATGTCCACAAGTCCATTCTCTATGTCTGCACCTTTATTCCTGTCCTGGCCCTAGGTTCTTCATAAACTTTTTTCTTTTTTAGATTCCACATACATGTCTTAGCATATGGTATTTGTTTTTCTCTTTCTGACTTAACATCACTCTGTATGACAGACTCTATGTCCATCAACCTCAATGTAAAAAACTCAATTTCATTTCTTTTTATGGCTGAGTAACGTTCCATCATATATATGTGCCACGTCTTCTTTATCCATTCATCTGTTGATGGACACTTAGGTTGCTTCCATGTCCTGGCTACTGTAAATAGAGCTGCAATGAACATTGTGGTACATGCCTCTTTTTGAATTATGGTTTTCTCGGGGTATATGCCAAATAGTGGGATTGATGGATCGTATGATAGTTCTATTCTTAGTTTTTTAAGGAACCTTCATACTGTTCTCCATGGGGCTGTATCAATTTACATTCCCAGCAACAGTGCAAGAGGGTTCCCTTCTCTCCACATCCACTCCAGCATTTATTGTTTGTAGATTTTTTGATGATGGCTGTTCTGACTGCTGTGAGGTGATACCTCATTGTAGTTTTGATTTGCATTTCTCTAATGATTAGTAAGGTTGAGCATTCTTTCATGTGATTGTTGGCAATCTGTATATCTTCTTTGGAGAAATGTTTATTTAGGTCTTCTGCCCATTTATCAATTGTTTGTTTGTTTTTTTGATATTGAGCTGCACGAGCTGCTTGTACATTTTGGAGATTAATCCTTTGTCAGTTGCTTCGTTTGCAAATATTTTCTCCCATTCTGAGGGTTGCCTTTTCATCTTGTTTATAGTTTCCTTTGCTGTCCAAATGCTTTTAAATTTCATTAGGTACCATTTCTTTATTTTTTTTATTTTTATTTATTTATTTTTTGCAGTATGCAGGCCTCTCACCACGGTGGCCCCTCCCACTGCGGAGCACAGGCCCCAGACGCGCAGGTCCAGCGGTCACGGCTCACAGGCCCAGCCGCTCTGCAGCATGCGGGATCCTCCCGGAGAGGGGCACCAACCCGCGTCCCCTGCATCGGCAGGCGGACTCACAACCACTGCGCCACCAGAGAAGCCCCTATTTTTGTTTTTATTTCCATTTCTCTAGGAGATGAGTCAAAAAGGATCTTGCTGTGATTTATGTCATAGAGTGTTCTATGTTTTACTCTAAGAGTTTTATAATTTCTGGCCTTATGTTTAGGTCTTTAATCCATTTGGGGTTTATTTTGGTGTATGGTGTGAGGGAGTGTTCTAATTTCATTCTTTTACATGTAGCTGTCCAGTTTTCCCAGCATCACTTATTGAAGAAGTTGTCTTTTCTCCATTGTATCTTCTTGCCTTCTTTATCAAAAATAAGGTGACCATCTGTGTGTGGGTTTACCTCTGTGTTTTCTATCCTGTTCCATTGATGTATATTTCTGTTTTTGTGCGAGTACCATACTGTCTTGATTATTGTAGCTCTGTAGTATAGTCTGAACTTGGGGAGCCTGATTCCTCCAACTCTGTTTTTCTTTCTCAAGATTGTTTTGACTATTTGGGGTCTTCTGTGTTTCCATACAAATTGTGAAACTTTTTGTTCTAGTTCTGTGAAAAATGCCATTGGTACCTTGATAGGGATTGCATTGAATCTGTAGATTGCTTTGAGTAGTATATTCATTTTCACAATGTTGATTCTTCCAATCCAAGAACATGGTATATCTCTCCATCTGTTTATATCATCTTTAATTTCTTTCATCAGTGTCTTATAATTTTCTGCATACAGGTCTTTTGTCTCCTTAGGTAGGTTTATTCCTAGGCATTTTATTCTTTATCTTGTATTGGTAAGTGGCAGTGTTTCTTTAACTTGTCTTTCAGATCTTTCATCATTAGTGTATAGGAATGCAAGAGATTTCTGTGCATTAATTTTGTATCTTTGTCCCTTACCAAATTCATTGATTAGCTCTAGTAGCTTTCTGGTAGCATCTTTAGGATTCTCTATAGATAGTATCATGTCATCTGCAAATAGTGACAGCTTTACTTCTTCTTTTCTGATTTGGATTCTTTTTATTTCTTTTTCTCCTCTAATTGCTGTGGCTAAAACTTCCAAAAATATGTTGAATAATAGTGGTGAGAGTGGGAAACTTTGTATTGACCCTGATCTTAGAGGAAATGGTTTCAGTTTTTCACCATTGAGAACGATGTTGGCTGTGGGTTTGTCATATATGGCCTTTATTATGTTGAGGAAAGTTCCCTCTATGCCTACTTTCTGGAGGTTTTTTTTTTATCATAAATGGATGTTGAATTTTGTCAAAAGCTTTTTCTGCATCTATTGAGATGATCATATGGCTTTTCTCCTTCAATTTTTTCATATGGTTTATCACATTGATTGATTTGCGTATATTGAGGAATCCTTGCATTCTGGGGATAAACCCCACTTGATCATGGTGTATGATCCTTTTAATGTGCTGTTGGATTCTGTTTGCTTGTATTTTGTTGAGGATTTTTGCATCTATGTCCATCAGTGATATTGGCCTGTAGTTTTCTTTTATTGTGACATCCTTGTCTAGTTTTGGTATCAGGGTGATGGTGGCCTCGTAGAATGAGTTTGGGAGTGTTCTACCCTCTGCTATATTTTGGAAGAGCTGGAGAAGGATAGGGTTAGCTCTTCTCTAAATGTTTGGTAGAATTGTCTTGTGAAGCCATCTGGTCCTGAGCTTTTGTTTGTAGGAAGATTTTAAACCACAATTTCAATTTCACTGCTTGTGATTGGTCTGTTCATATTTGTTCCTGGTTCAGTCTCAGAAGGTTTTGCTTTTCTAAGATTTCTTTCCATTTCTTCCAAGTTATCCATTTTACTGGCACATAGTTGCTTGTAGTAATCTCTCATGATCCTTTTGTATTTCTGCAGTGTAAGTTGTTACTTCTCCTTTTTCATTTCTAATTCTATTGATTTGATATTCCTCTCTTTTTTTCTTGATGAGTCTGGCTAATGGTTTCTCAATTTTGTTTATCTTCTCAAAGAACCAGCTTTTAGTTTTAATGATCTTTGCTATTGTTTCCTTCATTTATGTTTCATTTATTTCTGATGTGATCTTTATGATTTATTTCCTTCTGCTAAACTTAGGGTTTTTTTGTTCTTATTTCTCTAATTGCTTTAGGTGCAAGGTTAGGTTGTTTATTTGAGATGTTTCTTGGTTCTTGAGGTAGGATTGTATTGCTTTAAACTTCTCTCTTAGAATTGCTTTTGCTGTATCCCACCAGTTTTGGGTTTTCATTGTCATTTGTTTCTAGGTATTTTTTTTATTTCCTCTTTGATTTCTTCAGTGATCTCTTAGTTATTAAGTAGTGTATTGTTTAGCTTCCATGTGTTTGTATTTCTTACAGATTTTTTCCTGTAATTGATATTTAGTGTCATAGCATTGTGGTCGGAAAAGATACTTGATACAATTTCAATTTTCTTAAATTTACCAAGGTTTTATTTGTGAACCAAGATATGACTGATCCTGGAGAATGTTCCATGAGCACTTGAGAAGAATGTGTATTCTGTTGTTTTTGGATGGAATGTCCTATAAATATCAATAACATCCACTTTGTTTAATGTATCATTTAAAGCTTGTGCTTCCTTATTTATCTTCATTTTGGATGATCTGTCCATTGGTGAGAGTGGGGTGTTAAAAGTCCACCACTATGATTTTATTACTGTCAATTTCCCCTTTAATGGCTGTTAGCATTCGCCTTATGTATTGAGGTGCTCCTAAGTTGGGTGCATAAATATTTACAGTTCTGATATCTTCCTCTTGGATTGATCCCTTGATCATTATGTAGTAGTGTCCTTCTTTGCGTCTTGTAATAATCTTTATTTTAAAGTCTATTTTGTCCGATATGAGAATTGCTATTCCAGCTTTATTTTGTTTTCCATTTTCATGGAATATCTTTTTCCATCCCCTTACTTTCAGTCTGTATGTGTCTCTAGGTCTGAAGTGGGTCTCTTGTAGACAGCATATATACGGGTCTTGTCTTTGTATCCATTCAGCCAGTCTATGTCTTTTGGTTGGAGCATTTAATTCATTTACATTTAAGGTAATTATCAATATGTATGTTCCTATTACCATTTTCTTAATTGTTTTGTGTTTGTTATTGTAGGTCTTTTCCTTCTCCTGTGTTTCCTGCCTAGAGAAGTTCCTTTAGCATTTGTTCTAAAGCTGGTTTGGGGGTGCTGAATTCTCTTAAATTTTACTTGTCTGTAAAGGTTTTAATGTCTCCCACGAATCTGAATGAGATCCTTGCTGGATAGCGTAATCTTGGTTGTAGGTTTTTCCCTTTCATCACTTTAAATATGTCCTGCCACTCCCTTATGGCTTGCAGAGTTTCTGCTGAAAGATCGGCTGTTAACCTTATGGGGATTCCCTTGTATGTTATTTGTTGTTTTTCCTTCGCTGCTTTTAATACCTTTTGTTTGTATTTAACATTTGATAGTTTGATTAATATGTGTCTTGACGTGTTTCTCCTTGCATTTATCCTGTATGGGACTCTCTGCACTTCCTGGACTTGATTAACTATTTCCTTTCCCATATTAGGGAGGTTTTCAACTATAATCTCTTCAAATATTTTCTCAGTCCCTTTCTTTTTCTCTTCTTCTTCTGGGACCCCTATAATTTGAATGTTGGTGCGTTTAATGTGTCCCAGAAATTTCTGAGACTGTCCTCAATTATTTTTCCTTTATTCTGCTCTGCAGTAGTTATTTCCACGTCACTTATCCATTCTTCTCCCTCATTTATTCTGCTACTGATTTCTTCTAGAGAACTTTCAATTTCATTTATTGTGTTGTTCATCATTGTTTGTTTGCTCTTTAGTTCTTCCAGGTCCTTTGTAAACGTTTCTTGTATTTTCTCCATTCTATTTCCAAGATTTTGGATCATCTTTACTATCATTACTCTGAATTATTTTTCAAGTAGACTGCCTTTTTAACTTCATTTGTTTGGTCCGATGGGTTTTTACCTTGCTCCTTCATCTGTTATGTGTTTCTCTGTCTTTTCATTTTGCTTAACTTACTGTGCTTGGGGTCTCCTCTACACAGGCTGCAGGTTCATATTTCCTCCAGGCAGCGGTGCCAGGGCCCAGAGGCCCTGCTGCTCCTCCTCCTCCTCCCCACCAGGCTGAGGCAGTGAGGGGGTGGTGGCAGTGGTGGCCGCAGCCTCTCATTACTTTTATTCAACACAGTACTCAAAATCTTAGCTACATCCGAACCAAAAAAATTAAGGCATTCAAATTGATAAGGAAGAAGTAAAATTGTCACTCTTTGCAAATGATATGATAATATAAAGAGAGAAACTAAAGACACCACCAAAAAACTGTGAGAATTAATAAATAAAGTCAGTAAAGTTCCTAGATACAAAATTAATATACAGAAATCAGCTGCATTTCTATACACCAACAACAAATTATCAGAAAGAAAAATTAAGAAAACAATCCAATTTTCAATTTCGTCAAAAAGTAAAATACCTAGGAATAAATCTAACCAAGGAGGTAAAAGATCTACACTCAGAATACCATAAAACATTGACTAAACTGATTGAAGATGGCACAAATGGAAAGATATACCATGCTCATGAATTGGAAGGATTAATATTGTTATAATAACCATACTACCTAAGGCAATTTTCAAATTCAATGCAATCTCTATCAAAATACCAATCACATTTTTCACAGAACCAGGACAAATAATTCTAAAAGTTTACGGAAACACAAAAGACCTCAAATAGCCAAAACACTCTTGAGAATGAAGAACAAATCTGGAGGTATCATGTTCCCTGATTTCAAACTGTACTATGAAGCCACAGTAATCAAAACAGTATGGTATCTGCACAAAAACAGACACAAAGATCAATGCAACAGAATAGAAAGGCCAGAAGTAAACCCATGTTTATATGGTCGATTAATCTATGGCAAAGGAGGCAAGAATACACAATGGGGAAAAGACAGCCTCTCCAATAAATGATGTTGGGAAAACTGGATAGCTCAATGGAAAAGATTCAAACTGGACTACTTTCTCACATCATGTACAAAAATAAGCTCAAAATGGATTAAAGACTTAAATGTAAGACCTGAAACTAAAAAAATACCTAGAAGAAAACATAGGCAGTACTTTAATGTGACATAAGTCTTAGCAATATTCTTTTGTATATGTCACCTCAGGCAAGAGAAACAACAGCAAAAATAAACAGATGGAACTATATCAAACTATAAAACTTTTGCTCAGTGTAGGAAACTATTAAGAAAAAGAAAAGTCAGCCTACTGAATGGGAAAATATATTTGTAAGCATATATCTGATAAGGGGTTACTATCCAAAATATACAAATATCCCATGCAACTGAACATCAAAAACAATCTGAGAAAAAAAGAGTATAGGACTTGAATAAAGATTTTTCCAAAGAAGACATACAGAAGGCCATCAGACACATGAAAAGTTGCTCAACATCACTGCTCATAAGGGAAACACAAATCAAAAGCACAATGAAATATCACGTCAGACCTATCAGAATGACTCTTATCAAAAAGACAACAAATAATAAGTGTTGGTGAGCATGTGGATAAAAGGGAACCCTCATACCTGTTGGTGGGAATGTAAATTGGTGCAGCCACTATGGAAAACGGTATGGAGATTCCTCAAATAATCAAAAATAGAACTACCATACAATCCAGCAATTCCATTTCTGGGTATTTTTCTGAAGAAAACAAAAAACACGGATTCAAAAAGATATATTCAGTAGTGTATATATGTCTATGCCACTCTCTCACTTCATCCCAGCTTACCCTTCTCCCTCTCCGTGTCCTCAAGTCCATTCTCTACGTCTGCATCTTTATTTCCATCTTGCCTCTACATTCTTCAGAACCATCTTTTTTTTGATTCCATATATGTGTGTTAGCATACGGTATTTGTTTTTTCTTTCTGACTTACTTCATTGTGTATGACAGACTCTAGGTCCATCCACCTCACTACAAATAACTCAGTTTCATTTCTTTTTATGGCTGAATAATATTCCATTGTACATATGAGCTACATCTTCTTTATCCATTCGTCTGTCAATGGACACTTAGGTTGCTTCCATGTCCTGGCTATTGCCAATAGTGCTGCAATGAACATTGTGGTACATGACTCTTTTTGAATTATGGTTTTCTCAGGGTATATGCCCAGTAGTGGGATTGCTGGGTCATATGGTAGTTCTATTTGTAGTTTTTTAAGGAACCTCCATACTGTTCTCCATAGTGACTATATCAATTTACATTCCCACCAACAGCAAAAGAGGGTTCCCTTTTCTCCCCATCCTCTCCAGCATTTATTGTTTGTAGCTTTTTTAGATATCCTTGGGTTTTTTTGGGGGGCGGTTTGTTTCGTTTTTTTTTTTGCGGTACATGGGCCTCTCACTATTGTGGCCTCTCCCGTTTGAAGCACAGGCTCTGGACATGCAGGCTCAGTGGCCATCACGGGCCCAGCTGCTCTGCGGCATGTGGAATCTTCCCGGACCAGGGCACGAACCCGTGTCCCCTGCATCGGCAGGTGGACTCTCAACCACTGTGCCACCAGGGAAGCCCTGTTTGTAGATTTTTTGATGATGGCCATTCTGACCAGTGTGAGGTGATACCTCATTGTACTTTTGATTTGCATTTCTCCAGTGACTAGTGATGTTGAGCATCCTTTCATGTGTTTGTTGGCAATCTGTATATCTTCTTGAGAGAAATGTCTATTTAGGTCTTCTGCCCATTTTTGAATTGGGTTGGATTTTTTTTAAAGCCTTCTTAAGTAAGACTTATGAAACTTTCTGAGTGAGACTTGTTCTCCTCTGTGCCCACAATGCCATTACTTAGGTAGCTTCTCATACCTCTCAGGATAAAGATGATTATACATGACTTGTCAAGGTTCTTCCTGATCTGGCTCTTACTTACATCTTTCAGCCTTGCCTCTTCCTGCATTTATGAAGCTCTCTCACACTATTCTCTATCCACTCTGAACAACCTTCAGTTTTCACATACACATCACTGAGTCTCTCTTTTTCTAAGCCTTTTCACATGTAATGCCCTCTGCCTCCTCATCCAACTCAAGTCTTCCAGGAAGTGTCAGCTGAGATATCACTTTCTCTAGGAAGCCCCATTGAGTCAGTGTTGGTGGTACTTTTCCTTGGATCTTGGTGCCAGATCATGGTACCAGTACCTCATGACTGATTCTCCCAGCGTCACCCCTGATTTTTTTCTTCTTTGATACATTCCTTGTCTGTCTCAGAAGAGAATCCATGATCAGATTCTCCTTGACTTTTCCTGTTGGAGATCCCTTCCCATCTTTGCAATCACCATTCTATAAGGTTTGGGGGTGACTGATGTGGTGGAAAGAATGCTGAACTAGGTGCTAGCTCAGGCTCGGATCTTATTCACTCATTCATTCACTCATTCATTCATTCAACAGCTATTTATGGAGTACTTCCTATCCATGTGCTAAGTATTATTCTAGGCAATGAAGGGAACAGGCAAAGGCCCTGCCCTCATAAAATTTTCATTCTAGTGAGAGCAGAATAAAAAATATAAACATGCAATGTATGTTAGTGTTAAGTGCTGTGAGGAAAAACGTGCCTATGATATTGCCTATGCTATCCTGGACAAACCTATTACATCTCTCTGAAACTAAATGTTATAGTTTGTAAAATGATGCTAATAATATCTGCTCTAAATAACTAGTAAGTTTGTAAAATGATGCTAATAATATCTGCTCTAAATAACTAGTAAGTTCTAAATAACTAGTAATGCAGGAAAATGAACACACTTTTGAAAACATACCAAGTACAAGCTATTATTATTATTATTGTTTTATTTTAGTTTTGATGTCATCTCTACTTACCCACTCCAATTCAATACGTGAATTTTTTATAAAGCCATTAGTCATTTAGATATTTGAAAATGAACAAATGGCTGGATGACAGCTTTAGTCCTCATCTAAATGTTTGTTTATTGTGTCTGTATGGTTGGAAAAGTCATGAGTTTACTGCTGTGCACTTGGAAGCACTTGAAAACATCAAACTCTAGGATTATTACTTTTCCTTATACTATTGAAATAATGGTAATTTTCCTCTCTAAATGTAAATTTAAAATGAACATTTTCACAGCAGTCTGGGAGAACAAGCTAAACAGGACTGTCCATCTCACACAAATGTTTATATTTCTATGTAGCTCATTTTTATTTAGGACATATGTGCATGCCAGAAGTGTATGGGAGAACATTAAACATTCCCCATGAAACTTAGGAACCAAATTTAATTTTTCAACTGTTTGCAAAAAGCATTTTTTTAATGGCAACATGCTTTGTTTTTTACTAGCTCTAAAGGAGTTTGTACGTGAAAATAAACTAAGACACGTTTTTCTATATTGCAGTTGCTAAATACTTTGCTCTGTTATTCCATCTTCAGCTGCTGAGATATCTGATATCAGAATCCTCTGGACCTATACTTCCCTTGGATATGACCCTAATGAAATAGTCCATTTGAATTAATAGCAACTATCATTTATTAAATGACACACTTTGCATGCACCATCTCATTATCTGCACTATCTTAATCCTCAAAATAGCTCTGTTAGATAGGAACCACTTTGATCCATATTTTACAGATAAAGATATAGTCAAAGAGGTTGCATGTACCTACTCAGGGTCACATCTATAGTGGTGTAGCAGAAATCTAGACCCAGGCTTCATGATTTCAGTGCTGACTCTGGGGCTATGATACACCAGCCTCCACTGCAAGCAATCACTCCATCCTCTGCCTTCCTAAGGGTCTCAATTTCTGCCTTCTTTATATCAGGCACTGCTTTCTACCTCGTATTAGTTACTTTTGAATAAGATTTATCTTATCTTTTAGACTATAAGCTTCTCAGTGAAAAGCTGCATGGCTAAGTTAGCTCTGTCTCTACCACTGTTTCAAAAAATACAGTACCTTAAACACAGTATTCAATCTCATAAAATTTCTTCCCCTACAATCCAAGATCACTGAGTGTCCCCCAATCTGAATCTGACAATGGCCTTCCTGAGTCACCTACTGTGACATCTGTCCTGGGGCTGGTTCCCACATCAGAATCTCTAGACATTGTTCTCTATCATTTATCTCATCTCTATCATTAGGAACAATTTGCTTTATGGCCCATTCCCCTAGGACTCCACTGATACGGGATCTGATGCTCTAATTTGAGTTAATTCATCTATGCCTTAATTAGAATCTATTTCCCTTAATTTACCAATTGAAGCCCATTGCAGCTTGCTGCTTCCCATCTCTATGCTCTGTTTTCTATCCTTCATACCAAGTCGTCAGTTTACAGTACTTTGGGTCATGCCTTTAGCTTGCCTTCCAACTCAACTGCTGAGTGGAAGCTTAATTTGATTATCCAGCTTCCAGGCCATCTTTAACCCTGGACACTACCTCTTGAATCACCTTTCAATCTATGCTCTTCTACCCAAGGAAGAATCACACTCTATACCCATGATTAAAGCAAGTCCCCAAGATTTCAGATTAGACTCAGAATCTTGGGCTCTTGTTTATTTGGATGGAAATTTGGCTAACAGGTAATAACAAACACTGTAACAAGGATCATCAGTGCTCCATTGAAGGAAGCAGCCCTCGTGTCAAGAAGACTAAAACACCATTTTCCTCTCTGCCTTTCTCCAACCAACTAATCCCCAATGCCATGGTCAAGTCTCTCATCCATGTTGCCTTTCCCAATTCCCCCCACCCCCCAACTATTAGGAACATTATTAAACTTCTCATATTCATCACCCAAACTAATATTTAATTAAATATGGTCTCATTTTATTTTATGTGACTTTTAGTCTGCCTTATTAAACTAAAAGCTTCTTGAAACAGGAACCATACTGCCATATTCTCCTTAATCATTGTCATCAACATCATTATAGCAAATACTTATTTAACACTTAGTGTGTATAAAATGCTTTACACAAATCAACTCATTTAATCTTCACAAGAACCTTATGAGGTAGGTATTATTATTTCCCCATTTTGCAGGTGAGAATACTGAGGCATAGAGACAAGTCACTTGCTCAAGGTCACATGGATACTATGTGGTGAAATAAGTATTCATGTCTGGGCAGTCTGGTTCTAGAGTCCATGAGCTTAACCACTGGAACCCTTTATTCCATGGGATCCCTTTATAGTACTGAAAACAGTTGAGCACACTAACAATACACAATAAGAATTCATTGGATGCTTGGTATACAATTTGACACTAGTGGTCCTTTCCGTGTCCTTAATGGCACATCATCCAATTACTTAAGTGGTCATTGTCCAATTATGGAGGAAGGAATCAGGCTGGAACAAGATTTGCCCACAAGACCTATGGATGCATTGGAAAGACAGACTCAGAGGAAGATGCTATCAGAAAATTGGTATGGCTGGAAAAGCACTGAGCCTGACAACAAAAAGATATACTATGGTTGAGGCAGACAATAAAGCACATTCCATTTAATAAAATGGGCTGTGGGACTTCCCAGGTGACGCAGTGGTTGAGAGTCTGCCTGCCGATGCAGGGGACACGGGTTTGTGCCCCGGTCCGGGAGGATCCCACATGCCGCGTAGCGGCTGGGACTGTGAGCCATGGCCTCTGAGCCTGCTCGTCCAGAGCCTGTGCTCCGCAACGGGAGAGGCCAAAACAGTAAGAGGCCCGCGTACCACAAAAAAAAAAAAAAAAGAAAGAAAATGGGCTTTGGAGCAAGGCTGCCTGAGCTGGAATCCTAGTGCCATGAAGTGCCTTTCTCATGCAGCTATTGTGAAGACATGTAAGCTAATTCTTCTCAAGTGTCTAGCCCAGTAATGGGCAGGGTAGGTGCACGTCATGTGTTAGCTGCTATATTATACATAATAATTAGAATGAAGAAAAAGTCCTGATAAATGGGGTCCTGACTTGTATATGGGGTACAGCAATGGGAAATGAAGGCATGGTGGATATTCAGAATTTAGCATCTTTTCTTGGGTCTCTGGCAACCTGAGTCCAGTGGGTTTTAGTGAGGTTAGCCCATGGGTAGCGGAACCAAATTTAGGGAGGACACTGGGCCTTAAACCTAGAGATTAAGGTCCCTGTGTAATGCCTACAGAAATGAAGGCACTAGGTACAGGGAGAGTGAAATCTAGCCCCATTAAAACCAAGTTCCCTTACCTAGTTTATGATTAATCTCTCTACCCAAAACTTTATATGCTTGCTTGTCTCCTCTGACCTCAATTCTGTGCTAACTGAACACTAATCAACCAGAGTCAGATGACTGAGATTGCTGTCGTCAATAACACTGTTAACGTACTAAAATTGCTGTTGTAAATATTATCATTCATGCACAAACTGAGGTTATTTCACCAGGGCAAAATAAGCTAACAGGCCCCTGACCATGGTCAGAGAGTCAAAAACCAGAGACATCCTGACTACCTGAAACTAAGATTAAGAAATGTTACAGAAATGTCACAAGATGATTAATCCCAGCTTCTTTGTTCTTCCCCTTTAAAAACACCCCCAACTCAATAACCAAGAGAGAGTAGATCTGAGATTTGTCTCCCACTCCCTTGCTTAGCCCTCTGCAATAAACCCTTACTTTGCTGCAAAAACCTCCTGTCAGGGTTTGGCTTTCTGTGCCTCAGGCAGGCACACAAGCCTTTGCTTGGCTAAAAGAGAAGCCCCTCATCAGAACCAAGCCACAGACTGAGGATTCAGTCCAGACGCAGGTGAAATCTCATGGCTCAGCTGAGGCAAAGGCCAGAGTGAAACAAGGCTGCCTTAGAACACAGCCCAATATATGCAGTAAGGCAGATTAAATCAGCCCTACCTCCACTCAGGAGCAGCCCAGAGAACCCCAGGCAGGCTGAGCATGTAGGTAAGGATCATGTGGTACTGAAGGTAAGGAAAAGCTGGGAGTTAGACTGGACATGATCAGTGTTGAATTGGGCTGCCTCACTGCCCTATCCAGACCTCACTCTGTTGGTGAGCAAGCAGTCTGGTGCTGTGCCCTTTGGTGAAGGCAGGCACATGGCAGGTGACTGACTCTGGGGAGTCAAAGCCAAGCTATCAGTCGGTACAGCCCATGGTGCAAACCTTGATGGCAAGTTCACAGCCCCCAGAGCCTCAGTGGTGGGGCACACGTCCTCTGGGCAGGGAGCACCAATTCACACAGCACGAGAGGCATAACATAGCAGGAGACCCACAGAGGCTTTTAAAATGTTTATTTTTTAAACTGGTTAGCAAAGCAGATGAGAAACTGTCAGAGAGCTGCAATGAAGAGTTTAATCCAGAGAGCCAGCAAAGAGGTGAAAGGAAGCAGAAAAAAGAAGCCGCCTCAGGATTTTGAAACAGAAATGCAAAGGGTGGTAACAAGTGGGGAAAAAAAAATAACTGTCACATCTCAAAAACTGCTCAAATCTACATTTGTAGAATGCTGTTTTCCATTCTCCAAGTCCTTTCTGCTTTTTAAAAAAGGCACATGTTATTTTCTCTGCCAGAAAAGCTCAACTCTTCTACATATTTGACAAATTTCTACGTGTTCCTACGTCAAAGTTCACCTCCTTTAGAGAAGGCCACACCCTCATCTGACCTATTTTCATATGACCCAATGTTTGTAATAGTGTATTTCAACGTACAATACCATGATTATGAACTCCGTGTTTTATAGATGCCCATGATCTTCTTGAGGATATCCCCAAGACCCAGTATAGTTCCTGGCACTGTACACAACAGGTGCTCAATGTATGATTACTGAATAAGTGAAAAAAAAAAAAGAATGAATAAGGGAAAGAGTGAAGGAAGGAAACATAGAAAGAAGGAAAGAGGAAAGAAAGGAAAGGAGGGAAGAAGGGAGAAAAGGAGGAAGGGTAAATCATTTAAGGTTGAAACACAGGGTGCACAGAGGGGAGGCAGAAAGCGGGTCTATAAAGCATCGTAGCGTGTCATGAGAGTCATGTGGATCAAGCTAAGTATTTGAGCTTAATCACACTGGCAAAGTAGCATAATCAAAGGGTATAAAGCAGAATGATGTTTCAAAAACATCCTTCTCCAATGCCCCCTTCACCCTACATGTTATTAATCTCATTTATTTGCTCCCTGCTTCAAACTAATGTACTTGCACTCAGAGATTTGGCCTATATATTACAAACCAGCAGACCTCAACATCTCCAAGAAATATTCCTAAAATGATCTCCTATCAGACTCTTTGTTATCTCAGTACTTTATTCTTAACATCATTCTAAGCCTGAACTTGTTTATTTGTCCCTTGGGGTATCAGTTTTCCCTAAAAGGTTATGAAAACCTTTGGTTCTGAAGAATACAAAAGATTGTATTCTTCAGAACCATACAGACTTGAATTCAAATCATAGCTTGGTTATTTGCTAGCTTTCTAACTCCAGCTAAATTATTTAACATTTCCGAGCCTCAGTCTGTTCGGCCATATAGGGGTGATGAATGATATCTATTCAACATGTTTTTGTAAAAATTGAAAGCTATTTAAGGTTTAGACATATACTAAGAAATCAGTAGCAGCTAGTAATAGTGGTGTTGCCAATACAAGTTAAAAACTGTAGTCATAGTAAGTTTGTGTGTTCTTATGCCCTGGTATACTCTCTGGTAGAGGACACTGTCTTTTCTTTCTTTCATTATTATTTCCTTTTCTCCCTCTCCCCAAACTCTGCAGCTCTCTCTCCCCTTCAAGTTGTCTTTCAGTTCTCTGTGACTCAATGCAGAGGCATGCTATGCATGATGGTGCCCCTCTTCCACTGTGACCTTGATCCATGAATCTACCATCCACCCAGTTCATGAGCCAGAAACCTGGGTCTCATTCTAACCCACCGTTCTCCCTCTCCCCCATCACATGCAATTCATTAAGCTCCATTGATCCGTGTCCTAAACAACTCCTGATTCTCTCCATTGCTCTCCATATCCACCGCCACCTTCATCAGATTACCTCTGTCTCTAACTCAGACTGCCACCAGAGTCTCCTCACTGCCCCTCTCAGGTTACCTGTCTCCCTCACCTCACTTCATTCCCAGTCAATTCTCCTCTCTGTAGCTAGAGGAATCTTCTTAAAACTCAAATGTGATCATGTGAACCACATCCCTCACCCAGCTTAAGGCCCTCTCATGGTTTCCCATTGATCTTAGGATAAATACACAGCTTATTAACATTGTTGTTCTCTAACCTCACTTATTCTGTGTTGAAGCCACACTGGTTTATATCAGGGCCCCTTCTTTGCCAAGCTGTTGTCTTTTCCTCTAACAATCTCTCTGAAGAAATAGGTCTTGCACAATACTGTCTCAAAAACAAAGTTAAGCTCTGAACTCTGAACTACAAAGTTTTCTTTTTGGTTCAAGATACTGTATGTAACTGATATAAAACACTATGTGAAGACAAGTCTCAGAAAAGGGCCAAGCTGATATAGTACAAGAGGAAGTGATGGAGGAGCTGAGTGCCTGAAAGCACTTCATTTCACTTTTCTAAATGTGCCCTGTCAAAGTGAAGGGAATAGTCTCAGAAAGGCTTAAGTTAGTGGATACACAATGAAGTAGAATATTTATCTTCATGCTATTGAACTGCAGACCATTCAGCATTAGAAAACACCACCAAGTCTGTCTGCCAACATGCCTCAAAGTAGGGAGGATTCCAATTTGATGAGCAAGGCACACCATCTGTCAACAGGATTGCTAAGTGGTAACCTAGCAAACTTCAGCTCCCAGAACCCAAGGAGCGGAATACTCTGGTGCCATTTGGGTAAGACGTACCCTTGGCTCAGTGGTCAAGAGATTTTACACACTCTACTCAACCTGGGAGAAATAAGTGATATCTGTGGGCAAAAAAAATATTGCCTGCCATTCCAGTAAACAACAAATGTTGCCCGCCATCAAGCCATCAACCACTGCAGCAGCCCTGGGCAGTGTACCCTGAGAGGAATTCAGGATGGAGAAAAGCAGGATACTGGCCCTTGATAGTGAAGATGCATATCAAAGGAATAATTTCAATGAGCCCAGACTCTTGCATCTTCCTATACATAGAGAAGCACTAAACTCACTAACTTGAGATGTTTGCTTTTTGTGATTAGCAGTAATCTTTTGATGTTCAACTACGTGTTCATGTTTTTTTTTGTTTTTGTTTTTTCAGCCAAAACTCCTATATATCCTGGTTCCTCCCTTACCTCTTCAGAACAGTTCCTCAGACACATCTGAGAGGCCGTCTCCCAGGCTATTGTCCTCAGTAAGGTCCCCAAATAAAACATAACTCACAAATTTTAGGTTGTGTATTTTTCTTCAGTTTACAGATGTGTATCCTTGCTCCCAGTCCAACTCAGCCTCAACATTTCCTGTATGGGTGTTTGATAAGCCATTGCAGAAGGGAGGCACCTGGCTTAGAACAGCATGCTGGAGGGCTGCATCCCCAACCTTTACACTTTCTGGCAAAAGGATTCAAGGGACATTAACCTAAACAATACCATTGACCAAGGCATTGACCTTAGCTTACAGCTAAGGGTAGAAAGAAGGAGGAGAAAGGGGAAAGAATGATTCATGTATATTCCTTATAGAATATGATTTTAAAATTGAAAATATCTAGAATATATTTTGTACCTAAATTAGTGAAAGCAACATAGGGGTTGCTCTTACCTCAGATGCAATATCATCTTTAACCAAATGGATCAGAAATTATATATTCAAATGAAAATATGTAAATCAGTTACCTTGGAAAGCTATGTAATTCTTTGTCTGCATTTCATAGCTTATTTTACCTACAAAATTTTGAGGTTCACTTATCTGGAGATTTTTTTTCTCTTACACATGTGAATCTTTAGTCTCTAACCCAGTGCTTAGTACACAAGTAGACAGGGTGGCAAAACATATGTACTCAGGAGTCAGATGTTCAAATTTGATCTACAGTTCAAATTCCAGCTCTGTTACCTAGCAAAGTGAATTTGGTCGTATTTCCTACAGTTTCTTCATCTGTAAAATGGGGATAATAATTGTCCATACCTCATGTAGTTGATATAATTATATAAAAATAAAGCATACAAAATACTTAGCATTACCTTTAACACAAAGAACACTCAGTAAGTATTGGCTGCTGCTATAATAGGGGTTCAATTTATAATGCTTTTATTGGGGAATTATTGGGCCTCCTCCTGCAATCATCTGGATATCCTAACTCCCATTCTTCCAAATCACCTAAATGTGGATTTTTGGTGGGATTTGATATATAGAGACAACTGAAAATCAGTGAAATCTAAACACAGTGTCTATGAACTTCTTGGCTGTTAACTTTAAGTCTTATTCTCTTATTTTTCTTTGTAATCGTATCTTTCATAGTGCTTGGCCCTTAACTCCAGCAAATATTTAATTAATGAGCAGAATATTTGTTGAATAAATCATGGAATGTGAATAAAGTAGGTGAACACACAATTTACTCAGCTTGTTCACCCAACCTAGCTTCAGGACTCTATAAGAATGCTCTCAAAGGATGAAGAGATGTAACCCTATAAATTGGATGTGGAAACAATTTCTCAAGATTTCCTTCAGTGCTGCTCTGCTGGACATTTTTCATGCTTTCTGGTTTCCCATCACATTTTGGGTGCTTTTCCTATGGGTATTGGTTTCCCATTGCTGCTATAACGAATGACTACAACCTTGGTGGCTTTAAACACAAACATTATCTTGGTAGTTCTGGAGCTCAGAAGTCTGAAATGAGTTTCAGGGGGCTAAAATCAAGGTGTCAGCAGACTGATATCCCTTCTTCGGGCTCCAGGGGTAAATCCGTTTCCTTGCTTTTTCCAGCTACTTAGAGACCTTTCACATTGATTAGCTCATAGTCCCCTTCCTCCATCTTCAAAGTGCATCATTCCAACCTCTGCTTCTGTCATCACATCTCTTTTTTCTCATTCTGATCTTCCTGTCTCCTTCTTTTAAGGACCCTTATGATTACATTAGGCCCACCTGGATAATTCAGGATAACCTTCCCATCTCAAGATCTGTAACTTATCACATCTGTAAAGTCCCTTTTACTATGTAAGGTAACATATTCACAGGTTCCCAAGATTAGGATGTAGACACCTTTGAGGCGGGCCATTATTCAGCCAACCCACTATGTTTGGAGTATTTCTCACCTTTTGGGTTCAATCCCACCCAGGTAGAATCCTGAACTTTACTTTTGATAGGACACAGGCATGTGACACAATCTGGCAATCTCAGATGTCTGAGATTTCAGTTCTGAAGTGAACAACGAGAAAGTAGGTCTTATGTGGAATATATTTTCTGGTGATACTGGTGGCAGAATTGTTCAGCTTTCTGGACACCAGTGGTGTCTAGTGACTAGTCCACATCAGTGATGGGATCTGGCTGTCTCTGCCAAGTAGTTGCAGGAGCACGGGTCTTTCCTAGAACAATTCCATAGCAGTCTTATAAGTATAGCCTGCAATTCCGATTATTGGGCCCACCCAAAGATTCAGTGAGTACCTGCTTTAATGAATTTCTTTTCTGCTTATACTAATTTTGAAGGGGTTCTTTTATTTACAACTAAGGATCCCAGCGGACACAACCTCCTATCCTAGGGTTGTAAGAAGAGCCTGCAGAGAGGCTGATGGAGTGCTCCTAGAAAACTGTAACAACAAACAATATTTTGGGGTGCCTATTAGATGCCAAGCACTTGGTAAAAAGGCTCTGAAGAAATGCAGAGCAATCATTCAAAATAAGGGCCAGTAAACTGCACCATCCTTTGTAATAGTAGGTGTGAGGAGAAGGATGGAAAGACAACACTCCATGTGGCCCTACTCTGAGACTTTCTCAATCTGAACAGATGAATGCTGTTTGTGAAGGGATGGGAAAAGAGATTTTGATTACTGATGCTGGTCAGCATGGATGCATCCCTCAGTGTTTTTCAAAGCACTTCACCTCATTAGTTGTTTATATTAAATTAAATAGTCTTGGAATATCCATTAGTTCAGAAAGCAAAAGTATGTCTGACTTAAGACTGCTTTTCACCTAGTGCCATTCTCACCCCTGCATTATCTACAGCTCACTCACCCAGGCCCTTAGTTCCCCTCTTTGTAGGACAAGGTGATTTTTATTTTTCAAAATGATGTTTTTTCACTTGCTCTGTTTCTGTGCCTTCTGCTTACAGTTAGGAGTTCACATCTGACTCTGGCAGTTAGTAGCTGGGTGACTTGAACCAGTGACTTAATCTCTCTGAGCTTCCTTCTTCTATAAATGTTGATATTACACTCCCAAGCAGGCTTGTAGAGGAGAATGAATAAGTGTGTGGGATGGTGGCTGAGCTCAAGCTCTGGATTCAGACATATCAGAGTTCAAATCGTAGGTTACATCTTATCAGCTGTGTGCCCTTCAACAAGTCAACCTGGGTGTCTCTGTCTCCTCTCAATAAAATGGGAGATAGATAAGACCTCCCTTATAAGGTTAAATTATTAAATGAGATAACAGATGGAGAGCTCTCTGCACAGTGCCTGTTAGCTACTAATACTATTAACAGTTAAGTGGCTGTTTGGAGTGGGTGCTTGGAGTGAATTAAGGAGTTACCAAATGAGAGAAGAAAATCAACTTCTTGTTTTCACACACCCTCCCCCACCACCCTCCTTTAACACAGTCTTAGTGATCTGGAATGCTCAGGAAACAAACATTTAAAAGCTGCTACTACTGACAGAGGTTGGACACATGGTTGCCTGAGTTCAAGAATAGGAGAGAGGCTGACTACTTAGGAGTGGAGCACAGGGAAATTTGGGGGATAATGGAAATGTTCTATCTTGATTGTGGCAGTTGTTATATGCCTGCATTCTTTTTCCAAATTCATCAAACTGTAGATTTAAAATGAGTGCATTTTCTATATTACACTCCAATAAAGTTGATTTTAATTATTATACTAACAGGACCTCTAGAGTAGAAGTTGGGAAAGTTTTTTTTTTCTGTGAAGGGACAGGTAGTAAATATTTTAGGCTTTGCCAGCCATAGGCTCTGTTAAAACTACTCCACTCTGTTGTCATAATTCAGAAGTAGCCATAGACAAAAGACAATAAATAAATGAATGTGTGGCTGTATTTCAATAGAATTTTATTTATGGACTGAAATGTGGTTTCTTATATTTTTCATGTGTTACAAAATATTACTCTTCTTTTAATTTTTTTCCCAACCATTTAAAAATGTAAAAATGATTCTTAGCTCTTGGCCTTATAAAAAAAGGCAGCAGGCTGGATTTGGTCCCTGGGCCATTATTTGCCAAGCCCTGCTCTACAGTTCAAGAGTCTCTGTCAAGCAGCATTCTGAAATCTGCTTTAGGGGCTTCCCAGTGCAAATGCCATGTCTAAGAGGGCTGGGAATCTAGCTCCTGTGAGTCCTATGGGGTCCTTGCCAGAACCTACTCCCTCTGTGGCTAGACTAAGCTGCTGCTTCCTGACTTCAATTTCCCCATCTGTACAGGGAGGACAACAATTGTCTCCCAGAGGCCCACAAAGCTCATTCAGCTTGTTACTTGGGAGAAAATGCTCTATCCGAGTGCAGCAACTGATCATGACTCAGGTTATGTGTCTGGCCTGTCTTGATCATCAAGGGGAAAGGTTTGATTTTTTCAGATTGTCATTCATAAAATTGCTTATCTTTCCAGGTGATGATCTTATTTCTGAATGTGGTCTGATAGTCACATTCCCAAAAGAGGAGGATTATTTTTTCAAAGAACTGGCAGCACAACAGTACTCTCAAAGCTTGCTCCTTCTCTGCCAAGATGCCATCCCCAGCATAAATCATCCCTTAGGGGAGGCTTTCCCTGAGAATATTTGCCTGGGCAGGGCCAGAACTGCTCCAAGCTCCTGTGACAGCAAAGAGAGCTTTAAAATCCAAACCACACAAACTGAAATTTCTTTTTTGGTTTCTGATACTGGTAGGAGTTTAAGGAACCTCTTTGGGGTTGTAAAAACTGCCAAGACATTCACAAAAGCCAAGATAATTCTGGAGTTTCTAAAGCCTCAAGGGTTAAAAAAATTTTTTTGAATATTTAATCTAAAATTTAGAAATAGGGCAAGATGGCAGAGTAGAAGCACATGAGCTCACCCCAGTTACAAAAACACCAAAATCACAACTAACTGCTGAACAACCATTGACAAAAAAAAAAAAAAAAAGCAACACTGGACCCAACCAAAAAAGGGACCCTACATCCAAAGAAGAAGCCACAACAAGACAGTAAGAGGGGCACAATCACAATAAAATCAAATCCCATACCCACTGAGTGGGTGACCCACAAACTGGATTATACCACAGAAATTCTCCCACATCAGGCTTCCCAGACTGGGGTATCTGGCAATGGTAGGAGGAGACCCCAGAGAATCTGGCTTTGAAGGCCAGCAGGGTTTGATCACAGGAATTCCACAGGACTGCGGGAAAGAGAAATTCCACTCTTGGAGGTTGCACACAAGGTCTAGTGTGCACCAGGATCCAGGAAAAAAAGCACTGACCTCATTAAAGACTGGGGCCAGACTTACCTGCTAGGAGTGGAGGGCCTCCTGCAGAGGCAGGGGGAGTCTCTGGCTCACTGAAGGAACAAAGACACTGGCAACAGTACTTCTGATGATTACTCAATGGTGTGAGCCCTCCTGGAGGCCACCATTTCCTCCCCAAGACCTGGCCCCACCAAACAGCCTGTAGGCTCCAGTGCTGGGATACCTCAAGCCAAACTACAAACAGGGTGGGAACACAGCCCCACCCATCAGCAGAGAGGCTGCTTAAAGTCTTCTGAACACAGCTCTGCCCACCAGAGGGACAAGACCCAGCTCCACCCACCAGTGGGCAGGAACCAGTCCCTCCTGAAGCCTGCACTAACCTCTGAGACAGCCTCATCCACCAGAGGGAAGAAAGCAGAAGCAAGAAGAACTACAATCCTGCAGCCTGCAGGATGGAAACTGCAATCACAGAAAGTCAGACAAAATGAGATGCCAGAGGAATATGTCCCACATGAAGGAACAAGATAAAACCCCAGAAGAACAACCAAGTGAAGTGGTCATAGGCAATCTACCTGAAAAAGAATTCAGAGTAATGACAGTGAAGATGATCCAAGATCTTGGAAAAAGAGTGGAGGCACAGATTGAGAAGACACAAGAAATGTTTAACAAAGACCTAGAAGAACTAAAGAACAAACACTGAGATGAACAGTATAATAACTGAAATGAAACATACACTAGAAGGAATCAATAGCAGAGTAACTGAGGCAGAAGAACAAATAAGTAAGCTGGAAGACAGAATGGTGAAAATCACTGCTGCGGAAGAGAATAAAGAAAAAAAAAATGAAAAGAAACAAAGACAGTCTAAGAGACCTCTGGGACATTTTAAATGTACCAACATTCGGATTGTAGGGGTCTCAGAAGGAGAAGACAGAAAGGACCTGAGAAAATACTTGAAGAGATAGCTGAAAACTTCCCATGGGAAAGGAAACAGTTACCAAATTCCAGGAAGAACAGAGTCCCAGGCAGGATAAACCCAAGGAGGAACACACCAAGACACATAGTAGTCAAACGGACAAAAATTAAAGAGAAAGAAAAAATATTAAAAGCAACAAGGAAAAGCAACAAATAACATAAAGGGGAACTCCCATAAGGTTAACCAGCTGATTTCTCAACAGAAATTCTGCAGGCCAGAAGGGAGGGGCACAATATATTTAAAGTGATGAAAGGGAAGAACCTACAACCAAAAATACTCTACCCAGCAAGGCTCTCACTTGGATTCTACAGAGAAATCAAAAGCTTTACAGATAAGCAAAAGCTAAGAGAATTCAGCACCACCAGACCAGCTTTGCAACAAATGCTAAAGGAACTTCTCTAAGCAGAAAATAAAAGGCCACTACTAGAATCAAGAAAATTAGGAATGGAAAAGCTCACTGGCAAAGGGAAACATACAGTAAAGGCAGTAAAGGTAAGAAATCATCTGCACACAAATATGATATCAAAACCAGTGATTGTGAGAAGAGGAGAGCACAAATGCAGGATATTGGAAATGCATTGGAAATTAAAAGACTAGCAACTTGAAACAATTTTGTTTATATATAGACTGCTATATCAAAACCTCATGGTAACCACAAACTGAAAATCTATAATTAATACACACACAAAAAAGAAAACGGAATCTAAACACAATACTAAAGTTAGTCATCAAATCACAAGAGAAGAGAACAAAAGATGAAGGGAAGAAAAAAGACCTACAAAAACAAATCCAAAACAATTAAGAAAATGGCAAAAGGATATGGCAATAATTACCTTAAATGTAAATGGATTAAATGCTCCAACCAAAAGACATATACTCGCTGAATGGATACAAAAACAAGACCCACATATATGCTGTCTACAAGAAATCCACTTCAGATCTAGGGACATATACAGACTGAAAGTGAAGTAAGTCAGACAGAGAAAGACAAATATATGATATCGCTTATATGTGGAATCTGAAAAAGAAATGTGATACAAATGAACTTACTTACAAAAAGAAACAGACTCACAGACTTAGAGAATGAACTTATGGTTACTGGGGTGGGGGGGGAAGTGTGGGGGAGGGATAGATTGGGAGTTTGGGATTGACATGTACACACTACTGTATTTAAAATAGATAACCAACAAGGACCTACTGTATAGCACAGGGAACTCTGCTCAATATTCTGTAATAACCTAAATGGAAAAATAATTTGAAAAAGAATAGATACATATATATGTATAACTAAATCACCTTGTTGTACACCTCAAACTAACACAACACTGTTAATCAACTATGTTCCAATATAAAATTAAAATTAAAAAAAAATAAAATTGGGCTTCCCTGGTGGCGCAGTGGTTGAGAGTCCGCCTGCCGATGCAGGGGACACAGGTTTGTGCCCCGGTCCGGGAGGATCCCACATGCTGCAGAGCGGCTAGGCCCGTGAGCCATCGCCGCTGGGCCTGCACGTACCGCAAAAATAAATAAATAAAATTTAGCCAGTCTTTCATTGAGGGAAATGGTTTCATTGAAGAAAAGTCAATCGTTTATATTAGGGGTTGCAAACTTTTTCTGTAAAGGGCCACATAGTAAATATTTTAGGCATTTCAGGCAATACAGTATCTGTTGCAACTACTCAACTCTGTTGGATGTGGTATAAAGGTAGCCGTAGACAATAAATGAATGAGCATGGCTGTACTCCAAGAAAACTTTGTTTACAAAACTAGGTGGTGGGCCAGATTTGGCATACAGTCTATTATTTGCTGAGCCCTGTCCTGAACTGTAGTATCTCTAAGTGGGACTAGGTAGGTTGGGGAAGAAAAATAAAACTTAGATCAACAGATATTACTTAGAATATCTGCAGATAATCTGGTAACCATCATTATAGATTAGGGAGTAAAACCCAACCAATCAGCATATTGTGCTAGGAGTGGGAACAGGATATACAAGAAGACTAGATGAAACTAGATCATGAGTTTTCCATCTGATGAAGAAGAAAGGTCAGTGACAAGCAGAACTAGAGTCAATAAAAGCCAGTGGGGTGTAGAGAACAAAGAGAATACTGCTCACTGGACTGATCACAACAGCATTCATAGAGAAGGAGACCTCTTGCTGAATTGTGAGACGGGTATGATTCAAGTGGGTGAAAACCAGGTGAAGAAACACAACATGAACAAAGGCACAGGCAAGTATGAGTAAGGTGTGTTCACAGAATAGTGAGTTGGCAGATTGGAGCAAAGTTGGAAAGGTGTTTATGGAGAATCACAGAAGACTTTTACACATCAGTTTTAACAGTGTGAACACTTTTTGTAGAGTTAGTGGGAGGTACTTAGGATTTCTGAGCTTCTAGTACAATGTTCTCTACAAAGCAGGCAACTCAAAGAACCCTCCTCCTTTAGAAAGACAGTGAGGCTGGCTGCATCTTACATATTAAAAATGTGATGTTACTAACAGGTCACATTTATTAAGCCATTATTATCTGCCTGATAATAACATACTAAGTGCTTTACTATCATATGTCATTTAATATTTATAAGAAAATCACTGAGGTGGTTATTTTTATCCCTATTTTACAGGTTAGAAAACTGAGATGCAGAAGTTAACTTACCCAAATCCATCCAGCTTGGAAGAGGCAGAGTGTGGGTTTAAACCTAGGTCTGTCTGTAAGCTTTTAATCATTCTCCTAAATGGCTTCTCAGTGCATTTAAACATACTTTTGCGTTTTAAATAAAACATTTTTTTAAAACCTCATTTCTAAATTGTCTCTTTGTTTCTCCTACTCAAAAATCCCCAGTACTATGATTACCTTTCTCATCTTAAGTCTTCCTACTAAATATTTTTTCCAAGACCAACAGATTCATAATCAAAGATTTAGAAATTTAGGAGGAGGGGAAGATGGCGTAAGAGTAAGACGCGGAGATCACCTTCCTCCCCACAGATACACAAGAAATACATCTACACGGGGAACAACTCCTACTGAACACTGGCAGAAGACCTCAGACCTCCAAAAAGGCAAAAAAGTCCCCACGTACCTGGGTAGGGCAAAAAAAAAAAAGAATAAACAAAGACAAAAGGATAGGGACGGGGCCTGCACCAGTGGGAGGGAGCTGTGAAGGAAAGGTTTCCACACACTAGGAGCCCCTTCATGGGCAGAGATTGTGGGTGTCGGAGGGGGAAAGCTTCGGAGCAGCAGAGGAGAGCGCAGCAACAGGGGTGCGGAGGGCAAAGCAGATAGATTCCCACATAGAGGATCGGTGCCGACCAACCGGCACTCACCAGCCATAGAAGCTTCTCTGCTCACCCGCCGGGGTGGGCAGGGCTGGGAGCTGAGGCTCGGGCTTCGGTCGGAGCGCTGGGAGAGGACTGGGGATGGCAGCGTGAATACAGCCTGCAGGGGGTTAGTGCACCACGGCTAGCCGGGAGGGAGTCCAGGAAAAAGTCTGGACCTGCCGAAGAAGCAGGAGACTTTTTCTTCCCTCTTTGTTTCCTGGTGCGCGAGGAGAGAGGATTAAGAGCGCTGCTTAAGGGAGCTCCAGAGACGGGCATGAGCCACGACTAAAAGTGCAGACCCCAGAGACGGGCATGAGATGCTAAGGCTGCTGCTGGCACCACCAAGAAGCCTGTGTGCGAGTACAGGTCACTATCCACACCCCCTTTACAGGGAGCCTGTGCAGCCCGCCACTGCCAGGGTCCCGGGATCCAGGGACAACTTACCCAGGAGAACGCACGGCACGCCTCAGGCTGGTGCAACATCAAGCCAGCCTCTGCCGCAGCAGGCTCGCCCCGCACTCCGTGCCCCTCCCTCCCCCCGGCCTGAGTGAGCCGGAGTCCCCAAAGCAGCTGCTCCTTTATCGCCGTCCTGTCTGAGCAAAGAACAGACGCCCTCTGGCGACCCACACGCAGAGGCGGGGCCAAATCCAAAGCTGAGCCCCTGGGAGCTGTGACAACGAAGAAAAGAAAGGGAAATCTCTCCCAGCAGCCTCAGAAGCAGCGGATTAAAGCTCCACAATCAACTTGATGTACGCTGCATCTGTGGAATATGTGAATAGACAACGAATCATCCCAAATTGAGGAGGTGGACTTTGAGAGCAAGATTTATGATTTTTTCCCCTTTTCTTCATTTTGTGAGTGTGTACGTCTATGCTTCTGTGTGAGATTTTGTCTATATAGCTTTGCTTCCACCATTTGTCCTAGGGTTTTATCCGTCCGTTGTTTTTTTTAATATTTTTTTCTTAATAATTATTTTTTATTTTAATAACTTTACTTTACCTTCTTTCTCTCTTTCTCTTTCTCTCTTTCTCTCTTTCTTTCTTTCTTTCTTGCTTTCTTCCTCTTTCTTCCTTTCTTTCCTTCCCTCCTTTAGACAACAAATCATCCCAAACTGAGGAGGTGGACTTTGACAGCAAGATTTATGATTTTTCCCCCTTTTCCTCTTTTAGTGAGTGTGTATGTCTATGCTTCTGTGTGAGATTTCGTCTGTATAGCTTTGCTTCCACCATTGGTCCTAGGGTTCTAGCCGTCCGTTTTTTGTTCTTTTTTTAAATTTTTTTTCTTAATAATTATTTTTTTATTTTAATAACTTTATTATTTTACCTTAATTTCTTTTATTTTACTTTATCTTCTTTCTTTCTTTCTTTCCTCCTTCCCTCCTTCCTTCCTTACTCCCTCCTCCCTCACTCCGTCCTTTCCTTCCTTCCTACTTTTCTTTCTCTCTTTCTCTTTCTTTCTTTCTTTCTTTTCTTTCTACTTCTACTAATTCTTTCTTTCTACTTTTTCTCCCTTTTATTCTGAGCCGTGTGGATGGAAGACACTTTGTGCTGCACCCAGGAGTCAGTGCTATGCCTCTGAGGTGGGAGAGCCAACTTCAGGACACTGGTCCACAAGAGACCTCCCAGCTCCACATAATACCAAACGGTGAAAATCTCCCAAAGATCTGCTTCTCAACAACAGCACCCAGCTTCACTCAATGACCAGCAAGCTACAGTGCTGGACACCATATGCCAAAAAACTAGCAAGAGAGGAACACAACACTACCCATTAGCAGAGAGGCTGCCTAAAATCATAATAAGTCCACAGACACCCCAAAACACACCACCAGACGTGGACCTGCCCACCAGAAAGACAAGATCCAGCCTCATCCACCAGAACACAGGCACTAGTACCCTCCACCAGGAAGCCTACACAACCCACTGAACCAACCTTAGCCACTGGGGACAGACACCAAGAACAGCAGGAAATATGAACCTGCAGCCTGCAAAGAGGAGACGCCAAACACAGTAAGATAAGCAAAATGAGAAGACAGAAAAACACACAGCAGATGAAGGAGCAAGATAAAAACCCACCAGACCTAACAAATGAGGAGGAAATAGGCAGTCTACCTGAAAAAGAATTCAGAATCATGATAGTAAAGATAATCCAAAATCTTGGAAATAGAATAGACAAAATGCAAGAAACATTTAACAAGGACCTAGAAGAACGAAAGATGAAACAAACAATGATGAACAACACAATAAATGAAAAGAACTGAGGACAGTGTCAGAGACCTCTGGGACAACATTAAATGCACCAACATTCGAATTATAGGGGTTCCAGAAGAAGAAGAGAAAAAGAAAGGGACTGAGAAAATATTTGAAGAGATTAGAGTTGAAATCTTCCCTAATATGGGAAACAAAATAGTTAATCAAGTCCAGGAAGCACAGAAAGTCCCATATAGAATCAATCCAAGGAGAAATATGCCAAGACACATATTAATCAAACTGTCAAAAATTAAATACACAGAAAACATATTAGAAGCAGCAAGGGAAACCAACAAATAACACACAAGGGAATCCCCATAAGGTTAACAGCTGACCTTTCAGCAGAAACTGTGCAAGCCAGAAGGGACTGGCAGGACATATTTAAAGTGATGAAGGAGAAAAACCTGCAACCAAGATTACTCTACCCAGCAAGGATCTCATTCCGATTTGATGGAGAAATTAAAACCTTTACAGACAAGCAAAAGCTGAGAGAGTTCAGCACCACCAAACCAGCTTTACAACAACTGCTAAAGGAACTTCTCTAGGCAAGACACACAAGGGAAGGAAAAGACGTACAATAACGAACTTAAAACAATTAAGAAAATGGGAATAGGAACATACATATCGATAATTAACTTAAATGTAAATGGACTAAATACTCCCACCAAAAGACACAGATTGGACGAATGGATACAAAAACAAGACCCATATATATGCTGTCTACAAGAGACCCACTTCAGACCTAGAGACACATACAGACTGAAAGTAAGGGGATGGAAAAAGATATTCCATGCAAATGGAAACCAAAAGAAAGCTGGAGTAGCAATTCTCATATCAGACAAAATAGACTTTAAAATAAAGGCTACTAGAAGAGACAAAGAAGGACAGAATGATCAAGGGATTGATCCAAGAAGATATAACAATTGTAAATTATTCACCCAACATAGGAGCACCTCAATACATAAGGCAAATACTAACAGCCATAAAAGGGGAAATCGACAGTAACACATTCAAAGTAGGGGACTTTAACACCCCACTTTCACCAATGGACAGATCATCCAAAATGAAAATCAATAAGGAAGCCCAAGCTTGAAATGATACATTAAACAAGGTGGACTTAATTGATATTTATAGGACATTCCATCCAAAAACAACAGAATACACATTTTTCTCAAGTGCTCATGGAACATTCTCCAGGGTAGATAATATCTTGAGTCACAAATCAAGCCTTGATAAATTTAAGAAAATTGAAATTATATCAAGTATCTTTTCCGACCACAATGCTTTGAGACTAGATATCAATTACAGGAAAAGATCTGTAAAAAATACAAACACATGGAGGCTAAACAATACACTACTTAATAACAAAGTGATCACTGAAGAAATCAAATAGGAAATAAAATAATACCTAGAAACAAATGACAATGGAGACACGATGACCCAAATCCTATGGGATGCAGCAAAAGCAGTTCTAAGAGGGAAGTTTATAGCAATACAATACTACCTTAAGAAACAGGAAGCATCTCGAATAAACAACCTAACCTTGCACCTAAAGCAATTAGAGAAAGAAGAAGGAAAAAACCCCAAAGTTAGCAGAAGGAAAGAAATCATAAAAATCAGATCAGAAATAAATGAAAAAGAAATGAAGGAAACAATAGCAAAGATCAATAAAACTAAAAGCTGGTTCTTTAAGAAGATAAACAAAATTGATAAACCACTAGCCAGACTCATCAAGAAAAAAAAGGAGAAGATAAAAATCAATAGAATTAAAAATGAAAAAGGAGAAGTAACAACTGACACTGCAGAAACACAAAGGATCATGAGAAATTACTAAAAGCAACTCTATGCCAATAAAATGGACAACCTGGAAGAAATGGACAAATTCTTAGAAATGCACAACCTGACGAGACTGAATCAGGAAGAAATAGAAAATAGAAAATATGAACAGACGAATCATAAGCACTGAAATTGAAACTGTGATTAAAAATCTTCCAAAGCCCAGGACCATATGCCTTCACAGGCGAATTCTATCAAACATTTAGAGAAGAGCTAACACCTATCCTTCTCACACTCTTCCAAAATATAGCAGAGGGAGGAACACTCCCAAACTCATTCTATGAGGCCACCATCACCTTGATACCAAAACCAGACAAGGATGTCACAAAGAGAGAAAACTATAGGCCAATATAACTGATGAACATAGATGCAAAAATGCTCAACAAAATACTAGCAAACAGAATCCAACAGCACATTAATAGGATCATACACCATGATCAAGTGGGGTTTATTCCAGGAATGCAAGGATTCTTCAATATATGCAAATCTATCAATGTGATAAACCATATTAACAAATTGAAGGAGAAAAACCATAAGATAATCTCAATGGATGCAGAGAAAGCTTTCAACAAAATTCAACACCCATTTATGATAAAAACCCTGCAGAAAGTACTCATAGAGGGAACTTTCCTCAACATCATAAAGGCCATACATGACGAACCCACAGCCAACATCGTCCTCAATGGTGAAAAACTGAAAGCATTTCCACTAAGATCAGGAAAAAGACAAGGTTGCCCACTCTTACCACTCTTATTCTACCTAGTTCTGGAAGTTTTAGCCACAGCAATCAGGGAAGAAAAGGCAATAAAAGGAATCCAAATCGGAAAAGAAGAAGTAAAACTGTCACTATTTGCAGATGACATGATACTATACATAGAGAATCCTAAAGATGCTACCAGAAAAGTACTAGTGCTGATCAATGAATTTGGTAAAGTAGCAGGATACAAAATTAATGCACAGAAATCTCTGGCATTCCTATACACTAATGATGAAAAATCTGAAAGAGAAATTAAGGAAACACTCCCATTTACCATTGCAACAAAAAGAATAAAATATCTAGGAATAAATCTACCTAAGGAGACAAAAGACCTGTATGCAGAAAATTATAAGACACGGATGAAAGAAATTAAAGATGATACAAATAGATGGAGAGATATACCATGTTCTTGGATTGGAAGAATCAACATTGTGAAAATGACTCTACTACCCAAAGCAATCTACAGATTCAATGCAATCCCTATCAAAGTACCACTGGCATTTTTCACAGAACTAGAACAAAAAAATTCACAATTTGTATGGAAACACAAAAGACCCCAAATAGCCAAAGCAATCTTGAGAACAAAAAATGGAGTTGGAGGAATCAGGCTCCCCAACTTTAGATTACACTACAAAGCTACAGTAATCAAGACAGTATGGTACTGGCACAAAAACAGAAAGATAGATCAATGGAACAGGATAGAAAACCCAGAGATAAATCCACACACATATGGTCACCTTATCTTTGATAAAGGAGGCAGGAATGTACAGTGGAGAAAGGACAGCCTCTTCAATAAGTGGTGCTGGGAAAACTGGGCAGGTTCTTGTAAAAGTATGAGATTAGATCACTCCCTAACACCATACACAAAAATAAGCTCAAAATGGATTAAAGACCTAAATGTAAGGCCAGATGCTATCAAACTCTTAGAGGAAAACATAGGCAGAACACTCTATGACATAAATCACAACAAGATCCTTTTTGACCCACCTCCTAGAGAAATGGAAATAAAAACAAAAATAAACAAATGGGACCTAATGAAACTTCAAAGCTTTTGCACAGCAAAGGAAACATAAACAAGACCAAAAGACAACCCTCAGAATGGGAGAAAATATTTGCAAATGAAGCAACTGACAAAGGATTAATCTCCAAAATATATAAGCAGCTCATGCAGCTCAATAACAAAAAAACAAATAGCCCAATCCAAAAATGGGCAGAAGACCTAAATAGACATTTCTCCAAAGAAGATATACAGAGTGGCAACAAACACATGAAAGAATGCTCAACATCATTAATCATTAGAGAAATGCAAATCAAAACTACAATGAGATATCATCTCACACCAGTCAGAATGGCCATCATCAAAAAACTAGAAACAATAATGCTGGAGAGGGTGTGGAGAAAAGGGAACACTCTTGCACTGTTGGTGGGAATGTAAATTAATACAGCCAGTATGGAGAACAGTATGGAGGTTCCTTAAAAAACTACGAATAGAACTACCATATGACCCAGAAATCCCACTACTGGGCATATACCCTGAGAAAACCATAATTCAAAAAGAGTCATGTACCAAAATGGTCATTGCAGCTCTATTTACAATAGCCCAGAGATGGAAACAACCTAAGTGTCCATCATCGAATGAATGGATAAAGAAGATGTGGCCATATATACCATGGAATATTACTCAGCCATAAAAAGAAACGAAATTGAGCTATTTGTAATGAGGTGCATAGACCTAGAGTCTGTCACACAGAGTGAAGTAAGTCAGAAAGACAAAGCCAAATACCGTATGCTACACATTTATATGGAATTTAAGGGGAAAAAAATGGCATGAAGAACCTAGGGGTAAGACAGGAATAAAGACACAGTCCTACTAGAGAACGGACTTGAGGATATGGGGAGGGGGAAGGGTAAGCTGTGACAAAGTGAGAGAGAGGCATGGACATATATACACTACCAAACATAAGGTAGATAGCTAGTGGGAAGCAGCTGCATAGCACAGGGAGATCAGCTCGATGCTTTGTGACCGCCTTTAGGGGTGGGATTGGGAGGGTGGGAAGGAGGGAGACGCAAGAGGGAAGAGATATGGGAACATATGTATATGTATAACTGATTCACTTTGTTATAAAGCAGAAACTAGCACACCATTGTAAAGCAATTATACTCCAATGAAGATGTAAAAAAAAAGATTTAGAAATTTAAATTCTGTTCAAATTTCATCCAATCTGAGTTCACTAATTTAACATAAAATTGTGATTTTTTAAATCAATGCCGTATCTATCCATCTCTATATATAATTATTTTCACACTATTTTTTGTCTACATTTTAGGTGGGCCTTGCTTTATGGCACACAAACCATATATTTATCTCACATGACATTTTGCTCAAGCATAATAGTGGAATACAATTTCAAATAAGTAAAAATGCTTATAAAGAAAACCTAGAGGGGAACAACCTGTTAACAACAGCTGCATTAAAGTTATGTGATTACAGGTGATCTGTTTCTTTTTCTCTTATTCTCTAAATTAATTAAAATTGAATATATTAGTGTTATAATTCCAAATGTAATCATGTGAAAATGTTTTCTTAAAAAAAAAAGATTATGAAACAACACCTTGGGATCTACTCTACTAAGCAACTAATAAAATAATTTCCTAATGCAAAAAAGTGACTACATTCCATGAAGGTGCCATGATTCTTGGTTACATGTACTTAGAGCTATTAAGACTCATTAATTCACTGGGATCTAATATCAGGGTAGCTGGTATGGGCCTATCTTTGGTTTCTCTAAATTCAATCAATTTAAGAGAAATAAGAGTAGGGGCTTAGTGGATTAGTCACAACAGGCCATTAATCTCTGCACTCTCAATTGTAATCCAGCCTCTACCAAAGTGATTGGAGAAAAAAATCCCACAAAATACCCAAACACTCAAAAAAGCTCCAAAGCCAGCTCCCTAGAGACCGGCTGATGTAGGTCACAGTTTGCTTGTTTTTACTTAACATCAATACAGCACTTGTCATCTGTCCTATTTCTTGTTTTTCTTTTTGCCTTTTGCTTAAATTCTCAGAACAGCTGTATTTGAAAAGGAACCACGTTGCAATCCCACAAATGGCCTAGCATTTAATTATCATTTTAAAAATCATTCTCTTAAGTGAATGTGAAACATAAATCAAAACTATCTTCTCATGTTGAAAATTTATTGAAAAAACATGCTTAAGGTTACCATGTGTGTAAATTAGTGCTTGAGAAAGCTGGCAAAACTAAATAATGAAAAGAAAAGAGAGCAACCAGATTGTAGTAAAAATGAACAAGTGACAGTTTTAAAACATGTAAATATTATATATTTTCTCATAAATGGACTGGATCATAATACCTCATATCTTTATTGCTCTGGCCAATAAGCCAATATTTACTAACGTATCAAGCAAGAAAAACTACGGGCACATTCCTGAATCAAGATTTTGTTTATGCCATCATTGTGAGGGTTGAGTATTTACTGGGTCACATGAGACCATACACTGTATTAGAGGCCTTGGTGACTCTAAACCCTAGTTATAAAATTAAAATATGTCATTAACTTTTTTAATATTAAAGAAGACTGTGGGCCAGACTCAGTAAGTTATCTCTGAAGATCATTTTTATGACAAAGACATGATGGTCTTCTTTCTTATAATCTCTAAAGTATTCTCCAAACATCCCAGCTTCCCCTAGTGAATCAGATTCAACCAACCTTAACTGATTATGTGTTATGTGCAGGCATTGTGCTAAACACATTCACATGAACTGGCTCATTTAATTCTCATGTTTTAAATGATATTGCCAAATTCCTTCCTAATATTTCCCAACATGTCTTTTGCTCTTTTAGCTTCAGCTATAACAATACAAAACCCACCATTTATTAAGTACATATGCCAAGCACTATGCTGCATTTTTAAATTTCAGTCTCCCTTAACTCCAAAAATAGATGTTATTCCTCCAGTTTTCAAAAGAGAACACTAAGGATTAGACATTTTAAGTAACTTCTTAACCTCACACAAAAAGTAACAGCAGAGTTAAGATAAAATTCTAAGACTTTAATATAAAGACGCCGCCGGCAAGGTTTTCAGTAAATGCTTTTATGGAGTAGTCAATGATGGCCCCTGGACTCTTTCTCAGGGTCTTACTAGAGAGCTACAAGGTCAGAATTCCACAAATATGGTTTGGGTTGGTCTTTCATTATGCCTTATCCTTACACTTGCCCATCTCAAGAGTCACTTCCCACTTTTCTGCTCACTCACAACCTCCAAAGTTCTTCCTCTAATTTAATCTTGCTGCTTTGACATTTCAAAAACTGGAAAAGTTTAGCATCAACAGTAAACTTTGATAATTTTCTTAAAAGTTTCATAACACTATAAAATTTCCAAGTTGGAAAGGGACCTAGAAATTAACCAGTCCAATATCCCTGTTTAAAAGGAGAAAACTGGGATTCAGACCAGTAAAACTACATACTTCACAACACAATACAGTGGCAAAACAAGTACTAACCACAACATGTTCTAACTTCCATCCCAGTAATCTTTTCTGCAAACCACCTGAGCCATTCTTCCCTATAATTTATGAAAATATGCTCTAGGAAGAATACTTAAGTAGGCTCAAATTTCTGAACTTAGGAAAGCTATTTGCTTGTCCTTAACCATGGTTTCCTGTCACTGATCTGACTTATTAAGCAAAAATAACATCTTGAATGCCATGGCTATTTGGTTTTTGCTTAATACTTTCTGGGAGTGGACCACTATTGAAAGGATCTGTCAAAAAAGAGACAACAGGCCCAAAATAGAGTCATCTATGCTAAGGCCCATGTCACCAAATCAAGACTTAATACCTCACCTAACTGCAGTTTCAGCCTTTTTCAGGAATATAATCTTAACCAGTCACTCTGGAATTTCCTGGTCAGCACTAATGAGGTAATATGCCAGGTAGATTCCTACTGTCCCCCAAAGGAATGTGGCCTAGTCTGAAACAATCAAGTCTTTGCTAGTAACTTTCCTGTCCCACCCTCTTCTGCCTATAAAATCTTCCAATTTGTACAGCTCTTTGGAGCTCCTTTCTATCTGCTAGATGGGATGCTGCTCAATGTATGAATTGTTGAATAAACACCAATAGTATCTTTAAAATTTACTCAGTTGAATTTGGGTATTTTTAAACAGATCTTTGAAAGCTTAATAACTGTTCTACATACTTGTTTACTTCCTCCAGGAATTCAAGTATATTCCTGGCGACTTATACACAGGTTATATATTACTTATGGATATAATATGGTAAAAACATAAAGAACTTCACACTGTTTTACCCAGTAATCATAATACTGGGATTATTTTAAAGAAATAATTCAATAGAAATAAATATCTATAGACATAAAAACATATGCCCAAAATGACAAATCTAGAAATAACATAGATGCTCCAAAATAGGGAAAAAGAGAAATATAAATAATGCTATTTTAGATGAATAAAATATTATGAAACTATTACAAAGAAAATCATAAATGTTAAAGTGGCAAATACTAGCCAATTGTTCACTAGACCATGTTCCCTTTGTTCCTGGGCTAAGGCTAGTCTTGTGACTAGCCTGCAATTCTCAAACTCTTTTGCAATAAGATGTTGCCATGTGATTGACCAGAAGTGAGGTACAGTTTTCCTGTTAGGCCCATAAACACCTCTCCCATGATCGTCCTCCTCACTCTTTTTCCAGCTGTTAATGTTGATGTCCAGAACAACATTGGAAGCCATGTCTTGAAGATAGCAGAGACTATCAGCCTTGAGACTCCCAAGTCACTACACAGACAGGATTCCTTCTCTTTTATCCCTTCCCCCTCACCAAGCCCCTATTCTCTCTCTCTCTCTCTCTCTCTCTCTCTCTCTCTCTCTCACAGACACACACACACACACACACACAAACTGACACCAATTAGACAATTAATGTGAGCAGGAAGTAAGCTTCTACTGTGTTATGTTACTGAGACTGTGGGGTTTACCAGTCACAAAGTCTAATACAACTAGGAAGCAACATGGGGGAATACTTAAGATATAACGTAAAAATTTTTTTTAAGTACAAAGCTTTAAGGGAAAAAAGTTATAATTGCAAACTTTGGGAAATGAAAATTTAGTCTATGAAGAATCAGTTTGTTTTCCTAAATTTTCTTTGATACTATTCTTCTATTATATTTAGCATTAAAATTAAGTCAATGACTTCTAGTATCATGCATGTTTGTAACACTAAAACACTTGCATATACAGTCCCTTGCTTGTAAGGAGTACTGATCAAAGAGGAGCATTTCAATTGAACACACAATTAAACTAAACAGCAAATGCACAAATAAAACTCTCATTTTTAATTTGACACATTTTACCTTTAGATATAGAACATTATAAAACTTTACCTGGCTCAGTCAGGCTCTAATTTCAGCAATTCTAAAAGCAAGAGGAACCAAAAAAAAAAAAAGGCTGCACCAACTCACACACTATTTTAATTGCATAGGACTCTCATTTAGTCACTACAACACAGAACTTCAAAGACACAAACTAAAAGGCCACGAAGAACGTCTTCATAACAGTGGAAAAACAGGGGTGGAACCTGTTAGAGATAACAAAAAATGATGACTTCACTACATTATATTTCATTCTATAAGATGTGAGTGACTTAGAGCTGGTATCATTACTGTGTACTGCAAGACAGCCAGCCAGTGATATATTTCTATTTACATCCAGGCCATACAACAAACATTTATTATACGTAGATGCCTCACTTTCTAACTATCAGTATAATTTCCATACATGTACTGCAAGATTAACAGTAGGAGACTTTTTTCTATAACCTCCTCTTATTTTTTTCTAAAATTAACAAGCAAACAAACAACAAACTACCTAACTGACCATTTCCTCACAGTTATAAAGATCAACTAGGAGATTATAGGCAGAATGTACAGCCAAGAACAGCAAATAAACTATGTTCTTTCAATTTCTAGGCTCTTGGAAATAGCCGCCTCCGCCCCCCCCCCCATGGTAAAAACTGTTGGGTGCCACAGTTCTGTTTCTAAAGGCTGGGCAAGGTTGGGCGGGGGCGGGGGGGGGGTAAAGTTTTCTGACACAAGACTAAAAACACCTTAGAAAACAGTTTCCTGTATTGCTCTGCCTCAAGACTAAAGGGTGGGTAGGCTTTTCCCCTAAAGCACTCTAGTTCATTGCTAACTAAAGAACAGTGAGCTTTCTCAAGTGCTGGCTTCTCCCAAGCTGGAACCCAGTGAGAAAACAACCATATCCTTAGCAATTTCCTTTAATAGGAACAGAGATGGAATGAAAAAAGAACAACAATGCATCCATGGATCCTTAATCGCCCTAATTCAAGTCTCACAGGATGGTATCTCAGAACACAAAGGAGCAGAAATACATTTTAAACAATGGTGAAGTGCCCTGACTAAGGTTGGTTTGTCAAATGCAGATAAGAGTTGAGTCTGAGAAGGAAATACAAAGCTATCCAATAAGTTGTTCCCTGGGAAAGTTTCAGTTCTGACTGCATGCAGTAGAAGCAAAAGGGCAGCTAACAGAGAAGTCTTCTTTATTTTCCCTCCCTCTTAACCTCCATACAAGATCTGAATCTTGTTTCCCAGTCTCCTGTGAAGGAAGAAAAGCCATTTTAAATCAATCCTTATTATTCATTTATATATCAACTCACTCACTTATTATTGAGTATCTACTAAAATGTCAGGTTCTAGTTTGAGCAATGGGAAAAAAATTGTGTATCACTAAATATACATTCTACAAAGGCAAGGCTGTTTAGCTTACTATATTTTAACTTCTGTCTGGCCCAGCGCCTCACTGATAGGAGGCATTTATTAGCATTTGTGAAATTAATGAACCAACGCATTAAACACCTTCAGAGTGGGAGAGAACCCTTCCATAGACATGTACCAATATCTGTCCTTTTCAAGAATCCTATGAGGTATTTATATTATTCCAAAATCATGGAAGAGGAATGGTCCCTACTCAATAAGTGCTGCCATCAAAATTGTTTTCCTTAAAGGTGAAAGGTAACTTGTGTGTATGGCAGGAAGAGGGAGCAGCAGAAGAGGAATATGTTGACTCATATCCTTCAGTAAATATGTTTATTCCAACTGTGGCTTTGCTGCCAAATGTGTTGTGAAAACAGCAGGACTTGGCTCTGGTAAATTCACCTGAAAGTCACAGGCTTCATTTCCTACTGCCAGCCCCTTCGGCCTATGGGCGTTAAGTATGGGACAAAGTTAAAGATTAATTCTCCATTTACTGTGACAAAGGTCCCACCTCTCCTGGATCAGGAGGAAAAGGCATTTGTAGACTGTCTCCTTCACAACCACTGAAGATCTTTCCACTTCCATCCTGATGGCACCTTAATGCAAATGAACTCAAACCCAAACACTGGCTACCCCATTACCAGTCCAATCTTGCTAATAAAAGCAATTATGGCTGTGTTATAAAGGCAATCCCAGACCATTCATTAGCATTCACAGCACCCACCCCACCCTTACATGTTATAAATCCTTTAAAGTTTTGTTTAAGATTACACAAGATGAAAACGGCAGAAAGTTGCAGGAAAGATTCAATTACCAAAGGCAATAAAATGATAGTTGCCATATTTCAAAATCTAGGGTCAACCAATAGCATCTTGGCTCTTTTTCCTAGGGTAGAAATACAAACTAAGTAAGGAGGTAAATTCTGTAGTCTAAATCTGAGTTATCACAAAAGCTTCTGGGAAGCTACATGGAACTAGAGACGATACTGGAAAATAACTAGTGTTCTGGGCCAAATGGAGCATAGCTGGACTAAAGCCAAAAGCTTTAACCCTGACTGGTCTGCTCCTAAAGAAGATAAAGGTATAAACTAGACCTATCCCCCTGAGCCTTAAAATATGCCCTCCTTGCACAGAGAGGCACAAGGGTAATTTTTACTACTATTATATGTAAGCTATTACTGTTATTAGCATCATATTTCTTATATGCTATTCTATCTCGGCCTCATCCTTTACACTCCACCCTCTAGTTGTTGCCATACTTACCTCTTCACCTTCCCCTGAATTCATTATGTCCTATCTGATTGCCCTGTCTTTACAAATGTTGTTTCCTATGATCATCCCTCCCCTATCACACTCCTGGTCAATCAGCAGAAATCTTCCAAGCCAACTCTTTAGCTTTCTTTAAGACTCACCCCAAACAGCCTCTGACACTATTTGCTCTCCTTCTTCTAGCACTTCCACCTCCAGAATGAGTCAGGTGCCCCTTCTCTGTCCTATTCACATACTGCTGTATCTCTTTTCACTACAGTACTTATCACAGTCTGCTATAACTACTAATATTTTTAAAATCAGTGTCCTGCTAGAAGGTTATGAATTCTTGGAGGGAAAGGTCAGTTGTCTTACTCATTCCTGTTGGATCCCCAGTATCTTAAATATAGAGCACCCTCAATAAATTTTGAATGATTAAGTAAACAAAGGAAGCCATTTCATTTTAGGTCTCTATACATACTTTATATTAACTGGACAATTGAAAGGGTGAAATGGGTATACAATTTAGTGGACCAAGAGTATACTCTCCCAAGTGAACATGCAGTCTATTGGAAATAAGAGTTGTACAGAGTATAATAAGGTAAAGCTGATGTAAAATGGTTTGCAGTGCTTTAACCATTGGTTTCATGTCAAATAGCACATCTGTTACTTGGCACACAATCTTCACAACACAAAATCATGTATGGATGATTCATTTCTCTTAGCCTTCATCTAATGCTAAAGACACTATTATTATTATTGAAGTACAAAATTGGAGATATTTGCATTTGTGTATTATGAAAATACTAAATCTTAAAGATTAGGGTATAGGAGGTGCATAAGAGATAGGACAACTCTGATTTTTTCTTTTAAGTGTGTCCCTCAGAATGTCCCATAATGGCCTAATTAATCTATTAGGCCAGTATTTTTTTAAACAGGTTTTGTGAGCAAGAATAAAGATTGACAAGAAGTAGTTGGGTTTCTAAGTTATTGCTTATTGCAATAAAAGTATAAAAGTATCATTAAATTGCACACAAACCTGATTGCCATTTTCTTTATCTCTATCTTTGCTCCTCATAACTAAAAGATACCATCTAAAATTCTTACCTTAGCTTGCAAACCCCTTTAAATTGGCCCCGTTATTCTTCTAGCCTATATCCAGTCACTTAATCTAACCCATCTATTTTATATGCTCATTTCACCATACTTCTGATACTTTTGTGGGGTTTTTTTTATCACTTCTTGTATAAGAACATACTATTCTTGCCTCATGGTATGTCTTTCTTTTTTCCTCTTCTTTAGAAATCTCATGTATCCTTCCAACCCTAGTTCAACTGTTTTCTCCTCCATAAACCCTACCCCTTCCCCAATTGCATCTTCCAACTTCTAACAACAGAATTAACTCTCTTTCTTTATAATTAAACAAATTTAAAATATAAAATAATTAAATATATAAATAATTTAAAATAATAATTAAAAATATGAAAAGCAGGGCTTCCCTGGTGGCGCAGTGGTTGAGAGTCCGCCTGCCGATGCAGGGGACATGGGTTCGTGCCCTGGTCTGGGAAGATCCCACATGCCGCGGAGCGGCTGGGTCCGTTAGCCATGACAGCTGAGCCTGCGCATCCGGAGCCTGTGCTCCGCAACAGGAGAGGCCACAACAGCGAGAGGCCCGCGTACCGAAAAAAAAAAATATATATATATATAATATATATATTATATACATATAATATATATATATATAAAGCACTCTGAACACAACTCTATCACATAACATGCATACCATGTTATAAATACTAAAGACCAAGTGTTGTTTGTTAATTTTTGTAATTCCTATGCTTGGCACGCAGTTAAATGGCAATACTGTTTTGTTGAACACAAAGAAATGACTGAAAAATTAATTGTAATTTACAAAAACAGGTCCAAAGTGTCAAAATAAGTATTGTTATTGATGATAATAATTTTATGGGAACAGCTCCAATTCACTGAGAGACTACCACACGTCAAGCACTTTGACAGGATCTTATGTACATTTTCTCCAATCCTCATTTTACAGATTTTACAGAGACTCAGAGAATGTAAAGAACTTACCTAAGATCACACAGAGGGTGAATGCTAAAGGTAGTATTCACATTTAGACCTAGTTTGGTTCCAAAGCCCACGCTTACTCTTATATCATATGTGTAATTTGGTCAGTGATTACTGTATTCCAGATACGATGCTAGGCATTTACAAATAGTGTTTTGCTCCTTACAATTATCCTGTAGGATCAACAATCTTGGGAAATAAGTACCATCTCCATTTTACAGTTGAGAAAGCTGAAGTTTCCCCAAAACTCAACTACAATCTCAAACAGATTTGAGAGATTTGAGAGCAGTAGTTGGAGACACGCAACACAAATTTAAAATCTAAAGAAATGTTAGAATTTCAAACAAATTTTAACCAAGCTCAATCCATTGAATCCATGTAAAGATCCATAATAAGAAAAAATAAAAATCACCAAGAAATTAAATATATTAGGACACTCCATATTCTCTCAATTCAACAGCTCTCTAAGTGGGCTCCTCCCAACTTTCCAGTATCTCCTAAAGTGAATCTTTTTTTCCAATTGCGACAGTCTTCACTGTACATCTTACTCATTCCTTTCCCTCTCCTTCTGATGATGTGGTCCCCTCCAACTCTTCTATCCAAACCTCTAACATCTATCTAATATCCTCCTTTTCCTTCATGTCTGGACTTCTCTCTTACATAGCATTTATGTACTTTATCAAACAATTTGGCATTATTCGTACTGTTTTATATCATGATACATTTTGTGCATTACAACTTTGCTTTCACAACTATATCTACACCATTAAGTATTATTTGTAGTATTTAATATCACTCTACATTATGTGTATGTATCTCAACTTTTATTTTAAAGCTATATCTTATGCATGGATCATTCCATAATATAGTAAAGACACAGATAACTTTACATTTGTATAACACAAAGAACATTCAGGATCACTCTCTGATGTTTCCCTCAACAATTCTTTGAAATAGGCAAAGAAGATATAACTTTTCATTTCACAGATGAGGAAACTGAGAGTCTAAGAGGCTAAGAGAATTGCCCAAAATCACATAGGTAATTAAGGCAGAGTTTGATTGCAGGGTGGGTCTTCACACTCCCACATTCTTTACACAATGGCCTACTACTGTACACATTTATGGTACCTGCATGTGTTCCTGGCCTAAACCTCAGGCCCAAATATGTAATGCTTAATTAAGGTGAAAAGGTGGGATGTTAAGTATGACGGCCTAGGGTGGCAATCAAACCCCCCCTCCCCACCCAAGAAAATGTTTCTCAACATTGACAATTCTTCCCCCCCCTCCCCCCATAGTGTATTTAGTCAGGAAGCCTCTCGTCTCACTGCCAGGAGAGTCCCATCTATGATATGTTATCTATGGTATCTGTCAATGAAGAGTCTATGTGACATCACATGGGAAACTGGGTTTAAACAAACCGTATTGCCAATAAGATCATCAGATTCTTTACTGGGGTGGAGCTCTTTTTTATATTTAATGGAACTTTCTATTTCAAATCATATTGACAGCATATGCAGTTTGCCATTTTGGAAGCACCTGAAAGTTGAGTCTATACTGAGTAATAATTTACAAGAAGAAAATTGTTGCTCCCCTGGGAATAAGCACTACTTTGTTCCCAGTGATTTATTTAACTTTCCAAGCCTCACCTCCATAATGGGCTCACAGGGATAAAGTGGGTTACACTCATGACTATGCCCCAAAGCCTAACGTTACCAGTCTCATTTATAAGAGAAAGAAAATTAAGAAACATTTCAAAGTTGTTAAGCCAAGACTTCACTGAAAGTAGGATTTGTACTCAATGTTATAAAATGCACTAGTTAATGATATTTTTTTTGCTTTTAAAGAAGTTGTAAGGGAGGAAGGTAAAGGTTCTATCCTATTCCTCACAAACCCTGCAATGTCAGGTTTGTAGGAAAAAATATACTATTGCAAGCTTACTCTGCCTGAGACACTGTGCTAAGTGAAAATCATTGACCATATTATCTAATTTAATCTATATAACAAATGTGAGGTATGTACTATTACCCCATTTCTAAATGTAGACCATTAATGTGAAACCATTTTAATTTTCAGATTGGGAGAGAATATATGAAACATTCATTTCTTACAGGTATTGTTGATCATAAGGCACTGGGGGCAAATGAGTAACAGTGTTAACTGTTTGAATGACAGTCATGTACAACTCAAATACCATCTTAATTCTAGCTCTAGGCTACAATCACCCTAAACTTCCACTTCTAAGCTTTCTAAGATTTACATCCATTTAACACAATTTACTTTTTCAATTGGAAACATCAAAATAAAAGAATACTTAATAAAAACATTTAAAAGAAATCTTGTAACAAAGCATAAATGATACACTGAATTTTGACTCAGAACTGGGTGTGAATCCTCCGAGCTGAACCTCTGTGGCCTTTGGTTGGCTTATTTATAAAATCACCCTACAAATTCTGAGACTAGATGAGTTACAATGTGTGCAATATTGTGCAATACATGTGAAAGTACCACATAATTCTAATTACTATTGCTGTTATTATTATGAATAAACAAGGAAGTAAAGGGAAATAAAGTATAGGGAAGTAGGATGTGCAATGTAAATTAAATCAGACAGCTCTCTTTGGACCAAGAAATTCTCTCCTGGTGCTGCTAAGTATTCATTCTCGCTGACATGTGCTGCTTTTGTAAGAAGGGAATGTGCTCTTGCTAGCACAGGGAAATATCATCCTGGTTTTCTCTCTCTCTCCCTCCCTCTCTCTCTCTCTCTCTCTCTCTCTCTCCCTCCCTCCCTCCCTCTCTTTCCCTCCCTCCCTGCCTGTCATCTCCACAGATCTTGGCTGCCTTACATTTTCAGTAAAATTAAATATGAGTCGAACGTAGAGCCCCAAGAACTCCCAGATCATGGCATTCCCTCTTCAGACTAGCTGTGCTGTCCTTAAGTAGCCAAATTCTCTCAAATGGAAGGCACACATGCTACTTCCCCAGCAGCTAGCCAAGCCTGGCTAAGCTAGCTAGCAGACCGCAGTCCCATTTCCTCAGCTTCATCACAATCAAATGATTAATGCAGAGCCATCAAACATACAAGCCCAGGTGTCTGTATTTTAAGCAATATAGCCACATAGACCCAGGGAGAAAACTCCTTTGGGTGTACTTTTAATTTGGGGGGTGGGGTAGGATGAGGGTAGGAACCTTTGGTTAACAAAACACTGTTACAAAGTTCCAGAATGTTCCTGAAAGCCAACTGATATTCAGTCAATATACCTTCTACAGGCCAAGTTTAATTCCAAAATATTCCTTCTGCAGAATGTTTACACTGCAGACTTTTGCTGCCCTTTTCTAGTCTGGTATTCCTCAGTAATGAAATCAACCCTACAAATGCATCAATTATAGATGCCTGGTAACTCACTAACAATTAGTACCCATTTACTAGGCAGGGCAATTGATCCCAAGATGGTAGAGAGGTGCTTTTCTTTTTAAGATTTAGCAGCTTCTATGAATACAGGCTTACATTCCTTTTGGTAAAGCTCATTCATGATTAAATTAAAACTGCAAATCATGCAAACAGAAATGATAGGCCCACTAACCACTCCCTGAGCCACAATTATTTAACCTTAGTGTATTGCATACCTATACCTCTTAAGGCTGCCAGATGGGAAAACAAAGTCCCCCAAACTGTGACAAATGTGAGTCATAACTATATTACTAATCAGAATTGTGACATACATGGACATCACTGAATGAGCAGTTCTTCTTATAGAGGGAGGAAGCCACCCTGGCTTTGGAGAAAGAATGGCCTTTTAAAGTTAAGTTTATGAATGTGTAAATATACAGTCCATAATGTTGCATCTCTGCCTAAATGTCTTCATAAAGTGTAAATTAATGCTGATCCTAACTAGGCATTTGGAACGCTAACCTAGTTTTCCATATTTAGCTAATAGCTAGCAATTTTCCTTATACTTTTATCTTCTCATTACATAGTAATGATGATTATTTAGTAAATACATGTGAAAGGCCACATAGCAACTCTCCTGGGTTGGAAATAATCCTCTCTTAATGCTTCTATTTATACAATTTAGTTGCTGATACACCAAATCAAGTATAGCTGTGAAGAGTATCCCACTAATGCCTTTTTTGGAGGCTAAGAACAGGCCCATTCTCAGCTGTGCTGGCCTGACCAAATGAAGAGTGGGGTTGGTGACAAAGGATGGGGAGGTCCAGAGCTTTAGTTAATGCTCACCTTTTGTAAATTTTAAAGGGACTCAGCTGGTTTGTCTGATTTGAAAGTATTTATGATGCTGGAAAGAGGTAGGAAAAGACTATTTTATAACCAGTGAAATAACATGGAGAAAAGAGAGAGAGTTTGAAAGAGGCACGTAGAAGATAAAGATGTAAAATGTGGCCTTGTGAGATACCACGGTCTATCCCTGGACATATAACTGATATAAACCTTTACAAGTCATCTGGGAATTCTTCCTCCTAGATGTAGGATGGGTAAAGAGTAGAGGATTTGGAGTGACCCCAGGGCACTTTTTATTGTCTTCTAGGTACACAACATATCTCTAAAGTATTATAGAGGCAAATTTATTACTAGGGTGGCCAAGCCCCAAACAGTTTGGGCCAAGTCCCAAACAGCCCCAAACAGATAAGGGCAGACAAGTGTTTTTAATATCCAGAATCTGGTCTGGCTTAAAGGGTGGGGATTAGTGGAGCTGAAGGGAGATGCAGCAAATGTGTCCCTCCACCCCAATGCTGCTCAAATATGCCTGCTCACAGGGGCAAGATTCCTGATCTCCTCTTCTGCTGACTTCATGGGAAGTTGGCTGAGTCCCCAATTCTGCAGAGGGAATGCAGGCAGAGGGGAGTACTGCAAACGGGCCTTAACCTGGTTGCTTAAATGACAAGTGTGGAGGGAAATAGTGTAGACACTGTCAATGGGAGGAGGCACTGAACTGAACTGGGGAATACTGCTTATCCTGGGACATTTTCTTACATCTCCACTCCACACTCCCAACTCCCTGCACCAACAAGAACATTGCTTGGAAATCAAAATCCTTCCCAACACACATACACACACACACACACACACACACACACACACACACACACACTCAGAGGCAGGCACAAGCTCTACTTCATTCATCTCAATGCCCTTGCTTCCCACTAGCTCCTAAAACCACAGACTGGCACAAGTAGCCTGAGGTCAGTAAGTCTGAGCCAGTAAGTACATCCTTGCCACTGGGAATTAGGAAAGCTCATCATCTAAAGTGGTATCTATGATATTATGTTGTCTTGGATAGGCTTTGCTTTTATTTGGGGTGGTCCTAATGTGTTTGGGGAAGGCATGGAGTACCTCTCCATCCCTCTGATCTCTGCTGGTACTCTCCAGTCCCCGCATCATCCTGCAGTTTCCTGAAAGTGCCTAGATATCAGGGCAGGGCTCTGCGTCCATTTTTTCAACCAGGAACCACCAGAGTTTGGGAACTTTGAAAGCCAGGGATGGTGGTGGGGTTTGCCAAGGCTCAGATTTCCTCACCAGAGTTCTCAACCAGGAAAGCAGTTGAAAATCAACACCCATCTGCCTCTTCTTTCTCATCCCTCCACCCCTACTATGTTCCAGGACTCCATGCAGATGCTACCTCCAACACACACACACACACGCACGCACACACACACACACCCTTGGGTTTAGAAGGTGTTCAATTCTGAAGGCAGCAAATCCGCAGAACTGAAAGGGTCTCTGCCACCACCCATCTCCCGTCCCACCCCGCAAGGCTACTTGATTGCCTACATACAATAAAATCTCATACATTCCAAAGACCACAACATAACCCGAACCCGCCTGTGACTCCAGCGCGTCCCATACCTGATATGCAGACGATGAAATTGGCTTGAAGAAGAAAAAGCACCTCCCAGACTATTTCCATCCTCTGATTCTCATTCCAAGTGCATCACTCGACGGGAAAACAGGGGGGAAGGGGGGAATCCCCACAGGGCGCGCGCGCGCGCGCACACACACACACACACATGCACACACGCACACACTTCCTAGCGAGCGCACACTCGCACTCCCACCCGACTGCCAGCCAGGGACCCCCAAGATCAATATCGCAGTTTGAATTGTTCCAGCAAATCTCCCCTCGGGCTTGACGGATGTGTGCCCCAGATGTGCTGACACATGTCCGATGCCTCGCTGCCCGGGAAGTCTCCCTGCTCGCCGGTCTCTACTCCTTGCACAAGCGGCGGAAACAGCACTAGCAGCGGCGGCGGCAGCCACCTGAAGACACCAGCGCGGGGCTCTTCCTGCAAAAACGAGACCCCGATCCTCCTGGAGCCCCAAGAAGTCATAGACGATAGCCCCCCGCCGGGCCTTGCCGCGCAGTTCCGGGCCCCTGGCAGCTCGCAGCTTGCTGGCTAAGCCCAGGCAGTTCGCGACGAGTTGCCCTCGAAGTCCGCCCACCTCACCAGGGCATGGTCAGAAGGTGGCTGCTCCGCTCCGGGGCCGTTCTCCTCCTGCTTCCGGGGGCCGGGGGGAGAAGCAGACACAGCATACAGAGAGACAGAAAGAGAGGCAGGGATTATTGCCCGCAACTGCTGGCCGCCAGCTGCCTCCGCCGACCCTCCCGGCTGCCCAAGTCCGCACGCAGCCTGCCGCCTCGGAGCCCGGCTCGGGAGACACGTCCAGGGCTCGGAACGGGAACCGTGGGGAGCCAGGTACTCGGAAGCATCGGGAGCCTACGGGCTCCCCGCGTCGCGTGCGCGCTTTCTGTTCCTCTGCTATTTTCCTGGGCTCCCCGGAACCTCCAGTTGCCTCGCTTCCATCGTCCGCGACTAGCGCTGCCGCCGCCGCCGCCGCCGCGATTTTCCGCAATACAACTGCAGGGGTCGTTATTTCCTCGCCTACGGATCCGGACGCCTCCCGATTCTGAGGGGAGGTGGAGGGCAGGTGGGGGAGGGGTGGAGGAGAAGGGAGCGGGGCTCGGCCAGGTGAGCGTCCTTGCTGCCGCCGGGAGTCCAAATGTCAACCCGGCCGCCTGGTGCCCGGGGGGGAGGCAGGGTGGGGAGGTGAGGCTTAACGCGGCCAAAAGGAGAAGGAAAGAGCTGGGCGTCGGAGCTTCGGGCCCCCGCGGTAGCCGCCTCGGCCCCAGCGCCGGGCTCCAGCTCCTCACTCCGCCCCGCCCGGGCTTCTTTTGTCACCACCTAGGATTTGCGGAGTTTTTCTTCTCCTTAAAAAGAACTTTGCGCCAGCCGGTTAGGCGCGGGAGACCCGGGCTGACTCATCTTGGGAGTGCTGTGCTGCGCTCTCCCTCTGCTGTGGAATATTGGGGGATTTTTTTCTTTGCATAATTAATTCCCTTCTCTTTCTCTCGTCCCTCTCCTGCCCCCTCCTCCTTCCTCCTTTCCGCTCCGGTGCCAGAACACTACTTACCCCAGAGTTCTTTTTGCAGGTTCCTAGACCAGGTCCTGCAAGGCCCTCACCTCCCTCCTCCTGAAACTGGGGAAAAACCGTCTTTCCAAGTCCAGCTGCGGGCAGTGGCCACTGCCAACTACGCCTCTGCTTAGCTCCGGGAAGATCCAGGACTATTTGAAACCCGGGCTTTAGGGAAACGGGCTTCCCTTCTTTTCTTTCATTTATTCTGTTTTTCTTTCGGGAAGCTCAAGTGCTTTGGAGGCTTTTGCTGGGCTCCAGAACACTCTGCCAACAACATTCAGCAGCTTCCACAGATTTTCCCTTAGTGAAAGCGCGCCCGCGCTAGCGCGCGCGCACACACACGCCCGGAGCTCGCCTCCTCAAGGCCCCAGGGGAAAGTGGGGGCGGCAGGAGGCCGAGGCCGACGCCGGAGCCTCTCGCTGTTCCGCATGAGGGGTCACCGCAAGCTGGAAAGGACTTGCTTCCGGTCAACACCTTGTAAAGTAGGTGCAAGGGAATCGGAAGGAGACCCTGCGCTGAGGACTGTTCGCCTGAGAAGGCTGGCAGCCAGAGAAGAAAAGAAAAAATCGCAGATTTGTATTGTCTCTATGGCTGCAGTATTGGCCTTAGAAAGCCCAGACTTACCTCGTTGGGAGTGCTAAAGAAGAGGCGGGCAGGGTGGGGGAAATCCCTGAAAAGATCTCGGATTTCTCGGCGCGGTTGTTAGGATTGCAAACTATGACGTTTGGAGATTTCGCACAAGCGCGGATGAACACACAACAGACGCAAACACACATAACCCGCAGGGATTTTTTTTGCACTTTACCTTTTGGTGTTTAGAAAACATTTCGGTGTGAGGCTCGGTCTAATAAGCGCATAAAGGGTGGATAAATGGAGAAGGAGAAGGGAAATGGGTACCGTTCATCCGTACAGCAAAGTTAGTGAGTCTTCCAGGCGGTGTGGCATCTGAGAGTGCGGCGTTGGAGCCAAAGAATTGCAGCGTTCCCAGGATTTTTTTTTTAATAGATCTTTATTGGAGTATAATTGCTTCACAGTACTGTGTTAGTTTCTGTCCGACTGCTCAGGAAGGAGTCTGGCGGGTCTTTGCAGAGTGGCTGTTGGGTGGGGGGTTGGGAGTGGAGGGCATGAGCTTCCTGGGCTGGGCAGACTTTGGGAGCCACAGCTGCGTAGTTCTGGTGCCTTCAGGGATTCGAAAAAAGAACCACAGGCAGACTTGCTTACTTTTTAAGACGGAGGTGTGACTGAGCGATCTGTTCTCTGAGATGAAGGCCAAGGAATCCAGGTGGTCAGCACATTAAAAATCGAGGCCTAGATGAAGGAAGTCCAGGTTTCTTATGCAGAGAGCTTCGAGGCTTAGCAAGAAAGACTCTGAGACCTCAAAATATTACAAGAATCTGAGATAGTGAGAATTAGCCATTTGGGGAAACATACTGGGGGAGAGGGTGTCTCCGCGTCTTGAAAGTCCACCGTCCAAAAGGGGTTTTTGAAGGGAGAGAAAAGAAAAAAGTTTGCTAAAGATGAACAGATTCCGCCCTAGGGAGCTTTTGAAACCATGGACAGTGACCTACCTTCTGCACTTGGGAGTGGAATTTGCTTGCCAGCAGGAGAGCTGTCTTCGGAAGCAGAAGCACAGTGCCTGGATTTTTATACCAGAACTCATTTATTTACTAATTAATTATGCAAATATTAACTGAGTGCCAGATATGTGTCAAGCACTGTGGCAAGACGCTGGAGTTTTATCACTAAAAATCCATAATCCTTGTTTTCAAGAAGCTTATAGACCATATTTCCTCTACGTTTTGCCTTAAAAGCCAAAGCCAATAAAATAATAATTAATTTTCTTCTTTTCAGCCTGTACACTCAGCTTCAGCCCTCTCAAAGAATATTTAATCTGTTCTCTGCCACTAAGTTTTTTCAATTACAAAACAAACAGGGCTTTCCTGGTGGTGCAGTGGTTAAGAATTCACCTGCTAATGCAGGGGACACAGGTTCAGAGCCCTGGTGCGGGAAGATACCACATGCCGTGGAGCAACTAAGCCTGTGTGCCACAACTACTCAGCCTGAGCTCTAGAGCCCTCAAGCCACAACTACTGAAGCCTGCATGCCTGGAGCCCATGCTCCACGACAAGAGAAGCCACCACAATGAGAAGCCTGTACACCCCAATGAAGAGTAGTCTCCACTCGCTGCAACTGGAGAAAAGCTTGTGGGGCAGCAACAAAGACCCAACACAGCCAAAAATAAAATAAATTTATTAAAAAAAAAAAACAGACAAAAAGAAATTGAAACATCAATTCATAGGACAGTATTTAAGTAAAAATATAACATGCATGTATCAATTGTTTGCTATGTCCCAGGTATTGCCAAAGCCCTTCCATGAATAATCTGATTGAATCATCCATATGAGAGAAATATCATTATTACTTACATTTTACAGATGATAATACAGAGGCCCAGACAAGTTATCTGTTCACGGTCTCACAGCTACTAACTGGTAGTGTAGAGATCAGAACCAAGCATTCCAAACTCAGAGGCCATGACACACTATTTTCCTTCACACTCTATAAAATGAAATATATCATCTCAGGGAGGTAGAGCAGAGTCTATGACTAGAAATTAATCAAAGGCAGGATGAAATGCAATGGTAGATTATGCAGTTTAGAACTTAATTACTGTGGAATTAGGAGAAAGAAAAGATCACTGGAGTTAAGAGTAATCAAAGGCATTTCTTTTCTTTTTTTGGGGGCTGGGCACATCACATGGTTTGTGGGATCCTAGTTCCTAGTTCCCCGACCAGGGATTGAACCTGGTCTCTGGGCAATGAAAGTGCAGAGTCCCAACCACTGGACTGCCAGGGAATTCCCTCAAAGGCATTTCTAATGAAAGAATGTGAGTGCCTGCTAAGTGCCATTTCTGTTCTTGGCACTTGGGAGACAACCCTGAACTCAACAGTCCCTCAAAATTTAGTTTCCATGTTAACATTTTCTAGAAGAAAAAAACTAATATTTTCTTGAGTTATTTCTAGGCTTAACCCATGTTTTCTAAGAAATTTTTCAGTCCATAAAATAACTCAGGAAAAGCATATATTAAGTTGGAACCTTCTGTCCTCACTCTTTACTGAAGTGTTTATTTTTTTAGCTCATGAAACTAGCAAAAGAAATTTAAGACAATGAAGGTAGAAAATATTTATTCTTATTAATTTTTTTCATATTTTAATAAGTTTGTGCCCATATCTTGATAACTACAAAGAATCTCTCTCCACTATATCTGTCTTCATCTTTTGTCTCTTTCCTACTCTACATTTCTCTACTACAAATTCAGTGTAAGTATCTTATACATACAATAGAAAGTCTTGGCTGAGCCCAAGTGTGAGAGCCAATTCCAGTTTTCCCATAGACAGCAAGGAATTGCAGTTCCACTCCCTAGAAAAGAGCAATATTGAAATCCTTTTGATTCTTTCTCCACCTTCTCTTTTTCTCAACCCCATAGAAAAAGGAGTGATTCATCTGATTGGTAAAATTTTTGAGAATTTGCTATCCATTAGGAGAAAGAGGTTACAAAGGAGCAAAGGAAACTTTTTAAGAGTAATAGATATTATCTTAATTGTGTTGCTGGCTTATGGATATGTACATATGTCAAAAGTCAAATTGTGCGCTTTAAACATGGGAAGTTTATTTTATGTCAGTTATATCTCAAAATTATCTATCAAAATGGATCATTAGCTTTTGCAAATAGAGTCAGAGACTATAATCAGAAATAATCAGAAATATTTAATAAACTGTGGCTGGACTAGCCTTAGAGAAGCTCACTTTAATGCACTGTTGCTGTTCTATGTGAAATATTACTGTAAAATTACTCAGACTTTGAGAAATATTAAAAATTATGGGAGTTCTTTAATTTGGAAGTTATTCAAAGAAGTAGCTCTAATGTACCTGTATCTTTATATATTTTATAGGTATTGGACTATTATGTTAAAATATAACTATCCTGTTGGGAACATATGATAAGCTCCCCTAGTATTAGGTGGGGAGATTTTCCTTGAAGTTAGTGAAAATTATCCAGTCAGTCATTCCTGGAGAGAAGCAAATCTTGGGACAAAAATGAAAACTTGGAAGATGAGCTTTAGAGTGGAGCTGAGCAAGAATACTTACTTTCCACTGAGTTAGGATGAGAGGCAAAGGAGTCTGTGCATTCAGGAGCATGTTTAATGGTGATGGCTGGATTCTGCCACTGGGATGTGGGCTATTAGATAGGGAAGAAGCCTCAGGAACATACCCTGAGGGAAACCAGTAAGACTGGCATGGCATGTGATTCTGTAATCTGAGAGAAATTCTATGTAGTAACCAGTTAAAAATTAATCTCTGAATGTTCTTCCTTTCTGCTGTCTCTTCAGATGACTATTGATAAACACTGTAACATATTGTGGGAAAATTTGTGTGCCAACATTTTGGCTACAACGATAAGGGGAATTGCAGCAGATCCAAAACTAATGTGGAGGTGGTAGCAGAAGCAAACACATGGTGATACACCAAACTGCAGAGTGTGATGGAAGTGACACAAAGGGCATACCATTGGCAGAGCAGAGAGCTATGTGGAAGAAAGAGGCAGGTGAAGACTCTGGTGATGACATGAATTGTGAGCACAGATAGGTTATCCCCACAGGGACTCTTCACCTAACAGGAGTTAGTAGGTGGGAGGGAGGAACCTCAAAAGGGGATCTATGATTCTACTATTCAGCATGAAGGCTGAGACCACCAAGCAGTGTCTTAGTTTCCTGTTGCTGCTGTGATAAATTATTATAAATTTATTGGCTTAAAACAACATAAACCTTTTTTTACTGGGGTATAGTTGTTTTACAATGCTTGTTAGCTGCTGTACAATGAAGTGAATCAGCTATACATATACATATATCCCCTCCCTCTTGGACCTCCCTCCCACTCCCCACATCCCTCTGATCTAGGTCGCCACAGAGCACAGAGCTGAGCTACCTGCACTATACAGCAGGTTGCCACTAGCTATCTGTTTTACACATGGTACTGTATTTATGTCAATCCCAATCTCCCAATTCATCCCACTCCCCTTCCACTCCCCGTGTCCGTACATCCATTCTCTATGTCTGAGTCTCTATTCCTGCCCTGAAAATAGGTTCATGTGTACCGTTTTTCTAGATTTCACATATATGCATTCATATACGATATTTGTTTTTCTCTTTCTGACTTACTTCACTCTGTATTACAGTCTCTAGGTCCATCCACGTCTCTACAAATGACACAATTTTGTTCCTTTTTATGGCTGAGTAATATTCCATTATATATATGTACCACATCTTCTTTATCCATTCATCTGTCAATGGGCATTTAGGTTGCTTCCATGTCCTGGCTATTTAAATAGTGCTGCAATGAACATAGGGGTGCATTGTGTCTTTTTGAATTATGGTTTTCTCAGGGTATATGCCCAGTAGTGGGACTGCTGGATCAGAGGGTAATTCTAGTTTTTTAAGGAACCTCCATAATGTTCTCCATAGTGGCTGTATCAATTTACATTCCCATCAACAGTGTAGGAGGGTTCCCTTTTCTCCTCACCCTCTCCAGCATTTATTGTTTGTAGATTTTTTGATGATGGACATTCTGACCAGTGTGTGGTAATACCTCATTATAGTTTTGATTTGCATTCCTCTAATAATTAGTGATGTTGGGCATCTCTTCATATGCCTCTTGGCCATCTGTATGTCTTCTTTGGAGAAATGTCTATTTAGATCTTCTGCCTGTTTTTTGATTGGGTTGTTTAAAACAACACAGACTTTTAATCTTTCAGTTCTGGAGGTCAGAATTCTGAAATAAGTCTGAAGTGCTGCATTGTTTCTGGAGCCTCAAGGGGAGAATTTGTTCCTTGTCTTTTCCAGCTTCTAGAAGTTGTCCTCATTCTTTTGCTCATGGCTCACTTTCGGCAGTAGCTTTACTCCAACCTCTGCTTCCATCATCATATCTCCTTTTACTCCCTGATTCCCTTTTTTCCTTATAAGGATCCTTGTGATTACATTGGGTTCCCTGTATAATCCAGGATAATCTCTCTATCTCAAAATCCTTAAATTAATCACACCTGCAGAATTCCCTTTGCCATGTAAGGTAAGATATTCACAAATTCTAGGGATAAGGGTGTGGACATCTTTTTGAAATAGGACATCATTTTGAAATAGGATTTCTTCTCATCCATACTGAAATTTGTAACCAACATAAGGAATTTTATTTTTTAGAGGAGGTAGTAGATATTTTATTCCTATAAAATGCCATTCCTTATTTGTTATTTAAATTTTGACAGATCAATAATGACAAGGAAATGATACACACTAACTTTATGGTGTTTTGGTCAATAATTTGGGCATCAGTTTGGAAATTAGTGATACCCATACTACACTTTTCTTCTTTTCATTACAACTAATCACTCTCTCAAGTATCCAGCCTTCTGAACTCAAGATTTTACAAGTGGAACACTTATTTACAATGAATAAATAGCAGGCATTCTGAAAACTATTTCTGAAAAATTGAATAGGTTTATTTGTTTATTTAAATAACTTCAGTCTTTCTTACATTTGTGTCATGGATTTGATGGTACATTTCAAGTGCACATTAATACATTTCAGACTGGATCTAATGCAACTCCCTTAACTTTCAGGTGAGAAGATGGAGGCTTAAGGCTTAAATGATGTGTCCAAGTTCAAATATAGACAGAAGCAGAAGCAGAGTCAGAGTTTGACTCTTGTGTTCCTAATTATTTACTTTTAAACCTGTGTTGTTTCACAAACTGGCTCCAGAGACCAAAGAAAGAGGCTGAGCACTCCAGATTAGGAGGTGGCAATTTTAATCAGCAAGAAAATTTACAAATGAGGCTTGTCTTGGGCGGTTGGCTGCAAAATGAGTAGATCTCCATACCTGCCCACCAGAATCTTAGATGTTTATATAGGGGCTTTAACTGGGTTCAGTCACATATTCAGCCCAGGTGATCTCACAAAACCTTACTCTCTCAAGGCTGCATCCTTTAAAGGGCTCCCACTTTGGGAATGGTGATGGGAATGGTGAGTGAAATATATATTTCAAGGACAAAGAGGAGCCTTGATTGCCAGGGTCCAGCTCTCAGGTCAAATGTTGGTCACATCCTCTCAATTACCTCCTCCAAGGACCTTCCATTGCCATCATTCTTTCTGCTGTTACCAAGTAACACATTGCAGCAGCTGAAATACAGAAAGTAAATATATCATCCAAATTTATGCAACTTTGTGAAAGATGTTTTTCCCAGATTTTCTGCTTTTGGTCCAAAACACTTTCAATTCTACCTCACTGTGTGTGTGTGTGTGTGTGTGTGTGTGTGTGCATGTGCACGTGTGCGTGTGCATGTGCGTGTGTGTGTGTTTGGTTTTGTGGTTTTACATAAAACAGTTTCCAGTGAAGTTTTATACCAACAAGAATCCTCTCCTTTTCTCCTTAAGCCAGCTGCTGTTGCTGCTTCAAGTAGCAATTATAGATCAATATAGAGGATTTTAGTTCCATAATGATTCTCAGGTTAAAGAAAGCCTTTAATTAGTACAACAATCTGTTACCATCTCAGCTTATATAATTTTGGAGGTAACATTACATGTTAAAATAACTGGCCAAGTTTTTTTTCACATTGCCTCCCTAATGATTACCATTAAAATTATAAGTATTTATCTTTTTTTTTTTTTTTTTTTGCGGTACACGGGCCTCTCACTGTTGTGGCCTCTCCCGTTGCAGAGCACAGGCTCAGGACGCGCAGGCTCAGCGGCCATGGCTCATGGGCCCAGCCGCTCTGCCACATGTGGGATCTACCCGGACCAGGGCACTAACCCATGTCCCCTGCATCGGCAGGCAGACTCTCAACTGCTGCGCCACCAGGGAAGCCCCAGTATTTACCTTTTTATTTTGCTTTTGAACAACATATTCTGGTTTACTACTCAACATTTTCTACATGCTGGATTATAGGGTCATATATGCCATTCATTTATTAAGGAAACGTACAAATAATTAATGTGGCAGACAGACCTACCCCAAATATTTGGAGGCCCAGGATAAGAGTAAGTTTGATGGATCTTTCCTCTCCAAGCCCATGACCCTCTCTTCCCACTCTTGGCATTGTCTCAATTTGCCAGGGGTCTCATGGTGGGTCTTTCAGGCTTACATGAGATGCCTCAAGCTCAAGTGCCTCAAACCTATGCTTTTTACGCATACACGTAAATCCTTGGTCACACTCTTGATCCTAGGTATGCACTTACAGCTCTAACGTCTACCCTCAAGGAAATAGAGCTGTCCCCTCCCTCCACCCAATAGTATTAAACATCAGATGTTTGTGTGAAATAACATTGCATAAATTAAAAACATTGAAGATGTTCAAGAGTGAGGAAGGTGTTACTGGAAGTCTCTAAAAGGAATCCCACTTCCAAATCAACACAGGGGTCTCCACATCTAGTTTATTTTCTTCTGCAATTGGGATTTTCAGGTTTTTATCCAACTTTAATAAGAATTTTTATCCCTGATACTGCTGTGTGGCTTTAATAAAGCAGGAGATGAGTTGCTGTAGTAGGAAACCTACAAAGTTCTGGATCTACTCTCTGATTTCTGCTAAACAGAGCAACAGAGAAAACTCATTAAAACAAAAAGAATTTCCTGCCAAGCAGAACAGGAGAGGTATAATATAAGTAGCCATACTCTATGACAGAGTTAACAAAAGTTGAGATCAAAGGGGGTTGTAAGACTAAAGTTTTGTTACAAAAAGATAAACATGCTATTGTCAGGTACTGTAAAATATTGAGGATGTGGTAAATGTCACATAAACTTATAATCAAGTGATGGTTTTCAATTCACTAGTTCAAACACTCTCTTAATGAACCTTTGAATCTTAATGAATCTTTGAGGACATTTCTTTATGAGCTAATATTACCTTATGCTGAATTTCCCCTTGGGAAGGAGAAGGATGTAAACATTAATTGTGAAAATATATTTCACTTAAATCTCTGAGTTATTATTTCTATAGGAAGAGGAATTAAATGGATATGAATCAAATCTTTAAATGGTCAACTATTTTAAAATTCTCTTCAAGTCACTAACTTCTCTCATAATAAAATAGGAATGTCTGGTGGCTGTTTCTCACTATTCTTCCCATAAAATGTTAACTAGATTGGCATCCTACCCTCTTCACTTCAGGTTTTTTGTTACAAAAACAATGAATGGAATAAGATCTATTTTTTCCTCTTGTAAAAGTGAATTTCAGAAGGAGGTGGTAATTTTGGAGGTGTTGCCATAATATTTTTTGGATTCAGTTCAATCAGTAACTACTTGAGGTAGTTTTTTCATTAACCAAAGGAGTATGCTCCTTATAAGGCAGAATGTGAGTGCCACGCCCAAAGAGTTCCCTTCAGGAGTTTCCTAAATTTTTTAAGAAAATTGACCTTAATATATTTGAACTCTTAAAGAGGTGCAGGGTGACAGTGTCACAAAATCAAATGATAGAAAGCTTGGATAAGGTCCATTGGCATAAAGAAGTTGGGTCTATAATGGTTCAGAGAGTGACTTTTATCTAAACAGTTTTGCCACTGAATGCTATCAAGAAGAGCATCTTCTATTACTTTCACTTGCTACCCGCTATCTACTTTAAACCAGCAGGGTGCAACCTTGAGTCAGCCTGGATATACTTTATCCCTATGGAGAAGCAATGACCAAACTTTAAATGAAGGTAACTGGAGGTAAGGGAGCTCAAGAACCTCAGCCTGTTTCCCACTTTGGGGAAGACTTTCTGGCTACTCTAGTGGAAACCCAAACTAGAAAATGCAGACCTAATGAACCAAGTAGGGTCCTGTCAAGAACACAAAAACCAATAGTTATTTTTATGAGATAACTTAATGTAGAGAATTGGTTGAACAGGCATTGGAGGACTAAAAAGCGAACAGGAAAGCCTATAACCCAGAGAGAGTAACTGTAGGAAGTAGCTACCACCATTATGACTGGGGAGACAAAGAAAAGATGTCAGGGTTATCAGAAACTAGAAGCCTGGAGGAGGGGTTCTTGATGATCTGGCATCTGTACCTCTCAAGAGAAAGTGCTTTGCATTGATGCTGGTACCTTAGAAGCTCAGAGGAGGGGCTGTAACTCAGACCTCTGAGGAGGGCATGTTGCTCAGCTGGTACTTATATCTCTGATGCAGCACAATGAAGGCTGGTTTTAGACTGTTGGAAGAAACTGGAAAGTGGACCAACAGCTGCTTGCTGAAGGAAGAGTTGTTGCTGGGGAGACACTTGGAAAAACTGAAAGAATCAAGTCCTTTCTCCTACCTCAGGTCTTCTAATCTCCCTCTAGCACCCTCTGTTGGCAAAACCTAACAGAAACCAAAAAGAAATGTGTTTGATAAAGACCTAGCCACAGTATCACAGAATTTGGAACTAAAAATATGATAGTTTAATAATTGACACATCCACTATTCCAATAATGACAGGACTTTGATGGAGGAAAAATGATCATCTAATGTGGTAGAACTACATCAGTTGTTATAGACCAGGATTTTGAAATGAAGTGTTACTTTACAGCTGCTTTTCACAGTGCTTGATGATGTTGAAGCAGTACTTTTCTCTCTGATTCACCAGCAGTTCTCTTGTTTAACCCACAACTTCATAAATATTTGACTTTCCAAAATCTGATTTTGTGTTAATCTCTCACTGCCCTATGAAACTAAGCAGGCTACCCTACAGTCTCTTCTCCTACCATTGAATTTGGCATCTCTTAGCCTTCGTTTGTCCCACCATAGTGAAAAGCCAAGCCCTCCTCATAATCACGATTGATTAATCAGTTTCCAAAATAGCCAGCAGTATCCTTGGTGCCTCTTCCATGTCCCTAGAACCTGCCAAATAACAATGTAGATGAAAAAATAAAAGATATGTCTTCTAATCTGGAGACTTGACCCAGAGGTCATCTGAGTTAAAGAAGTAGTACAGCTGACCTACAGACTTAAAGACATTTGTAGGAACTCAGAGAGGGAATGTCCAGTATAAACCATAATAGATGAGCAAAGCTTGATAGCAGAAGTTGTCATCCTAAATTCAAAACTGTGCTAACCTTAGGCTCTGTGGAGAACACAGTGGATAAAGAGTCGCTGAGCCATGAATCAGAAGGCTGGCATTTGAATCTGAAATATACTTTTCACCAGCTATGGAATTTCAAAAGGTGTTTAAACGCTTAAAGCCACAATTTCTTTTGCAAAAACAGGATAAAAACATCTTTCATATAGAATTATTGAGACAAGTACATGGAATAGTATAAATAAAAACATTTAATATTGTACATGATTGGTACTTAAAAATTATTAATCTAAATCTATATAGAATTATAATTGGAAAATGCAATACATGGTTTGTGAAACATACAAACCAGGAATTTTAAAATATCAAATACCAGACATTTAGGATATATTGAGTTATGGTTCTCATGTATCCCATTCTTATATCCCTTCCCACCTACCCCCAGGCAATACAATGGTCTTTGTTTAGCTGGTGGTGTTTGGAGTTTAAGGAAGGTGAAGTAAAGGGGAGTAGACAATTATACAACAAGATATCTCTATTTTAAGCAAATATTTACTTGACATTAACTAACTAAATCTTTTTTCTTATTCTTATCAAGGAGTAAAAACATTAGGAAGATAAGATTTGAAGGAGAACTGAAATAGGAATCAGAAGACATAGGTTAAAATATCATTTTAATGTCACTCTGCCATTTACAAGTTGTGTGGGCAAGTTACTTCCCAGTCTGAGTTGTTTAGTTGTTGTTTTCATTTCTTTTTTTCTTTTCTTTTCTTTTTTTTTGACTCTGTAATAGTTTTGTTTTTTACTATAATGGGTGGATTAGTATCTACCACATTGGGCTGTTTTGAAGAATAAATGAGATAATACACACAAAGTGCCTGGTATAACAGTAAGCCTTAAATACATGGGGCCATCATTGTCAGCTCCTGAGCACTCAGTTTTTGTGGACAGATCAGTGAGATATGAATTTGAGTCCTGGCTTTGCTGCTTTCCATCTCTATAATCTTGGGATCTTGGGTAAGTCACTTAAAATCTCTAGACCTTTGTTTCTTTAGCTTTAAAAATTAAAAGATTAATACTGAATCTCCTTACTTCACAGGGTTACTGGGTAGTGGAGCTGATGAAAAAATCAGTGCAAAACACTTTATATATGTGTGTGTATACATATGCATGTATGTGTGTATATGTATGCATATTTTTGTATGCATGGCTATATATATGTAGGCATATACATATATACATACACCCACACATACACACATAGACCTTGATTTTGAAGGTCTCTTAATATTATGTAATCTATGGTAGTCCTGGGATTGGAATTTACTGATTAATGAAAGGAAAGGGCAGCAAATTTCAGGCTCTGCTGTAACAGTTGAGGGAAGCAAATGTAGCCTCTCATTTGCTACAGATAAACATTAATATCTTTATTCCATTCATTAATAATTAATTGCCCCAGGCTCTGACTCAAATATAATTGTACCTTATGAAAGCTCACAGCAGAGAAATATTGTACAAAATGCAAAACATCAATTTTATAAGTAACAAAAATTCAATTAAGTTTAGAATAAATGTGTGAGTTAGCAACCCAAGCTTAACATACAGCCATGTAATGTAAATAGATTTGGAAAACAAAATAACAAGGGTGTGACAATTTTTAAAGTGTATGGAAAATCCAGCATTGCTTCCACACACTGACAAAAAAGGTACACATTACAGGAGAAGAAAATAATTTTTGACATTTTTATTGTGCTTTATAGCCACAGCAGTCCAATAAGTAGCCTGAATAGGAGGCTTCTCATACAGCGAGGCTTGAGGGGAAATGAAAAGGTAAACCTCCCAGAATTATGTCTTCCATATGCCTTTGGTGGAGCCTGAAATTCTTCAGTGTTGGTGAAATTCTTGACTTTAGATGCACATGAGTGAAAAATATGACCATGAACTTGACATCAGAAAGTTTGGGACCTGGTCTGCACACTACCTTTTATTTGATATGTAACTATGAATAATGATTCTTAACATTTCTGATCTTCAATGTATACATATGAAAATTGGGCACTAATATTATTAAGAAGGCATTAAAATAAGATCTTTTGTTAAAGTGCTTTGTATGTATGATGGAGGTTAATGAGTGTTACATAAGAGGTGAAATATAATGTTAATTTGTTGATTTTTAGTATTTTTCATTGTGTGTTTTTTTTAATTCACATAAAGCAAAATTTGCATGTTCAAATAATTTTGTTCTTCAGAGGAAGAACTTCTGAAAAGGACTTTTTCAACAATTCCATCATTTTGCAAAATAGTATGACAATCCTTATTTGAAAATGATTTTAAAAACAGTCATGCCAAAACTAAAACAACTATATTACAGTTGCAACCATTTTTTTTTTACTTATTTTTCATTTTATTCCCTATTCAGGAATTTAGCCCAAATTAAAAATGAATTCTAGCTGTTGGAAAATTGTCATTGTAAGCATCTCAACTTTTGACAAAATATTCCATCAAACTGTATTAGCCTATTTATAAAATATTGTACCTACATTGGCCCATCAAAATCACATCATTAAAACATAGCCTGAATGATGCTCTTGTTAGGTCAAAAAACACAGATGTTATAAAACACTAATTTGATTAATTTCAATTCATTCAGCAAGCATTAAAACTTTTTGTATGCCAATCAAGCACAATGAAGGATGACACAATATATGCACACACATATAGACACAGACAATTGCAATAAAGTACAAATGTTGTCACTGAGGTACAAACAGAGCGGGGTGGGGTCATTTAAGTTGGGTCTTTAAGAATGAGTAAGAGTTCACCAGGTGGAAAGATAAAGAATAGTTTTTCAGGAGGAGTGTGCAGACGTTCAGAGATAAGACACAGATGTCATATTTAAGAAACTCTAAGTAGTTAGTGTATTGTAGTTTGGTGTGGCTGAAACATTGACTGTGGGAGGGATATGGAGGGAGATGACACCAAAGAAGTGGCAGGGGTTAGACCATGGAAGCCTTATATGTCAAGTTGAAGAGTTTGCCTTGCAACCATTTTTTTAAAATAGGAAATGTATCAACAGATTTTATCACTCACTTTCTTCAGTGAACTTAGACTTGCCATTAATGAATGAATCACAGGCTTTGGAAGCAATTTCTAAGACAGATCTCAGAAATGTTCTGAATAGTAATAATATGAGTGGAATTCCTGTATTAGAGCACAGTAGGACTGGAAGGGACCACTCAGAGCACCTCCTGCAGCTATTTATTTAATGCTAAATCTCTCAATATAGTTGTGCCTATCAATGGTTGTCCAGGCTGTGCTTGCACACCTTGAATGATGGAGGGGTAAACAGAAAGTTCCAATCCACCCACTAATCCCTAGACAATCAGCCCCCAAATGGGGTTACCTAAGTGTTTTCCAAAAGTCACTTCATTAACATAACAAAAGCCACTTTAATTGCTCTTATCACTAAGAATAATTCAAAGGGTTTTAGGATCTCTGTGACATAAATGACAGGGATACCAAAGATATATTTCCTATTATAAATCACAATATCAGAGCAAGAGATGTTGGGGCCTTGAACCAGCACAAGTGTTTAGATTTAGGGTCTATTTCAAAGGTAGTATCTACAGGACTTCGTGATGGTTATAGAGATGGAAGAAATAGAGGAGCTAAGAAATTCATTACGGAGCATATGCATATCAATTTTTGTAAGCAGCTGAAAGAATCAGTAGGTCCAGAAAGTTTTATTCACATATGAACAATAATATCCTGACACATCCCATTGACAACATGGCATAACCAATGCAACACTGGACTAAGAACTCACACTTTTCTGAAATTTGTCACTTATAATTTGACCTTGAGCATGAAATTTCTCAGTTTCCTTATATGTAAAACTTAAAGTGTATGCTAGATGCTCTCTAAAAGTCCATTTACTTCACTTGTGCAAAGTCTTGAAGGATTAAACATAACCTTTGTTTGCCAGTAGATATTTTGAACCCATTAGTGACATTGGGAAACTTTGCTTCATATGGGAAGTATATCCTAACTGAAAAGCGTATAGAATTCCCCATTAGGAATGTACCCAGTGAATTGAGATATCATTTAAAGCTTTCACAGTGTTCCATTTTAATGAGCTGACCTAATAAAACAAAGTGAATAAATAGAAATTTGCCTTACTAATGCCTGGTTCAGAGGAAAGAGGATCAATCTAGTTATTATACACCACTATATGTTTGACAGTGTTTCGAGTTTCTTCAGTCAAAAGATTAATCTAAAAAGTCAATAAATGTTCAGTGGGGGAAGAAATACACGATGATTGAATTACATATTATAGCTTCACTGATTGACAACAAAAGTACTGAGATATTTGGCCTGGTAAATTGAAATTCTTTTGCATTGGAATAAAAGAAGTGGAAACCTTGATGGTGTAATCAGAGCATTCTAACACACTGTTATCATTTCCAACATGTTTTCTCCTTTTTGCAAAAAAAAAAAAAAATCTGACAGAATCTGGTTTGTTTATACAAAAGATCCTCCAGTCCAAGATCATGGCATATAAACATAAGAGCAGCAATAGCTAAAGATGGAGGGGAGGTAGAAATGGGAAACATTTGGACAAAGTGGGAGAAAAATCTAGAGCACGAGAGAGGGCAAATTTGAACATTATACCTTCCTCTTCCAATATTGAGGGGAAAAAAATTCTTCCATGAATCTTGTCAAATTCCTCTTATTAACTCTTTTACTCTTCCTGCACAGAAAAAAAAAAGTTTCCTTCTAAAATCAACCAAATAAATAAGCAGTTAATTTCTTTTGTGATACATTTTTCTTATCATTTTGGTTAATGGTTCTCAAGCTGTAATGACCATAGGAATCACCTGTGGAACTTGCTGAAAATGCAGACTTCAAGACTCCAACCCTCAAAGATTCAAACTTGATATCTAAGGTGGAGTGCCCAGCTTACCTTTTTACCAAGCATCCCAGGTGATTCTGATGCAGATGGTCACAGATCTCATTTGAATATCCATCTCTTAAAGAGGCAACAGCATATGTAGTCAGGTTCTTCCCCTTCGTTGTATCATAGTTGTGCTGATAATATTAATTTTTCTTGTTTGGGGCATTTATCCTCACTGAAATTCTACAGGCAGATGGGAACTATTTCTATCATCAAAGTTGTTGACTGGATAAAATGCAAAATTCAATCCTATGGTTCTTAAGAGAAGCACACCAGGAAAATGAAGGCATAGGTAAAAATTTTTATTCCAGCTCAGTAGGATTCAAGGTGAGAAAAATTAAATGGCAAAAGCTGATTATTTTATACTACTAAAGGTACAATCTCCAATAAAGGGATAATAATTATGAACATTTATGCACCAATTAATAAAACAGCAAATATATTTTTTAAATGTAACTTTTAAAAACAGAAAAAACTCTATAGAGTTTTAATGCAAGTATAAATTGTGTAATTGAAATAGTCTAGTAGCTAATTTTATTCAGTTTCCTTTATATTTAAAGGCAACATAAACCTTTACTGATTTTAGTAAAAGCATAAAAATTACTTGATTGCTTAATTAGAAGTTAATTCAGTAATGAAAAGCAGAGCATAGAATGTCAACAAAACAAAAACAAGCTGAAAATACTACTTGAAACCAAAGCTAAAATGAAAAGCCAGTGAATGGCTGAGACTTTAAGTTAATCAATAGCATATAACAGTGATTTTAAGTGAGAGTAGATTTCAGCGACCCTATTTAGATGTATAGGGTAGTTTTTATTTATCTAAATGAGCTTTTACTAGGTTTACTCTTTTCCAGCAAATGTAATCATGTATATGTTTATCTATCATAAATTCATGAAGTGTTTGTGTGTGATACACTAGTGGGTGGAAAGACTAGTATAACCACAAAACAGTGATTAATGAAAAATTATTTATCTTTGCTTCCAGAGTAAGTAAGTAAAAACGCACTGTAGTCTTTGGTAACTTCCTTGCTTTCTGGTATGATGAGATGTTGATGCCAAATCTGGACTCTGTACCCTGACATGGAATTAAATCTCAGAGACAGTTTTGGATGAAGTAGAAAGGAATATCTTATTGCTTTGCCAGGCAAAGGGAGCCACAGCAGACTAATGCCCTCAAAGATGTGTGTCCTGACGTGGAGGGGGATAGTGAGGAGTTTTACAGTAAATGGTTCAAAGAGGGTGTGATCAGCTCATGGACATGCTTCTGATTGGTTGGTGGTGAGGTAGGTGGGAGTCAGCATCATCAACCTTCTGGTTCCAACTGGTCTGGGGTCTACGTGCTTGTGGGCAGCACACAGTTAACTTCTCCCACCTGGTAGGGGTTTCAGTAGCTGCAAAACAGCTCAAAGATATTGTTACGTGTATCCCTTGAGGGGGAACCAGGACCCTGCCCCAAGTCTGCACTACTGTTTCTTGACTGTTCCTCAGTTGTCTGCACATCCCTTCCCTTCCCTAATTAGCAAATGTTTGAACCTGCCCATTGGAACTCAGGGAAGATCATGGAGGCTGGATGAAGCCTATTTCCTGTAACCAAGAAATGAGGGACACAGAAAGACTTTTGTGCCCAGGAGGCCCACATGGTCCTGCTTGGTTTCAATATTACATGCTCATCTTATAAAACTCCTGTCCAAGAGCTAGAATCAACAATTTCTCAAATAACCTTGGTAATAAAACTATAATCTGTGTGGAAGTGTTGTTCAATGCTCATGGATTGGCCATTGTTTCTAGACCTTTTCAGTGGATTGAATTATGAGGGAAATATATGAGTATATATTTCATACGTACATTGATACATGTGTATATATGTACATATGTGTCTTTGCACACATTTACATGCATATTAATTTTTATATATTTATATTTAAAGATAAAGCACATTATAAGTTTATACTTCCAATTGAAATGTAGGCTATTAAGTTTTAACTTAATCTCATCAATATTACATCTATACATGTATCATTCTCTCATGTCAGAAGTCTTTGTTCACAGTATCACTAACATAATTTCTAATTTTTTAAATTCCAAAATTCGTAATAGTCTCAGAATAACAACTCCAATGCTACCTCAATGGCATGTACTAAGATTTTTTTTTAATTATTAATCTTACTGTCCTTGGATGCATCTTATTAGAGATATTCGGCATAATAAGTGTTTTAATTTGCTCAAAATAATTATTCTATGTATGGCTATGCTACCAACTCAATATACAGCCAGGTTCCTCTGTTTCATTATGATTTCCATTTTTAGGAACTGCTTTTTAAATTTTATTTTTATTTTCTAGTCATGTTAAATATTTGATCCCAAGATCAAGTATATAAAACAAGATATATTTAACGATTTCTAGCTTTAATCTCTATCCCCTACAACCTTTTCCTTTCCCTTAGGTTACCATTTTAATTTTTAAATATATCAATTTTTTTTTAAATAAGCAAACCCAGCATACTTATTTGTATACTCTCTTTTTAAACACTTTCCCCCTCCACCTTGCATTTTCACTTATTATCATAAAGACTCCTTTATAACAGTAAATAGATGATATACTGTATTTCTTGTACTAAGTATTATAAAGTAACTTTACACCTGTAACACAAATCAACCTAAAAATCAATAGATTAAGATAGGGACTCTGACCGAATTCTGTGCCCTCAGTATTCTGTACTTAGCAAGTGAAACTACATTTGAATGGCTACTGAAATTTTCGCCAAGCAATCCAGTTCTGTCAGCTCTTTTCTGTTCGATATAAGCACATTTTCTTTTGAATAAACAAATGTTTAAAGAGCTTCATGCCAGTGTTTGGTATCTAAAATACACAAGATGTCTGTTTGAGGCAGGAGATAAATGGGCCCAAGGTGAGCAGCTGGAGTTCATTCCCTGTGGACAAATACTCCAAGATGATGATAACTGGAGAATGATAGCAGAGGCTGAGCCCTACCCAGATAAAAGATAAGAGACCACATATTTCTCATTCTCAAAGTCAAGGAGACCTTCCTGACAAAAAACCTCCTTCAAGGTCAAAAGGCGAGTGATGTCAAGCTACCCATAGGCCTCTTCACTGGAATCCATCTTGGCTAGGAGATGTGTGTGCGCACATGGGAGGATCCTGAGAGGTACCAAATACAGACTCTGAACCAGGCAAATCAAAATGATTGGCCAAACGAAACCCAGAAGAAATGCCCCATATAAGTGATTTAAACTACCATGAGGGTACGACTCTCTATTAGTCCACCTGTATGTCTGTCCACACATACTGTACTCTTTTTCTTCTAATAAACACTTAACTTGTTTCACTACTTTCCATCTTTGTGGGAATTCTTTTCCACAAAACTGAATGGCCAGGGTCTTGTCACTGACCACTGGTCTAGTGGCTAGGATTCAGTACTCTCACTGCTGTGGCCTGACCTCAATCTCTGGCCAGGAACCGAAACCCTGCTTCGAGCCACTGCAGGCTGAGGCCACCCGAGATCTTATTTGGTTCCAAAACCCAGGAATTCAAGGTATACTACAGGCTTCACCCAGTTGAGGCTTGAGGCCCCTGACTTTTGCTCTTGCTTTTTTTCTCTTGTTCTCTACTTCTTTTTCTTTTCAAGACTCACATGGCATAATCTCTGTTCACCCACTGCATTATGGCTCCCCCCAAAATTGGGAGTGGCAGGGGTATTCTCCAGGCCATGCAGGTTCAAACAATGCTTGGATGACAGCTGACACTGTCCTTTGGGAAATGATGGAAACGTGATTTCCAACAGTGAAGGAGCCCAAGGGGTCTCTCTCTCTCTCTGTCGTGTATGGAACCCTCCACTATGCCTTTCCTTCCCACCTAACTCTCACAGCACTTCATATTTCTGTGCCCTTTTAGGGAGGGATTTCTTGGACATTATTCCTAAACTGCATCCCAGCCACTGCCAAACTTAGTGTTGCCTGTGTCAGACAAAATCGTCAGGTGATTCCCAATTCTGTCTTAGCTGCCAGACAGATAGGGCAAAGGATTTTGAGTCCTTTTGTTGTCTAGTTTCTCACCTCACTCAATGCCCAAAATTTACTGTGAGAATTTTTCCACCTCCCAGCCCTTGAGCCTTGAACCCTGTGCCGTTTTCCATAGCGCCCAGCTCCAATTTCTCCAAGGATTCCTCTTTGCATCTATCAGACCCCCTTCACTCCAGGCCTTGGCAGCCTACACACTACCACAGACAGCCTATCAGGCTGACCACTACCCAGCAGCCTGAATTATAAACTTTGTAGATGCTCAATCGTGAGGAATACACCCCAGCGTAGGAAGACTTATCATAGGACATAAATTCTATGGACAAGGGATCCCTCCTAAGGAAAGTCCTGGCAATCAGTTTGCACTGGTTCAAATGTCCTCCCCAGCCACATGGGGTGACACCTTGCACAAGGTACCAAGGAAGACCAGAGATGTCTGGTCAGGAGTTGATGGGAGAGTAGAAGATGATTGAAACCACATCAGGTTCAAAGGGAATTTGGGGGATACCCTGAATCCCTTAGGTTAAAGCCTCCTGGTAAATGTTTCTGGGATTCTGGATTCCATTTCCAGGAGTGCTCTCTCATTCTCAGTTGCAGGTTACCCAACATAGGAGGGTCCCCCTCCAAGCCAGAAGAAACACCTCTGGAGTGTATCCTTAAGAACTAGATTTTTTTTTTTTAATAGAAGGGCTAAAAAAGGAAAAAAAAATTAATTTCTACTGTAACAATGCCTGGCCTTTGCATAAGTTGGGGAATGGAGAAAAATGGCCTTAAAATGGGTCTCTCAATTATAATAGCATTCTACAATTGGATCTTTATTGCCACGGGATGGGAAGGTGGACTGAGGTTCCCTATATTCAGACTTTCATAGTCTTTTACCAAAATCCCGCCTTATATGGCTCTTGTATTTCAAACTCTGGGGAACCAGAAAACTCTCCCGACATTTTAGATTATCCCCTTCTAAGCTCTTCTGTCTCTCAGGGGGGAAACCAAGCTCTCCCTACTCCTGACAGTAACCCTACTTCTCCAGAGCCACCTAATTCTCCAGAGTCACCTAGTTTTCCCAGTCCCTCTGACTGATTCCAAACTCCACCTCCCTATGTCCCTCCATACCCTCCGTTACCCCAAGGAAGAGAGACTAGGCCCTCTGTGTTAATTCACAGTGGAGCTTCCTATTACCCAGGATCAGGGAAATTATGCCCTCTTAGGGAAGTGGCAAATGGCGAAGGGGCAGTCAGAGTACATGTACCCTTCTCTTTAACCAACTTAGCCCAATGCAAACAGAGCTGGGCCAATTTTCTGAAGACCCTAGTAAGTTTGATGAAGGGTTTCATGCCCTAACTCTGGTCCATGATTTAACTCAGCAGATTATACAAGCAGTCCTATCTACTTGCTGTACTCCTGAAGAAAAACAGAGAATCTGGACAGCAGCCCAGGGGTATGCTGAGCAGTTTGCCAGAGACCAACCCAACATTATGCTCTGGGTGGAGACACAGTCCCAAATCAGGAACTCCCTAGGAATTATAATTCCTGGGTGGGAATAGAATCCAGGAAGCACATGATTCAATGTGTATTAGAAGGGATGAGAAAGTGTATCAAAAAGTCAGTTAACTATGAAAAGTTTAAAGGAACAACCCAAGAATAAAAAGAAAATGCAGCTCTCTTTTCACGGTTAGTTTGTGGAGACTTTTAGAAAGTATACCAACATAGATCCCTTCAATTCCAAATGTGAGTCCCTGTTGGGACAGCACTTTATCAGCCAGTCTGCCCCTGATATTAGGTGGAAACTCCAAAAGTTACAATTAGGCCCACAAAACCCCATGCCCCAACTCCTAGATGTGGCTTTTGGGGTATTTAATAATGGAGATCAAGCTCAGGAGGAAGAGAGAAACCAACATGAGAAAAGGCAGGCCAGGTTTCAGGCAAAACTGATAGCCATTGCTGTCAGCCATGCTTTGTAACCTCAGGACAACCCAAGGGAGCCAAGAAAGTTCAACTATCCATCTGGAAGTAAGACCAACAAGTGGGAAATCTACAAATAGAAGTCAACTGGTCCCTGTGCCCGAGATTGCCAGAAAGAGCCCCCTGGGCCATGCCCAGCCTGCAAGCAAACAGGTCATTGGAAGAGGTACTGCCCTCGTTCTGAAGGGGAAGGGGGACTCCCGCTCCTGAGATGACCATGTTGGACACCTGAGGCAGCCCAGGGATTCTGGTGGCTCTCCCCCATTAGATGTCTATCTCCATCAAGGAGCCCAGGGTGGTCTTTGACGTGGCAGATAAGAAGACTAATCTTTTAGTTGATATGGGAGCCACTTACTCTGTCTTAATTTCTTACCCTGGACCTCTTTCCTCCAAAAGCTGTACTGTGACTTGTGTCTACAGAAAGCCTCACACACATTACTTTACTGGGCCTCTCACTTGCCAATTTGAGCAGCAGTTGATTTTGCATGTCTTTTTAGTTGTGCCTGAGTATCCTACCCCACTTATGGGGAAGGACCTTCTGAGATCCCTTGGAGCCATACTCTGGTTAGGAAGCCCCAAACAGCCCCTTATCTTGATTCTGACTAAGACAGACCAGCCGGAAGAGCAAGGTCCTATTCCCAGCCATATTCTACAAGCAGTGGACCCTTCAGTATGGGACAAAGGAATCCCCAGAAGGGCCATAAACACCCAACCTGTAAGAATTAGCCTTATCTCAGAAGCTGCCTACCCTAACAAGAGACAATACCCTATAAAGTTGGAAGCGAAGAAGGGTTTACAACCCCTCTAGATAAATTCTTAAAGCATAGCATCTTGGTACCCTGCCAGTCTCCATGGAGTACTCCTATTTTGCCAGTTGTTAAGACAAACGAGGAGTATAGGGTGGTACAAGACCTTAGAGCAGTAAATAACACAGTGGTCCCTATACAACCCCTTGTGGCCAATCCTTATATATTAGTCCAAATCCCTGAGGACACTAAATGGTTTACTGCAAGGATGCCTTTTTTTTGCATCCCAGTTCATCCCTCATCGCAATATAGGTTTGCCTTTGAGTGGACTAAGTCCGACTCAGGCCAAATGCAATGATATACCTGGACAGTATTGCCTCAGGGGATTCGGGACAGCCCACACTTGTTTGCTGAGGCCCTAGGAAAGGAACTAAGGGAAGTACACTTAAAAGAAGGTGCTATTCTACAGTATGTAGATGATATATTAATCTGTAGTCCCTCCATGGAGGCCTTAGATAAAAGTATCATTGAAGTCCTTAATTTTCTTGGGGCCCAGGGTTACAGAGTCTCTCAGACAAATTCACAAATCTCAAAGCAACAAGTTAAATATCTGGGACATATTATAAACCCCAGAAGTAGATAGTTATCTCCAGATAGAAAACAAGCTATATTAAGCCTAAGCACTCCAAAGATGAAGAAACATCTTATCTTTTTGGGATTTTGTAGAATTTGGAGTTTCATTAAAAATGGAGTCAGGAGGGCAGGGTATGCTATCATGAGTGCTCGTAGACTCATAGAAGCAAAACATTCACCAACTAACACCTCGGCCCAAAAGGCTGAACTGATAGCTCTAACCCGAGCCTTAACCCTAGGAGAAGGAAAGATTGTAAATATATACACAGACTCAAAATATGCCTTCTTTGTTTTACATGCCCACTCAGCTATCTGGAAAGAGAGATGACTTCTAAATGCAAGAAATTCCCCTATAAAATATGGGGCTGATATTTTAAATCTCATATATGTGGTTCAAAACCCAAAACAGATAGCAGTCATCCACTGCCACAGGCACCAAAAGGGATCTGATCAAATTTCCCAAGGAAACAACAGGGCAGATCAGGAACGAATGGAAGCAGCCCTGATGCTCATAACCAAAACAGCATTAATCCCATCCCTTACCCCTTCTAACATTATACCCAGGTACTCATGTTCTGAAAAGACCTGGGCATGAGACATAGGGAGAACTACGGGAACAGACGCCTGGTGGCCCATAGATCTGAAATTGCTCATAACTCTTTCTGACCAATAGAAAATTATTAAGGACTACAGGATTCTCTCCATCTGGGGAGAGATGCAATGTCTACAATTGTTTTCCAACCTTTTACCGGGAAAGGGCTCCCAGAGACAATCAAAAGCTTACTTGAACCTGTGCCCTTTGTGCCACCCATCATCCAGGAGGCAACCTCAAGCCTCCCCCTCTTGTTAACCCAGTCCAGTGACATGGAACTTAACCAGGAGAGGACTGGCAAATAGATTTCACTTAGATGCCCTCTTTCCAAGGCTTCAAATACTTACTAGTGTTTATAGATACTTTTACTGGGTGGTAGAGGCCTTCCCCACTGGAACAGAGAAGGCAACTGAAGTGGCTAAGGCACACCCAAAGGAATAATTCCTAGATTCGGGTTGCCCCATCACCTCCAGAGTGACAATGGACCTTCTTTTGTAGCAAAGCTTACTCAACAGTTTTCGTAGGCTTTAGGAATTAAAAACCACCTCCTTTCATCCTAGAGACCACAGTCCTCAGGAAGAGTAGAACAGGCTAATCTAAATAAAACCTTGGGCAAACTCTATCAGGAAACATCAGATTTGTGGTATTGCCTGTTGTCAATAACCCTCTTAAGGGTCAGGGCAGCCCCTAAAACAACCACTAAGTTAAGCCCTTTTGAAATGACATACAGAAGGCCATTCCTTACTCTGGACATGCTAACTGACCCAGAAACCCAGGCTCATCTAAAATACATTATAAACCTAGGTCAGGTCCAGAAATCTATACAAGAATATAGCAACAGAGTTCAGCCCTCTCAAGATGTCCCAGTCACTCTGTTGTAAACCCTGGAGACTGGGTACTTTTAAAGACCTGGAAAAATGAGTCCCCTGACAACCAGATACTCCTGAAATGGATGGGTCCTTACCAAGTCCTGCTGAGCACCCAGATGACAGTTAAATCCCGGGGAGTCACCAGCTGTGTTCATCTGTGCAGGATTAAACCTGTCTCCACTGATATGTTGCAGGAACCTGAAGACCCACATTCCAGCCATTCCTGTGAATCCACCTCTTCCTCTGAGTCTCCACAGGACCTGGAGGACCCAGGACAGCCTGAAAATTCCAGGTAGATAAGTGAGACTCTCCAAGACCTAAAGCTCTTATTCAAAAAAGACAAAGAGAATTCTTAGACCCAAGGCTAAGTACCCACAGCCACTATCTCCCTTTTTGTCTTCTGGTACTCCAATCCACTTACAGAATAACTGATATGCTCTAGTAGATTTAGATAACTATTGTCTTCTTTACTCTCACCTTTGCTTTCCAGAATTTCCTAAACTTCTCTGCCCATGCTGGGTGATTTAAATATGACTCTGACTAGTGCAACTATGAAGCTACTAATTGCTTTAGCTTTTCTATGCCTCTATCCCTTATCCACAGGATGGACAGAGAACTCTCTGGTTCACATTGCACAAACTCTTGCTTGATCTGCTTACCCAAAACTAAGTCCATCTTGGACCACAGTGACCCCCTTGTCCATTCTGTAAGGAATTTTAGCCAAGTTCCTGAGGGAAAATTGTCTTCTACCAGAGATGCAAGGCTCAGAACAGTAATGTACAGAGCCAGAATTGTTCATTTTCCTACTGAAGAAAATTCTAATGTCTCTTACCTAACCCTCCCCTTAGAAACAGAAGGACAATATGAAGTCAAACTGGGAGGATGAAGAACTGGCGTTAAAGCATCTCAGTGCTTTATAATGCCTACTCCCCAAGCCAGAACTCTAGTTACTATTTGTGTTCAAACTCTAACTTGCTACACAGTGGAAGAAGGATCCACATAGGAGAAGCAGATATCAGGACAGACGTGGATAGAACCCCTTGGGTTTGTAGCTGGAGAACATTTCCATAACAATAGAATTGAATGGCTAGGCTTTAATACCTTGGGCACATTAGTCTATTGTGCTCCACTAAGATACCTTTTTGTATGCCAGGTAGATTAAAAAAAAAAAAAAACATGCGCCACTATGCTTATGCAATAACTCCACGCCCACACAGTGTATGGTGGGAAACTTGATTACTCCTTTCTCAATCCACGCTTTAAACTAATCCAAGCACTGGGTTAGTTCCTCGAACCTATTTACTCGAGATTTACCTGGTGGCATCTAAGACAGAGATGCTCTTTCTTTGGATATACCTTGTTTCCATGATGGGGATTAGCCACCCACCAACATGTTCTTCGAAACTTGCCTCATACTCTTACTGCCATAGCTAACAGTACTGCTCTCTTACTAATCTACATAAGTCTTCTAGATTCACTGGCCAAGGTGTACTTGACAACCGACTGGCCCTGGATTATCTGTCGGAAGAACAAGGAGGGGTATTATGTGCAGTTGCCAATACTTCTTGTTGCACGTACATTAATACCTCTTCCCAGGTAGAGACCGACATTGAGAAAATTTGACAAGAAACCACCTGGCTTCAGTAGACAATTAACCACCAATCCTCGCTATTCAATATGGGTGGGAAAAGTGAAAACTGGTCTCTAACTTGTTCTCCTGGATCCCACAAGTTATTGAAAACTTTCTGATGGGAGATTTCCATTTTCTTATAACCTTCCTCTTTTTAGCCATACTTATTTATGTTATATTTTGCCTAGTGCTCTGTTGTCTTCCATACTGTGGCAAATCTGCAACTAAGACCTTTCAGCCCAAGAAGGAGGCCTGGGACCAACAGGTTCAGAACTTCCATTTTAGAAACAAAGAAATATACTAAATTTTAAGCCTGAGATTAACAAAATATGTTGAACTTGTATAACCAGATTATTACCCTTGCTTGAGTCTCTGATTATAATGGCCTTTTACTAGCCTTTCGCCCCTGCTTCTCTAATCAATTATTTAGTTTGTTTTCTCTAGAGCATCACAGGACAATGACAATGCAGAGACTCCAGCCGCTTTGCACAGCAGATCATGCCAAAATAACAATGGAAATCACACTGGGCCCCCTTAATATTCCCAATAAAGATTTCTTGGGGTCTATGTTTTTCAGAAGGGATTTGAGGCAGGAGATAGATGGGCCCCAGGGTGAGCAGCTGGAGTTTGTTCCTTGTGGACTGATACTCCAAGAAGAAGATAACTGGAGAATAATAGGAGAGGTTGAGCCCTGCCCAGATAAAAGAAAAGAGACCACATATTTCTCATTCTCAAAGTCAAGGAGACCTTCCCAACAAAAAATCTCCTTGGAGGTCAAAAAGCAAGTGATGGCAAGCTACCCATAAACCTCTTCACTTGAATCCATCTTGGCTTAGAGATGTGCACACACACGAGAGAGAATCCTGAGATATACCAAATACAGATTCTGAACTAGGCAAATCAAAATGATTGGCCAAAGGAAATCTGGAAGAAATGCCCCATTTAAGTGATTTAAATTACCATGAGGCCTCAACTCTCTCTCTGAGTCCACCTGTGTGTCTATACACATGTACTGTACACTTTTTCTTTCTAATAAACACTTTACTTGTTTCACTAGTTTCCTTTTTGTGGGAATTCTTTTCCACAAAGCTGAATGGCCAGTGCCTTGTCGCTGACCACTGGTCTAGTGGCTAGGATTCAGCCTTCTCCCTGCCGTGGTCTGACCTCAATCTCTGGCTGGGAACCAAAACCCTGCTTCAAGCTTCTGCAGGCCATGGCCACCTGAGATCATTCTGGTCTCAAGTGGTTAAAAAGTTAGCAGAGAAAACACACCCATTAGCACTGATATAGGAATGTTAAGTGCTTGGCACATGATGGTTAAGCCTCTCTTCATCATTTTTCCCTTTGTTGTTCCCCTTGATGGCATTGGATAATTGTGAAGCACATGGGAGGCAAGTTGAAAGACTTCAAGAAGAGTT